>NC_086286.1:122998318-123684568 GCF_963924245.1 Chroicocephalus ridibundus | reverse complement strand
AAGATTTTCCAGCTGTGGACCTCCAGCAGGTTACGCACGTGCTCCCCCGGGCAATTGGGGATTAATGACCAGGCATCGAGACCTGGCGCCGTCAGGTGCAAATCTGAAAATCAGCTTTTCCTCCCGGCAAATCATTTCACCTCCTTATTTATTTCATCTATTTAGGTTATAGGCTTTTCAGAAGGATGTTAATCTTTGCCTACATGTTTGTACAGTGCCTAATAGGTACTAAGCACTTAATCGCCATTGGGGCTATCAGCCTACAGTGATGGGAACAGTGAAGCAGCAATATATTGGGCAAAGCAGTGATAGATCATAGAATCACAGAATGGTTCGGGTTGGAAAGGACCTTAAAGATCATCTAGTTCCAACCCCCCTGCCCTGGGCAGGGACACCTCCCACTAGACCAGGCTGCTCAAAGCCCCATCCAGCCTGGCCTTGAACACCTCCAGGGATGGGGCAGCCACAGCTTCTCTGGGCAACAGGTTCCAGTGTCTCACCACCCTCACAGTAAAGAATTTCTTCTTGATATCCAATCTAAATCTCCCCTCTTTCAGTTTGAAACCGTTACCCCATGTCCTATCGTTACACTCCCCGATAAAGAGTCCCTCCCCATCCTTCCTGTAGGCCCCCTTTAAGGACTGGATGTTTGTCTCTTGGAGGTGGCTGGGTTAAAGTCCTCCACTGGAGGACCAAAGCTGGATCACAGTTAGCAGGGAACAACAAATCTATCCTAGTGAGGAAAGTGTAATAGGAAAATATATTTAAGCTGTTTAAAGAAAAAAGCTACATGGAGGACCCTTACCTGCATTCTCCTTCGCAGTCTGGTGAACACATAAACGTTTTGCACGTTTGTACAGCCAAACCTGTACAATGGAAACAGTCCTGCTGCTGCTCAGGGTCTGGCTGGCTCAGGGTGGAGGCAGAGAGACAGCTATCCCTGTGTGCCCCGCGCTCCATCTCACAGAGGAGCCGTTCCTTAGACCTGAGAGCTGAAAGTGGGTGAGAAATGGAAGCACAGAAGATTGACAGGCAGCCGCCCAGCCGGGCAGATGGCTTGCAAAGGCCGGAACTTAAGCATTCCCGAAAATCGGTCTCCTGCTGGGGTGCCTCAAGTCAGGTTATGAAAAGCAGAGGGACCCAAAAGCAATAATATCTTTGGAGGCTTTCAGCATGACCCAGCAGGACAGTCACCAGAGCTTGATGGCCCTCAGTACACGTAATGGCAGGGCTTAGCCATCCTACAGCACCGTCAATGTTTCCATTACAGCTCCCTTGGGAAGAGCCAAAAAAAACCCCAGCAAACCAGGGGAAAGATGCTCGTAAAGGACTTCAAAAACTGCCTGATGTCCAAACGTACTGCACAACTTGCAGAACTTCAAAACGACGTAACACAGCACCCCTCCAGGTCTGCACTTACCCTCCAACGCATGCATTTTAGGAGGCAGGCTTGAAGCAATAGCTGAGGCAGGGAAGAGTCGGTCCTTCAACACAGGTGACAGTTTACAGCAGGGGAATGCAGGAGAAAAACATTTTCAAGGAATGTATATTACTGGTGGGGAAAGAGACACTTAGACTAGGAGACATTGAGACTAAGAGTGAATTAGCTGAAGTGTTTGTGTCGAATTTTTGACCAGGTAGGACCACACCAGACAGACATGTCCCTGTGCCCAACAGGTAATAGGTGCCACCCTCCCAGCCTGCGGGGGAATTTGAAATATTCCAGAAGAGAAGAGGAGGAATCAGCGGATGCAGACGTGGAGTCACCAACCATTTTAAGCGCAGCGTGGCTTTAGGCTGACCGATGGAATCACAGATAGGTAGATACTGAACATGTTATCATTTAAAACAGATATCAAAGATAAGAAGCATTGACCAGGATTTTCACTGAAAGTGCAAATGAACGCCGGACTTAGTGTTTTCTACAACTTCGAAAAAGTTTGGGTTACTTTTATACCCTCTATTATAAATCATCGGGCCCAGAGCACATGTTTAAGTACTTCGTTGAATCAGGGCCATTATGAATAAGAGCCTGGCAATGCTCCCCTGTTAATGAGCTTCCAGGAAACGTACAATTGTTTTTAGAAGAAGTCTAATGAAGACAGATTTGTATGAGATCTCATTTGACGCAGCCAGAAAACCCAAACTCATCAACCAAACAAAAGCATGGGAGTCATTTTTTTTTTTCGGTGTCTGATTATACTTCTAGGAGTGCTGGTGTGTAATGCTTTCAAACTTTCATTGAACTTTACTCTCTCACTCCAGGCAATTATTTTTCCTTGATGTCTGATGTTGAATGATATACGTGCACCTGCGTGATAATGGCTGGTTAGATATATCTTTACTGAGCTGGGAAAACCCAGAACGTCACCTCTACACTTAACCGTTTTATTTCATTTATGGCTCTGCTATGGATCCCTTCTCTAAAAGCTACCGGTGGAGCTTACATTTGTCAGGGGAAATGTGGGTGTTTTATCATACCAGCTGTTTAAAGTCTCCTACAACTTCGCAAACTGCTTTAAGAGTCCTTGCTTTTATCGCTGCTCAAACTTCCAAGCAGTCACCAGAACAAAGGAAAGAACAGCTGGGAAGTTTTAAAAGCAGCAATGTTTGCCGTTTCACTCGGGTTTAAGCACAATAATTAATAAAACTTCCCCTCCTCTTCCACCCCATCCCAATGCACAATCACTTTGGAGCAGGACTTCTTGCTGGCCCCTTCCACTGGATTTCAGCAGTTATATCCCCCTATTCCAAAAATAGTAATTATGATTATCATTTCACATCCATATTGTTCTAGTGTCCTGGCATCAACCTGCTAAAGAGGCAGTGTGCTCAGAGCTATTTTTTGTGAAGCATAAGCAAATCTTCTGGTATTTCATTCATCTGAAGAAGAAATCCTGCAGAGGAACATGGCTGAGAGAGGCAAGGGACACCTCTTTTCACTTCAGCCATCTAGAGGTTAAGTGTCTCACACAGGCAAATAATATGGGCTCCACCTATAGCCAATGTAGAGTCAGGGCCTCCACAGGGTGATTTATCTTGTCCGCCTTGGACACCTCTCTTAGCATGGGATGAATCATCCCCTGACCCTCTCCTGCTTTCTCCACCGACTAGAGAAGGAGATCTGGTGTCAGCCAAACTTGCAGGCAGTTGCATTAGGTCAGGCAAATCCCATCTGGGCACCACGGTGGTCTGTCCAGCCTGGCTTTCCATCAGGCTTTCCGTCAGCAGACGATGACAGATGCACCGCAAGGATGCGAAACAAAGAGCAGCACCGAGATCTGTAACGTACGGGGCTGGGCAGTAATAAAGTGTGAAGAAAATTGCTTCCTTCCCCTCCGCGGTGATTAGTGTATGCTCTGAAGTAGGAGGGCTGGATTGATGGCCGTTGTAATTTTATCCCAACTGAAGCTGCTGGAGTAGATTTGAGAGGTGGAAATAGCGCTGTGGATCCCTAGAAGACAATGCTGGGTCTTCCAAAAGGACTCAGAGGCTTGAAACTGTGCTTGTAGGCAAATCAAATCATGGGATTTTTAAGGGAAATAGCAGCAGTCATGTTTTCACACAGTACACGCTTGCAGACATATCTGCACCAGGTACAATTCTGAGTATTTCCTAAAGGCACTTAAGGATCTTAACTCTCACTAAATACAAATACAAACATGGAAATAACTGGGGTTTTTTCCTTTCTCTGACAATTAATGCCAGGACTGGTGTCTTTGGCCTTTGCCCTGCTCAGGGCATCCCCATAGCTGCTGTTCTCCATCCCAGTGGGATGCTCTCCATGCCATGAGTTGTGTCCTCCCTCCGACAGGTGAGATGGGTCCTTTATTCATACAATACCACCGTCCAGCTGTGTTTGCAGCAGGGATCTTGCAGGGATGAGATGTCCTCACTCAGAAATGGCCTGGTGAGTTCCCAAAGATGTTCTGCTCCCTACACCCTGAGCTTACGCCATCTGCTCCCCGTGGTGAGTTCCCATATGCTACCAGAGGAAGGGATGGCTGAGTCTAGCCCAAGAACTTGGGCATTCAGCAGAGCATGGTTTCACCCAGGCAGCTGTGGCCACACAGACTCAGAGCATTTACAGGCATTATTGCAAGGAAAAATACTCAAAGCACGTTAAGTAACACAAGGTACCTGTGTTTCCCAGCCAAGACTTTTCCAAGATAGTGGCAGCGACACTTCCGACAGACGCCGTTTACAAATCATTATTAACAAAACAAAGCACTTTAAAGAGAGTCACCCCAGGGCACTCTGGCCTCTCTTAAAACAGACTTTTCAAAAACATTTATGGACTTACATAAAACTCATTTCAGAACGCCAGCAAAATTGCCTCCAGGTTTCACTCTGGCTTTGCTACCAGTCTAGTCCTTAAAATTACTCACTGGGAAAGGGAAAGTTTTTTCCCCCAGCTAAAGGGTTCCCGTGTGTGCTGCTCGGCTGCAAGAGTCCCGCCAGAATGCAGCTGGCCAGATGCGGGTGGCTGAGATTTGATGCAGTGTATATACCAGATTGTCATTATTGTTATTACTATTATTATTATGTGTATTACAGCCTTGCCTAAAAGTTTGCATAGGCAAAGGACAGGAGTTAGAAATGCTGTGGCAGAGGGACCGAGGCACGGTGAGACCAAATGATTTGCCCCGGGACACAGAGGAGGTCGGTGGCAGAGCTGGGAAATGAGCTGAGCTTTCCTGAGACCCAAACTGGCCTCTTTAAAACAGGTCTAGCTACGATATTTTTAAGGTGTCCATCACACTGGCATCCAAGCTCCCGTCCCAAGAGTCCAACCTGCACATAAACCTCTGTGCTCTGGAAGCTGTTCTTTATCCTTCTGCCAGTAAATGCAAAAAGCTCATTAATAAGAGTGGGAGAAATGGTTGCAGAAATGCATTTGCTGTTAACTTTCACTCTCTAGCTCATATTGTTAACACACCCGGCTCCAAATGCTGGAGGCAGATGGAAATACTCATTGCCCTGATGGATTTATGGATGTCTGAATCCTTGTGGCAGTACATATTGCCTTCAGAACAACATTTTCTTCACAGTGAGCCAAGTCCTGGTGCAGTTGCAGTTATTGGAAGTTTTGCCGCTAACTTTAATGGGATCAGGATTTGGATTTGTGTCTGCAGATACAAAATTACCCGCTATTGCAAATTTGGAAAGAAAGAGTTGAATTAAATGGGGTGAGAGTGAAGAAAAAGAGAGAGAAAAATCGAAGCTCTGGTAAGACTTAGGACGGAGTTTTGCCCCACCTCTGTGTCTCCTTTTCTGAAAGGGGCAGTCCCCCAGCCGCGCAGACGGTACGAGCAGATCAGCCCAGGAAGAAATGCTTTTTCATTTCCAGGCAAGTAGCTGTAACCCCAGCCCTTACCATTGGTGACCAAAACCTGCTACTGGTGTAGCATTTGCCTGGTGCACTCCTTGAAACCAGGTGTTGTTCTGTGCCTGGTTTCCAGCAGATAATTGTCTACGCCATGCAAAAAGTCTTAAATCCAAGTATAAGATGGATACATTGCTATATAGAGCAGGGGACCGAACTCAACAGGAGACTTTGGCCTAAGAATAGTCCAAATACCTTCTTTGAAATAAATCTGGAGAAAAGAGATAAGAGCAGGGATAATTGACCAAAAAGTTTTAGGTAAGACAAGCCCAGGTTTGACCACTCATGTTATACAGACCCATGGACACCTCAGCAATCCTCTTTTTTTGTTGCCTCCTCACCTGAAAGAGATGGCCTGGGAGGCATCACTTGCTGCAAGCATTTCTGGTTGGGCAAATATCAAGAAACACAAGACATTTCAGAAAACTGACTCTTGTGGGGTGATTTCTAGCATATTTGGTATAAAAGCATGGTTAAAAAAACCTCACAACAACCTAAATTGTTACTCCGGTGGCAGATGGGGGAGAGGATGTTGCTTTGGATGCCGCTTACGCTACCGTAGAATTGCAGGACTAATACACAAGAAGAAGAGATGTCTGACAGGTCCCAGAAGTCTGAGCTCAGTTGTGATGAGTTTCCATTTCCAGGCTGAGAGGTGAAAGGACGCATTGGTGAATTGGCCTTTTATGACATTCAATGTTCCTTTTAACTCTTTCATTGGTGATGGGAGGTTATGTCACAAGATACCGCAGCATGCGAAGGTGGGTTTTGCTGCCAAAGCAAAACAACAGGAGCTGATAACATCTGGACTCAGCTCCTGACATTGCCTCGGTGACTTTGAGGCTGCCCTGAAACCACCAGGAAAGCTACAGATGCATTCTGTGGGGCAAGGGTGGTGTCTCACCTCCTGCAAGTCACCTCCATCCTCTCCCAGGGAAGAAAACTTTACCTAAAAACTATTTCAGAAGCTGAAGCCAAAGACCATCCACTAAGTTCGCCGTGCATCTTTAAACTAGATAGAGAGGGAAAACCCATCAAGTGTGACATTTTTCACAGCTCTGCCTTGAAAGGGAAGACGAAATCCTTCCTCCCGAGCTGCTTGGCTCGGCCAGCTCCAGCTGGGAGCTCGCAGCCGCTCTCCTCCCCGGGCAGAGAGAGATAGCAATGCAGAAATCGCCGCCCGTGGCTGATTACACAAGGCAGGTGTGATGCCAAGAACATCGTCACCCGCTTCGCTTGCCAAGTACCTGGATGCAGCACGAACAATCGCATCCTGCAGATAGCTCCGTCAGCCGATGAGCACATTCCCCTGGGAGATGGGATGACTGAACATGCAAACTAATGTGCTTGTGAGCCTTTCATGTGCAGAGCTGGAACAGATGTTTAAAGATCATCCTCTGGCACAGGGAAAGTGTCTAGGAGGCCTTGGATAGGAGTTTTCTTGGCACACTTTTTTTTTTTTTTTTTTAGATGAGCCGAAGGAGGAAAGTTCCTGTTAGTGATTATTTTCTGTCTGTGAGCAAAAGGCTTATGCTGTGTGCCCCAGCTCGTACATCAGGGAATGCCAACCAGATAAATGCAGCTCTCCTCTTCACTGTGGGTCCCTATCTGTCAGCAAGCTTTACAAAGACCCGTAAGATATCCTTTTTGGTGACACCAGCTGGCAGCGCCTCACACTTTCCCTGACAGCTCTCCATGCAAATGTGGATCACAGGCAATGCCCACAAGAATCTCAGCCAACAATAATGGGGATTTATGCAGAAATTACACTGAATCCTAGAAAAAAAATGCTGGTGCAAGTGTATTCTCCAGGGCTGGCCCCGGACATTAGAGGAAGACACTTCAAATTGCAGTGTTACGTATGTATATGGCAGTGAGTCTCTTCAGTAAGACTTCTCCCACTTGACTGCTCCCTTCTCCTCAATAACTAAGGTGGAGTTACAACAGACTTCACTCCAGAAGCCTCGATGCAAAGTATGTCAGCCCTTGTGACAAGGAGACCCTTGCCAACACCACACAAGTGCAAAGCTTTGCATCGCCCTGCAGTTCACTGGTTGACAGAGCCCTGGGTTTGTTTTGGGATGCAGCAACAGTGGCCACGGGCACAGGCAACTCAGCACAGAAACGACCTTTAGGACACGACCGGAGGATGCAACTCCTGTCTCAGCGCTGCATTCGGTAAGATCTGTCCTCAGAGCTCATCAGAGACTGTGACCCTGCCCTGATGGGTAGGTGAGGGCAGAGCACGTGAGGACCACCATTACATGATGCTGGTGGCCAGAGATGGCAAGTGCAGGTCACCCAACTACTTATTTGGCTGTCTAGAAGGTGAACCGTACTGATGCTGGGTGAGGAGCTCACTGCAAATCTGGCCTGATCTTCTGACTCTGTTCTCCATGTGCGGAGAGGGGATGCCCACAGCTCCTTTCTTGTCCATGTCCTTGCATGCTCCCCAGTGTATGGGCTTTCTCCAGCGGTGGCTGTATTTGTTTTGCAGGTTGCTGAGACTTTAAAGTTCCTACTTGCCATTTCTACTGAATGCCTAGCACAAGCAACCAGGACCACATCTAACCAAAGTCTGTATCCCTGCTACGAAACCCTACAGCAGCAATCGAAGCCGTCTTGCTGAGGGCTGCCCATCCTGCCATGAAATAATGTCTGCAGGGCATCCCCACATGCTGCAAAACCTACTGGGGCAAGTCCTATTTAATCAACGAGGGCTTTTTTGTAGGGCAACTGAAACGTCTTTGACTCACTCGATGGCTTTAGCTACCTTACTGTGGAGCTACCTATCTTTAAACAAGAAGGAACATTTATCCTCGGAGTCTGACCTAGAGCCACTGCAAAGCACTAGGACTCTTTTAATTGGTAGCACAGAGCTAGGAATAGAGCCCTACTGACTTCTGTAAAAATTTAGACCTTCTTTTTCGTGTTGCTGTTGAGTAGAGACAGAGGAGATGCAGACATATTTAAACGGGGCACAAAAATATTTTTCCACTATAGATTGGAACACCACAGGAAAAAACTCACCCACTCCCTCTTCTTAATTTATCAGTAGTGTGTTTTGAACACCAGCTTTTGGTCAGGAGAAAGCGAAATATCTCTCGAATATTAAGTTGTAAGGTGAACGCTGGCATTGAATGGCCATCAAAGTTAAAGGGAGTTTTGCCCCAGGTGTCAAAAGAAGGACAGAGCCCCAAAATAGCCTTGTTACCACTACTAATAAAAACTGGAGGCAGTGGTTCTCGGCTCATTTCGGTAAAACAGTGATTTTTCTCCCACTGTTCTGGATATTATTTTTAGCGATGGGGCTATAACATTTTAACTTTGCAGCCTCTCTGAACACGCAGTTTAATTCATTAATGTTTATAAAGTGCTTTAAGATCTGCAGCTGGGTAAGTGCTAAGTAGTCTTATTGCTGTAATACAGATGAATTTTCTTATCTCTCATGTAAATCAGCTTAAAACATTACCCTGAAATTAACAGCTCTGGGGTTAACAATAGGCTCAACCACACACTAAACTGCAGCACTTATCATATCACAACATTACCCTTATTAATTACACACCCTGCTGTGGTTTTTGGACCGAAATCAGCTACACTTCAGATACGGGCAGCCGGACAGAGCTGGGAGGAAAGCGTTTGTAACTGCACGACACATATGTTAATCGTGAAATTAAACAGATGGCCCAGTCACTCATCAGTGAAAGTCCACCAGGGGCTGTAAGAAAGAAGGAGATTTCCTATGTAACATAACAATTTGGACATCAGAAGGTTTCGAGTTACAAGATTTTTCTTTATCCCCCACCTGAAACTTTTAAAGGGTAACGTCAGGGAATTTCATCCGGACTTCAGATACTAATCTAGTTTTATGCTGTTTTGATCTGTCTGTTGAGAGCTGGCAGCCAGCTCCACCGACTCCACGTAAGCGTACACCATGCAGCAGATGGACCGACCCTTTGCAGCCGCAGAGATGTGTCTGGAGCTTGCAAATCCCCCCGTCTCTAGAAACTCTCGCACGTGATGAGCTGGTAAAAGAGCTGGACCCAGCACTCACCGCATCACGCGGCGGCAGGACAGGTTGAGGGGCTGAGATTTGGGGAGCAGGAGCAAAAATTCACTTGTTGCTCATCCGCACATCTCCACTGAAGCCACATGCATCAGATCTAACATAAAACCTGGTTTCAGGCTGTGTAACCACTAAGCTCACATCAAACTCACTCTGCAAGCTTTGCTTACTCTAAGCCACATGCACAAGTAACACCTACTGCAGTGTTGCCTGGTGTGGAACAGTAAAAAAAGGGGGATAATGGGCCCAATTAAAATTAAAGCCAATTTACGTCTGAATTCTGCATCCTTCTTCACTTACAGACACGAAAAGGGCTGATCAATATTTTCAAATGCATTTCTGGCAATGGTTAGCAGTTCTAACCAAAGTCAGGGCTCTGATGCACACAGGCATGGTAGATACAGCTTGTACACAGAAAGATTTACAATCTAAGAGGACACCAAAGAAAGACTAGATGAAGGGAAGAAAGGGTTATTATCCTCCAGAGCACCTACAGCCAAACCTTCGGTGGTATTTAAATGCCTACTGGTGTTTTCAAAACTTGACATCTAATTCCCTTTGAAAACCTGTTCCAGATTTACAGAAGTGGTCAGCTCTCCCAATTGGAGATACATTTTCAAAAGAGCTCAGACCCTAATTAGACAACGGGCGGGTTTTCAGAAGTGCCCAGTATGGGGTTTTAAGATGTTTTGGAAAAATGGAAATAAGAATCAAAATGTGCACTGAGTATGAAGAACGAGGTTTACATGGCTTCTATCAGTTGCAGCTTGAGATTATATGTTTGGACTTAACCAAAAGCCTTTCTATTAAGAAATTATTCATTTTAACTTCAATTAAGCAAGTACCTAACGCCTTCCTCTTCTGCAACACAGAAAACCATGGATAGCCTTTTATTCCCATCACATAGAGTTTCCTACGCAGAACAGTTTGGGGAAAGAGAGTCTTTTTCTATGCCGGTTTAATATTTACATAAAGGGGGTTTTTATTTTATTGTATTTTATTCCCAGGTTATCTTATTTTTTTTTCAGTTTCCTTGTGAATCCTGAACCTTTTTGTTTATCTGTGTCCCTTTTAAAACTGACTGGGATTTAATAGAAGATTTAGAGTTCCTATTTCAAAAATATCAGTGAGTATGAAAAAGAAATGTCTATTTTACTTATATTTTCCATGACCTATAAAATGATTTCACAATGGAAAATGGAGGGAAATGCAGAAAAAGACATCTGTGTGAACGTTTTTCACACACTCACTAAACACACAACATTGATTTGAATTTTTGCCATTTTTCTTTCAAGTAGAATAAAAAATTCTGTCTGCTACTGTAGCATCACCTAGCTATTCTTTCACCAAGAAAAGACCATGTAGTGGATTTTCCCAGTAATAATATCAGCTCAAAAAACATCACTGCCAGACCAACGTCTTGTATTGGGCTCCTTGGGTCCTATGTAGGTGCCCCAGTAATTGGCCCAAGGTTTCAGATTGGGGTCCCATGGACCATGAAATCCCAGGGAAGAACACCTTACCTTTCTTAAAGGTTGACCTCTGCAGAGCCTCGAGCTTCACGGGCCATTGTTATGAGCTCTGCTAGATAGGGCTGGGTAGAGCTGACAACCTCAGCAGGGAAATTAGAGGGTAGTGTGTCCATCACCAGCCATGTCTAACCAGCCTCCTGGCAAAAGAAAGGCATTGGGGCCACACCAGTGCTCAGCATCTGGCACTGGGAGCACTCAGGGTGATGGTACCCCATGCAGTGCAATGAAGGACGAGCTGAAGCTTAGTGAACTGGTTATGTATGATGCACCCTGTACTTGGGCCCAGGTACCTGGGAAACACCCTGAAAGCTACGTAGAGGTCCCTCTATGACCGGGACAAAGCTGTGTCTATCTCCTAATATCTGTGTAGCAGGTGTCTGAAACCCCCCTGCCTGCTCTTTTGATTAGCTGAGTGTATGAAGATGGACTGGTTATCCTCCCCCTCTACTCTGCCCTGGTGAGGCCACACCTGGAGTACTGTGTCCAGTTCTGGGCTCCCTGGTTCAAGAGGGACAGGGAACTGCTGGAGAGGGTGCAGCAAAGGGCTACCAAGATGATGAGGGGACTGGAACACCTCTCTTATGAAGAAAGGCTGAGGGAGTTGGGTCTTCTTAGTCTTGAAAAAAGACGACTGAGGGGGGATCTTATCAATGCTTATCAATACTTATAAGGGTGGGTGTCAGGAGGATGGGGCCAGGCTCTTTTCAGTGGTGCCCAGCAACAGGAAAAGGGGTAACGGGCACAAACTTGAGCATAGGAAGTTCCACCTAAACATGAGGAGGAACCTCTTTCCTTTGAGGGTGGCAGAGCCCTGGCACAGGCTGCCCAGAGAGGTGGTGGAGCCTCCGTCTCTGGAGACATTCCAAACCCGCCTGGACGCGTTCCTGTGCCACCTGCTCTGGGTGACCCTGCTCTGGCAGGGGTTTGGACGAGATGATCTCCAGAGGTCCCTTCCAACGCCTACCATTCTGTGATTCTGTGACTGCGCTTACCTTTCATGCTGTTTTTGGCAGGAAGGTAGGTCAGGGATCGTTCCTCAAGTGCAGAGTCATGTCAGCGTCTAGGTCCAGCTTAACCTGTCAAGAGGTATCTCTCTGCTGTCTTGCCAAGACAGTAGGGCACAAGGCAGGATCACAGGAGCATCATCACAGAAAGCCCAACTCCAATTGCCCAGGAGAAAAGCCAACCAATCCATCAAGCATCATCACCTTATGGGAATGCACAGCCACAACCAGTGCAAGTACCCTCCAAACACACAGCTAGCACTGCCCCATAGCCAGAGAGTCCAGTGCTTGTGGGAAAGCTTTGTTCTGAGGGCCCTACTCTTTTTGGCAGTAATATGCCACAGGTGGAGAGCAGAAAGACCTTCCTAATGCACAAACAGAAATCAGACACTCAACCCAAATTTTTCACTAAGAGGATTTGAACCATATGAAATCTCTGTTCTTCAGTTATACCAACACCTACCTGCTAGCAGAGGGAATAACAACAGGGTATGCATTGAACGAATAACACTCCTATTCTTGTTAAATTTTACTTTCTTCTTCTCCTTTCTGTCTTTTTCTCCAATTTTTAGCTCGTAACACCAAAAGGTGTTAGAGGAGGGGCTCCCTGATGTAGTCACATTGCACAGGGTCAGATAAGATGATCTCACAAGGTCCCCTCAAATCCTTTATCCTCCAGTTCTGTGATATGATTCAATTTCCTGGGGATTAGTGACCAGGTGGGGTTAATGGTGCTCAGCTGCAAAGTAAGCCATCAGCTCCTCCCAGATGGTCAGTGTTTATCCCCGCGTGTCAGTCATGACAGCTGCCCTCTGGCTCTAAGAGCCCTGAAAAAGCCATCGTGTTTTTCCATAGCCATCTAGGCAAACATCCTCCCCCAAAAAAGGGCTAGAAACAAAGTCCAGAAGTAATCGCCCAGCTCTGGGGGACAAGCACTCCTGTAGATGGTACCTTTAAGTTTTGCCTTGCTAAGCAAGCTGTTAATCAAAAGGTGAAGCACTCTAGTTGTGGGCACCTTGCAAATAATTTCTTGTTGATTAGAGAGGTCTTCAAGCACTGCTTATTCCTGGGACATGCTGAGGACGACAGATCAGCACAGAGAAGTCTACACGGCTTCTCCACAATCCGCTGAAGGCAGGGCTTGGCTTCCTCTGCCTGCATGACAGCTGCCATGAACTGTCCCATCATCAGAGCCTGGTGCCAAGATGCTGGCAATGTTTTGAAATGCCTATGCCTGCAGCTTGGTCACTGGATGGGGATGCAAGGGGTTGTTCTGGCAGAACTGAGAAAGTTCAAAACTGAGAGTTTCAGGCTGAGAGAGTTGGGGTGGTTCGGCCTGGAAAAGAGAAGGCTCCAGGGAGACCTTATAGCCCCTTTCAGTCCCTGAAGGGGGCCTACAGGAAAGCTGGGGAGGGGCTGCTTGCAAGGGCATGTAGCGATAGGACGAGGGGCAATGGTTTTAAACTAGAGCAGGGTGGGTTAGATTAGACATTAGGAAGAAGTTCTTTACATTGAGGGTGGTAAGGCACTGGAATAGGTTTCCCAGAGAGGTGGTGGAGGCCCCATCCCCGGAGACGTTCAAGGCCAGGCTGGATGAGGTTCTGAGCAACCTGATCTAGTTAAGGATGTCTTTGCTTACTGCAGGGGTGTTGGACTAGATGACCTTTAAAGGTCCCTTCCAACCCAACACATTCTATGATTTTATGATTCCACAAACTGGGATGCTGGGGTGGGGTACATGGACAAAATGCCCAGGAAGCAGTGAGGATCCCATCATATAGGGGAAGGCAATGCACCCCAGCATTCCTCATTAGTCCAACCTGGAGAAAAACTTCACCAGATCCAGCATCAGCCTGATCTGGAGCAAAACTAGAGGGCCTGTTGCAATAGGACAAGGGTCAATGGCTTTAAACTAATAGATTTAGACTAAATATAAGGAAGAAATTTTTTACAATGGTGGTGGTGAAACACTGGCCCGGGTTGCCCAGAGAGGTGGTAGATGCCCCATCCCTGCAAACATTCAAGATCAGGTTGGACGGGGCTCTGAGTGACCTGACCTAGTTGAAGATGTTCCTGCTCATTGCAGGGGGTTGGACTAGATGACTTTTAAAGGTCCCTTCCGACCGAAAGTATTGCAGTTTTACTGTGCCCATCCCCATTATTCATCAGGGTCCAGGGTGCTGCCCATACCCATGGCAGCTGTATGCTTATGCTGTCCATGCCTAACTCCAGCCCTCCAAAGTGCACCCACCAGTGCTGAAAGATTTTTCCAACATCCCACCCACCTTCTGCTCTGGGACCTGCTCCCAGCAGGAGAGAGGAGCTGAGCTGAGAAGGGGTAACAGCAGGGCAGGGAAACCAAAGCAAACCCCTTGCCAGCCCCCAGCTAGCCACAGGCACAATTTCTGATCTTCATGTAATCATCAACCCTCTGTCCTGGGAATAGCGACTGAGAAAAACCGCCCAGAGGACCTGTTGTGCAAACAGTGGGGAAGGGGGGAATTTCTTTCCCTTAGTGGGTAAATTATGTACTCTAATAAGCAAGATTATTTATCTAAAGGGCTTTAGCCAGTTCAGACCTTGAGGTCTGGAGCAGCTGGGCCGTGGAGCTCCATCTCCCTGCAGGCAGGCAGGGGGCACGGGCAGAGACACCCCCCCACCAGCTACCATGGCTCCTGCAAGGCAGGGCAGCTGCGAATAAATGTGCAACTCATAAAGCTGAAAGGGCTCTGCAAGCTATTAGGTAATTAAGCAAAGTGAGGGCTTGGAGCGCCCGGCTGCTGCTTCCAGCCCATGGCTGTGCTCTCTTTAGAGTCTGATTGGATAAAGGATTTTTATTAACTTCATATTTTTACTTCTAATTTTCCTCTCTTTGCCTTTCATATTGCAGGCCCTGAGCTCCTCTGGTCTTGTGGTGATGTTTATTGGCACTGGCAGGTTGCAACACCCCTGCAGGCTTCCCACAGACAAACCCCAGAGCGCAGACCACGAACCGAAGCAACTTCATACGCTGCCTTTGCTGTGAAATTGCTCAGGCACTTCCCTCCTGGTTTTCCTTTCGCCCTCCCCACCTTCCCAGCTGGAGCCTCCTCCCTCCCGCTGCGCCTCTCCTTTTCCAGCAGAAGAGGCAGCAGGCCCAGAAAAGCAGCTGGTTTGCAGGGCATCGCCAAATTCCTCTTTTCGCTGCTCCTGGAGGCTGTGGTTCGAGGTAGGAAACAAGCCCCAGCGGGCTGCAGCAGCCGCCACTTCTGCGTAGCTCAGGGACAGGCTCCAGATGAGGGGAGGGATGGAGGGAGGGTGGCTTTGAAGCCGCAGCGAAAGGCTTGGGCGTCTGTTTTTGCCTCCACCATAGACCCGCTTCATCTTCAAGGACGTGTAAGTCAACCCCGTCCAATCTGGACAACCTGGGAACTTGCACTTTGACCCCTTAAATACACTCCTATTATCTCCAGCATGGGTGAATAAAAGCTTAAAAATGCAGGGGTAAATTTTTGGTGCCGTAGTGCTGGTGTTTGGGCACCTACTGTCTGCTCCAGAGAGCTCCCCAGCCTTTCTTTGTGGCGCGGCGGAGTCCTGAGCACCTCTCTGGAAGCTTTCCAGGAGTTGCGCCCTGAGATTTATTTAACCTCCCGCAATTGCTTGTTGTGCCCCATCGAACAATGGACTCCGGTTTGCGAGCAGGTTGGATTGGCCAAATTGGCTTAATCTTGACGATGCTCACAGGCACATCTGTTAGCAACAGCTGGCTGTGAGCCCAACCTCCCGCCCTTTTTTTTTTTTTTAATGTCACTTTGGGGTTTTACTGGTAGTGTCTCTGGACCGTAGGAGGCAAAGAAAGACGCGGCAAACCCCCAGAGTGCCACCAGTGAATCCAAATAAAAGGCGAACGGGAAAGCGCCTGTTTGACTAGCAGCGGTGCCCGGTTTTGGTGGCCCTCCAGCTGCTTGTTATAATAGCAGGGGAGTGGCTGGGTCACTTGATGATTTATTTCAGCCCCTTGTCCTGGTTGGAAGGAAGCATAAAAGATGCTTTGTTTCCACGAAGAGGAGATGGGGAGCACTCCAGCCTCCAAACCTCACGCTTGCCAACAGAGCCTGATACACTCCCCCCATGTGGGATCCATTTGAGTCTGAAAACTTGACAAGGAATGTCATAGCAACACCAGGATGTTCCCCCATCCAGCACAGCAGCGGCAGCTTATTTGTTCAGCGCTCAGCTGCTGTGCACAATCAATGCAACATGTAGCGTGCAACGGGCTTTAAAGACATATGGGTAATCTCTGGCTGCGTCGAAAAGATGGTCTGTCCACAGGGAGTGCTTTTTGAGCCGCGCTCAGCATTGTTTAAGCTTCTAGGCATCTCGCCTGGCTCTTACAAGGCCTCATCCCTCCCAAGCACTTGTAAAACTTTCGAGCCGTGCCATTTCCACCCTTTTGGGGCTGCTGCCGTATTCCACGCGGATGCCCCAACCCAGTCTCAGCAGCCTGTTTGGTTTCCTACCTTCTTAACAAACTGGATTTAGGACCCAAAAGGTGACGCTGGATATGGACCGATCCAACTACGATTCTCTGCTGATTATTCTGCTGATTATTTTTTTTTAAAGTCCCTACTCTTTATGGCTGCGAATAAAAGCTGAGGAGCACAGAGACACATAACCGATGCCTTTGTGAGTTTGTGAGCAGCCTGGAGTAGTAGTTCAGAAGAGTAGTGGCTGCTGCCTTCACCGAAGTGTGCTGCTGCCCCAAAGGGAAAGAGGCAGGTTCATCTTTGGAGGAGAGCTTATACAGGGCACTTTTCGGATGTGCAGGAGCACTGGCACATCTCAGAGCAGTCATGTGGTGGGTAAACCTATGCAGTTATTATAAACTTAGTTAAAAGGAGTTTATCCATATGTAGGGTATCTGCCAGGAGAAATCCAAAGTTTTCAGGGGTCTGTTAGAGGACTTGCACCCGTAGCAGTCTCTTTTATTTTAAATAAATGAGTCTAAACATTTAAATACTTTTAATTTCACCAGCTTTAATGCAAATGGCAGAGATCTGTGTATCAGGACACAACTAATTGGAGTTCTGCTTCCAGCTTCACTGCTACGGTCTGAAAAGACACAGGGTGTGGTGTGAGATGACTCTGACGTCTGAGATTACCCCAAGTAAGTAACACATCATTATTTAGAAACATTTCTACGCAGTCCTTTGCGATCTCTGAACAATGATACCGTTCTCTCTGATCTGCAAATTACTTCCATGGGGGCACTTTCTGCAATTCCTGAGGTTACCTGGCATTATTATCCATACTTTACAAATAGAAAAGACCAGACAGGTAAAAAGGCCTGCCCAAGTCAGGTAGCTGAAGAGTTCAGAGTTGAATTTCAGTTTCTGGACTTAGGTAGAAACCAGAAAACAAATAAGTACATATTGAAAGACTCAGTGATGCGATTAGCTTCATTTCCCCCCCACCCCAGCCATTCATCCACTTGTCTCTGTTGTGCTGGGAGTCACCGCAGTGAGTTGTTTCTCTTATCTGCCGGAAAATGCTTTTCTCCTGGCAAAAGAGAAGAGGTCTTTTCATGTCACATGGCAGCCCCTAAGGTAACAGTCAAGAGAATAGTTTCGTGAGCAAAAAGTTCTGCTCAGAAATTACTCCGTCCGTGCTGGTTAAGCCAACCTTGAGCTTGAGTGACTTAACTTTGCCACGTAATGCTCATCTGCCCTGGGACGTCATTCACCAGCCTGGCCTGAGCCCAAAGATGTCCAAGTCCTTCCTCCATCCCCAGTTGCAGGACAGCGCCAGACATCTGTGGGAACGACCCCCCAAAAGGATCTCAGCCTTTCATGATTTTTCTTTCTGGTGAGAAAGAATAAGCTGTATTTCCATAGTTTCAGGATCACAAGCTATCACAGACGGTCCCAGCACCATTAGTGTCTCAAAGGGATGGGACTCCTCAACGTGACTTCCTGAGTTGCCGTTTGTTTCTTTTCTGCTGACCACCTCCTTGTTCACAACCTCTGCTGCTGTCACTGAGGCTCTTCACCCAAGCAGTGAATTTTCTTGCCCAGACTATAGCCAAATCCTTGTTGGTTTTGGCACTCACTACACCTGGAGATGGCCAAGCCCAAGCTCCAACTGACTTCACCATGCCCATCTAGGTCAACCTGCAACTCCCTTCCCCATGGATAGTTCTACCTCTGAGAAACTGCCGACCACTGTCTGACCAGTAGTGATTCAAGTGAGCTTTAATGACAAGGAAAAAAACCCTCAACTTTTAAAACCCCTCTTTAATTTTGCTGTTTCCTTTAGTGTTTGCGTGTTCTGAAACTACCAGCTCTTGCAGGCCAAGGATGCTGTGTGGCTGCCTGGAAAGTGCTTAGCTCTCTGGAAGCACTGCCATTAACAACTAATAAATGTCAAGATAAACTCCATAATCACTCATTGTTTCGTCCAGACCTGAAAGCTCCCTGGATTGCTTTACCTTAAAGCAAAACCACCACCTCACTGGATTGACACATTTTTTAGGGCCAGAAGGCACTATTAGATTTTGTAACTCAACCTCAAGGGACAGATTTCAGGCAGAGAGCATCTAATATCCACAGCAGACTTGCTGAAAAGCAGCTGAGTGCAGGGCTCGAGCGCGGGTACAACAGCCCCAATGTGTTACCGTGAGCTGCCCATGTTCAGCCATGGGCTGATCACCATCATAAGGTGACCTTGTAATCCTGGTCACCTGCTGGTCCAATTAAATTATGGACATCTGCAAAACATAAGCCAAGAGACTCCCTGTGTCCTAGCGGCGTGCGTGTTGTATTTTATAATGATCCCAAAACAGCTCTAAGTGAAAATAAGCCACCCTGCACAAGAGCTAACGCAGGCAGGGTGCAGAGCTGAAAAAGAACTGGAAAAAATTAACTTCTGGTATATATTTCCTATGGTTCCTTTCAGTTAACTCACTGCAATGCTTAAAATACTTCCTTGCCATATGAATCTGCTGCGGTATATTTAACACATTACCGGTATAAAATGATTCAAGCACAAGCTTCTTTTATCAGCGAAGTCCAAACTACTTTTCCTCCCTCTAAACCAGTGATGGAGCTAAACCAAAACCACAGATCTGATCACTCCCTCAACATTTGGGTAAGTTTGGATCTTCAACCTAGCATCATGTAGAGTCCTAATTTGTTAATAGGCCCACACCTAAGTCCTAAATCCTAACGTTGTTGGATTTGGAGGTTGTTCCTTGTAACAAAAGTGTTCCAAAACTCCATTTCTAGGAGTCTTAGGCTTTGAGGAAGTTTGGTTCTGACAAAAAACAACCACTCATGACCTTTCTCTAAACAAAACAGAAAGGAGAAACTGGAATTTTACCCCTCTTGTGTTTGGACAGAAGATTTCATTTTGTTCCAAAATTCACCGGGCAAACACCACGTTTCGGGGCAAAACAGTGAAATTTTACAGGGTGAGGAAATTATATGTCTTTGAGGATTTGTCCTACAGGGATTTTGGGGTTTTTTTTGGTTAAGAAAATTGTACCAGGTCTTTTTTTTTTTTTCTGGCATGTGCAACCATTTCTCTACTAGTTTTGATATCTGAATAGTGAGACCCATTGGATAGAGACGAGCAGTCACAAGACAGTTTTCTCTTTACCTCAGTCTCCTTAAGAACAACCAGTTCCTTGGACAGGCCTCGCTGATGGCATCTACTGTCGCATTGCCAGAGTGTCCTCGCCAGGCTGCCAGGTCTCTCCCCAGCTGCTCCCAGGGATGGTTCAGGACCAGGCACACTCCTGGGACCACTTCCAATAGATGGCTGGATGCAATCACCCTATTTTAGAGGCTAAAAGAGTTTAATAGCGTGAATGTAACCAGACTTTTAGTCTCCAAGCCAAAGAATGACTCCTGGCAATGTTTGTTTTATTAATACAGATGCAGCCATTGAGGTCAATGAGACAAACTGGAGAGACAGACACATTTAAGTACTCTGAGAGATGAAGCCTGAAAGAAGATAAGAGTCTGCTCTATAAATCCTCTGCTTTTTCACTAGATGGGAATAACACAGGCAACAGCACTTAATGCTATATCACTAACCCAAAATCACAATTCTGAGCAAAATGTTGAGCTTCAGCCTTCCAGACCCAGTCACTAGATCTTTTTGCCAATGTTGTCAGTAAGACTCATCTGATGCTCTGTATACCCCTAAACTTTGAAGTGAAACAAGTCAAACACATGCCATAGAGTCTGCCAAAAAGACAAGAGATCCTTTCTGTGTATACCATGTCCTGTCGTGGTAATCATTGGCAATAATTTTCAGATCCCATCCTCTGTCTTGTTGTACCCTGTCATGAATGCTTTCCCAGCAGAAAGATGAAAGTGGAAACCCTAAGACCACCCTGTCCTGTAACTACTCTTCAGAGGATGATATGGTCTGAATGCCCCAAATGCCTCAGAATGGACTTGTAAGAATCCTAAGTCTTTGAGTTTAAGCTCAGAGAAACTACTTCACATCAGAAGACCTTCTGCACATAGTTCCAGTGCTCTGAACAACAGGAACCACCAGGTTCCACGGAAGCTCTAAAGAACAGGCTATTTCCATGGCAGTTTATTTTTGGGCATCTGTTTAGCAGAAACAACACACTCCTACAGGCAACCTAACTTGTGCTTGGAAATCATAGAATGGTTTGGGTTGGAAGGGTCCTTCAAGATCACCTAGTTCCAACCCCCCTGCCGTAGGAAGGGACACCTCCCACTAGACCAGGTTGCTCAAAGCCCCATCCAGCCTGGCCTTGAACACCTCCAGGGATGGGGCAGCCACAACCTCCCTGGGCAACCTGTTCCAGTGTCTCACCACCCTCAGAGTGAAAAATTTCTTCCTAATATCTAATCTAAATCTACCCTCTTCCAGTCTGACGCCATTAACCCTCATCCTATCACTACATGCCCTTGTAAAAAGTTCCTCTGCAGTTTTCTTGTAGGCCTCCTTCAGATACTGGAGGGATGTTATAAGGTCTCTCCAGAGCCTTCTCTTCTTCTGACTGAATCATGATTTTGTAGACCTTCTGGCTTCAAGACTTTTGGAGATATGTCCACCTACAGCACATTGGGAGAGGCTGCTCAGCTGCTTGGTGGTGGATCAGGCTCTTTTTGGATGCTCTGGGCTGAAGGCAGGCTTCAAATGGGTACCCTGACTCAGTTTCAGAGCTCCTTCTCATCTGTTCCATCTCAGATCTGCATGACTCAGGAGGAAGAGGCACAAATAGGGAGGAGACTTTAAAAACAATCCCGAGTAAGACAGTACTTCTGTGTTTCGGGTTCTTCAGTGTGCTCCTTGGTGGCAAATTCCTCCGTGTGAACAAAATGCCACCAGGCTCCCCAGGCGCCATACAAACAGAAGCATCTCAATACATGAATGTCACCAAGGCATTGCTGCCAATATTTGTTGTTGGAGTATTTTTTGTTGTTCCTTTTTTTTCACTCCAAATTTCCCTCTTGTTTTAGACCACTTTCATCTCCCTCTGTCTCTTGAGCACTGTCTCGCTGTGCATCTGTTTTCCCTTTGCATGGTCTCCCTTCCCCCTATGTTTACTTTTGTAAGCAGACTGTTGTTTTTATTCAATTCCCCTTGGTTTTCTTCATTTTTTTTTCAGTTGTTCTAATCTTCTCTGCAGCTCTCCTATTCTCCCCGCTTACCTTCCATCCCAGAGTGCCACTGGGGCCGTGTTTACAATTAAGCCTGTTTTGTCTGGTTTACTGGACTTTTCCTCTCCCCTGTGTTGCACAGCAGCCACCTTTTTTTTTTTCTTTTTCTTTTATTTTTTCCCTGGCTGGTCAGAAGCCAGAAAGATACTACTTCTTCACTGCTGTTGGTTTTATTCATTTACGTATTTTCTTTCCCTGAGAAATAAAGTGGGTGGCTGTTTAAAAATATTTACAGTCTAATTATAGCAACTGCTGTGGAAATTACTTTCATGCATATCAAATTGTGGTAAAACAGTCCATCCAAATATCCTCTCTTTTTCTTTTTTTCCCTCAAAGCACCTCATCAGATATAGACCCAATCCTACCTGCTACCAAATTTCCTTATGGAAAGACCCACAGAACCCGGTTGCTGAGCTCCCAGGTCCTCATCAAGTCTTCCTAAAGACTGCCGCTGAGAAGAAGCCAGAAGCACCCTTCTGAGCCGACACAAAAGAACACAAATTTCCCATGGAACCTCTTGTTTAGGTCTCCTACAAGATTTGCCAAAACAAAACCAAACCACCTCCAAAAAGCATGCAGATCATAGCAAACCTGCCTTTCCTGGCAGGAAAACTATCCGACGGGAGAATTTCTCACTGGATCTGGTTCATATTCAGTGTTACCTTGTCCTGTCATATCTGGGTAGTACAGCAGGGAAAAGTTAGCATCACAAGAGATGGCAAATTTTATTAACAAGAAAAAATGCTTAGAGAGCAATGTGGGTTTCATCTGCTCATTTCCTTTTTTTTTTTTTCTAAGAAAAAATAAACAAAATAAAAGTTAGCTTCTGCACTTGGCAGTCTTCTGTCCCCTCAAAACTTAAGGGCTCTTTCCAACCTCTGGGGGGAAAAGTGGGGCTGACCAAGATGTGTACGGGTAACAGAATCAGATTATACAGTAATAAAATTTGTGGGGAAAATTATCCACCAGCTTCGAGAATTCCAGAAGTGCTCAAAGCTGTAAATGTTTGGCAATACAAGGCATTCAAGAAATCTGAACGGGTGATGTTGGGCTTGGTTCTTTGAAAGCTTTCCTTCTCACTCCCCTTTGTTATTTTTTTTTTTTTTTATGCATGTTTCTTATGAGCAGAAGTGGTTAACTCAGGAGTTTATGAAACAAGAAACTTGGCTTCCATTCCTGGCTCTTGCATTCGCTTTCTGCCTACTCTTGGAAAAGTCACTTAAAACTAGATCTATAAGCAATCTCGGGTTGTTCCAGGCATCAGGCGCTCAGGATCTCTGCAAGCATATTAGATGAGTGAATAGGGTTACCCAAAGACAGAAAGAAGAGTTTAAAAATACCTAGGACATCCTGTAGAAAATGGAAAGAAGGGCAAGACCCAAGGCTTCTAGACACCTGGTCCTGGATGAAGGAAGACATAGCTATCTGGGAGTTCGTAGCTGGGATTTTCAACTCTAAATCTTTTTCTACATTAGGTACCTAAGTCACATTAGTCCAATTTTATGAAAAAACTTGCAGGAAGATGCATTGTTCTTTGACAGTGAAAGAGGAAAGCAGGGAGCTATCTTCTCAAATATCCCCTACGCTTGTTTGAGGCAGGAGTTTTAACCCACGTCTTGACTTTTGGGGTAGTCTTTTGGACAACTCCTTGGCAGGGTAGGCAAACTAACAGGAGACCAGTCAAGTTCAGTCACTGAGCTGTGGAATGTGATGGGACACATATGGCAACACCAAAACGTTTCATTGTCACTTCTGGTTGGTGCAAAGCCAAGTATAATAACTGTACTCAAAGAACAGCATGCTCTGAAACAGACCCCAGAGGAAGGACCACGGAGGAAACAGGCAGTCTGAGAACTCTGCTTTGCCTCTGATGTGACACGGGGGTCTGAGCAGGGTGACAGTTTCAAGGCTGGTGTAATTTCTCTGGTGGAGACTCAAGACCCATGGGGCTTTGCCAGCAGTAATGTGAATATGCATAGCCCTCAGCCACAGGAATTTGAAGGATCCCTGTAAAATCCCATGTTGGAAGGAGCACTTAGGTTCATTTGTAGCTTTAGCTCAGAAGCCCGCTTCTGTGATCTGTCTGCACCCATGAGTGCTGGATTTCTTTATGAAAGATGTGAATATTCATGCAATCCAGTTGTGTTCAAGAGGTGAGCTGGAGTCAGCCAATTGTGTAGCATGTGTGTGTTTAAATATTTCATTAGAAGTGTGTTTTGGAAAGCCAAAAAAGAGCAGCACAATTTTAATAAATAATCCTATCAAACGTTTACGATGCCAAAGCCATAATATAAATCAATATGTTTAGATCTGAGTATGATAAATATACCTTAAAACAAATGATTTGAAAATAATTTCCTTATTCACTTACCTGCCAATTTTTCCGTACAAAAGCCTTTGTTTCTCCAGCTACTCGTGATAAGATCACAGCCACCTGAAACAGCTCTTGGAGCAAACCTTAAAAGCAATCCAAAACTCATGAATCATGTAGACATACATGCACAATGAAAATGGGACCTTCTAAAAACACAGATTAGTAAAAATTATTATTGTTTATAACAAGTTAGGGAACAGGGACACGCATGTAGTCCACAGGTTGGGTGATGCGCACAAAATCTTGGCAATAAGCAGTGCAGAAGTTTCTTTATTCTGCTTGATCCCCCCATCACAACAGTAAGGACTAGGCATGGGGCTTGGCATTTGCTTTACCACTTTCTTAGGTGCTTAGCTTTTGTTTCTGGGTACAGATTTATGGCTGCTTGGCATCCACAGCCCAAACTGCCCCCAAGGTCAACCCTGGATTCACTTCCGTCTATCTGTGGCCCTCTGGACAGCCATGGGGATCCAGGAGAAGACACCAACTTACAGACCTCCATTTTGTGAGGAAACCTTCTATAATTGCATTTTTGGAGTCCACACCCCAATCCTGTCACATACTATCAATGTCAGGGTTTCTTCCAGTCGTTCTTGTTATATGGTCTTTGATAGCTTGGACAAGATTGATTGGTGGACGAGAGGCTCAACATGAGCCATCAGTGCACACTTGCAGCCCAGAAAGCCAGTTGTATCCCGGGCTGCATCAAGAGAAGCATGGCCAGCAGGTTGAGGAAGGTGATTCTCCCCCTCTACTCCACTCTCCTGAGACCCCACCTGGAGTACGGCGTCCAATTCTGGAGCCCCTACTACAAGAAATATATGGACATGCTGGAACGTGTCCAGAGAAGGGCCACGAGGATGATCTGAGGGCTGGAGAACCTCTCCGATGAGGACAGACTGAGAGAATTGGCGTTGTTCAGCCTGGAGAAAAGAGGGCTCCAAGGAGACCTTCTAGTGGCCTATCAGTATCTTAAGGGGCCCTGCAAGAAAGATGGTGAGAGACTCTTTAGGATGTCGGGTAATGGTAGGACTAGAGGGAATGGATTAAAACTAGAGATTCAGACTGGACATTAGGAAGAAGTTCTTCACCATGAGGGTGGTGAGACACCGGAACAGGTTGCCCAGAGAAGCTGTGGATGCCCCATCCCTGGAAGTTTTCAAGGCCAGGCTGGATGGGGCTCTGAGCAACCTGATCTAGTGGGAGGTATCCCTGCCCATGGCAGGAGGGTTGGAACTAGATGATCTTTAAGGTCCCTTCCAACCCTGACAATTCTATGATTCTATGATTCTAAGACAGCTATTCCTTCTTGTCTGAAAGCAGCCGTCCCATTGCTAGACTAGAATGATTCCTATTTTTCCAGATTGAGAAGCAGATGGAGTCTGCCTCCTAAAGCTAGGGTGGCTTTTTTGTTGCTGTTTTAAAACATCCAAAAGGCAGATATTTTGCTCATTGTAAATTTTAGCTACTGGCAAATGTTTCTAGCCATGCCAGAGAGCTGATTATATCCCTCCCAAGCTTCCACTTTGCATGAAAAATGTCTTAGTAACAGTTGCTAGCAAAAACATTCTGGAATGGATTTGTTGATGGAAGATGACTGCTGTGCTTTCAGAAGGAAAATTAAACTGAAGAACAAGTATATTTAAGCATAATTGCTTTAAAAACAGAACACTTGCTATATTATAATCTGTAGTTCACTGGAAAATGGAATAATCCAGAAGGCTGAATTCAGTACAGTGCACTAGAAGAGTTATGTTAATTTGCAATGAATCCTGCTTGCAGCTTCGTATCCGACTATGTGTGAAATGCCACAGCGCCACTGGAGAACAGCTCAGCTTGGATTCTGGTAGGACAGTGCAGTAAGCTTCAGACGCAATTTTCAGGAAGGTAATTTTGCAGATCAAGATAATCTTACCCAAACCTGTTTTTAAAACAGGATCCAATTCCCTCTGGTGGCTGGGTAACCCCAATGCGACTGAGCCACAGGTTCCATCTGTGCTCCAGACTTGCCGCTTAATGACCTCGTCTCTGGTGTCACGTAGCATCTTCTCATTGGGCTCTGTTAACACTGACACACGATTAGCGTGTTGTAATAAATGCTAATAGTAATTCTTCCTTGGTGAAGTTTTTATTTTCCATCTGATACAAGGTCATCTTTGAGCTACTACCGATTGTCTTAAATTCACTCAAAAGGTGATGATACCAGCACCCAATTTTCATTTCAGAAAACTGATGCTTTCCCAGTTTATACCTGAAATAGGGGCAGACTCAGACAAGTCCATTTCTCCAGCTAGCCCGAACCCTGAAGGTCTGAATAATGGCTCAGACTTGAGCCTAAATATTGTTTCAACCCCCCAAATGATCATTGATTTCTTAGCTCAGATATTATTTATTTTGGCAAACAAATTAATAAACAATGTCAGCCACTCAACAGTTTTTTGCTTGCCTTTCTACTTACTTTTTTTTTCCCTTTTCCTCTTACTTTGTCTTCTGCATCACATGCTTCTTGTCGAGAATGAGGCCACCTCACAAGAATGGTATTTATAGCAACTCTTCTAATCAGTGCTGTTGTAGGTCAAAATGAGCACTTTCTAAATGGTAAAGTCAGACATGAGGCATATCCCACTACAGACCAGAGCGCTGGAGACGCCAGCAGGTAAATGGGCCTGTGTTGGTCGGATTTTGCCACACTGCGGTCTTACTGTGTTAAAAAGTAAGCTTTTTCAATGAAATGTCAAAAGATACCAAACCATGAGCAACACCAGCCTTCTTGTAGCTCTGAAGGAAGGAAATAATCCATCTCAAGATGCGTTGAGCCTGTTCCTGTATAATAATCTATGTCAAGCTTCTTTGGAGCTTGTAAACCAAGCAAGAATAATAAACAAGTGAAAGCTGAAAGGGGTTGGAAGGAGCCTGGTGTATATAACAGGAATTCAGCTTTTCTGCCACCAAGATTTCAGCAGGCCTTCCCATGACAGACTTACACTAGTCTCTTCTCAGTTCAGCAAAGTTTAGTCAATTTTCCCAAATTCTTAAAGACCTGATTTTTGAACGAAGTTTCAACACAGCTTAGCACATACGCCTCTGATCCCACAAAGAACTGCATCTTTTTATTATTATTTTTATTTTTTTCCCATCCATGAAAGCAACCTCAGCAAATCAAGACACTCGATCAAATCGGTGCACCAGTTCTCTCAGGCACATCTCTCCTTGAAGTTGAGACTGCTCACTGGAGAAGGGGGGTGGGGAAGCTCTGCTTAGGGACAGCGTTGATGAGTTGGCATTAGACTATGCTCTTCTGGTACCACGGTGGCTGAGGGACAGCTTTGAGCCATACCCTGTGGACATATCTGCTTCACAGCTTTCCCCAGCGTTAGACGTAGATGTGAGCCGTGTATTCATATTGGCCGAAACTCCACCAGCATTTCGTACACACTCAGAGATAATTCATCCAGGAGGCTAAGACGTTCATTATGATTAGTAGCTATGTTCTTGTTGCTAAATGGTGTTCAAGACAACGAGGAAATACAGGAGCTGAAATGCTTAGGCATGCAATAACACATTAATTAAACCCTTTCAATACAAACCTGGGAAGCTGTATTGACTGTATTAGTGTCACATTAGAGTGATGGGTAAACTGAGGCACAGAACAGTGCCTTGGTTTGCTGGTGCCACTCAAGAGTTTGGACCTGCATCATGATCTCTTTTGCAGTCAATCATTGCTGCCTGGCCCTACAAGCAGGGAAAATACATATTGCCAGCAGTAAATATCCCAAGAGGGATGAGATTATTAGTGTCAGACGTCTCTTACGCTCCCTGTGTATAGAACCACTGTCCAGTAAGACCAAGGATTATTTTGATAAGCAGTTGGTCTCAGGCAATATTAGTTTGTGGTAAAGTTTCTTGGATGTAGCGAGTCTTCTCTACAAGGCTCATTAAATTGCATTTTGCTACATTTACTGCACGTGGCCAGTTTTCCTCATATGGATTGACTGTTTATGCTCATTTCTCAGCTGTGTTTATTGGTGAAGTTTCATAGCCTTAATCACAAATGCATAACAGCCCTAACCAATATAGAGCATCCACCATTTCTAATAACATATGGTCAGACCACTCAATAGTTTAGATGCCATGGTTCATTAATTCTCCACAGGAGTAATAACTATTTGGTATTGTCTTATATTTTAAGCCAATTTATTGTTCCAAAGGGATAAAAAAAAAAAAGGACCTGCTTATAATCTGAGTTTAAATAGTCCCTTGCTTAGTTTTTCCAGAGCTGTGCTGCTGTGTGACAACAAAATCAAAGCCACAGGACTTTTGTCTTGGTTAAATAAATGTCACTCCCAATTTACTAAAAGCCTTCAGAGGTAAAACTCTAGCTCTTCTCTAAGGTTATTCTGATGTGCTGCTTTCCCTCACCCTATTTTGGAGAACACCCATCCTTAGCATGAGGACATGAGAAAGAAAGAATGGTAAATTTAGAACAAATTAGTGGCTGCATACAACACCAAAAGCCTGGGAAACTCCCACTGTTGGAAATCAGAAACTCAGAAGGGCTGAACCTGAACTCGTGAGCCTCGCCAGACTCCTAACCATATGGAAGGAAGGTTTCTAATGAAGAGGAGAATGGCATTTTTGCCTCGGTTCTTTACGGTGTTAATGCCTGGATAATTTTTTGGCTAATACCACAGTATGTTAGTGTCCTTATCAAGCTCCATCAAGGAATCAGTTGACTCTGGCAAGTTTGAGGAGCTATTACATGACACAGCAATTATTGTATAGCCAACAAGGTGCAAGAGAGAGGATTATATCTTCCTCTGAAATTTGAACCACCATCTGAGAAACTGAATAGCCAACCTGATCAACTGGCTGTGGGGTTGGCCGGGTTATTTGTTACTTTAAGCCATTTGACTGGTTCATTGTTGATTTTCTGCAGTTGCTTCTCATCCTCCCAGGACACCTCCCACCATAAACCCAGCAGCGCAGTCTCCTTTGCAAATGCTTTCATGTGGAGAAGTTGATTCAGTCAAGATCAAGAGGATGAGATGTTATGTGGGCTGTGGACCATGTTTTCAGGTCAGCCCACAAGACATTCAGGACTGCAGCCAACTTATCCTTAAAGAGAGAGAGAATACTGTTGCTTGGGTTTTCTAAATTAATTCCTCAAATGTAAGGTACCAATAGAAGTGTGGTGATGGAGAATGACATCTAGTGACTCCAGTCCACTAGCGTCTTTAATCGATTCCAGCTTTTAGTGTTTCTGTGCTAGGTTTTGTTTGTTAAATAATCACTGGTGATAGCAGAGGTGAGAGCTCTAGTATTCAACCAAGTTATTCATAATCACCATAGTTCTTAGACCTGATGGCCCTAAGGTTAGGTAGGAAGGGAGTTAAATGGTGGTAGCAGGTTTGTAATGATGCTTAGACCTTTGTTGCCCCCAGTTTATCTTGAATATTTCTTTTAAGTTATTCATAGCAATTGCTAGGGACAGGCAATGGCCCGGGCTGTTGACTGTAGATCTCCCAGTTACGGAGGTGCGTGATCTTTCCCATTACCAGTTTTTCATTACTTTTTTTTTCTTAACTTGTGAGGAAAGAACTAGTAAAATTGAAGCCTATTTGCTCTTCAGCCTTCTACTGGCATTGCTGACCAGAATGAAAATCACCCAAATGACGGCAGATCAGAAATGAAAAGAATAAAAGGTAAGGAGAGTAAATTTTTACTTCAAAATGTGTTGTCCAGGCCTAATTGATACTACTGTGCAGTCTGCAGTGGGATATCCCCATGCTACATTCTCCATATTGCCTTGAAAGTGAATCAAAATCAAAGCAAATCACATCAGTGGAAAATCCTACTTTGAGGAAAAGGAATTTTCCAAAAAGTGATGAGTTCCTTTTTAGTGCATCATTTACAGGGGCTCTGCTGGAGATAAAGCAGAGGCGGCAATTTTCAGGGAATGTGTGCTCAGCACTTGAAAGTTGGATGCCTGTGAAATAGATTGGTTTTGGCCTCCATAAACTGAAACACTCAAGATCGCCCATGAAAACCCTAGCTACAGATGGCAGATAACAAGGCATGCCTCTGAACTTTCTGCAGTTCTCAAATACAAAATGAGTGGCTAGCCTAGTGATAACACAATTAGACGGTAATGTGTAACAGGCAAAGGAGGTATTCCACATAGAAAGGGAGAGAAAAAGAGGGGGAAGCTATTATGTTATAATAAAACACTAAGGCAAGTCAGAAAAGTTAAGACTAAAGCTCTGAGAAAATAGTTAGATACCACAAATTCTACCACACATTGGTGTAACTGTATGGTAGCATCCCTGTGTCACTCTAGAACTTGTTGATCCCCGAAATGTGTGTTTCAAAATATTAATGTACTTTGATTTTGCTTATGATTCTTTTTCAACTGGTTCTTAGTGAAACATACCATGGGAATGGTTATTTTTCTACCCTAAATCACTAGATTCATGTCCATATTTTCTTCATAGAGGGCATATATTTTGAATCTCTATAATATTTGACCCATCTTCTTGGCTAGTAAGCGGAAGTTCATGTGTGTTGCTCGTTCACATAAACATTCAAGCCTTTAAAAATATCTCTTTGACCTTCTTCAACTCTGCCTCAATGATTTCCTGTGGCAGAGAATTCCTTAGGGTGATTATATGCTTTAAACAGAAGTATTTCCTTGCATCCATTTTAACTTTGTTGCCTGTGAAATTGACTCAACAAGCCCCTTTGGTTCTTGCTTTATGAGATTGGATACAGAGAAACTTCCGGATGGTTTTTCTACAAACCAGTCATTATTTTGTATTCCAGCATTATTTATATACAAATATATATACACAAAAAAGAAGCACACAACAACAACACACTTATGTAAACAGGAAAAATCTAAAAGTTTTTCCAGAATCTTTACTCATGCAAGCAAGAAAGAAAATTCAAGAAAAGGACCTTGAAAAGTTAGCTGCACCCAGTATACACAGTAAATGGAAAAAACATGATGGCCTTTCCCTCTTTTTCTTTCCTTCAGACTGAAAGCGTATTTGTCTGTGCACCCATCCCTTACACTAAGAAAACTGGCCCTTACATCCCTCTTGTCTGCTGTGGGTCTCTGCCAGACTCTGCCGCCATCAGCAGTAAGGTTGCTGTTGGAGTAACAAACTCAGAGACCAGCTACCTCCTCCCAGCTCTGCACGGTGCCCTCTGTCCCTGAGGTGGGGACACACATGCCAGGAGGAAGGGTGACTTACTAGAGCCATCCCCAGGGTAGGGACAATGGTTGGAGATGGAGGACACCAAGACCTACAGCTTGTTGATGATTCTGTGTTGCTTTTACATCCCAGCAGTATTCCTGCTTCCATTTACTCCCACCACTTTTACTGCTGGTTGAAAATGATAGACCTCAGGCCATGGTATTTTCAAGTGAAGGTGGGCAAATGTGTTAATAAATTTGCTCACAGTTATTGCAATCTCAGTAACAGAGTTACAGACAGAGCTGAAGACCTCCACCACTCAGTCTGCCTTGTAGCCCTGGTTACTAATTGCCTGTCTGATGGATTTTACTTCTTCAGGTACTGTAGAAGTCAATAGATGGGTGGGAGATGGGTCTGGAGATGGGTGGGAGAGGACCTGTGCGAAATGAGTCCTGCTTTAGCTTTACTAAAGCTTTTGTCTAGACCACAGGGTCTCCTTAAAGGAAATACTGGAATCCACTGAGGAAATAGAAATTACGAAGCAGGAAGATCTGACTTCCTCATCAAGAAACATAAAATCACATCCCTCTGTGGGGCCACTCTGGAAGATCCACGAAGATGTGCTGGGGAGGACTGGCCCATTGTGCCAAGCACAAACAGTAAACGCACATTTATATAATTACAATGAGCTTTTATGTTGCCTGTTTTTTAGTAAAGGATTTATACCTCCCAAGTCACCTTTCTTTAAGAAAAATATCTAGCATTCCAAATCAGGAGGATGATAGTCAAAATCAGGGGGATTGCTAAGTCAAAAGGCTTAGCAACTGTGAAGTCTTTCTTTACAGTCTCTTCCAAGCTAGTCCTAAAGGTTTTGTGTTTAAAAAAACAGTGCCTTTACAGAAAAAAAAATAGTATTTTTAGCCTCATTCAGTAGCTCAGCCGAACAAAAACCCATCGGTTCTCTGAAGACTTCAGAGCTCCAGGATCAGCCTAGTGTCAACCCTTGGGATGCAGAAGCTTCCCAAAGGCCATCATACCATACTTGCCATCAGCGTATATGTGTTTAATCAGGCTCTTGACAGGTAAGGACTGTGAAAAGAGGACAGTTTGTTCTCCCAAGCTGTTCGCTCACTAAGACCCCTGTTTATTTTGGAAGTGAATGAATAACATTGTGCTGGGAAAGGAAATTAAAAAAGCAGGGTTGTAATTTACAGTAGAGAAAAGAACAGATTTAGGGGCCTTTTTTTTTTTTCACCCTCCTTCTCCCTCCTCCTTTCCCCCTCTTTTCACTGCTCTGGTTCCAAACATCCAAACGTGCTACAGCTGAAAAAGAGGACCTCAAGCCTTCCTCACTGCTGGCAACAACAAGTGAGTTACAATTGCCAGTCTCTGTATTCTTGCCAAAAGAACAAACTGCTTCAAGGCAAAAGAAAAAAAAAAAAAAAAAAAAAAGGAGGTTTATCAAAACCAAATGCCACTGGAAATCCTTACGCTGCAGAGCCCAGTTCAAGATGTATATTGAAACCTATCCCCAGCCATTTAAGGAAAAAGAAGAAAATGGATTCTTTAATAGAATATTTAAAATATAACAATTGCTTTGGAGTCAGGAATTCTACTCTCTCTGGTTCTTATAAAAGCTCTAATTTTTTTTTTCTTCATCTCTAAGTAAACTCCCAGCAGTTTTCTTTGAAAGTGGATCCTAGGCAGGCACCTCTTTTCCAAAGCGCTCAACATTGTTCTAATGAGATGTGATAGGTGGTTTGGAGTAGGAGCTGGTCCAAGCAGCCGAGGTATCGCTTTATTGTGTGTTTGTTTTTCTTTTAAAATTCAGCTATCTGGCTACTCTTCATTTTCACTTTAATGCTTCTTATTATTTTGTTTCTAACCTGTCCCCTGGATCCAAATCAGATCCAGCCTCTTTCCCCCTTCCAAGCGTTCACTGCAGAATGGAAAAGGGGGAAATTCAAGGTTTTTTATTTTTAGAGTAGTCACAGTTTTGAAGGCCAGAGGTAATGAACTATTTGAACTATCCAGTTTGATTGTTGGACACCACAGATCATAGAATTTTATGAGGTGATTTGTGCATTTTGTGCAAGAGCTGGACAACACTTTCTGGGAAACCACCCAAGCATCAAGTCCTTCAGGAGCCGTCACAGCCTTGGGTGTATAGACCTAATGAGTAAGTCTCACCCCTACAAGATGTGCCAAGATTTTGCTTGGAACACTTGCAAGTCTCCGTTCAAGACATTCAACCTTGCAATACCTTTAGAAGATACTTTGTCGTGTGCTTTGTCCCGAGCTGTACCTGCAGGCCATGGCTAGGGCTGGGGGTCCTAAGTTTCATCTAAGCAAACGTGCTGGCCTGCTACCTTAAGCATCCACAGTAAAATGTCACCTGAGAGGCAAGTGGCATTGACTCACGGTGACATAGCAACCATCAGCAAATGCTACCTTTGAGCTGAGACCAGAGCCTGCAGCCAAACCAACCGACAGAAATATCCCCAAATAGTGGGCGGAGGGAGAAACTGCACAGTCAGGCTCTAACTTCATCTGAGAGAATGGGAAATTCCTGGTGCCTGTCTACATGAAAGCCTTTCCCACCTTACTCCGACCATGGGGAAGAGTATGTAATCCAGCCTTAGCCAACAGACAGTGCTATTAGCCATCAGGCCAAAGCCCAAACCTGACATTGCTCAGCATCACAGCCGAGAAGAGGCAACTAAAAGAAGGAAAGCAGTTGAGAGTAACTTCCCAAGCTGGTTGTGAGCTGGGAAGCCATCACCCACGTTGTATATCTGAGCTCAGGGCAGCGGGCTGAACTGTCTCTGCTGTCTCAGAGGGCTTCCCAACTGCAGCTACAGGCACAGAGGTTTAACAGTACACACTGCAAGCGAAGCATGGCAGGACATCAGCGTGAGAGTCACAGAATCACAGAATGATATGGGTTGGAAGGGCCCTCTGGAGATCATCTCATCCAACCCCCTGCCAGACAAGGGTCACCCAAAGCAGGTGGCACAGGAACGCATCCAGGCGGGTTTGGAATGTCTCCAGAGACAGAGACTCCACCACCGCTCTGGGCAGCCTGTGCCAGGGCTCTGCCACCCTCACAGGAAAGAAGTTCCTCCTCATGTTTAGATGGAACTTCCTATGGTCAAGTTTGTGCCCATGACCTCTTGTCCTGTCACTGGGCACCACTGAAAAGAGCCTGGCCCCATCCTCCTGACACCCACCCTTTAAGTATTTAGAAGTGTTGATAAGATCCCCCATTGAGAAGAGTCCATCATACAGACTCCAGTTAAATGACTCCCTAGTTGCCCCATGGACAAACTAAGCAGCTTTGCTATCAGGTGTGTTTTCCAGATCCTGAATCACTTCGTTAAATCTTTTCAGAACCTTTGCTATTTACCCCATGTCTTCCTTGGAGTTCACCAGATGTGCAAGGCAGTGAGAGTCTCACTAATGCGAATACAGATGCAAAGCCATCTCCTACACATTATTTTCCTGCTTATTGCTGGCAAACATCTCTGATAGATGCAATCATACTGTTTTGCTGGGGTTTTTTGTTGGTTACGCCAGGGGAAGAATCACCATTTCACTGCTTCCAAAGATGTCCACTATCCAGTGACCTCTTCAACATGTGACCATACTTGCTTTTCTGTTATCCTGTTGAGGTTAATTGAATACCAAATCATCTGTTTCAAAACCTCTTTGATTGGTGCTTAAGTCTTATCTACACCAACTCTTCAGCACATGAGTGTGCCCCTCCAGAGATACCTCTCCATATGTTTGCCTCACCAAACTGCAACACAACAAAACTATTGCAATTTCCTCCCACCACCCAACCACATGGCTGCGATGAAGGGAACGCAGTTCAGACCTGGAGAGGAGAGCGCCAGAGGAAATAAGAGGTTCTGGATGCAATCCTGGGGCCTTGTAGGTTGATGTGAGTTCCAAGTTCTGTTTCCTCCAGTAAAGTGCCTCTGTAATTGTTACCCTGATATTTATATTTTCACTTATTAAATTTGTGCCACGTAATAAAATGTGCTATAAATTAAAGGCAGAGTAGGAGCTTTTTCTTCTGTTCTCTGCTCCGTGTCAGCCTCAGGATGTTGCATTATGGAGTCTTTCCTGGTTCACCAAGCCTCCTGCTCCATTATGTCAAAAGAGAAACCGGTGAAATATTCCCTTGTTATTAACTGTTAATGTCTGATTTTTCATATTTTTATTTATTTATTTTTTTTTTACACACAATGCTCCGAAATTGAAATTGGAGCTGCAGCACATTAGCAGCTGTTAACACATCTCTGTTAGCTTGTCCACCAGCCGTGGAGCACAGATCCCTTCTGCTCGGCAGCTGAGCCGCCAAGCTCTGTTTCAAATGAAAGCACGGCTCAGCTTCAAAGCCTGCATCCAGAGCAAAGCTTCCTCAGCATCAAAGGTGTGGACAGGCCCTTACCACGATGCACATCAGTCTCGACATCCAGATCCCAGTGAGGCTTTCCTAGGAGCTAATCAGGATTTGCATGAACGCAAGAAATCAAGCAAAAGGCTTGCCAGGATTTACATGCTGGATTTGAGCTCCGCGTTATCTGTCAACTAAGCAGAGTTCCCCCCGCCCCCAACACCCCTAGGTCCTAACAGTTTTTTCTCAGATTTATGGAGATAAACACAAACATTGCCCAAGTCTGTGGGTGCCCCTCTCTGCTTCTTTGATTGCACCTGAAGAGCATGACATGGCTCATGTGACGGTAGTGTAGAAGGGTGGCTGGCACCTTGGCGGGGTGGCTGTCTCTGCTTTTCACAGCTGCGGAGGCAGCGTGTGCTTTCAGGAACTGGCACAGAGAAGGGAATCATTGATATCTGAGTGCTCCTGTATCACCACTAAAACCTCTACAGTGTTTAAACCAGGTGTCAGCAGCAGAATTGCCAGACATTTCTGTAAAAGTTGAATGAAGACATTTTCGGCTACCTGTAGGGAACTCATGGGACCATGGAAATAAATATTAGGATATCCTTGGTAATATCTTAATGAAGATTTTTTATATGCTCAAACCATATGCCTAGCCTGGATCCAAATTAGATCTAAGCTCTCATCAGATTGTGAAAGTCCTCAATCCATGCTGCAATAGCTCCCTACCCAGGTTGTGAAACCCTTGAGCCCTTGGACCAGAGCTCAGCAGGGTAGAATCATACAATCATACAATCATGGAATCATAGAATTGCCTAGGTTGGAAGGGACCTTTCAGATCGTCTAGCCCACCCATCAACGTAACACTGACAAAACCCATCACTAAACCACATCTCTAAGCACTATGTCTACCCGTCTTTTAAATACCTCCAGGGATGGTGCCTCAACCACTTCCCTGGGCAGCCTGTTCCAATGCTTGATAACCCTTTCAGTGTAGAAAGTTTTTCTAATATCCAATCTAAACCTCCCCTGGCCCAACTTGGGGTAAGCTGACTTATTCTTGTTTTCAGTTTAAAGAGGAGGCGTGATACAGCTGAAAGAGGCTTGAGAAGCTGCTGTTAATAATTTCTTGGCTGCTGGCCCTCAGCTCATATCAAGGTCTAGGAATGATGAGGAGAGAAAAGGAGAGGTTCTTCTCTCCACTTTGACCTGTTCCCAGAATCCTGCTTGAAGTGATAGTGACACCAAGACCTAGAAATACAGGGAAGGAGGATGAGGACTTTTTCCTTACTGTTCCTCATCTCTCATGTCTCCGAGGTCTGTTCCAGTAGCACAGCTGATACCAGAACCCAAGACTGCAGGAACATACCCATCATAAGGTGTGGGTCTGAGCTGGGCAGCTGGGACCTGTGCCTCAAGGCAGAGGAAAACTCAGTAAATTCATTGATAGCTTAATAGCTTCACCATAACATTTAATGTATAAAGAAGCTATGTCCATTCTGTGTCGCCTCTGAAGAGGCAACGATCCATACCTGATAAGTGGCAGCTTTTTTTCAGTGTTGTAATTGCTTAGCAAGTGAATATCTGAATCGATCCTCGGAATGAGTACAGCTGTTTGTCTGAAGGACAATGTAGATCTTCTCCTTCAGCTTCATTTGGCAATTTATAGAAGGGGTCCAGGATCATCTTCTCCTCCTTTCATATTTTCAGAGACCTAACAGGACAATTTAGACTGCAAACATATGGAAAAAGAGTCCAAGCTGTGAAACTGAGTAAATTGGATCTGTGAATTTAACCCAGGGACAAAACAACTAAAATATGAGAAGTTTTTCAGTGCAAAACCAACAAAGTCTTTTCATAAAGAGACTCCTGAGCTCTATTTATGTCATCTTTCCTCTTTACTTTGAGAATAGTAACACTTTTATATCTCAGAAAGGGCAAAACCACATCACCTGTGATGTCTTGGCTACCATTATAAGGTCAGACTGGGAGGACTAAGCAATGTCATAAGAGGGAATGGGGAAAGAAGCATCAATATCAGCAGTTGCTGTGCACAGCCTAAGTCCGGGTGACCTGCTGGTCCTTCTTGCTGCCCTGCCATCTCATGGTGCAGGGGTCAGGTACTGCACTAAAATAGGGCCCAGGAGTTAACAAGGTAGGCAGAATGCAGCAGTGATTAGTCAGAGGGAGGAAATTTGTTTCAGTAGTGTCACTTAACGAGACCTAGCAGAGACACAAATTTTGCTGGTGGTTCTGATTATCTTGGAGAAAGACTTTTCTGTGGCAAAGGCAATAAATATGTGAAAGCAAGGATCAAACGAAGAAGGATTTGCACTCTGTGAAGGAAACCCATTCACCAAGGTCCTTTGATAAGGCCACAACACTATAAACTGTTGATGTTAGAAGCGATACATGGATGAAAATCAGTGTTTTGGTGATACCACTGACAGTGGGACATTTGATTCTGATCTGAAAAGCCACATAGCAGCAATAGAGTCCCAAGGCCATGTGTTCCTTCAGTTGCAATCACTTATCAATTGTACACACATTATGCAGGATGACTTTTTCTTTTCCATCCTTGCAAATGTAGCCTCAGATCTGGGATGCAAGGGGCTGTCTCTATTCCTGCGGCATTACTTCCAATGAGTGTCCTATAGAATAAATGATACGCTTAGTTTCTACGTACTTTACGGCCACTGAATGAGATGGAATATGTGTCCGACTTGTTAAACTCTGGTAGATTTGATTAGAAACAACTGAAGGGAAAATAAATAATTTTATTGACTGCACAGGGACCAAGAGGCAGCTGACTCAGTCTTAACTACGCTTGTTCTGCAAGCCTAGGAAGGCTAAAAGCCAGTGGCTCTGCACGCGTGCAGGAGTAGACAAGCAGGCTAAGAAAATGCCATTTCCTATTAGCTTTCCAGAGTAAGAATCACAGAATGGAACAAAAATAGCTGTCTCTGAATCAGCAGAAAGAATGCAACTGTAGCTTCAAATGAATCTGAGCGAGGGGGTGCTGTCAATCCAGGATGCAAAACACGGAGGAAGAACAGGTTACACAAGAATTTACACTAAAGCCGGTTAAAAGGACATTACCACACAGCATCAGAGCTCTGCATCTTCCAGCTCCCTAATTCCAGCCAGTAATCAGGAATGCATGGGATTAAATTTGTGAAAGAAAATTCAGCAGGTATTTTTGTAATCAGCATCTGATTTTTAAGTGTCCCTATGCACAGCAGAAGTGTGGTGTTTCCAGGTAAAGCTTAATAATATCTACAAGAACATCAGACAAAGCTGAGCAAAGTGAGCCAATTAGAGACGTTAGGAAAGAAACAGGGAAGCTAAAAGCTTTTCTTCTGTTCCTTTTGGTGCATTATTCTTCAACCATAAAAAATAATAGGGAAATTCCTGCTCTCAGGGAATTTTTATGGAGAAATCTGAATGTGGTCCTGAAAGAAACTCCAAGTTTTAAAAAAAAAATAAATTAAAAATTATGGAGAAACCTGAGAAGTTCAAGTGCAGTAAATCAACAGGAGTTGATGATCTTCACCCAAGGGTATGGAAGGAAATGAAGTGTGAAATAGCAGAGATCTGAGTTTATGAAATAAGGGACCATTCCAAGAGCCACTGAAATCAATGGAAAGACTCTCTATACTTCTCTGAAAATCGGATCAGACCTTCCCAAATTAATTCAGAAAAACAATGAGTACTCACAGGAAGGTGTTCATCACCCTTTCAGGTCAGATGTGGGAAGCACAGTGGGGTGAGGAGGGCTGTATCGGTAGGATCAGCCAGATCAGGAGCAACCCAGACCCTACGGAAAGCTCGCTGTAATTACAGTGTTCCATCTCGGTCAGTGCAATGCAGCTCTGCGGGAGCTGGCCCCGTAATATTGGGAATGACATGTGACACTACGAGCATCAAGCCAAATCCTGCCACCCACACGGCATGGTAAATGGTCTCAGGATCTGGCCCATCTCAGTGGCACCACTGTGTTTGCATGACTACAGGCGCTGGAAGCTCGGCTTAGTTCCCTGGCTTGCTAGATGTAGTACATCTGAAAGCTGCTCTTTCTTCCCCGAAATCACTGCTGGCAATCATTTGTCACAGCTAAGGACAACATCTCCCACTGCTTGGCGATAGGGCTTCTGCACAGACGATGCCTTATGGACAACTTCAAGTTTCCAAAACAGCATGAGTGCGGAGCGCAGGCCAGGCTTCCCTTTTCAGACACCGAGAAGCAAACACTCCCAGCTGCCAAGGATTTTACTTTATTGTCATTTAAGTTGGCTCCTTCTGCACAAATTGCTGGCGGTCTCACAGTAGCAGGAGTTGAGTAATAATAGTATTTCCAGTATGCTCACCTCCAAGCAATACTTTAGAGGAGAGACTGCTGGGAGAACAGGATGAGGATGGTTTGTGTTGGCTGTTCCTTCTCTCTTTCTCATCAGACTGTGATTCAAACTAGCATCAAAGTACAAACTCCATCACTCACGTCCCCCCTGCAGATTTTCCATGTTGGCTCCTCAGCAAGTGGGACTAGACTGCCATTCATCAGTCCTCGGAGGTGCTGAGAGGGTCCTCTCGTCTTGGAAATTCTGAAACAAAGTCATCCACCAGCTTTTCTAACAGTGCCATGGCTTTACTACACAGGGGCTGGGGATTGATATATTTTTCCCTGAGAAGACTTCTTCAGGAAGTTTGCAAAATCTAGACTCCACAGGCTTCACCCAGATACATACAGGACGCTCCCTCTTCCTGAAACTTTCCTCATACTCAGAGAAATGAAAAACAAATCAAGGAAAGTGTCTGGAAGCAGACAGAGCTCCAATGTCACCCTCAGAATCATCAATATACCATCTGAAACAACCTCTAAATGCGATGTTAATATAGTCCCTGACTGTAGAGATCCAGTGCGCTTCTCCATTTGCTTCTCTGAGAATGCAAGGAGATCCTCCTCCATCCCCATCCTCTTCCTTAACATCGGTCTCCACGTTTCCAAAATATTTTTTTTTAACTTAGAGGCAAAGTCATGCTGTTGTGGAGCAGGAACACCTCTGCTTTGTCGGTCATCTGGAGACAGCAGAGGCTGGAGGATGTGCTGTTTTAACAGAGCCCTTTGAAAGCAGATCCCCACTCATGGCGCTTACCTGGCCTTACTTACTTGGTTTCCAAGGAGCACCACGGTTTCTTGCCTGCTCTGTGATCAATCCTGGCAAAAAGATGCACCGACCGTCTCCATCTGCAACACAACGCAACACAACAGAACAAGAAAGGAGCAGCCAAGTAAATGCATGCAAGAAATAAAGCCACAGGGAAAAGGGAGCAAGGGCAGGAGGTGACTGGGTTAATATATTGCTTACTGAAGGAAGTAAAGACTAACGATACCATCCCACCTGGAAATAACGGGTGTTGTATAACAGAGTATGTCTGAGAGAGACCACGATTTGTGAAGGGCTGATTCAGCTATTCAAAGCTGTAATGCTACATTCAGTGATGCAATCTGAAAGTTGATAGCGATTTAGTGCTTCCGCTTTCTGACTTTCCTGGGAGCTGGGAGACTCTACTTGGAATTAATGCAAGTTGTCTTGCATTTAATTGCCTAGAATGTTGTAAAAGGTAAAAAGAAAGGGAGGTATTTCTTATGGTAAATAATACTTCAGTCAATACCTAGATAGCCCTGACTAGGCTTTGGCGTTCACAACTCGTTGAAGAGAACTGAGAGAGAAGGAAGGACTTCTCGTCATTACTGCCCCAATGTTTTGTTTTGTGGCTGAAAATAGTTTTATGTAGCAGTGGAATGAAAGATTGGCTACTGCAGCCTTAGTTTGGTGATGGTTTTCTACCTCATAAAAAAAAAGGGCAATGAAAATTTACACCAATAGACACAGCCTTACAGTTTCCAGGATTATATGGACAAAATTGGTGGGGCTGAAAGATGAGAGAGAACAAGCGACTTCATGAAATCCTTTGGGAATTAAGATGACTTATCTGTTTTCCACACAAAAACCCAACCTGAGCTCCTCTGTTCCCAGCAGTGCCACAGCCACACTTCTTAGGAACCCATTCCTGGGATGGCACTTCACAAAATAGAGTGAAATGCTCTACATGCCTTTACAGGAAACAGACAATTGAGCAAGCAGGAATAGGAGGCACGCCTCTGAGTTGTGGAGGCAAGCCTACCAGTCAGTACAAAATGCTGAAAGATAGCATGGTGTGAAAAGATGTCTCTGAAGGTTGGACCCTCAACAGACCTCAGAGTTAAGAACCTCTGTGAAGCTGAGGCTGAATTTTTCAGTTGCCTCCCTGCCTGTACTTGAGGAGACCTCATCCCAGATATGTCCTATTTTTCTGCCCAGAAGCTCTGTCTGGGAGGATGGAGGATTATGTACCTCTTTGCAGTGTGTTTCTGAATCTGCTGCCACAGATGGCACCTGCCTTCATCCCTGGATCATAACGAAGAGTGGGATGCAGTATGTAGATGGTGGTTTGATGCTTCCCACCTGGGAAGTGCGATACCTGGATTCATTTACCATGTCAGTTCTTACAGCTTCAAATCCACCCATCTCACCTCCCAGAACAAAGCCCTGACCAACATGCTATCGTAGAATCATAGAATCATAGAATGTGTTGGGTTGGAAGGGACCTCTAAAAGCCATCTAGTCCAATGTCCCTGCAGTAAGCAGGGACACCTTGAACGAGATCAGGTTGCTCAGAGCCTCATCAAGCCTGGCCTCGAATGTCTCCAGGGATGGGGCCTCCACCACCTCTCTGGGCAATCTGGGCCAGTGTCTTACCACCCTCAGTGTAAAGAACTTCTTCCTAATGTCTAATCTAACCCTCCCCTGCTTTAGTTTAAAACCATTGCCCCTCGTCCTATCGCTACATGCCCTTGCAAGCAGCCCCTCCCCAGCTGTACCCTTCAGGTACTGGAAGGCTGCTATAAGGTCTCCCCAGAGCCTTCTCTTCTCGAGGCTGAACAACCCCAACTCTCTCAGCCTGTCCTCATAGCAGAGGTGCTCCAGCCCTCGGATCATCTTCGTGGCCCTCCTCTGGACCCGCTCCAACAGGTCCATGTCCTTCTTGTGCTGAGGGCTCCAGAGCTGGACACAGTACTCCAGGTGGGGTCTCATGAAAGCAGAGTAGAGGGGGAGAATCACCTCTCATCCAAACCACGCAACAAAGCCGGGCCAGAGAGAGAGCAAGAAGGGGAGACCTGTCCTCTGTGCTCCCCTATGAGACACAGCCCAAGATTTCATGCACTAGCTCTTCTTGCATTAAAGAGCTATTCAAATTCATACAGAGAGCTTTCCAGGTAGGATACCTCCCAGATAGACCCACCAATATCAAATACATATAGACAGCTTTCCAGGCGGGACAGCCCCTGGATAGACCTACCAAGAAGATTTCCCCAAAGCCAAGGTCTTCAGGATTACAGGGTCTGTAGCTGTAGGGCAGGGACTGATGCCAAAACTTCCAGACAGTCTCTCCTGGAGCCAAGAGCCTGGAAGAGTAGATATAATCTGGGCTCAGCTCCCAGGTCCACAGCAGGGATCCTGGAAGCCCGGAGAAGCCTGGCTAGAGCCAGAGCGCTCTGAGCATGATGGTTCCCCACTGCAGGGCTGCGACTCAGAGCCTGGGGAAGGGGGACAGTCTCTAAGGGTGGGGAAACCAAGCCCAAATGCAAGCTGTCCTCTTCTGGACCTAGCTGGACCAGTGCACATGAATTAGGGAGTGGTATGCCAGCAGGACAATGACTGTAGTAGCAGGGCTTCAAGTGGTCTCTTCTCCCAGCACTTGCTGCAACAAGGAAAAACTCTGGGTCAGAAGAGCCCATTTCTTTTCAGACCCATCATGTTTTGGGAATCCTGCAAGCAGAAATTTATTAGAAATTCAAAATACTTGTTTGGGTTATATCCAACATAGAAGGAAATCAAATTTAAAAGACAAATAAATAAAAGACAGAATTGCAAAAGAGGAAAAAAAAATAAATCCCTAAATCTTGAAAGGCTACCTTTTGCCAGAACAGTATCTGCTCTAGGCATGGATGGAAGGAATTGACTAATTTGAACAAAACACTTTTTTTTCCTATGTATTTCTAAATGAACTGATATAGTACTCCAAAGACAGAAATGCGGGCTAGGTTCCTTACCGGTGCGTGTGAGTGCAGCTCTGCTGACTTCTGGCAGGATTTCCCCGAAGCAAGTTATTCAAGAACGAGTGCAAACCCCATCAGTTAAATTATTCACAGCTATAGTCCCTGCTTTATTAGACTGCTAAAGAAAAAAAAAAAAAAAGAATAATTTATTTTAACTAATCACAAATTCAAATCACTTCGCTGGAAAATGATAGGCAAACAGCTCTAGTCAGCCTTAATAAGGTTTGGGAGGAAAGCCAGGCATTGATTTGGCCTCTTGGAGCTCTGATATCGTGCTGGCCGCTGCGCAATGGTTATAGGAGTCAGAGATGCAGCATGCTGTTTTTTTCAGAAGTCTCTGCCAGCGAAGGAGACAGATGCCTTTTGGACTAACACCCACTGAACTCTCACACACACGCGCGCGCACAGAGGAGTGTTTATTCACTTGTCCGCGGCTCCCTTGCTAAGTGGATGTGTTCACACTCTCTCCGCTTGTTTTATTAAGCCTGACACATTGTTGTGCAGACGCAGCCCTCCGCGCGCTGCAAAAAGTGGCTTGCAGATAAGGTGAGTCCTTCCCGCTGGGCTCTGTGTGAATTTGGTAACTCTTCCATTCACTCAGCAAGGAGGGATTAATAACAGTGACTAAGGCGAGATGCAACCAGGCTTCCCTTCGTGTTTTCTATTTAGTTTTTCCTTCCCGTTCTTTGACAGGTCTTGACCGCAATGAAAAATTACATCTTTAATTGAAATGCAGGCTCCTAGCAGAAAAGAAAGGAGATCTTGTGGGACAAACACAATACTTGTAGGCAGGAGATGTTAGTTCAGGTTCTGGCTTTCCTACAGCCTGCCTGTATGAGCCCTAACAATTCATCTGATACCTCTGTGCTTCTGTTCTCCTGGTAATGAGAAAAACAAATTGCAGACTTCCTTCCTCTCTTGAATTCTTTTTAGCCTGCAAGACTCTTTGGAGCAGCCGGTGTCTCCTGTTACACGTAGATGCAGGGCCTTCCCCAACAGGTTGCAAACTCAGAGAAGATTCCTAAGTGCTACCGTAATAATGAGTCATTTGTCCCCAGACTCCCTCAGCAGGTTATTGTATATAATAAATAAGGGCCAGACTGACCTTTACTGAAAGCTTAAAACTTTTTGAAGGTTTAAAAATCAGAGCATGCCAGGACACGAATGTCAATTCAGCCCCCTACAGAAAGACAGACGATTATCTCCACTTTAGATATCTGAACAGGGAGAACAAGTGAGAGTTTCCCAGTTCCTAATTCCCTGTGGAGTTTCTGGAATTAAACATAAATCTCTGTTACAGAGCCTTTACTAACTGGTGTCTTCTTTGTATTTCAAAACAAAAAAAAGCCAACCATTCTCCCCCAGGCTCCCAGCAAAGTCAGAATGAGAAAGTGAAGCATTTTTTCCAGTCCTTCGATTATTTTTTGTTTGAGAAATATTTATAAATTTTATATTCAGTCGATCCCAGGTCATTTTTTGGTTAAGAAAATGCTTATGTGTCAACCACTCTTCTCCTATTACTAAATGAGATTGCAATTAAAAGAAATGCAGCTTAAAATCTCTTAACCTCATGGTAGAATATGTGTATATTTCAATGCATGTGTATACATATATTGATATATATATTCTCTAACTTTGAACTGCAAATATTTATCAAGCATACTAAATATTGTAAATGAGTACTGGTCTAGCGCTCTTTCCAAAGACGTGAATAACCGTTACAGAATAATATACATGAATCTTGCCTGTATGTTTAGACTTCTCCTGTATATTAATTTCCTGAATAGGGCATCATCTCTGTCAGAGTCACAAAGCATCTTTTACACTGCTAGTTTCTACCACGCGCATTACTATAATGTGGTCAGGGACTATGAATTTTTTAGGTACCATTCAGGGGGCATTTTATATGCATATTTCATGAGAGGAGGGGGTGGAAATAATATTTTTGGCAGACACTTGCCAGGATATGGATGGGATTCAGGAGAAGATGGCTTTTCATATAAGTAGTCAACTCCACTCAATTTAAACCATTGCTCTTGGGAAGCATTTAAAACACAGAGCTTAAATGGAGCTGCACTGTAAGCAGTACAGAGCAAACTGTCCAGAGTATGTGTGTGTGTGTGTGTGTGTGTATATATATATATATATTTATATATAGCCAGATGCTCAAGGTCAAACACACAGAGCTAGCCATTTGGGGACTGAAAGTATGAAGCAGTTTGCTGAGACAACTCGCTGTTCAGAGCTGCTTACCCTCGAGAGGCTGCTCGACACTAGAAGTTGTCCTTGGGGTCAACTATAGGCTCTAAGTCACTGCAATAGCACTGGCGACGAGGCACATCTGAGAGCTCAGGCAGCGGATGCAGAGAAAACAACAGTGCAAGTTGCCTGGGGATTAAAGTATAAAGCCAGTTATTCTTGTACAGCTGCTGGGGACCTATCCCACTGGGACATCTTCCTTCCCAATGAGCTACAAAGCTCTGATCCTTACAAATGGTGCACACACAGCTATGTGCTCGGGCTGTGTCTAGAGTCAGCACCTTGTGAGAAAAATCATGGGGAAAAAAACTTCATGAAATAGGCTCAATGCTCAGCATTAGGTCTTAGGACTACCCGGTGCATGGGACCAGGTAGTCAGGGCTTGGGGATGGCACTGGGTGCACCAAACCAGAGAGCAAACTTGTTTTCTTAAGGTAGTCAGTGGAAACCAGATAGATTGAGGCATACATATTACTCAGAAACAGTCACAAAAATGGAGGGAATGACTCCTCCGGACACTGCAAGGCTACAGGAACCTTCATAATCGGATCCACCTGAGCTCCATCAGGGTCCTGTCCAGACAACTTCCTACCCTGCCCTGGGCACTTGGCTTTTGGCCTGGCCCTGACTAGGCTCATCCCGGCTTTTTAGGATTCTGTGATTCTGTCCTTACTTTTTAGATCATTTACTACACAGCTGAAAGATGGAAAGACATGAAAAATCTTGGCAGTCTGAGTACATTACTAACAGATTTTGGAAACAAGTAATCTGAATATGGTTCCAAAGACCATATTCGTCCTGCCTAACTTTAGGCACACAGTGGAGCCACAAAAATTAGTAGCATAATTGCCTTCAGCTCCTTTATAATCAGAGTAAAGACACAAGTGCTTACAGAAGCAATATGTCTCTTAACTGGACTGGTTTTTTTCTCTCTATTCATTAAGGGTAGTGGAGTACTTCTGTCTTTCTGTGATCATTGCTGATTTCAGCCTTCTTGAACTTCCACAGTCCTGCCAGAAAGTCCATCTTTGATGCTCTAAACTATTTCTCTTGAGATTTTCTCTCTCAAACCCTTGAATTTATTTTCACCTTTTCTCCAATCATCACCTTTACTACTTCATTAATGGTCTGGATCCAACCCAAGCTCTTTCTTAATTCTGCTTGTCCAAATCCAGTTTAACCCCTGTTATCAAATTCAACCGTAATTTCTGCATGGGACAGTAATGGTTTAGAAAATCTACTTTATCTGCTTGATTTCCCAGAAAGAATTGGGAATTTAAAACTCTCCGCTAGTATAAGGCCAAATAAACTGCAGGTCAGCCACATATTCTTACTTTCTGGGGCAGTTTTTCATAAATTGACTTTCTAAAGATGCTGAAAGCAAGTTTATGAGTGGAGAACAGCTAAGTGAACCATTAAAATGGGTTGCTAAGATTAGTCCTGTACCACTTCAGCGTGCTGGCGAGCCCTCCTGACAGCCCCCTCCAGGAGCAGTCAGAAACCAGAAAGCATGTGCCTTGGGACCAGTCAGTCATGCCTGCATCCGATCCTGGCGCCTATCCTGCTGAGAAAGGGGGCTTGTCTTCACTAATTTCATGATGTCACCATTAGAAGACTGGGAAGCAATATTTCCATGAATAATAATACACTATGAAGGGCAATCAGTGCTCAAGAACAACGTCCTTGATCGCCAGCCAGCCAAGCAACCTAAAGAGCTCTCCTCCTCCCTGCGTAGAGAAACGAGTTATTGATTTGCACATTGTTACAGAGGGCAGTTCTTAATCATAATTAGGCCACTGTGAAAAGTCAAAGCATTCAAATCATGTGAGGGTTTTCACCATTGCAATCTGGCATCCATATGTTCAATGGCAACTCAAGCAGACTGCTTTAATTTTTCCATATTTTTTTTCTCTGAAGACTCAATATCGTTTACCCTTTTAAATACGTCAGTTCTTGTGTTTTTGGATATGCAGCCCCATATTGTCTTTCAGAAGGCTAAGTTAAAACACAGCACTCTATTTTGATGCACTATACAATAAGAAGTTCTCTCTTTAAGAAAAATAAGACATGACAATCACCATTGTATCGTAAGATATTCCCACAAACTTGCCTGCTGTGATCTGAATATAGGTTGCTTCAGAACCTGACCAAGTTTCTTAAGTAAATTCTGAATAAAAGTAAGAGTAGCCAAAAATGCTTGTAACTGATTGCTAATCTAGGGCACTGAATACATCCTTCAGATATTTCCAGCCATCACTCAAATATTTTTAGCTGAAAGGTTTAGTGTTAATGTTCATCTTGGGTTTGGTTAAGAAAATTCAGAAAAAAAACCCCTGTCTAACTAAAGTCTCCCCCTGAAAGGAGTCTAAAAGCAGTTGGGTTTCGGCAGTGGAGATCGGCACTTATTCCCTCTCATGGAGGAAAAGGAGCTATATGAGTGAAGGAGTGATGGGGACTCAAGTGCAAATGGGCTTCTGTTGGGTTGGAGTACAGTTACTTAAAAAATTAACTGTAGTTTTCAAATTTTCAGATGGCTAGATTCCGAAACCATCTTACAGTGTGGATGGTAGCTAAACGCCTTGGCATTTTTAAGGGAAAGGATAACCATTTTATGAAAGGGTTGAAAATCTCCCTGACAGAAAGGAGAGGATTCCTCAAACCCTGCAACACTGGAGGTGGTGGCTGCCTCCTCTTGTAGGCCTTGGAACTGCAGGGACTCCTCCAGGGCACTGGTCTTCAGTAATGTCTAAAACAGGTTTCAGAAATCACTTCCTAAACATACCAGTTTCTTTCTGCTGTCTATAAAGTGACCCTAGTGTGACTGGGTTAGATGGACAGAGCTACACTACGGGCATTATCATAGAATCATAGAATCATAGAAGAATCATAGAATCATAGAATCACAGAATGGTTTGGGTTGGAAAGGACCTTAAAGACCATCTAGTTCCAAGCCCCCTGCCATGGGCAGGGACACCTCCCACTAGACCAGGTTGCCCAAAGCCCCATCCAGCCTGGCCTTGAACACCTCCAGGGATGGGGCAGCCACAGCTTCTCTGGGCAACCCGTGCCAGTGTCTCACCACCCTCACAGTAAAGAATTCCTTCCTGATATCTAATCTAAATCTCCTCTCTTTCAGTTTAAAACTGTTACCCCTTGTCTTATCGCTCCACTCTCTGATAAAGAGTCCCTCCCCAACTTTTCTGTAGGCCCCCTTTAGGGACTGGAAGGCTGCTATAAGGTCTCCTCGATGGTAACAAACCCACCAATGGGGCAATACCTAATTTCTTTCTATCGGGTATATCAGCTTTTTATCCAAATCTAAAGTTTGGAAAGAAAATACATTTTGTCTCCACGGCTCTTCAGCATCTGACAGATGATGTGTTTTACCACAAGAAGACCTTTTACAGCAGGGTTTGGCACGATAGAGGTTTTTTCTAATACAAATTGGAGGTGCTACCTCTTCCATAAGGTGTCAGTCTTGCAAATACTGAGAAGACAAAGCTCAAAATGCCTCATCCTCCTGAAATCTCTAACCGTATAACATTATGCTCTCCTCTAGCATGGATAACCAAGTCGCATTCCTGATTCCCTCATGTGAAGCTCAAGAAACCCATGGAAATAGAAAAGCTTGCTCCTGTGTTATCATAATGAATTGCATTTTTAAGCCTGCTTTAGCAAATTAATTGGTTTGATATGATTTAGGACAAAATTTTCCACTTTCTTTTGGCATTTTACCTTGACGCTGCCACATCCAAAAGATCCACAGAGAGCAGAGGAGTTAAGATGAGGGAAAGCGGAACATGCTTCTCCTCTGGCTTCCCACCCCCTGCAAAACCAAGCACCATTCTGCATGGCAGCGTCCCCTCTCCTACCCCCAGCCCGACATACTATGAATAAGGACCACAGTTCTCCGTTCACTCAGGAATGCCAGATATGAAACCACAATCAAGCTTCGATCTCTTCAGCACAGCATGCTCCACATGCCAATCTACGTGTTTGTTGAAAAAAATGATTCTGCTGGAATAAGTTTCTATTATAAGCTCTCACTGTATACATTTTTTGGAGTTAGTATATAATTCCTGCACCAGAACCCAATATCTTTTCTGTTTTACAACTGCACATAAATACAACTGCCTTCCATCTAAAAAAAAATAAATATTCACAATGTCTGTTCAGTTTGCCTTCTCGCAGCATCTCTCTCCCTCTGCCCAAATATAATCGCACTTTCTAACCCCAATCACTCATGGAGGGGAGAGCCAAACAGATCTCGCATTCATAAACTCAGATGACAGCCACCCTGACCCATAGGAATCGCGTTGGATTTATTGGAGCCGTTAGCGCAGTACAAAGCAACTGGAGTAAACAGCGACTTCCAAGAGAGGCAAAGTTATTTGGAGTGGCTCCAACATGCAAATGGCAGAGACATTGATAGCTGTAGCAATTATTATTTCCTTTCCCCACACCCTTTCCCTTTCTGCAGTTTGGCCAAATTAATTTCTCTGCAGATGCTGGAGGCACTGGAATTTGCTCAAAATGATGGTGATTTTGATGGCCACCCTCAAGTTTTCAGTACAGGAATGAAGAAATTTCTAGCTTACCCATCACCATGAATTCACAATGGGAATAGTGTTTGGCCTGATAACATGTTCACTGGGTCTTGGTTTCTTCTTGGAACTGGTGAAACAAGTTGCCTGACCAAGTGATTTTTGAGCTAATCATTGTCTGTGTGAAGCAAGTAGGAAAAGGGACAATTTGTCTGGAATTAATTTTTTTTAAAATAACTGAGCTCCCACAAATATGAGCTGAGCCCAGAAAGATGACTTCAAGGTTAAAGCGCAAAATGGGAAAATAGGGTAATTATTAATATTGGTAGTATTGTTACTGCTCTTAGCAGCCTCACACCCAAACCAGAAAGTTGTTACGACAGGAGTTGTGCAAACACTGAACAGAAAAATAGTCCTCGCCCCAAATAACACATAATTTTATGCAAGAGGCAGAGAGACTAACAGGGAAAGTACAGGGACAGAGTGAGCAGTTGGTAGCCTGAACGGGATGAAACGTGAGGAACTCCGGAGTCACCTTCTTTTTCCATCTGTCTGGTTTCTTTACACTAGCGGCCCTTTGGGTCAGGGTGTCTCTCTTTCTATGCATTTATACAGCTCTAAGCATCGCCTCTGGTCTGACGGAAAATTTGGGGAAGCTTTCAGCAAGTTTCTAACTGAAAGGTATGCAAATGGATAAGACAGTCAGCCTGGCCTTGTTTGTGATCTTTATTCTTGTGTTAAATTCATATGTACATGGGATTGTGCCATATGTTTCCAGTCAACCCTCAGACATGGATTCCTCGGAGCAGGGAAGACATTATGCTGAGAGGAACAGGGGGTTCCAACAACAGAGGATGCTGCAGTTGATGCATTTGGCTCAACTGATGAAATTGCTAGGTTTCTTTTGTGCTAGCAAGAAGAGGAAAGCTGGCCTAGTGTGACAACCTGAAACATTTTTCGGTTTGATGTTTTGGACACAAATCTGAGTGTGAACCAGTGGGCTGAGCACTGAACCAAGACCTGCCTGATACTGGTTAAGTTTCTAGCTCTTCCTGATGTCTTTGAGGAGATTTGGCAATACACATGCACATTCCCATGGTGCTTTGCCCTACCTGGTACTTCTGCCTATCGTTGCACATTGTGGGTTCGTTGCAATCCAAGATCTGTTGCACAGTTAGACCCTTTCAAAGATTTCTGGGGCAGACACAATTGTTTCATGGACCAAAGAACTAACATACATTTATTATGCCCTTTGTAAAGTGTTGTTTATTGACATCCTAAAAATCATCCATAGCATCTCAAAATGTTGCACACAACAGGAATATAAACATCTAATTCCCAAAACCATCATAGAAGGTATATGACACCACACAACCCTCTAACAGAGTAGCTTAATGTGACATTAACTCACAGAGTACCTTGATGGAGCACATTGTGGACATAATTAATAACACCACAGCAAGCTTCAGTACCAGCTGTGATCTTGCATCAAAGATTTACAAAGACCCGCCTGTTAACTTGTTCCAGGACAAAGGCCAACATCGTGTAATCCAGTACCTAGAGGGGTGAAGCAGTTGATGGGGGCAGAACAGAAGAATTCTACATCAAAAGGGTCATCAGCACCTGGGTAACTGTCATCCACTCAGCTTGTTTTATACTTTTACCGGATTCAAATTTTATATGGGCTATCTGTCAGCAGCAAAATCATTTCAACAGCAAAATCAAACTGATATCTCCCAAAGAGGCCAGCTCAGAATCCAATTCAGCTCACCATCACCTAGTGGCATTATTCTCATTTTAAAATTGGTTTTAAACTTATTCTGGCAGGATTTGTGACTTCGAGGATTTTCATTCAACACAGGAAGATGCTGTCTGTAATTATCAAAGCTATTTGTCAGCTAGATACAAGCCATAATTTGAAGATGTAGTATCATCTAGAGCAGGGTAGGTTTAGATTGGACATTAGGAAGAAGTTCTTTCCAACGAGGGTGGTGAGACACTGGCCCAGGTTGCCCAGAGAGGGGGTGGAGGCCCCATCCCTGGAGACATTCAAGGCCAGGCTTGATGAGGCTCTGAGCAACCTGATCTAGTTGAAGATGTCCCTGCTGACTGCAGGGGGCTGGACCTTTAAAGGTCCCTTCCAACCCAACACATTCTATGATTGTATGATTCTATGATTCTATGATTCTATGATCTGGAGGTATTCCCATCGGCATGTTGGCAGCCTTCTGGCACCACCTTCACAGGGTCAAGCAACAGTTGAGAGCGAGTCCCACAAAAGATCACCACCTAACAAAGAAAAAGACTTGTGGTGTCTGATGACTAACTTCAGTTGATATATGTCTTTCAGTCACTTATTTTATCTCCCAGGGCCATAATGTGAACTTGGCTCAGGTGCTGGCATTTACATGGTGGAGCTATACAGCAGATGAAATGAACTCCAGGCTCAGGGTCAGGCTGACTCACTGTTTGCTTGAGTAACCCTGAGGAGCTTCTGAAGGCTTAGAGTTATCTGTGATGACAGTATGGCCTCATACGTGCAACCATGACATCCTTAAATGTGTGCATGGGTCTTGACATCCTAAGCCCACTCAGGAGACCCATATCTTCCATGGAACACCCAAGCCTGCCCTTTCTCATCCCTGATTATTTGTCCCATATATCTCCTCTAGGCAGTCCCAGACTCCACTCTCATTAATTTTTGTCACAGTCTCAAGCCATTCCTGCCTCCCCTTAAAGGCTCTCAGTCCCACTCCCCTGGCAGTCCTCACAGTGATATTCCCAGATGTCCTGTTTCCCATGACCCCTAAATCTTCTCAAGCAATGACGCTCAGAATTTCCTCTCTCAGTTCCTTTACCTGTATGTCTTTATTTTTTCCCCTCCTAAAATGTCCATTTCTCTCCATTCTTCACCCCTGATCCCCACTGGATTGCACACTCAGTGTTTTTCCGTATTTAGGATTCTTGTACTAATCTTTTCTTCACCTTTTCATCCAGTCCCAGGTTAAGTTCCCTTTTCAGTTCAATATGGTAACCTCTTTGCCAAGCCTGAATTTCACACACAACAAAACAACAATTCCCGCCTCTCCTTCCACTTCTTCTCCTTCTCCCACCCACAGATCTGCTCTCAGAAATACTAGAACTACTTTTGCTAAAGCTTAAAAAAAGATGCCAAAATTTCGGTTCCAAGAGGTCGAAGTATGACAGGGTTACAAGCACCAGAGAGCAAGGCCATAAAGGTCAGTCAACTTAGAAATGGTGGTAGGGATCCTAACTAATGCATGCATAAGCATTGCAAGTACACACACATACACAGAGCCTGGCCTTGCTAGACAGGCTTAGAAAAGGTGGCTGAAAACAACCTGACTGGGTCTAGACCTGCAGGTGTTCAGCCACTGTTTTAAAGCCACCTTTTACATACTTGCGAGAGGAACAGTTTTAATCAAACCAATACTGCAAGAAATAAACACGTCCTTTAACCACTAAAAGGTGCCTGTGCAGTTTGTAAAAGTCACCAGTGCCTTGAAGGCATTTGAAATTCTGCCCTCATCCTGTTTCCCCTTCAGCAAAGTTGTTGCTGAGTTAATGGGCAAGATTGCAGTCAGTCTGGGCTAATGTGGTAGGAAATACGAGAAGCTACTTGACCAGCAGTAGGCAGGTCTTCGAACTATATCTCAGCTGAGATTTCCACTGAAAATTCCACTCTCCATATTCATAATCCCCATGTGCTGTCACTCCATTCACAAGTATTAAATTATTCTCTCGTATTTAGAAAATATATTATTGCCTTCACGAACAGCAACATTTGTAACGTAACTATGCACTGGAGAGTACAGTTTTTATTGCCTAGTTCCCGTCACTAACATCCATATACCTTAGAAGCCATTAAAATCTGCAAAATATATCAATTCATCCTTATTTCAAATGAAAACTATTGCAAGCAGGAGTAGAAAGGTTGAGCAGCACTTGTTTCCAGGTTCATCTAAACTCTGGACTGATGTTAAGAAACTTTGCTTTGCTGACAACAGACTGTTATTCCCCCTTTCTCTCTCATTTCCAAAAGCCCATGACTCCCAATGGTAAATGACTCCCAACAACAAATGTTTGGGCTCAGTGCAAGAATAACCAAGCAAAGTCCTGAAGATCCCTTTACACCAGAAGATCATTTATGTTGAAGTGTTCTTCAAGATTTCCACAGGGAAGAGACAATGCGGAACTAATATGCCCCCATCACAGAATCACAGAATCACAGAATGGTAGAGGTTGGAAGGCACCTCTGGAGATCATCTCGTCCAACTCCCTGCCAGAGCAGGGTCACCCAGAGCAGGTGGCGCAGGAACGCGTCCAGGCAGGTTTGGAATGTCTCCAGAGACAGAGACTCCACCACCTCTCTGCGCAGCCTGTGCCAGTGCTCTGCCACCCTCAAAGAAGTTCCTCCTCATGTTTAGGTGGAACTTCCTATGTTCAAGTTTGTACCCATTACCTCTTGTCCTGTTGCTGGGCACCACTGAAAAGAGCCTGGCCTCATCCTCCTGACACCCACCCTTTAAGTATTTAGAAGTGTTGATAAGATCCCCCCTCAGTCATTTTTTTCCAGATTGAAAAGATCCAAATCCCTTATCTTCAAAGTGTACCTGCAGCTAGAATCTCGTGAAACAATAAATTCCTTACCCAAGCATTCCTTTTGGATGATTCCATGGAAAAAAAAAAAAAAAGAAAAAGAAAAACTTTACAAGATTTCAGGCTGCAGCAGCCTACTGTGCTGACCATTGTCAGATTAGTGTAGGTTGGAAGACACCCTTGCTGGAAGGGTTCGTCACTGACTCAAGTGCAACTTCTTGTCCAGCCTGTCAAAATACTACTGGATGGTCTTCCACTGCACCAGTCACTTTCCCTAGTTTGATGTTGTCCATGATCTTGCTGAGGTGCTCTCTGTCCCACCTTCAAAGTTATTAATGAAGATGTTCAACAGTATCAGTCCCACTATTGACCACTGGAGAAAACTGCTAGCAACTGGTCACCAGTTGCACTTCCTGTTGATGACCTTCATTCTGTGAGCCCAGTGGTCCTGTCAGTTCTCCAGGTATCATGCAGTCCATCCATCCGGTCCACATCTCTCTGAATTTACAGTCATCTCGTCATTGTGTCACTCCTTCCTTTTGTCCATTTGTCATCTCTTCATCTTTATTTAGATAGGTTTCCCATGGAAGGCTCTGTCTTTCTGTTCCAGGTTTGTACAGTGCTTAGCACAGTGACATAGTAGCACGAAAGTACAGCTCCTGAGGAGTAGAACAACAACAAAAAAAAATCATAACAAAACTGTTGAGATTGGGCTTTTTTGTGTTGTTCTAGGAGATTTGGAAAATAAAGCTTTGTGGTAACGTAAACCAGAGTACCATCTGTTGTTTCAGCTCATATCCAGACTTCTGAAGCACTAGAAGCTGTCAGATACCCACCTTGTCTGGTGTAGAGATACTTCGCATCCTAGGAGGTCATGAGCTGGCTTTAAATGACTTGGGATGTCTTTACCTCTAGAGTTTTCTGTTATGATTCCACATCTAGATCTGATAAGCATTAGCACTTATCTTTGTACCTGTCAATTGCAAGGCCTGACACTGAGTTATGCCAGGAGAAAGGTTGTTCATGAAGTTTTTCCAGTCCAGTGATGGCAAATTCCTAAGAGGTTGAGTGGCTGCTTGCTCAGTTGCTGGCAGCCCACAACGGGCAAGGGAGTACCCTGGCTAACATTGAAGGAAGGAAGTCATCCCAGGAGTCCTTTGGCCAGATCAGATGACGCTCATCTGATGCCCCAGGTCCAACATGCAGTTTGGGACAACATTCTTTGCTTAGCCAAATCCAACGTTCAAAGTGTTTGACATTTCCCTATCATTCTGCATTAGTGAAAACCTGGATCTACTTTACCTCCTGCCAAACTAGGAGCACTAAGGGTTCATCTATATAACCTTAATACTGCCAGGGCACGCTCTGACCCTAAGATTAACTGGCACGCTCTGGCCATACCCGTATTATTAATTTCTTTACCTACAAAACAAGGTGGTTGCAACATCTTGCCTACAGGAAATGGATCCCGGATGCCAATGTCACGAGTCAAGAGAAACAGAAAGGCATAAATCCTTCTTTTTGACATGGTATATATGTACGTGGATATTATAACAGTACAAAAACACCAAAATAAAGAGTCAAGGCTTTGAATGCACTCAGCATTGCTGATGAGGCAGCTGACTTCAGCAAGAGCCATTAACTTAATGCTGAGTACTTTTGCCTCAAATAAAACAGTTCAATACAACTATTTTGGGAAAAAATGCAGGCGTAGGACTCAGGTACTTTGAAAGCCTATTCTAGGCTTCATCTCTCTTCCTGTGAGAAGGAACAAGTCAGATCATTATTTGAGGATACTACTTTTCTACTTACCAAGCACTATTAGGATGATAATCTACTGACATGTATAAATTACATGAAAAGCAGAAAACACCGGTAAAGTTATCTGTTGTCGTTATTGTTATTTTGTTATACAGGTATTAATTTTGGATTTGGTCCCCAAGAAATGAAATTTGGAAGCACAGTTACAATAGGCAAGATAATTTGTTCGGTCCATTCCGGAAAGTTCAAGAGTAGCAAAGTGTGAGACAGCAGCTATTACGTATTATCTCCAATAGCTCCTGAAACATAGCTAAGGTTCCAGACAACTAGATCAAATTCAGTGCCGATCTTTGAAAAAAGGAGGAAAAAGAAGACTTTGGCACTTGTATCAGTTGACTTAGCATCAATTCTCAGGACAAATCTTGAAATCTTAAATAGTTTTTCACAGAAAATCACAAAACATATCTGAGATGAATTTGCAAGAATAAATCAAGCCAAACAATTAACTATCCATTTATAATAAGCTAAAAATCTGTATGTCATATCTAGACTTTAATAAGGTTTTTGACATTGTCTTATATGAGCTTCTCATGAACAACCTAAAGAAACATGATGTAGACGGGGCTACGGGACTACAGTAAACTGGGTATGCTCCTGTTCATAGTCACAAAGCAGTTAGTAATAGTCACAGGCAAAGTGGAAAAATATATCCAGTCGTTTTCCTCAAGTATCTGATCTGGCTCTCTACAATATACTCATTAATAACCCGAATCCTGAAACACGTTTGCAATTTCTAGAAAGTTTGTAGTTAATCTTGTTTTGAGTTTGGTGCTGGACAGATGACCAGCTTGCTAGTTGTCATTATTCATATCTTTCCTTTACTTTATTGTAATTCAACCCAGATGATGATGGCAAGTAAAAAAAAAATATTAAAAAAAATATTACAGAAAAATAAATCAAGTATTTTAAGTAGAATATGCACTGCTACCCAAACACAGGTTTTGGGGCTTAGACTGCAAAGTATTTGTACGTCCCTTCATTATATCCTGAGTAAACACAACTGCTTTTCTATGCTGCAATATTTTTCCCCAGAGATTTCCAAAACACTCTTCAAAAACAGCTAACCAATTTTGCAAACCCTACATAGATTTTTAAAGCTGAAGGGAACCATTTTAATCATGTAGTCTTATCTCCAGCCTAATATATGAAATATATTAATACATAAAAACAGGTTCAAGACATCCTAAATTTTTAAGAAAGGGGAGCAATTATCTGGGATTGATGTATTCATCTTCCTCTCAGGCCACCACCCTAGAATCTTCTTCTGCCATTTCCAATTTACTGAGCTGGGCATGGATTTAAGCCATTGCTGACCCTGGAAGAAAACCACATCTACGCTACAGACTGGTTTAGATTTAGGCCAGGGAGTACAGGCTCCAACTTGAAATGCAGAGGTCAGACCTTAGTAACCAGAAATAATCTTCAGAGCTTTAAAATGGCAAGGATCCAAAGACCCAGCTTTCTCCTTGGTTTGGTAAATGCTGCTCAGAAGTAAATCCTAGAGGATTTGTGTTTTTTTCTCACATATCTGGAGGCATGCAACATCTTTGTCAGCTCTGCAAGGCAGACATTTTCTAACAAAAGCAAGTCCTCCCCAGCACTGAGGACCTGAGCTGCCAAGCTGGGACATCTTTGAAGACACCGAGATGGGAGCTAGTGCAACGTTAACTGTGATGGGCAGATTCAGTAGGTGTTGGGGTCCCGTTACTCTGTTTGATTGCCACATGGGATTGTAAAAGAGGTATCACACTATCACGCTTTGCACGTGCTGGGAATTGGGAGGTCCAACGACTTCAGCTCTCACTTCTATTTATATGCTCATAATCACAACTGGGAAAATAACACAGAAACAGCAAGAGTATTTTAGGGCAGGTTTTGAGCATAAGGTTGGGGAGCAGTATTGTTGGGACATCTGTAAAAAGGGAAAAAACCTTCCTGAAGAATCCTGGTAAAGGCCAGCCTACAGCAAGAGAAATAAATCCCTCTTCCCCTCCATCCCCTGTCATCCCTACTGCCTTCCCTACGAATTTCCCCCTGGTTAAAATGCTCACTTGGAAGCAGGCAGGACCTCAGATTTACGTCTCATCTGAGCTGTGGCTCTTCTGAGCACGATAATGCTCGGTTAACACAATACCATAACACTAGATCAGGTATCATCTGAGGAGGAAAACGTGCCACCTCTGGAGGCACAAATATAACTTCCTCAGCACCTGGGTGTTCCTGGAGAGCTCTGAATTACTAACTTGCTTTTGAATATATACAACTATTCAACAATGGCAGAGGGGGGCCACTGGGTGCTAGAAGAAAATAAAATACCTTAGCTGAGCAGTGACGTGGATTAAAAATGGATATCAAGAGTAGCATGTCACACCAGACTCAGAAAACTCAAAAGCCTGCTGGGATTTGTTTTGCTCACTGAGTAAATGACGTGACATGGAGGGAGACTCCTGCTGGAAATCTAAGCAGGGGATTCAAACTTCAGGTCAAGGTGACTGCATGGAAAAACAAACTCAGGAAAGAGAAACGTCCTCTGTTTTCAACTACAGGTTTGAAGATGGCTTGGCTCTTCCCAGGTATTATTGTTACTTCTGACATGAACTGGTTTGGTTTTCTTGCTTTCTGCCAAGTTTGATATGCAAAGCCCATGTGAGATACAGTGCCTCTGTCCCAAAGGACACAGGCAAGCCCTGCTCCATCAGGTTACTCTTACCTCTCTCGAGTCCCCATGCAATGTGTCTGTAGGAGCTGCAGAGGAGCAAACCCACTGCAGTGAACCCAGAGCTCCTTACGGGAAGATACCCATTTCTCCTACTATCCCTTTCCTTTCCAGACTCAAAGAAGGAGGTGAAAAACCAAGGAAAATATAAAAATCAGTGAGCCTTGCTGTGGATACACACTTAGGACTCCTACAGCCTTAAGTGAGATGTGTGTTTGTGCATATCTAGAGCCATAATAAGATCCTTCAGTTGTCGTGAGATGAACTTGTACCGCAGAGCTTTAATCCAGAGTCAGATTTGGATGCAAACTCTCAAATTATGCACATCCAAAAGTTTTGTGTTGGCTTATTACACAACTAGAAGGCTGCTAGAAAGTTTCCAAAATACGGAGGTGTTTGAGGCAAGGAGATGCTTATTTCCATACCAGCGGTGTTGGAGAAGGGAGAACCTTGTTTTTGAATGCCTCTGTATTTCCCATTTTACCTGTGACTGGAAGCAGAAGTGCTGAGCCGTGCCACAAAAACATTCTCCACATTCAATTCCATCTCAAGATGGGATATAGCACCCCCTCCAAACACAGAGAAGAAGGCAATGAAACTTTTTAAACCCCCTAAAGACTTCCAGGTTCAATTCAAGTCTTTGACAAAGACTTTGGGTCACTTCTGATTTTATCCAACTGTATTTGCCCAGCCCTAATTGCAACAGCACATCTGGAAATGCTACAGCGAAGGCCCTGCCAGCACTTTCATTATAAACCCTCCTGTTTTCAAGGTTTTGTAACTTTTCCCCCCAAAAAAATGCAACAGCAGAAGGGCTGAAACTTGATATAAAAAGTTCTCAGCTGGGGAGCAATTTTTTGTGTGTGTTGCAATACTTCAAGGAAATCAAATCAAACCATTTTGAAAATGAGAAAAGAATTTGTAAAAAAGGGTGGGAAGGTAGAAGAGCATTTTCTTGGCGTTTCTTTTTTCTTTATTTGAAGCACATAGGGAAAAAATATTGCAGCATTTCTCAACTCTGAACTGTGGCTTGACTTGGATTAAAGGCTTTGAATGACTCTTTTAAAGGACCACAAGGATGGCAAAGAAAAAGAACGTTTGCCCACAGCACCTGCTTGGAAATGGCTCTGAGGGGCAAGAAACATCAGTATGTCCCTGTCCTTTGGTGCAAGGTAATGAGAGAATAGTTTGGAACTCTAGGAGCATCTGTGACCTCTACTGCTTAATAAAGGATGTGGGCTTGCTTGGAAGTACTACTTGACAGGTCGTGGAGATTGTGGGACATTCCAGAAGACTGGAAGAATGCTAATGTCACCCTCATCTACAAGAAGGACTTAAAGGAGGATCCAGGAAATTATAGGCCCATCTGTTTTACCGCAGTCCCTGGGAAAGTAATGGAGTTAATCCTCCTGGGGGCTATCACAAGCCAAATGAAGCACGTGATTGGGAAAAGCCAGCACGGATTAATCAAGGGCAAATTTTGCTTGACAAACCTGATCGCCTTTTATGACAAAGTAACCTGCTCGGGTGATGTGGGGCAAGGGGTGGACGTTGTCTACCTGGATTTCTCCAAGGTTTTCAACACAGTTCTCCACAGCCTCCTCCTAGAGAAACTGGTGCGTTACAGTCTAGACAAGTGGTCTGTGCGGTGGGCAGGGAGCTGGCTGACAGATCCTCTCTATTGACTACCAAGATAGCCCACCTGACTAGTAGAGAAGGGTCCAGTACATTGTCTACTCCATGTATTCATGATTGATCAGGCACACATTGACTGTAACAGAAGCTTGGATACATATGAGCGCTAAATTTGGGTGCCTTAGTCTGGAGCTAATTAAAGTTAGTCATTTTGTGGAGATGACTTCCAATCCTCTTCTGCAGCATCCAACAGCTTACGCAGCATTGCTTCAACCTCTTTCACTGCGAACTAAACTGCGTTGCATTATATCTCACTTGTAACAAATACAGTCATCTGTGGCATCTCAGCTGACACGTGGCAGCTTGCAAAAGTATGGTAACTTGTTTGTGCCCCTGAGCCATAATTCTTAAACATTCAGATGCAAACATGCCATTTGCATTCTAGCTAAATCAAAGACAAAGACACTTAAGGCCTAATGTAGATTGATGAGAATTTGATGGACGAGGATAGTTTTTATTACAGTTTTTTAAGCCTGTCTCTCATCTAGATGGAGCTGAAAGCACTGTGGCAACATGCTGGGAATTGTTTTCATTACACAAACCAGCCTGGCAAAAGTCAGAATCTTTTTGACGTGTCTTCACTCGGTTGAAACAAATTGGAAACCGTAGGTTTGGTGACTACAATTGCACAGGTGCAAAACTATTCACTTCTGGAATAGCAGTGACAATTCACGTCACCTGTGATCAAGAAAGATGAACTGGAAAACAGGATGGTGCAGAGAAGAACACTGGGATCGTCTAAGGAATGTGGGACTTCGTATACAAGTGGAGAGGCTTGCTTTAAAAATCAGAACAGAACTTGAAAGATGATACGGCTATTTAAACTACAGGATCACTTTGGCATAAGGACAAGTGAGTGTGAACCGGCATGAATAAATTTCAGCTGGACATTAGAAGATAGTTTCAAACTGTCAGAAGAGTGAGGTTTTGAAGTAACCTTCCCATAGGAGTAGTTATGGCAAGAAACCTAACCACTTTTATGAAGGAGCACACTAAATTTATAAACAGATTATGTTACTTGGGAGGCTGAAGTAGTATGTGGCTGGATTTGATGTTTCACTGGACTTCTTTCAGGCTGTTTCAGAGAAAATTTTAGAATTGAATTTTCAAATGCCCTTTATAATTTCTCTATGTAATCCTGAGGGTAGAAATATTCTCACTTTGCAGCTAAGTTTTCTTTTGTGTTATTTCCACCTTGAACAAGTAAAAGAAGTAATTGGAAAACCACAACAAAAGCTGGCTTTGTGACATTAAAGACTCAAATGAACAGATAAGGTAAAAAATAAATAAATCACTCCATGTGCCTCCATGGGCTGATTAATATCCTTTGCAAGATTTTAGTATTAGACCCTCAGGAACACCTATTCTCATTTTGTCTTCCTAAAACCTGACCAATGTGTGCCAGACTTACATGCTGTATACAGAGAATCAGCACAAGAATTGATGCACAATTCGAAGCATGTCAGTGGTATGTAAAGTGACACAGAGGAGAAATATCTGGGAAATAATCAAATGAGCTAGTTCCAGAAATGAAGGTATTATAGCTGTATTAGGCCACTGTTGAGCCCAAGACAGCTGGCTCGCTGAGAGGCAGAGCTAGTCATCCTGGAATGAAATCCAGTCAACTTAAATCCCACGTTCATAACAGACTGTTAGCAAACTAGTCTGTATATTTTCCTGGACTGTTCATTATACAGGCCCACAGTTAATGAAATGTACCTTTATTTCATCAGAATTTTTTCTGGGCACTTAACTGCATCAGTCAAACTCTGCTATGATCAAAGTTCTGGCCTTTCCTAAGCCTACACCACCTTGTCTGCACCTAAGTCTTCTAGACAGGGCTTTAAAGTCACAGGTAGTGAGGACAATGATGTAGCAGTATCCACCTTCCTCCTAAGACTCTAAAAGCTATAGAAACTGGAAGATATTGTCTCCGGGGAAAGTGAACTCACATTTCCCACAATGTTTTGACCAGAACACGACAAACTTTTTTTGTTGTTTTTTGTTTGTTTGTTTGTTTTGTTTTGTTTTCTGGTCAATTGTGGAGCAGGAGAGAGACACACACACACAAAAAGACAAGACTAGTGGTTAGAGAAAGAGCAGGGATGTCAGATCCTGCTTCTTGTAACATAACGCGACTGGCGTATTCAGACACACAGTACTTTAGGTTCATGGAGGAAAGGGAGACCTCACTGCGCCTGGCCTTGACTTTGTGATTAGGGAACCCTTGTGGACAATGGAGAGTCACACATCCTGGATGTTGTGTAGACCCCAGAACCAGGGTCTTGAGGACACTGTCAGACATGGTGTCATTATAGAAAACCTGGGCACATGGCTCCTCTTCATCTTGCATTCCTCACAAGAACATGGTGGGTGGACTGAATCCTACACAGTTGCCATCCCCTATAGTTTACTTCTACTTCTTTGCACTCTCAGGGGAAGAGGTACACAGTTAAGCAAAATGGATTGTCCTCTGTAGGTCTTTAGAAGTAGTAATCTCTCTCCGTCAGCTATGCAGCGATTACCGACAGTTATTATATGCAGACCTCTTGGAGGCAGGCACCTGATATCTCATCAGGCAAAACACAGACCGAGTTGAGTTGACTGAATTTTGGGCTGCTAATCACCCAGGTCCTACAGGATCCTGGATCTGAGCTATTGTCTCTACACAATTAAGCAGCTCTTTCTGCACAACTAAGCAGCATGCTGCTGCCTGAGGTGCAAACAGTCCCTATGAGTCCCCCGTGGAAAAAAAAAACAAACCAGCTTTCAGGCTACTTAGAGACTTCAACTCAAAGCAGCAGACTGTGCCAGGCCTGAGCAACAGAATATTTGCACCTGTTAAAAATATAAAGGAAAGGGCAACTAGCTAATCCAAAAGCATGAATCCACAAAATAGAATGGAAAAGACCATTCAACCAGTGATTTGGCCTCTTATTTTTGCTCCCCAGTCTCAGTCTGTCAGCTTTACTACCTGAGCATTATTCAGGACTAAGATCCAGGAAGCAGCATAGTCAAACTAAGTTGTTCCATAAACAACTCCTGCTTTTTAAGCTCTCACTTTTGCCATTTTGGTCTACTCTTGGTCACTGTGTAAGTAAATATTTGTTTAATGAAGACGTGCACCACCATTCAACATACATAGTTATATCCACTGGCTGGCAAAGTACTAAGGACCTTCATGAAATGTTAGGCACCTACAACTATCCATGTCACTTCTCATCTGCCCCCTGGTTTGCCTCCAAAGATTCCACCAGGTTTGTCAGACATGATCTTTTGTTCCAGAAACCACCCCTATTCTTTTATACCAGCTCATATTTTTCCAGATGTTTCGTGATCTCATCCTCTACTAATGTCTCCAAGACCTTGCCTACTGTCAAAATCAAACTTTATTGCAAACCTGTAACTCCCTGATTTCACCTTAGTCCTCTTCGTATGGAATGGGTTTACATTTGCATTGTTCTTGTCCCTTAGTACTCCTTCCTGTTACAATAAGCTAGTAAGTATTCTTTCGTTGACCAGTATCCTCTTCCATCATCTCTTTCATGAGATTCAGGTGTGGCCAGCTGAGCCCTACAGATGTCTCCTCTTTTCAGTGATCTTTTTTTTTTTTTTTTTAAGATTCATCCTCAAATCGCTTTGGCTTTCAGAATCTTTTGTTTTAATTTCTGGCACCGTATTTTGTTTCTTCCTGGAGGCTTACTTATCACTGATAGTAGAGGACTAAGGCTGAAGTAATGATGATACATTAGCTTAGACAATCCACAGACTGACCATTGTTTATAGAGCTTTTTATGTCCAGACAAGACTGGTAGTGATAAAAGATAATGAACATCAGGTGTCTTCTCAGTGCTTTACATGCCAGTGAAAAACCGTTCAATTTAATGAAATTTTTATCTAGAATATCAGATTTGGCAAATTGTTCACAAGTTCAGTGATCACAGTGTGATGGAAGAATATGTTCAAACAGATTACATGATAGCAACTGAGGGACACAGTAGCTGAAAAGCAACTAATTTGTCCCCCAAGAACGTGTCCAGATCCACAAGGAAGCAGCGTAACAGATTTGCATTCAGACGTTCCCTCTTCTCATTCAGAGATGAGAAGCTTTGGGCCAGTGCTGGGGCCAGAGGGGTGATTTAAGTCCAGGCACCTTGCAGTCATGTAGCATCCCCAAGTGTCTTGCAGCATATAATAACTAAACCCATGGGGACTACATAATTGCTTCAAAACCCCTTAACATTCAGAAAATTGTGAGACCCCTTTGTAATCCATCCTATCAAATTTAGTGGACAAGATATAATTCCATTTTAAGATTATGTGCGGTATTAAGATACATAGTTGGAGTTACATAAAACTCACACATGTTTTTTTTTTTCCATAGAGAAAAAAATCTCATTTTAATGCCAAAGGCTGACAGTCTGGTTGTTGGGTGGGCTCGTAGTTCCTCAAACCAGGCAAGGACCCCTTTTCATCAGGTTAATCAGAGGCTTCACACAGTGAAAAGGGTTTTACTGGATGCAAGGTTCCTTGTGTAAATAGGAACCAACCAGACTGAGGTCTTGCACACAGCTCTTGTTTGCTCTGTCCCTTTTCTTTGACTAACTGCGGGGTTTAGTTCTTCATGGTGTCAGCTTAGCATCTTTCGTGTGGTTCCAGAGAGGAGTAAGCTAAAGGTAGGGAGATTGCCTTACAATGAGGGAGCATAAATGTTTCTAATATTCAGGTGCTCAATTTACTTCACAAAACCTGAATTCCTTCCCTCCGAGCCCTTTGTGACACATGGGTGATTACCACTGTGTTTGTCATTGCTTTGTTCTCTCAGGAGAAAAAGAGGTATCGGGGTCACATGGAGTCTGCTAACCCCGAATTAAAGTCTACCTGGCCACAGACTTGAACAATTCACATGGACTGAGGTCCTGCACCAGAGGATTTAGGGATCATGACTGTCGGAGATGTAGGACTATGCTTGATTCATTACTGCTCTGTTCTGTAGGAAATTTCCACAAGGACTTGCACAAGGGCTTTTTTGTTTGTTTGTTTGTTTGTTTATATTCCTCCTCTTCTCTCCACCCAACCATCACGAGGTTCCTAAAATAGCTTGGAGGTTCCTAATATAACTTTGACTCTCTCAGCTTTATATTCCACTTGAAAATTGGGGATAGCACTGTCCTTCTTTTAAGTGTGATTTTTTTAAAAAAATGCACTGAAGGCTGTAAGCTACCACTTAATATAATGAGGGATGATGGCAATTTGGTACCAATAGACATGAATAAACAGCAGATGAGGCCCCACAGACTTTAAGTTTTTGGTAAACTATTTGGACAGTTTAGATTATTCTACCATTCAAACCAGTGACAAAGTTTCCTCGGTCAGCAGTAGGATAAGAATTGTGTTACAGATAAGTGTCCTTGAGTAAGAGCCCCATGTATCTCCAGGCATTACTCATTTTTAGCACATGAGCTGTACAGAGAGTTGAAGCTAGTGATAACTTCCCTTCTTGCTGAGTTTGTGCAAACATTTCCTGAAGCTTTCAATTTTACCACAATAGAAGCCTTTTACAGCTTAAATGGGGATAACTTGAATTATTAGCATCAGTCCCCTAGCCCAACCACAAGCATGTCTGAAGCAGCTCTTGCTGATAACACACTGCAACAAGTACTTTTTCCTCACACATATCCACAAAATAAGCTGATACTCACGATTACCACCGAGTAGGAAGCCACCGGATTGCTGGGACTATTGCCCCCAAATAACCTTTCAGTTTCTTTCCTGCATTTTTTGCCTGACCATTTCAACATACAACTCAGTTTCTCAGTGAAACCACAGGTCAGACACTCTGTTAACAGATAGCGATGGCACCCTACTGAAGTCAGAGCCTCTCTGCAGTGACTAACAGGAGCAGGTTTGGTCCTTTGCAACTGAACTTCAGACGTGAGGGTTTCCTCATTTATACTCCTGGCATGCAAGAGTGGTTTTGGAAGCCAACCTATTGGTTTCACTCTCACCTTCAAGGTCCCTTCAGCCGGTCCAGCGGAGGGCCACGAAGATGCTCAAAGGGCTGGAGCACCTATGTTATGAGGACAGGCTGAGAGAGTTGGGCTTGTTCAGCCTGGAGAAGAGAAGGCTCCGAGGAGACCTTATAGCAGCCTTCCAGTACCTGAAGGGGGCCTACAGGAAGGATGGGGAGGGACTCTTTATTGGGGAGTGTTATGATAGGACACGGGGTAATGGCCTCAAGTTGAGAGAGGGTAGATTTAGATTGGATATCAGGAAAAAATTCTTTACTGTAAGGATAGTGAGGCACTGGAACAGGTTGCCCAGGGAAGTTGTCAATGCCTCATCCCTGGAGGTGTTCAAGGCCAGGCTGGATGAGGCTTTGAGCAGCCCAGACTGGTGGGAGGTGTCCCTGCCCATGGCAGGGGGGTTGGAACTAGATGGTCTTTAAGGTCCCTTCCAACCTGAACCATTCTGTGATTCTGTGATTCAGCACAGCACAGCCAAAGGGACCTCATGAGTACAGGAGCACGGATTATAAAACAAAGACTATATTTTCTTCCATACATGAGCAGAGCTGTACACCGTTCCAGCTGAAGCCCAGCAGCATGTTTAGAACTCAGTGAACTTTGTATTTCCTTATCTGCTACTGGCAACAGTTTCAAAAGACATCTTTAGATCATATCTCCCCTCTTTGCTGCAACCGAGAGGAGTTGTAGTTGATGGTCCTCAGTCACCCCATGAATGCTTAACAGTGTCAGTCGTCCTTCCTTCTCCAATGGAAAGTCTGTAGCTTCCAGCAGAGCTCATGTTAGCAGGTGATCTTGCATTTTGTACTATCTATTTTCTGCTGATTTTTGGTTTGCATCTGCCTCTGCACTGACAATTCTCCAGGTTCTATCAGTAACCAGCTGTGGCATTCTCCTCCCATCTGCATACAGGCCATTAGGAAATGTTGACTAGTCCTTAAACCACCTCACTGTTAAGCCCCGCTCCTGGCCCAACAATTCCCGTTTTGGTACTCAGTTACCTTCCCTTCACTTTTCCTGTCCAAATTTCCATCTTCTCCACTTGAGCTTGCATCTTCTCAATGACATGAGATGAAAGATACCAATGAAGACTTGGCAGATTTCTTAGTCTAGGCTTGAGCCAAGGACAGATATTTGGTCAAGAAGCCAGCCCTGGTTCCTTAAGGCCACTGTAGATTTATACGTACCTCTATGTCCAGGCGGCTGAGGATATCACAGCCTTGTTGTAGCTACATATGTCACCCATGATTAGTCATTCCTTTCCACAGAGGTTTCCACATATCATTCTGGATTTGCCAGAAGTTGGACAGCAATATCCTGCAATGCACAGCTCCGACCTTGAGAGTCCCACATTTTATCAGCCTCTTCCATTAACAGCACAGTCAACAAAACAGCAGTCTTTCAACTCTCACCCATCAGATCTCATTTCACGTTTGCAACTGGCTGCCCCCAGTGGCTTTATAATGCACAGGTGAATGTGTGGTATGGATGGCCTTTCCGTGGTGAACGATGAGGGATGAGGCACTTGAGCACCCACAGTGAAATGTCTCTGCTTCAGCTGTACAAGCACAAAGGGAGGAAGGTCCCAACTCTGTAAGTAGTGTGTTAGCTGGCACATTCCACTAGGCATTTCTCCATCTCCCTAGGTTTTATTTTCTCTGGAGGTTGCTTTTGCATGCTCGCTTTGTATCACATAATTTCCTTTATGCCTTGCGGCTATGTTGTGCCCATGCAGATTTACATTTGAAGAGGGAAGACCTATAAACAATTTAAGCTCACGTTTCCAGGAGAAGTTTTCTCCCATGGAATCAAATGGAGCTGGTAATTGTGATTCTTTAACTTGCTTTATTAACCTCAGCTTTTTCTGTGGCAATTAGGTCACCATGCTAAACCTTTTACAGTCATATGCAAAGAGTAGCTAAAAGACATTGGGGTAAACTAGATCATTTCAGCCAGATCGAGCCTCATTAAACAATTAATTGCTGCTAATGGGGATTCTTAATTAGCCTCTTACATCTTACTCTAGACCTTTGAAGGAATTGGGATTTTGATAAGCCACTGCATATTTATAAAAATGTCTTACGGAAGGCTGTGTTTTGTCATTTCTAAACTATGTGAGTGGTCCTAACATCCCAAATTCCTTCCATGCTTCAGGAGAGTTAAGTGGCACTGACTTTTTGTGGCTTTAGGACATAGTTCAAGTCATGATAACTAGGTTTTCAAAGGCAAAGTAAATGATCCCATTGTAAAGTCTTCTTCTATTCAGGTGCTAGGGAATGGGAAAGATGTCTTTCATTTCAACTGAGAAGAATAAGACGGGTGTTTCATACTCAAATATTTTGCCATTTTTTTTCTGATTTTTGAGTATTTTTCAATCAATTCATTTCTTCTAAAAAGTATTTGCTTTTTTTCTAAAAAGTGTTTGCTAACAGGAAGGACAGAATAGGTTTGCTTAAGTCTCAGCAGGATACAACATCCATGATGCAAAAAAGCAAGGAAAAAGGTACCTACCACTGTAATATTTAACTTTAAGAATGGAACCACTTGAAAATGAGGAGCTCAGGCTGTTTAAGAAGTAGAAAGGCACAGCTAAAAGGATCAAATGACTGCAATTGCTATGGAGACTTTTAAAGATGAGACACTACGATGATTTATGATATTGATCAACTAAAATTCTCCCTAAAATTTCCCCTGATTTTATCCCTTTTTAAAGGATCACAAGGATTTTTTATAAAGGAATGAAAAAGAGAAGAGCATACAATATTGGATTAACTATGAAACATTAATAAAGCAGGTCAAGAAATAATTTGAGGAACTGTGTGCCAAAACCGTTGAAAAACACCTTAATAAAAATGTTTCAGATAGTTTTCTTTGAAAACCAGCATGTCGGAGAGTCCAAAGAAGTAACAGTTCATTCAAAGAAAAGGCAGTAGTTCTTAGGCAAGGTAACACCACAACAGAAAAGCTAAATACATTCTTTTAAGAACCGGTGAGAGGTTCTTGCAACAAAACTTCCCTCTGTGGTGGATTAAGCTCAAGAACTGTGTAAAGATGAAGTGTTATTAGCAGAAAGTTTAGAACAAGCCAATAAAATTTAACAGTAAGAAATGGCCAGGGTCAGATGTCATTCACTCACAAGTTCAGAAGAAATTGACTCACAAAGGAACAAACCTACTAATTGTGGTATGGGACCTAGCACTTATATAGGACCCTGTACTAGATGAAAAGAAGACGGCGACTATAAAGTCGTCTTTTTCTTTAAAGCTCCAAACATCATCTTGGGAATGCCAGATAATATTCTAACTTCTCTTTAGTGCACATTTGTAGACATTGTATTAAGCTTTAGAATTAGTAGATAGAGACAGATCTGATATAAGGAAGAGAGCACCCTATTTCTCAAAGGTCAGCAGTGATAAATTTATTAAAAATCTTCGAAGGAGTAAAAGGGGATGTAGAGTATGGGAATCCAATCGGACTACTTGGACTTTTTAAAAGCTGTCAACAAAATCCCACAGCAAAGTATTTTTGAGAAATTAACCTTTCATGGTGTAAGAGGAAGTATCTTGACATGGATTAACGGTTGAAAGGTTGGAAACAAGCTAAAGACTGAAATAAATGGCTGGCTTTAACAATGATACCAAGGAAGAGATGAGTTAAGACTTGTGCTGTTCAACTTATTGCAGATGATCTAGGAAAGGATTCAGGTGACCAACTAATGCTTTATCCAAGGTCATCAAAACTGAAACGTATTCACGAAAGAGACTGACAAGATAATAAAGTGACAAATGAAATACAATGCCAACAAAAAAAGATTATGTGCGTATAGAAAAATATTACCTGAGTTATATCCAATAATGGAGTATAATTAACATTTACCACCTAGGAATGCCGTCTGAGTCATCATGGTTAGTTCTTGTCTATGCCACATCAGGTCAGATAAAATGCATATTAGGAATTCATAGGAAAAGAAATGACAAAAAAGCAGAAGGAGGATTATACAACTGTATATATCAAATTTGGCAACAGCTTGAATATACATTTTGTTGCTTCATTTGCACGTTCTTTTGGAGGGAGATGAGTGGTGATGAATTGTGCTGCATTTGGAGCACAGAAAGCTGATGTCTGACAGGCATAATATAGCAATGCCAACCTTTTCTCTGTGGACCCCTCTTACTTTGGCAAACCAGGAAATGCCAAGAGTGTATGGTGCCAGTAAATGCCAGAGTGTGTGGTGCCAACCAGTGTAGGAGGTGCGCCTTTGCCATCCCACCTGGGCTCCCAGGTGTGGAGTCACTTATTACTCTTATTTTACGGGGAAGGAATTTTGTCATGTGGTTAAAACAAGAAGCCATCTGAATTTTTTTCCTGGTTTTTCCACTCCCTTAACATCAGATTTTGCTTAAATTTCTCTGTGCCTTAGTTTCAGGGTACAAAATTAAGAGAACATTTCTTCTCTTTTCCATGGGGCTTCTGGGATGCTTACCTAATTGTTCTTTGGAAAGCTGTTGGAAACTTGAATATTAAAAGTGCAAGAATTAGAGGTCATTAATATTAGCTAATGCGGCCCTTGCCCCACAAAACAATTTAACTTTGGAAAGTCAAGTCTCCATAAAAGAGAAACGCTTCTTTGTACTTGGTGGGGATGGATTATGATCATTCTAGGACTCTAGCTATGTTTGTTGGCATAAACTTAGAGAAGTTTCAAACAGCCAAAGTAAAAATAAATCTTATTATTGTACATTTATACTAAGCAGGGTTCACAGTTTCCTCTTTATTTTTTTTAGATTGCTATTTTGATTTTTTTCCCCTGAAAAACAAATACTGGAATATAATGTTATTTTAACTTTGAAATTTATGGTCTTCCTGACAACAGGTAGTCACAGTTGCATTCTTGCAAAAGAAAACAAAATTAAAAATATAGACACAGGAAATAAAATTAATTTTAAAATATATGAAAACATTTATTCTGTGCATCAGCCCAAGCGAACAGACAAGTCTCTGACTGATACCCACCACAGACTGCAGTTTCTTGAATTGATTGATTAATAGGACAGAAATGAGGAGGTGTGAATTTATTTTGGACTTCAACTGGGCTGAAAAAGGTTTGGCACAGTTCAGCTGGGCTTAATCTGCATTTTAAAGTCTATGAACAGTGACCACCTACTGGCACCTTTCAATGTGTTAGGTCCCATAGAAAGGAAACATTTTGCACTCGACTTCATTTCAGCTAATGTTCCTGGATTTATAAAGGTACTAAAAAGGCAACAGCAATCTGATTTCAAACTAACAAAATACCCCTTTTCCCCTAGCGGGATGGAAACCCAACAGAAGAGTCAAGGAAGGAGGAGGAGGGTAGGTGGGATCGGAGAAACAATTTCTCATTGTTTGGAGGTAGATTGTTCATAAGGGCGACGTTACCCTTAATATAAAATTAAATTCCTTTGGGGTGTTTTCACCATTAAGCGTCGAGATTTTCATTTAACTGCGTGAAAGGTAGTAAAGAAGTAATAAATAACAGTTCAAATAGGAAAAAGCTGCCGAGGAGAAAAAAAAAAAAATGCTGAAATGCCAAGAATTTTATCTGAGCTGAAAAAAATGGAAGCAGAAAGATCTCACTGTATTCTGCAGCAAGGATAATTAAAAACAAAGCCGTCTTTTAAGGCAGAGCAAACATTCCCCACCATCTCCTTTTTCTGGCGAAGCCAGGAAACACCCTCTGAAGTAAAATAACCATAACAAGAAAAGACATCTTCTTGAAGAAATTTTGACTCATAGTTTACTGCTTTATAAGCAGTTCAATAGAAAGATGTTCCACGCCAAGGCAACAAGTCAAGAATCCACATTTCTAATGCTAGTTTGGTCTCCTATGTGATTATTTTTACAACATCTGCAATTAAAGACAGATTTTTCAGCTCCCTGATTGTGACCGGATAGAAAAGGGTTTGATGTGCGTGCACACACACACAGAGGGAAGGAAAACGCCACCTCGCCCTGTAATGGTCTTCATTAAAAACAGCTTTGCCCAGCTTCTGTTTTATTTCATTTTGATGATTGAAATTTTCCTCATCTAGCAGTAGGTGGTGTTTTTTTTCTTCCGTACACTTCGCTGGTCCAGAGGAAAAATCTGATAGTCCAAACTCCAGCGTTTTCAGTCATTTGGTCAGAGAGGAGTTGCCTGGGGCTGGGATGGAAGGGAGAAAGGGAAAACTCAAAAAACTCAGAAATCACTGTGCAAACCCCAGGTCATTAACGCTCACTCAGTTTTTGGGGGAGTTTCATGCAGCTCCCAGTAGCACCACAGGCTTGGGGTGGTAAAACCAGTCACCCCTTTGCACCTTACTGCACCTGCCGGGGAGTAAATGGCTCAAGGCACGAGTTTGCCTTTCAGGCTCCCTTAGCTGCCCACAAGCTTTCTTTACCCTGATCTGCAGACTTTGACCGTGTATTTTTCTTAGCTCTCCAGCATGATTTTAAAATAAAAGTAAGTCACTGACCATGAAACTGCCTACTGTGCCCTTCATTGCTTTGGCACTTGAGTCACCAGGAGCTGCATCTGCCTTTGCAAACAAAAATTGCCCTTGTACAAGAAAAACCACAGAAAAAAAATCTAGGAATTACTTTGTCAATTCACTATAGCGTTTTTATAGGCATTGACTCAGTTCCAGGTAAAATATGACCTTACAAGAAATTATCATTACTATTAAACTACTCTCCAGATTTAATTTTCTGTGAATCCATTTCTTTCAACTCTGGAGATAAACTTGTTTCCCTACAACCTAAAAGAGAGGGACCCATAACAATCATATAAGATTGAAGGTAAATATTCCTTTTTTCGTTTCCCTTTCTGGACAATTCTGACTCTATTCAAGGGACGTGTTTATTCCAATGCTGAACTGGTGTGGACAGGAGCCCGGCTTCAATCTTCTTGGAAATATCCATGGAATTTCAAGGTGATTCAAGGTGGGCAAATATATGGGGGGTGGCATTTGGGGCTGACATCCCGTTTGCTTTCTAGGATGGGAATATTCCAGGCAGTGTGTCAGGTAGGGATGAGGATTTTGGGGCTGTGCTGGGACAGCTGGGGTGGGCACAGGCAGAAAACCTCCGGTTTCGGGCCCCAACGTCCCCTGATACCACCAAAGAGGAGCTTATCAGGGTATTGCATTTTTATCAGCTGGCTCAGGATCCCCCAGTGCCTTTAACTTGCTGGGGTGGCCCAAACCTCAGTGTTCCACAGTTTAGGGTTTGTTTTTTTTTTAAAAATAAACCCGAAACACCAAAACCCCTTGTTCCTTTGATGCCGAAGCCTCGGAGCCGTGGGCAGCATGAAGCAGGAATGCCACGCTGCCCAAACCTTCTTCCTTGGGATGAGTTTGGTTTTATAACTTGCTAAACCATGTCCCGGCGGAGAGGTGGGAGGCTCCGCGCCGAAGCCGTCCGCTTTTCTGTGTGTGTGAGCGTGCACGTAGGCTGGGAAGTGCTGGAGCTTGTAGGGCTCTCCAGGACTCTTCGGAGGGAAATACAGACCTGGAGACAAAAAAGAAGGTAGCATTCATGCCCAAGCACATAGTGGGGTAAACATATTTTGTAAATGGAAGTTTGTTATTCACATTGTACGGCGGGAGTTGGTGTTTACCCACCACCGGTCGGATGCCGACGTTGCCAGAGGCTGAACGATTCAGCGGTGATCGCTTATAAATAGTGCTGACCAGAAACAGGAACAGTGAAGAGTTTTCATTAAATAAAAAACAGCCTTGAATATTTTTTTCTTTTTATTTTAAGGGCAGAGTTAAAGCTTTACACGTTTTTACCGATAATTCCTTTTTTTCCTCTCTCCTCTCTACACTCTTATATCCCTCTTCTTATTTTGTTAAGTTTTGGGGTTTAATTTTAGTTTTTCATTTTTATATTGTTACTTTTTATTTTAATATTTCATTTTATTCTGTGTTTTATTTCACTTTTATTCACCACTGCAAAAAGTAACAAGCACATGAGAAAATAGAAGAAAAAAAATAGTAATAAAACGCAGGAAAATCCTAGCATTTGGGCATGTGTTGAATGCCCAAACTCCCATTTTTTAATTACTGCAAGTTTTAAATGAAAACTCCCATTTTGCCAGAGACAAACTCTTGTTATTAAAAAAAAAAAAAAAAGAAAAGCTTTGAGAATCCTTGATTTGTCCTTTGTCCTGGAGAGATGGAGGAGCTCACGAAAGATAAGACTTGCCAGAAAAAGGTAGGATAATGCTGTGTACCTCCCATAAATTCCCCACTCTGCAGGTTAGCACTGGATACCCTGGATACCATTAAGAAAGAGGGCAAATACGTCAGGAGTCTGGATTTTGCTCTCCAGGCAGCGTGCAGGATACGGCAGCCATGCCCGGTGATACCGGTTTGCATCCTCCTACCGAATGCAGTCGAATCTCTTCAGCGTGTAGTTCCAAGCTGAAATTAAATACTGCAAATTCCAGGTCAGGCACTCACTCTTTTTGAAAGCTAAAGTGATCGTTTCCCCGTGCCCAGTTTTGATTTCCTGAGCATAAAAGTCATGTGTGTTCTCCAAAACGTTGGCCCACACAAGCAGGGCACGTACCCGCAGGTTTTGAAGGTTTCTTTTATGAATCTCACAGAGAAGTGTGGCTTCAGAAACCAGACAAAAGTCTGCCCTAAGTCAGTGGGAGCTTTGCCTGTGCAAGGACTGCAGGACTAAAGCACGTAAAAGCTGGGTGATCTTTCTTTTTGCTTGTTACGGGACAATAATCCATAGCATTTTACAAAACCAATGGTTTTACTTGCAAGATAATGGACGGATCCCCAGTCCCTCAGAAAGAAAGGAAAAAACTCTCAACGCATGCAGGGGATGGTAAGTAAAAAGGAGGAAATCAAAGACGATATACTTAATTTTGAGAATGAGCAGGGGAAGGGATGCGCGCTCTGATCACGGCCCCTTCCCTGCACGTCCTCAGCCCTTGGGCGGGTTGCTGCGAAAGGGCTCTGGGCGCACAGGACGTTCTTTTCAATTTAGCACAATTACAAGCAGTGAAAGGTAATAATTTATTCCCCCCCCCGCCCCGAAATGGACAGGGTTGATTCCTGTTCCACAAGGTGGCAACATCGCTTCAGAGCTCGCAGCATCCCGCACGGCGCAGAGACAGAAACTTCGTATCTTTTAAGCTATTTCAAACATCTTTTGGATGATTTAAAATTAAGTGGGGTGTGGGGTGTGTGGGGGGGGAAGCCATTGTTCTCATTTTCGCCATTCTTATGTTTTCTAAACACGTGGTTTAAAATTATATCTACCGTCTTTTGTACATTTTACTGGGCCGTGCTACCTGTACGATCTCATTTGCTGCCACCCTCCCTGTACAGCTCGGCACAGGCGGAGGCTGGTTTAACAGCCAGCAGTTTTTCACTGCGTGGATGCTCGCACCTAAAATCGGAGTGGCCAAAATAAGAAATGGAACCAAAGCTGAGCCTTGATCTTCAGGGTTGATCAGAAACTAAATTTTTATTTAGCATTTTTAGCCAGAGCTTAACTTTACTTTTAAGTAACTTTTTTAGAAGCCAAACTCTCTGCCTCACAAAATGTCCTTTCATACCTTTCTTCTCTGTGTTCCTAACTCCTGGTTCTTTCCCTAAACAATTTTGCGGTCATTCTGCTCTCTTAAACAACACCCCTGCTTTTCACTAAGGGCTGCATGGCTATTTCTTCTGTGGAACTTGAAAGGAAATGAAAAAAACCCACCTTCCTAAAAGCTTTAACTCAGCCACTCTGCTTGGCCTGCACAGTAATAAGGACATAAAAGTATGACAGATTTTAAAAATAAACCACTTCAGGAAAGAATACGGATGTTGTGAAGTTAATAGCGAATGCAAGGCCCTTCATTTCCCACTCTGGATCCTGCAGGCTCTGATATTGTAAGGGGTGTCAATAATTTGGCATGTGTATCTAACATCCTATTAGCCCCCCTAGGTCGGAATGAAAATGCTTGGTGGCCATGCTGGGCAACATCAGTGGGCAAAGAGCAGGAGGATGAGTCCAGGGATCCTACCAGCATGAAAAATGTCACCAGCTTGTGACTACTTGTGAATCCAAGCAACACTCCTGTAACATCACAGCAACGCGCAACGCCTGCTTCAGCACCAGCCTTGTCTTCTACGAGCTCTTTGATTCAGCAGTATGTCTGCATTAGAGCAGCTCAAGGGATGTCCCAAAGCCATGTTACCCGGCTGTGGATACTCCATTCCTGCAGGGCATCTTCAAGGCCAGCCTTGGGATATCCGTAGAGCCAAGTGAATGTGTTTCTCAACCTTTGTGCAAGCTGCATTTCTCCCAGCTGCCCTTGCAAGGATGGTACCAGGCAGACTTATGAACAGAATGACACAATGTCCTCTGCAAATGGGATCAGTGTGCAAGCAAAAGTCAAGTTACCTTCAAGGGCTGCTCATGAGGGCAACATGGTGCATGGTACTGGCTCTCCAGAGTAACGTGGCAAATAGGCGTAATGCATTTGGAGAGGAGGTTTATTGTGGGTACAGGCATCATGTCTGGGAACAACCCTTCCAAAGTACACAGCCAGGCATGTTTCAAAGGTCTGTTGGCAATATCAAGCCCGGTGGTGGTAGATCAGTGCTGGCTAGAGCAGACTCACTGCTGATACGCTCCCAAGATAAGAGCTGAGTGCAGACAGTGTCTTTCATTAACCCCTCTACAATCATCAAATCTCCTGCTTCTCAGAAATGAACCGGGAGTGGGGGCTTTCCATCGGCTTTGTTTGACTATGCCCAAGCCACGGTTTTCCGGCGTTCCATGGGTAACATCCATATGTTTGTTTTCCCGTGGGCCGGGGGGCCCAGAATTGCCCTGATAGTGGACACTCAATTCACTTGCTTATAAATGAATAACTAGAGAGGGTGACTCAGCTCTTCTTTTTTACAGCCTTAACTTCTCCGAGGAAACCTTAGGCGCTGCTCTTGTTAACGGCACAGATTTGGACTATGAGTGGCAAATACAAAGCTGCTCCCGTGTTAGCAGCTGAGCAGGCTTTAACTTTTCCTTTCTTCCCCCTCCCTCCCCCCTCTTTTTTCCATTGTAACTCAGAGTGCATTTTTGCAAGATATCCCTGAAATTACTATTACTACATCGCAATATTAGATCAATGCAGTGGTAACACACTCCAGATTGTTATGGCATTCGCATCTTGATGCCTTCCATACTGTCTTGTGGAATCTAGCCTAATACCACGATTAAAATGCCTTTTCCATTTCTCTAAAGCACACTGCCTGCTGCCATTACATAAACGTCTGCCTATCTAGGGTTTTACACTGGCACCCATCACCGGGGTATTTGAGAGTCTAATGAAAAGGACCTCCGCTCATTAAAGGGAGATGAAGGATCTTGCCAAAGCCTGGGATTAAATTAGAGTCCGTTAGGTTTCTCTTCTCACTGACATCATTATGAATCAGGAAAAACACTCCATTCAAGTGAGTTGCGTTACAGCAGTGTAAAGGCAGCGTGAGTTCAGAATCAAGCCCTTTCATTTTAACACCAGCCTACCTCCGCTTTCTCTGGCAGCTCTTTCCCACTCTGCAACTCAACCGCTGAAAATAGCAGCCCTCGGTGTAATATATCTCCTCATGGGCAAGCACTAAGCTTCAGAGGGAGGAACCTTTCAGAAGTCACCCTCAAGTGGGATGAGAGAGAGAAAAAAAAACCAAAAATTATGAAAAAAAGAAAAGGAGACAGCTGAGATCCCACAGCCTCTGTGTCACAGTCTTTGCAAGTGGCAGAAAGTACCTTGGTTGCTGTCAAAAAGAAGAGTGGGGCTTCAGGTATTGTGCAACCTTGGGGGTGACTGCAGAATGAGAAGCAGCAGCCCATCTCTTGTTGAGAGCTGCAGCCTGAGTCCTGCCCTCCTTCACAGCCCTCTGAGGACTCAGAAAAGCAAGACAGATGCGCAGGCAGAGACACCATCCAGGTTTTCCAAGCCTCCTCTCCAAAGGGCTGTACTCACAGCTGGGAGTTGCTATCCTTACCCCATCATGAAGGCAGGTGTGAACAGCTAGCACAGGAGCTTTGATTTCCCAGTGTCCTCAGGGCTAAGAATAACCTTTCCATGGGTTTAAATGCCAAGTGGAATCCATGCCACAGTAGTCCTGGCATGGGCAAGTCTGACACGATCTTGTTGAAGAAGCTCGGTGGTTCCCACCACGTGGAGCACCAAGAATGGGAGAAGGAAACCCTTGATGACAGCCCAACAGGTCTTACAGCCACTTCCCACAAATGGGAAACTACCGGCTTCAGTGGGATCCCACAACACAGTTGACATTTAACTGTGATGTCTATGTTGGACGTATAATCCCAAGGTTTCCTACATCATCAATGAAAAAAATTAAATGCTTTCAAGGGGCAATTTGGGTCTTAGGTGGGAAAAATGGGCTGTTCCAGAGGGATGGGATGAATCTGGGCCAAGGAGAACAAGCCATTTGTGGAATTAAACTGAATTTAAAAGAGCTGTCCGTTAAAATATGTCTGTGTTTGTCCACAGATGTTGAAAAAGCCTATCAAAAGGGTCAGACTATCACCTCACACAACAGCACGACGGTGACCCTATGCCATTTTCACCTTAAAATTGAAAAAAACCGCCCGATTTTCAGGATTCCCTCTAGGATGTCTCCTGTCTGCTCTTCTGACATTATTAAACCTAGTCAGACCTTTTCTCGACTAAGGGCAAATTTCTGGGAGAATGTTCAGTTTGAGAGACGTTTGTACATCTGCCACTTAGAGCAGCAGCGCCAGCTCGTGAAAACGTGAATGGCTGATTGAACTGCAGTGCAGTTTGTGCTAGGGTATTTGACAGTATTCTCCAAGTGTAACAGCACGGAATAGGGAAATCCCCTTCTTTACATGTCTGTGGGCCCTGGGGTGGCACTGAATATGTTTAATATGTTTTATAGTGAACTGAAGCACTGGGGCTTACTTGTGAATCGACGTTACTCCCAGGCTGGGCTCTGGTGATGAGCTCTGTTCTGTCTGTTAGCATCCCTGTGATATGTTCTGCCAATCTCTCTTGTAGAGCCACAAGAAAAGCCATGAGATCCAGTGTGGAAAATTGGGGCAGGCGAAAAAAATCATTGCAATTATTATAATTATTTATTACTATTAGCTATAAAGGGAAATTAATAAAACTGAATAAAATGATCTCATGAAAGAGGTCTGTGAAGTCCATGTGCAAGCACTGATATGTCTCTCTCTTTTGCAAATGGTTTTGTTAGTTAGAAGACTTAAAGTGCTCTCTTAGCCACAGTAATAATAATATCAGTGTTAGTAATAATATAAATATCAATAATAATAATAATTCAATTGCACCTGAAATTAAGAAAACCCTTAACAAACAATCGGTCACATTGTCAGCAGATTCTTTTCACTGAGAACCCGCGAGGAAAGCTGCTGGCTAAAGTCTTAGTGGAATTAAATCCTAGTGCTACCTTGAGTCACTATGGGATGTCAACATCTTGCCCTTAGCAATTAAGCGTGTAGAAGAGAGAAGCTATTCTTGGCACCATCTACAAGCTGCATGGACGCACCAGAAAGTCAAGGGCAGTGCAAGGCTGACATGTGTTGCAAATTCATTAGGCAGAGGAGGAAACTGAGGCAGAGATGCGTTACGCATTGCAATCACACTGCAAATCCACAGCGCTCAGACCTGCACGTTCTCCAGCACCAGCCCTTACAACACGAGCAGCACTCAGCATGCGCAGCAGCATTTCCAAGTAAAAGCGAGAGATCAAAAGCAAAAGACAGCCTTTCAGATATTCCATTTCATCTGTAAAGGCAAGCGTAGGAAGATTGAAATGATTATTTTTTTTTTCTTCTTGCCCATTCTATTAACATATGTTTGTCTGTGTTTCAGTATTTTACCACATATTTATATGAAATCCCTGTCTGTTTTTTTCTTGGCCTCTCACAGGCTTTCACTCATGATCTAGACAACTCCGAGAAACTTGCCCACAGTACACCATCCTCATCCACACAACCCTGAACCAGTTCCTACACCTCGGTTGAGTAGCATCTGAGTGCACCTCGGTTGTCTCCAAGAGCTCCTACTTCAAACAACTCCAAGATAATCCCCGATCTACTCAAGGAGTTCAGGAGTCTTAGAAAGCATGTACCACTTAGATCAAAAGTGAACCCAATTACAACCATGCCACTGCCCTTTTTCCCCCTTTGGGAAGGTGGAGTGAGTCACAGCAGACGACGCTCGGTTCTCCTGGCTAGCTCTCAGGATTGTGGTTTCCAGTGATAAATTCAGCCCCTGGGCAATTTACTGAGGAATTACATAGTGTGGTATAGGCGTCCTTCCACCAGTATTCAAGCCCCAGGATCTGATGAGGTTCAGTGCAGAGCATTCAGATTTGGTTTCTTTTTAATAACACTTACTGAACGTGAACGGCTTTAATAATCCCCAGCAGTCATTAAAAGCTTTTCATCTTCAAAGTGCTCTACATATGCTAATTAATGCTCACAACCATCCTGTGATGGTATTATTATCCCCATGTGGCAGCAAGGGAAATGGAAGCAATGAGGTTAAGTAATTTGCCTGAGGTCAGAGAGAGCTGATGACGAAGCCACAAGCAGAATGCCTCATCCTCTGCTCCACCACGCATCTTCCTCCTGCAGCACTGTCATCTGGTGCCCAAAGCCCTGTTTTTCTTATGTAGGCATGGGACAGGTACACCAAGAAAGGGGTTGAAAACTGACATTTTTCCTTGCATCCCCACAGGCTCTGGTTATGTCACCAAGCCTAGACGTGTGCCAGCCTACATGCCAGGTTACCGACGCTCAAAAAGCAGAATAGGCCAATTTTCAGGATAAGGTTCCTGCTGCAGCCCTCTATGCCAGCACAGGACCAAGCCCTCCCTTTTTGTCTTCCAGACCCAGCAGCCACAACCTCAGACATCTCGCAGATCAGCCCACCAGCAAATAACCCAAGACTGCCTCTTTCTAACCACTCTGTGGACATTTTGGCTAACTAAACAGTGTCAGGAACCATTCCCCACCACTGAGACCAGCTGGAACAGTGTGGCCATACCTTTGCTCCAAGTCTCCACTTCCTAAGTCACTCAAACACGGCGACCATATGCAAAATGCCTATGGGGAGCTGTTCCTGGCCTGGGCTAACTCCCTGACCACAGCTGGAAATTGCTGACAGCACTTTTGGTCTGGGCCAAAAGTTTGCCAGAGACAACTCCAACAATTTAATGGCACAAGCAACCAAGTGGCAGTGCTCAGGCCAAGGCTTGATGCCATTTGATTTGCTAGTACAGATTTAGCCCTTGTGGCCAAACTATAGTGAGAGCCAGAAATGTGGATACCTTGTCCTCAAGAATTGTCAAAGAAGACAAGCATCACTGTCTCTCAGCTGCCAACATATAGAAGAAAACAAGATTGAGAGTCATGACTTACTCAGGATCATGCACTATGTTCGTGCCACAAACATGAGCATCACTTTGGGCCTCTGGGTAAAAAGTCAATACCTTATTATTTGGTCAGCTTTGCCTTTCCAAAACATAGATACCTGACCATTAACCCAAGCACGCTAGCTTGTTTCACAGCCAGCCCCTTTATGGTGGGTTCAGCTGCCAAGGATTCACTTTTAGCCCACATGATTAGGAGCTGATGAACTTCTTCTATTCTCTACCCATTCAAGTAAACACTGAGCTGTGTTTTATTTTAAAAATAAACAAAGGCAGGCTGGACTGAAACCATGGTAGGAATGGCCCTAATTCTGTTCTTGGCTGATCTGCCACTCGTAGAAGGTTGTACTACGCTTATAGGGAGAAATGACTTATTACTATTAGAATAATAAACTCCTTCCTTTTATGCTTCAAATCAAACTGCAATCTGGTCTGTGCAGAACACATTTCCCACTCCTCCTCCTCATTCTCTTCTTCCTCTACCATGGGCTTCAAACACAGATTCCAGATGCAAGCTATTTTTCCCCCAGCCGAAGGATCTGACTTTTTGGCAAGCTGTGCAAGCTGTTGTGTGGGTGGTTTAAAACTTCCCTCTGGGCCTGTCATGTGGTTAGGGCTGTCTGGGCTGCTCTGAACTTCTGGACACCATTTTCCTTTGACTCACCTTTTATTCCAGCGGAAGCCGGGACCAAGTGTGCCTAGCGAACGGGACTACGCAAAATTGCACTTTGGAGCCAGGACTTTGACGCTTTTTTTTCACTGGTGTTAAGTCCTTTGGCTGGGTTCTCCAGACAATGCTGTCAGAAGGCAATCCCTGCAAATAGCTGTCTCCATGACTTTGCTTTGAGCCACTTCCTACTCGTTTTCTGAGCAGCTATTCCATGAAAATTCATGCTCTGTCATATGTTCCTAGTTAAATCAGCAGCAAAGTCTATTCTGAGTCTATCAGGAAGGCCTAATCCCAGCCGTCAGGGTTGCAGCACTGCCTTTCCTCTGCTGCCAGGCTTCCTTTCTTTGGATGATGTGCAAACAGTGTTTTGCTGCTGCATATTGAAACATATGGAGATATGGCCCCAGTGCCTCCGGAGCACCATGAGTCAGATAACCATGCCAGAATTTTCCCCTTTTCCGTTTTTGGGTTTTTTGTTTTGTTTTTTTTTAAATTTAAATGAGAATAGTGGTTTGCATCTTCCTGGTTAAGAGAAGATACAACTTTTGTAAAGCAGCCACATCTGCCTGAGTCTGCAAGCAGTGTGCTCCAAGTTGAGCAAACCACCCCATTCATCTCATCTGGACTCTATTTAACGCTGTCAAGCCAGAACACTGGGTAGGTCCCCATCAATGCCATTTCATCAAAGAGCTCTGAGTGCATATTGTGTGTACGGATTCCTTAGCTGCTGTCTTCCCTATCACAGCTTTACAGATAGGCTCTACAGAACAATCTCTCTACACTCGGGGTCATCCCCTCTAACTGCTTCTGAAAGTGGAAGACATAATTCCTGTGTGAACAACCTTTGATATGTCGCAAAGAAAAGCCACTGGATAACCCCTTGATAGGATGAATGGCACTGCCCAGGGAGGGTGTCCTGCACCCTGTGACAGGGATGGAAACTGTGATCCAGCGCAGGGTCGCAAGTGCTGATACGTTTATTATATATAGCGGACCACTGACTGAGCAATATTACAGGCAGGTGAAAGTAGGCACAGATTGTATTTCATGAAATACCTCTTCCCTACAATGTCTTGCCTGTAGACCCTCACAAAACTTTTCAGAAGTACGCGCAGGCTCTTGAGGGCACTTCAACCCCTCAATTGTTTTCAGTCCAAAATGGTCAGAACTGGTCTTTGTGGTGTTTCCTATGGGGAAAGATTGGTTTAAAAAAGATTGGATTTACTTGGTTTAAAACCTTGAAACCAGAACCACAGGCGCCATATACCACCGAGGGAGCAACATCCACCTGAGCCTGCAAGCAGCATGTTTGGACAGGGTGCCCAATCCACACACTTGAAATTCATTAAGTACAATCTTGCCTGGCAGCCTCACGAAAGAGCTAAAAGAGTCACCATAAATATGACAATAGTAAAATGTTTAATTCCTTGAAATGGCTTGGTCCCTTCGTATGGAGACAGCTGAGGGAGGCTGACAACACGCACTACAGAAAAGAATCAAATTTACCTGATCACACGATCATTATAACATAAGGAAACTTTGTAAATACTGGCCAACAGGCCATGACAAGTTATTCCTGCAACATGCAAGAGCAAGAAAAGTTGTTACGCTTTGGAGTACCTCAGAAATTGTGGAGGTCAACTCAGGACATGAAATACAGAAATGAGGAGCTTCCACTCAAGTCAAGTTCAAGTGAAGTAGAGAACTAACCTCAAATCTTTGCCCAGGGGTACTTAACCAGTGCCAAAACCATTTTTTATGGCTCTGAAAGTGTTTTGATTAACTTCCCCTGGTCTTCAGAAAATACACTGGTGTCTACTCTGCCTATTCTTGAGCTTTGGGCTTCCAGGAAGATGGGTATTCCCAGGGTATTTTTATGCAGTTCACAAGCAAGGTGGGCTTCCAAGGGGATTTTTATTTCACTAAAGAGGTTCGCGTGGTTTGGAGAACATTCAAACACACACCTGTATGTTAGGATTCAGCTGCTTGGTGTCTGGTGCTTCTCTTCACTGATTGCATAGCTTTGGTATAAAAGCTCAGGCCAAAGTTTTCAGAAACAGGTTGCTCAACAGGGAGCCTGGGTTTGGCTAAGCACACAGCCATTCCCTTCATATCAGCATGACTTGATAGATTGTGAACGCTTATTTCAGTGCCTTGTTTTGGATTTAGAAGCTTAACTGGAGGCATTCAGGTTTGAAATCTGGCCTCAACTCCCTCAGTACTTCCATTTCATCACCTATAAAATGGAGGATACCATTTCCCTACAGGTGTTTTATAAGGCTTAACTCATTCAAGCGTGCAAAGTGTTGAGATACTTGAATGAGCAGCACCGTACCAGAACAATGTCTTATTTTGTGAACGTAACCTCCAAAACTTTTCACACCCTCTTAGGCCTTCCAATACTTCCTGCTTCCTGCCAGGCCGGGACAACTCCTTTTAGGACACTTTTGTGCCCTATCCTGGCTGGGGAAACAGCAGGTGGTGAAAGGAACAAAAATGAATAGAGGTGGGAGGAAAAGTTATCCAAATATAGTGGAACCTCAGAAACTGTTTCAACCAGGGGCGGAGTGAGATTGCAGAGGGTTTTTCTTTTTTTTCTCCCCAACCTTGCCCACAAAGCTGTTTACCGGTTCCCATCAACAGCAGTGGCATCTCATTCCCCGTTGACCGCGCTGCTTTACAAGATGCTTTGGAGGGACGCACGCTGCAGGAGTCATGGAATCTTCAGAGTTGGAAGGGACCTCTAGAGATCATCTAGGAAGAGTCATCGGGGACTGCCACCACATCTCAGAGTGTGGGGGAAGAGGGGCTGCAGAGCTGCTGAGATGATTTTGTGCCTCTGCTCCCTCCCGGAGGCACCAGGGGGAAATGGGAGGTAGCGGCTGAGTCCCTCCTGCCGCAAATCTTTCTGGCTGTTTTAAAGCTGTGTTAGCTGGTGGAGGGCTAAAACAGCCAAAGGGCAGATGGGGGATTTGAAAGGAATAAATGTGGTTTCAATCTGGTTCGTCCTTTCTGCTTGTCTTGAACTGAACACTTCTGGGGCACGACAGCAGCATCCCCCTAACACCACCCCTCGCCCAGACAACTTCTGCTTCTTCTGCCCACTTGAACAATGTACGAGCAAGTCCAGAGTGGGACACAGAGAGTGAATACAAGTACTTTCTCTCACCCCCCTTCCCAGCCCTGACATAATAACAAACAGCTCTCCAAAAAGCACTTAAATTTACGAACAGTTTATAAATTCACAGACATTGATTTATAGACGTTGGCTTGACCCAGTATTAGACACTTTGGTTTCTTTTCTGTTTTCAAAGTGCTGCTGTTATGGCTTGGGTTCTGAGAGCCGTCACACACCAAAACTAGCCTCCAGGTCCTCCCCGCGGGCTTCGCTTCGCCCGCAAGGACGGGCCGGAGCTGGGGCTGGGCTCCCACTCTTGGAGGGGTGGCTCTTCCCCTTGCTCGGCAGGACAGCTTCCAGATGGTTAGCGAGCCGTGATGACAGGCTTTCTAGGCAGCTTCATTTCAGCTTCCTTGTCTTGCAGGAATGGTGGCTGCAACATGGGGTGCGAGGAGGAGCCCGTGCCTGTGTGTGTGGTATTCCCTGCCTATGAGCCCCCACTGAATTAACCAGAAAAAGAAAAAAAAAAAAAAAAAAAAAAAAGGAAAACCCTAAACCCTGCCTGGAGCCAGCGTTAATTGGCTAAAAAGAAATACAAATGAGCAAATTTGAACTCCAGGAATGTCAAAATTCCATGCTGAAAAATCGTGGAGCTGATGTGTCCAGGCTTGTCATCCTATGGCCACCCAGCCTGAACAGAAAACCCCACATGCAGACCATGCCAGCAGGTGAGATGAGGGTTAGGGATAACCACTTTCCGCCCCGTGGAACTTCATGGTCATGTCTGGCTTGGAAACCCCAAATTTGTGGTAACATACGGAGCTGTGGGCTTTGATGGGAGCCATGAGAGCCTGGCTGGGGAATCACAACATGTTGAAAGGCAACTGCGACCAATTCCTCCCCCACCCCCTCTACATACACATGCACACACAAATAAAAGATACGTTATCTACCAATTGCTTTTGTTTGCTCATTTTCTGCCTCTGGGCAAGTCACCCAAGTTTCTCCAGCTGTGAAAAAAAGAAGTGATGGTTCAGCTTGCATCCTGATCTCAGTGCTACTGAACCAGTGGAGAGAACTGCCCTTTTTGGAGAGAAGGCACCGGCTGCTAGAGTCAGGCAAAGCAATAGTGGTCCCTCATATAAATAGACATTTGCTAAAACAATGCCCCAGTGATGACTGGGTGTACAAGACATCAGCCCTTCAAGCCTCACTACGCTGGTGAGTCTTTTCTAAAGCTACGTCAGCAGCCAGCAGAAGATGCACAGAGTAAGGGCACTAAGGACCTTGCGGCCAGGATTTGTAGGCTCTTGGCTGGGGTCTGCAATTTTACCCCACTCCTTACAGTACCTTGAACTGCTCACCTTGATAAGCATCCCCTCATTCACCCACCAACAGACACTTTGCCTCCAAGAGGAAAATCTGGTGGAGTCACTCAGAGAAGTAGTGCTGTACCATTTCATACCTGTATCTTTGGTTATGGGCTCCCTATTACTTTATTTTGATTTTTTTTTTTCTCATACGTATCTTCTACAAAATACTTTCACTAATAATAATTATTCTAAATGTATAAAAGCCTGGGGTTTGCCATCAAAATAAAATTTTACCATCAAAATAATAATAAAATTAAGAAACCAGTCTAAGATCTTCTTTGAGAAATGCATGTATTTTTTTTGGAAATGGAAAGAAAGAAAGAACTCATTTTTGTTTTGCTTTTAATGAAACAGAAGACCAGTTCTCACCAGGTCTTCTATATCTTAGGGATCTTTTTTCCCTTGAGAAAAAAACTACTGGGGAAACTGAACATTTAAGAACACTGGATGAGTTGGTCCTGTACAGGCATGAGTTGCTTGCAGGCAACTCTGCCTCTTCATAGCCCTTCTCCATTGCTAATCCAGCCCTAGCCGTGTTGTAAAGACAGTCTGCCATCATGCTGTGGTTTTGTAACTGTTAACAAACTAGAGAGGAGGCACCGGCTACCCAATGCATTTTAACTTGTGATTTAATACAGGATCTGAACTCCAGGCCACAGTTTCCTCAAGAGTCAACAGCTTGAAACCTTCATGATCATGGGCTTCGCCAACCAGAATTTAAATCAAATATCATCCAACCCACTTCAGGAACAGGATGATGGATCTGTGGCCGAGACAACGGTCTGGGATCCAAGAGACCTGAAGGTTAAATCCAAATGTGCCGACTCCCTCAGACTAAATTTTAGACCTGCTTGAGCTCTCAGGAAACCACCCATTGGGAAGCCCGGTCCTGCCTTAACATTTATTCAGTGTGGGGAAGATAGTAGATCCACTAAGGGAGAAGTATCCAACTCAGTGCCCTCTGGAGATCCATCAGACCCACAGCAAAGAGACACAGAATCAGCAGGCAGCTCATGCCAGCACTTATTCAGGTGGTGTGCACTCATGTGCCTTCCAGAAGGAAAAACAAAAATAATAAGAAAATCCTTGTGAAAAAGTGCACATAAAATAAATTACAGCAGCCCCCATTCCTAATTGAAATAACTCAGCTCTTCTTTTCTTGTGTGCCTGTGTTTAAAGAGAAACCTGAAAGGCACAAGTTCACATTATGGACTAATAGCCTGGAAAATTTCAGTTTAAAAAACAAAGCTGGCTTTGAGTTACACAGGAGGGCCCTGAAAAAAAGCATCTGAAACCACTAACTTCTATTTTTTCCTGCACTTTTTACAACATAATATGGCTGAACAGATTTTATTTTATTTTATTTTATTTTAAAAACTCGCTTTAAAAAAATAATCAACACAAAAATCCTCTCTCTGGCCTTCATGTGCCAAGTTTCAGCCCAGGGCAAATTTTTTACAGCTGAATTATACACCCTGAAAAATAAGGGGCTTATAATGACAACATTGAGAGTCCCCTAACTATAGCGGTATGAATGGGGAGGGAGGTATAATAAGAATGGTCCATAGTGTGTAGCAGCAGCAATAAGTGAAGGAGCCCTTACTCAGCATGAGGAATTCTATATATCTTGGAAGGCTTTCATGAACCTAAACATTATTGCTAAGAAAGGAATAAACAGTTTGAACTGCTGTTGCCATTCATCCAGCGCTCACACACTGAGGAATACACAGAGTTGTTCTCTCAAAGCCGGAGTGAAATATTCCAGACATAACTCTTTCTTACTTCGGGGCTGGAGAGGATTTTGAGCCGCTGTTTGAAGGCAAGCTGGAGAAACACTCTTGCTCTGGGAGAATTTTTTTTTTTTTTTTTTAATGTAGCAATGGTGATAATTGACTGTGTGCCTACAGCTCTCGGAGTTGAGCTTGCACTCGCCGATGGCCACAAAGGGTCATTATTGGCTGGGATGGGTATCTGTAGGTGAAGTGAAACCAAAATAAGGAGGTTAGCAAAATGACTGTCAGTCTTGAATGTGGACCAAATCTGGCAGCCCAGAAAAGGTACGGAAACCAGTGCCATTTTTAAAACTGCCGCTTCTAAAATAGGATCATCCAGCAAGTTGGAGGCAGAAGTGGGATTTAGGCAGGTGCAGGAACCAGGGTGCTTATGCCACCAGGTCCTGGGCATGTCCTTACAAACTGAGATCAACCGTCAAAATTTCCACAGGGAGCAAATCCCTTCTTTGGATTGTCATGTTCTCTTCTCCCCTCTAAATACATCAAGTCAATCAAAGCATTGGGCTTCTGTCACTCCATAAGTCTTTAATTTTAACTTCAGCACATCTATGTATGAATAGGCTCACGTAATCACACTTATAAACATCTGTACCTACATATGTAGGTACCTACATATGTACCTACGCATCTCCCCATTGTATTTTTATTTTCTATTACTTCACATTGGCTATATGAAGAGTCATGTCAACATTAATAACAGAAAATTAGCATTATCCAAAAAGATAATTCAGCTGAAAAATTTTCAGTCAGCTCAGTGACCCCGGTCCTATTTGACCAAAGGACATGACTTTAGCACACGATTCTCATCTGACAACAGGCATCGAAAACAGGTTGTCGGAATCATGTCTTAAAAATGTACTTCCATTGCTACTGATTTCCCAAGAGCCTATGCATTACTCGCTCAGCTCTACATGTCTGCTTTGTAGCCATCCAACATTAAATAACAAAATTTCCACTCCAAAATGCTTTACTATGGTGCCTATACCCCAAAACTGCTGCTAGCTTTCCCCTCTCGCTGATTAAAAGCCACAATTATCAGTAATTGCTGGATCAAAGGTCTGATCTGGACTTCACAACATTTTCATACCAATACGATACAATTTCAGAGCTGCCAAGAGTGTAATGTAGATTAAATTTGTGTCTGTTGGCACAGAAATTAAGATTACATAAATTTTCAACCTCTCTATCATACTTCCTTCTGTATTAGTTAACAAACTGGTTTTTTTAATTACTTCTGCTGTACATCAAGCCCATGAACATAAACTGAACTTGCAAATAAGAATTTTAACAGAGAAAGTAGTTCATAGTCTTAAATTCACACTACTCAAGTAAACTCAGTCTTTAATCTCTGGAACCCATCTTGGACAAACGTTTCTAGAGTAAGTGTCAAGTTTCTGGCAGTAAATTTGGAATAACAAACAGAAACCTCAGGTGAAGAAACTTTCTAAGTCCCAAAACTGCATGAGTTACAAAGTTAATGTTATTAAGAAGAATTCCTGAGCATGATATTTTTTCCATACCTGTGAAAGGACTAAAGTCTAATGAGTTTGCAAAAAGTTTGGACGTGGAAATTAGTAAGAATTACGCATGTGTATAATCCTGAAAGTTTGGACATGGAAATTAGTGAAAATGACATATGTGAATAATCCTAAAAGTAATTTCCTTGAAAGAGCAGTGAAAGAGTAGCCAAGTATTTCATTCTTAATGTTGAGATTTAACGAGACACTGGAAACCTAAAAAACAACACATCTCTCTTGAAAGTTTTGGGGTTTACTTTGTGTTTTTGTATCTCCCCACAAGACTATTACAAGGCAACAAAACTGGAGATGGGGGAAAAACATTTTTTATGCCCTATCAAAGTAATTTCCTTTTTATTTCATATAAGCAAGTGCTTTCTTTTTCCATACAGCCACATGGAGAGGTATAAAACTAACATTATACTCCGCTTTAAAGCTATTCTGGTATAAATTATTTTGTATTTATATCTGTGCAGCAGCCAGAAGATATGTGGCTATGAAATTCTGCTGTAACACCGAAAGCCTGATCTTGTAACATTATGCTGTATTGCTGATCTTCAAAATACTGCTAACTTTTACTGGTAGAAATTTTGGGTTGAAATTTACATTCTTAATCGAAAATATGGGAATTTCCCTTCTAAATGAAGTGGATGGGGAGATATCTGCTTTGACAAGGTGTTCCGGGTTATGTATAAGACAAAAATGTTTTCAAACTTTTCAGTGAGGACAAAATATTTTGCCTGCATGTCTGAAAAGTCTTAGGAAGATATTTTGGAGGAGAAGGAAACATTGGGAATGAAACCCTGAAAAATGCTTAGAAAGTTGTGGTCAACAATACCCTGTCCATGTAAAGTCAAATGTCTTTGTGGAAGCTCAGGTGGAGCCCTCCCCTGGCCACAGGGACAGTTGGCCTGCAAAGAGGCTCCATGTCTGCAGGGCAAGAGCTGCCAAAAACCTCTCCCAGCGTGCTGTCTATTATTTTGTATTGCAGTCCAAGAAGTCCCTACTGCAATAATTTCTTAAAGCTGGTGCCCAGGTCAAACTGTCCATCTTCTCCAGGCCTCCCTGAGTGATGGGTACTCTCTAAGCAGACTCCAGAAAGGCAGCCAGCAGATCAAAGTCGGCTTTCATTAATCCATAGCAATAGGACAGAAAAGGGACTTTAAATATCTCTCCAGTCTGAGAGAGTTGGGGTTGTTCAGCCTGGAGAAGAGGAGGCTCCATGAAGACCTTATGGCGTCCTTCCAGTACCTGAAGGGGGCCTACAGGAAAGCTGGGGAGGGGCTGTTTGCAAGGGCATGTAGCGATAGGACGAGGGGCAATGGTTTTAAACTAGAGCAGGGGAGGGTTAGATGAGACATTAGGAAGAAGTTCTTTACACTGAAGGTGGTGAGACACTGGCCCAGGTTACCCAGAGAGGCGGTAGAGGCCCCCATCCCTGGAGACATTCGAGGCCAGGCTTGATGAGGCTCTGAGCAACCTGATCTAGTTGAAGATGTCCCTGCTGACTGCAGGGGGGTTGTGCTAGATAACCTTTAGAGGTCCCTTCCAACTCAACACATTCTATGATTCTATGATATATGTGACTGAGTGTGTCAACAAAGAGAAGTCATTTTGCTAAAGGTCGTCCATCAGGCATTTGTGTCACAAACACTGGCATTTTGGTTCTCCGTCTCACCCTGCTTTTCACATGGTGCTGAACATCCAATTCCTAAAAATCATGTCTTCAGGCTGCCACAAGCTAAGCACACAAAGGCACCGATCTATATTCAGAGTCTTGGCCTCGTTTTGTAGCAGTGCATGTCCACAGTAGCTCACAGGAGCTACTCAGTTTCCTTCAGCTTCTTTTCTTTGCATAGAGACTTTGACTAATCTCCTTCCTCTCCATCACAAGAAAAGTGATTTTCCTAATGACACAGGCTAGACAGATGACAGATTGTCAGGACACACAGTACATGTTTTCTTTAAGTGAGCCTTTTATTTGTTATTTTAAGGTTATTTCCAGATCCCTGACACTTATTCCAAAAACTCAGGTAACCAAGACAGAGCTCAGAGACTGAAGTTATTCTTAGACTAATCAGCCCGTGATCTAAATCCACAACACTAATCTCATAATTTGTCATCACAAAGCATAACCGGTCACATCTGGATAAGGTACTGCATGCTAACAGCTGTATTTAGCCCCACTGTTTTCAACCTGTTTACTCTGCAAAGTAAAACAGTCAGGCTGTTTTATTTTGAGCTCCCATTACTGAGACGTACTTGGGTGGAGAGAAGGACAATAACGACACTCAATGAGGTAGGGCTGAAGTTACCGTTGCCCTAAAAACAGACAGCTCCACGCTCTTGTGTAGCTCCATGTTATTTTGTAGGATTTCATAGACTACATGGGTCTCTCTCTTACAACCTCTTACACCCTGCAATGAGACACAACTAGTACCCAACAACCTCTGTTGGGTTCTTTGGTTGATCAGAGTTGTGCATGACGGTGTCACCAATGTGCTCCCATAGCAGAAGAGAGGAAGCTCCTTCCTTCGGAGCTTTGGTGCCCACTGAGCACCCTAAAAGAAATCCCTTTATACCACCCACTCCTTTCTTTCAACACATAATCTTGAGGGAAAGCATTATTACTATTATTGTTACCATTGCAGTAGAGCAAGAAAGCTGTGCCAAGATCAGGTCCCAGTTGTGCTAAGTGCTGTGCAAACAAACGCGGGGTGCGTTCATGCTCTAGGCAGCACAAGAGACAAAGGCAATATTATTAACATGCCCATGAACTGAGGCACACTGAGATTATCCAACTTGCCCAAGGTCACGCAGGAAGTGAGTGGCAGAGCTGGAAATTGAACCCAGATTTCTTGAATTGCAGGCCAGGATTTTAACCACAAGGCCATCTTTCGTCTCTCTCTCTCTTTTTTTTTTTTTCCCCCTCCGATCTTTCTATTTTAGCACACTTTTGCAAAAAAATTACTCTTAAAAATCCATTCGGCAATACTTTAGGTATGCTGTGGCCTCCACAACCATATTTAGCACAATTATAGGCTAAAAGGAACTCTTGCAAATTATGTGCAAATAGATACGTCTTTATGTAAATCCAAGTTCTTGGAACATAAATCTACAGCCAAAAAAATACAAAGGTTTAAGCCAGGGAGGAATTAAAATTTTTTCCTCTTCGAAGGTTGGCAACTGAGGTACAGCACTCCCCAGCTAAAGAAAGGAGAATATGGACTAGATGCCTGGGGAGTAGTTATGCCAGCTCCAATAAACCTGTGATTTCACCTATAGAAATGTGAAGGCAACAGACACTTGGTCATTGTTTTAGGGGATTCTGTCCCATATATGACTGGTTTTATATACATGCATATTTTCTAAATCAGTTACTGTACCAGAAGTGCAAGAGTACTGAAAGCCAGGCAACTTTCTGATCGTGTACAGCCCCACAGCAGATACAGGAGCCTGAGCACAGGAGAGTAATTTGGTGTTTGGCTAGGGATATTATGCAAGTTTAACCATCTGGGTAGACTGTTCGTCTACTGAAACAAACGTTCAGGCAGAGCAAGGCTCCTCTCTCCCAGGTGTGCCAAATGCCTGCTTGCTCCCCGACCAAAATATGGCAGCTTCTTTGCTGTTGTAATCCCAGGCACAGACCAGGAGACAAGCTACCGTGTTGCTTTTCACAAATGCAAGAAGCAGAGCCAGATTAAGCTTATCCACCAGGGTACACAAACGTGGTCTCTGATTCCCATGACAAGGACATGATAGCTCATGGGAAACAAAGGAGAGCTGGGGTTTGTGCTCCTGCCTCCCAGGGCAGAGTGCTCCCTCTGAGTGCCACACTCGGTGCATAGTTGTGCCTTGGCTGCAGTCCCGCCTTGGTTCTGCAGCTCTGGGTACCACATCAGTTTTGTGTAGGTAGTTGTATACAAAGTTAAATTTAGGCACAACACCCTAATTTTTCTCAAGGAAAGTTTTACAGATTTTGTTTCATGAACTTGATCAAATAGGTTTTGTTAAAATGGTATAAAATGTCTTCTCCTTCACTCCTCCAGGATTCAAAAAGGGAATGAACTTCACATGGATACATTCTGCTATTCTATGTAATATCATAGGAGAGATACAAATCCATACAATTTTTCTATGAGAATAAAAGCTAGGAAAACTGTTCTGGGATGTACACTTGCATTTACTATATAGCTAGACACCCAAACGGCAAATGGATCTGTTTACTAGTTTGGAGTCTAAAGCGCACAGCCTAGGCACATCCATGCTATTCAGCCTTTTTAGTCTCTCAGACACAACAGCCACATCCAAAATACGTATCAGGAACAGTCTCTGGCTTGTACAGACTTCAGGAGGTGTTACATATCACCTGCAGATGCCAAGGACTGCACTTGAGTCTCTGTGCCTCTGTCTTGGCAATATTAGATTTACTAGCTAGAAGGAAAGTTCTCCAAGACTATATTTAAATTCAATGTCTTCTGCTCAAAATCCCCAAGCTTTGAGTGCAAAGGCTGGGACCCTTAGTCTGAACACTGGCCACCCCTAGCCTCTGAGAATGGTTTCATTCATTTGTCTAAACAGAGCTGGGTATGGTTGGGGTGGCTCCAGGGACAATGGGAGAAGTGGGAAACCATGAGGTTAAATGGGGTATCTAATAAGTCAAAGACAAAGATGGAGAGGCCAACAGCTCATCCATTGCCCAGAGCACTTCAATGATAGACCTGTACCTGAATATACATACAATTTTCTGGAGAATGCTGGAAACCAAACGAACAGAGGGTGAGTTTTTTTGGGAGCTGGGGGGCAATTTTATTTCAGGACCACTTGTTGGGGCCAACACCGGTGGGAATGCAGGATCAGCACCCACACATGCTATGGAGTAGAAACACAATTACCAGCTTTCCCAGTTACACAGTCAACTGAGCATCATGAACCATGTTTCCGAAGGGAGAAGCATGTGCTATTCCGTGCATGCTGCACGTGGCACCTGGAAAAGGGACCAAGTAAGCAATATCTAGTTTTCTTCAGAATGGCATAGTTCAGGAATGGCACCAGTGTCTTTAGTAGAGCAATCCAGTCCTGCAATATGGTAACCATCGGCAGTATTTGGCCTCTGTGTGAACACACGCAAAGGCTGTGGAGTCTCATTTCAGACTAATCCGGCAGCAGGCAGGAGCACCAGCAGTGCTGGCTCAGCACTTCCACCAGGACCGGTGCAACTCGCTGTAACTCATTCCTTCTGGGCTCTTTTTTAAAGCGCCATCTGGGACTCTGCTGCTAAGCTGTCCTCCGAACAACAACACTGTTAATAATAATAACAATATTCAGGTCTTACATAGCATTTTTCACCTTCAGATCTCGAAGTGATTTACTATGGAAGGCTTTGGAGGGCTTTAAGAACAGATTATACAGACATCTGTCAGGAATAAACCAGATTTCCTGACCCTGCCAAAAAGCAGGGGAATAGTTCGATGCTCTTTCTAGCCCAGAATTTCTGTGACTACCCCCATTTTGTATAAAGAAGACTTTGACTCATGGAGTAGCAAGATGACCTGGGTGGATCACACAGCTACTGCTTTGAAGCCCCCGTGTCAGTGCAAGACATTATAAATGGTAAAAGAAAATAATTGAAGCTCTCCTCATCCTAACTCTGTAACGAACAGTCGTGGGTGGTCTCTGTGGAAATGCACCAGTATATCTCAGATGATTGGGTAATAAGAAAAAGTGTTACATACATAACATTTCCAATGGTAGGAAACCATATGTCATGTCGAAGCCTTGAAGAAGACCATAAGTCAATGGCAAAACTAGGATTTATCCTTCAAGATGGCGATAAGTATCCTTCTATATGCCTCCACTGACAAAGGGGAGCTGGAGCCAGTAACTAGACTAGACATTTGACTTTTTGGTTGCTGATGTTAGATGAGAGACGTTGCAGCCAGCCTGGAAAGAGGGAGCAGGATATTCTCACGGATTCTTTGCAGAAAGAGAGCTTCCATGAGCACCCACTGATCTCAAGGGGCTCATTTCAAAGTCAGGCTTAAAAGGCTCTGAAAAGAAACTTTGTCTGCAGCCTCCTAAACCTCAGAGACAGATCAAAACTGCTGTTACAGAAATTAATTAGTAACAGAGTTTAAAAAATGCACCTTGGCAGAGTTGAGAGCGTGACAGCCGCCTGTGCGTTGCTTATGATGATTTTGCCACGGTGGTCTTCAGCTGCAACTGGGATAAAAGAACCAGATCTCAGTGCACTCTAGAAAACTACACCTTCCAGGTGAGGGGCAGTAGCGCTGACCTTTAGCTGCTTAGAAAGGGCCCCAGGGATTCCCTAAATGCACGACAGTGAAGAGGCCAGTGTCAGGTTTTAAGGCTTATAATATTCAGTTGCAGTTTTTCTTCCTTTTTTGTACCAATAACTTAACTCTTTTTTGCTTAACTACAACAAAAACTTGACTGTTTTAAGTTTATCTGGCATGTAAAGTGGTCTCGAGTACATGACGCAGCCACTGAGCTTCCTTAGGAGCAAGACATCCAAGCACAACGGGGGTGCAAACGCGCCCCGTAGAGACTCTGCAACGCAATACGTATCTAGTGGCCCTCAGGGACTGGAATTTGTTTGCAAACATCAGTCTAGGAAGCAAAATCAGCAAGTGCCAAGAAAAAGAGGAGCCATCCTCAGGCCAGGCACGACCTTGTGTTATTTTGCAAGGGACCCAGAAAAGTGAAGAAAAATGAGAACATTCTGAACCGCAGGAATAAACTCCTCGTTGTCACAGTTCACGGTTGGAGTTTAGTCATCATAAACGCACTTTCATACCTGTATTCATAAAGCGGGACCAAAAAGGCCCCAGGGACAGGCAAACAGCAGCACAGACCTCAGCTGAACGGCTGCTGCATGCAGATGCTGCAATTTTAGGAATCTTTTCATGAAACGGAAATCAGTATCTTACATTATTTTTTTCTTTAGGCATATTTTTATTAAATTTCTGATTTTCAGTTGAATTTGCTATGCTTTTTTTTCCTCGTTTTCTCATTAAAGGAAATAAAAAAACCAAGAACCATCAACGTATTCCATTCTGCAAACACTTCTTCAAGTTTTGGAAAAGTTTTTGATTAAAACGTTCAGTTCTCAGTAAATATTTAGTTTGGTGCATTTTTTAATTTTTTATTTTTTTCTGGGGAAAATCTTCATTTGTGACAAAAGCCCACCTTTTGTGGAAAACACATTTTGGTGGCAAATTTTAGCCACCTGCAGAAATGAAATCTGTGAAGAGCATGCAATTTAGGAGTCGGATGAAGATAAATTCAATGGACTGATTTTTAGTTTCTCATGTTTCGGAGTGCGGCAGGCATCCAGGTTCCACCATGCCAGCACGGCCGCAGGGTTGGACACTTATCAAAGCGGTTGCCTTCAGGGCTCTCACGAGATCAGGCTTTTACTCAGTGAGAGCTCCACATCTTCGGAGGGAGCAGCAAGGCCACAGGAACAGCCTCATTTCAGCATCAACCCCAAAGAAAACCAGGAATATGGAGGGACTCAAGAATTTCAAGAAACAGCAAACACAAAACTAGTCCCGATTTTCCTCACAGATACAGGAAAAAGATGTTCAGGCATAGTTTAAAGTTTACACTCGTTTAAAAAAAAATATAAAAAAATCCACGTGAACTTGTTCACTCATCACCCTGAATAAAAAAGGGCAAACTCTCCCCATTCCATGAAGCTATTCTTGGCCAGTGTGAGCTAAAAAGCAGGGAGGGCAGTTTAAAAGGGGCAAATACAATTAATGTTCCCGCTTTTGCCATATTTCTGGGCCCAGGGGACAAATCAGGAAACTTTATGTCAGCAGGAATGTGAACAATAAAGGCAAAGTGGGTTGCATGTTAGAAAACCGTTTCACTCCCTTTTTATATTTTTTTATTTTATTTTTTTGCCCGGCAGTATGATGTGTTAACAATTTTGTTGGTTTAACAGTTCACACTTCCAGCACATTTATCCATTGGCACATGGGGGTTTTATGCATTTAACAGTTTTCTTCATTAAAGTGGGTTCCACTGTGTCTTAAAAATTGTTTTCCTTAGACTGCGTGTTTGTTATTTTATATGGTGTGACTGAAAAGCAGGCCAAAATTTTGGCCTTGGAAAATGCAGACTGCAGAGAGGAGCCCAGTGCGGGCAGCAGGATTAGCCTCCCTCAAAGCCCAGCACATATTCTTTTAGGAACTGCTGATTGCACTTAGAAGCTTTCTCCCCTAATTGCTGGGAGATTCTTAATTTGTCCTGAGCTTGGGGAAACGAATTGCAGATGTACGTGCTGCAATCAAAACCCTCTCTGCTTGGGATTTTTGCACGCTGTCACTGAGATGGCCTTCATCCCCTTCCGTAGCGCCCTCGAACCACCTGTTTTTTACAAAAACAGTGCCAGCATTTTAATTTTTTATTTTTGATTTAATTTTGAAGGGAGGGCAAGGGCTGGGGGAAGGGAGAGGACGGCTGTTATTTCTACAGGAGCAGGGCCGGTTCTTAGAGGCATAAGAGACACCCAGGTGTTTTCACAGTGAGCCCTGTGCAGGGCCCTTTTGGAGCCGAACTCGATTCCTGTTTGCCAAACTACACTTTCAAGAGGTGTCAGATATCGAGAACCTGTTTCCAACGCCAAGCCAAGCAACGGAGGGGAAAAAAAAACCAAGGGGAGGGAGGAGGGGAGAAGGGGGACGTGGGGAAAAAAGGAAAAGGGGAAAACGTTCCTCCTCGAAGAAAAAGGTAGTTGTTCCAACTTGGCTGTTTCTTTTTAAAATAATTAGTTAAGCAGTGCATAAAAACAGGTAAGTCTGTTCTGCATTGCTCATAGCCTTGGCAGGCCCCGTCCTTCCCTGCATTAGAGGAATTTCTGTGAACCACCGCCGCACAGGAGAAGGGAGGGGAATTGTATCACCGTGACCTAAGGCAACCCAGCTTGTAAGGTTAACCATAATTTTTTAAACTAACATGACCTCTGTTAACCCCTCCACTCCAATCTTAAAAAAAGGAAAGAAAAAAGAGAGAGAAACATATTTACAAAACCACTAGAAGGAGAAAAGGGGGGGACAAGAAGCAGAGTCTTGTTCCTTCGCTATCCCCTCTGTCCCTCCATCCATGCCTCACCTGCTCCTTCATCCCCATGTGTCCACACCGGTAACTGGTGTTTACTGGGTCGTGATGCAGACTTTGCTTCTTCTAATGAGTCATGGAATCATAAAATTAAGCCATTCTGGGAAGCCAAAAAATTCGGTTCCATGTGTGCATTTGGGGCTTTGCAGGAATGTTCATGTCTGGATGTCTGAGTCACATGCTCGCATGGTAAACGTGATACATCCTCTTTTTAATGACACCATTGGCTTGCTTTATTTATTTTATTTCCCTCGACTCATCCCTCTCTCCTTATTCTGCAGAGGAACGCAGGCCATTTCCTCCAGCTGGGATGCCAGGTAAACCCACCTCAGGCACCCTTTGCCCTTCCCTCTTCTATAGCCATCTTAAATCAAGTAACCAAAGCCAGTGCCAGCAAGGCTCCAGGCCAGCTGGAGGTGGCATGGGGCCATGGTATATGGTGTAGTCAGCTTTCGCGTCAACATTTGGATGCTGAGTTCATCTTAACCAGAATGTGCCAAGCTCAAAGGAATCTGAGTCTGCCTCAGAAAATGCATATGCAATACGCAGCCCACACAAAGGCACTGGCTCAGGGAGGAGACTTCTGGTCTCAAAATTTTCCTATGGCTTACTCCCACCTACATTCATTTCTGGTCATTCAGAGACAGATGTGGCATTGGGAAAAAGGGCATAGGTATGATATGTACACAGCTGACCTCACCTCCCACTGATGCACAGGCTGCAACTACTGCCTAATTGCCCTGAATACTCCCCTCCTCTGTTCTCCACCAGTTCCCATGGTAGGCACAAACCTCTGATTTTATATGGAACTACAGTTAGGCCATTCTTAAACATCTTTTCTTTGAAACAATTCCTTCCTCCCTTAAATAAGCATAAACAAACACTCCTGCTTATATACTTATAATTGAAGGCTCTACAGAGGGACCTGGACAGGCTGGATCCATGGGCCAAGGCCAACTGTATGAGGTTTAATAAGGCCAAGTGCCGGGTCCTGCATTTCGGTCACAACAACCCCAAGCAACGCTACAGGCTTGGGGAAGAGTGGCTGGAAAGCTGCCCAGCAGAAAAGGACCTGGGGGTGCTGGTGGACGGCCAGCTTCACATGAGCCAGCAGTGTGCCCAGGTGGCCAAGAAGGCCAACAGCATTCTGGCTTGTATCGGGAATAGCATGGCCAGCAGGAGCAGGGAAGTGATGGTGCCTCTGTACTCGGCACTGGTGAGGCCTCACCTCAAGTGCTGTGTTCAGGTCTGGGCCCCGCTGTACAAGAGGGACATTGAAGAGCTGGAGCATGTCCAGAGGAGAGCTACCAGGCTGGTGAGGGGTCTGGAGACCAGGGCATATGAGGAGAGGCTGAGGGAGCTGGGCATGTTTAGCTTGGAGAAGAGGAGGCTGAGGGGAGACCTCATTGCCCTCTACAACTCCCTGAAAGGAGGTTGGAGAGAGGTGGGTGTTGGCCTCTTCTCCCAGGTGAATAATGACAGGACAAGAGGAAATGGTCTGAAGTTGCGGCAGGGGAGGTTTAGGTTAGATATGAGGAAGAATTCCTTTACTGAAAGAGTGGTCAGGCACTGGAACAGCCTGCCCAGGGAGGGGGTTGAGTCACCATCCCTAGAGGTGTTTAAGAAACACCTCTTGTGTGGCACTTCAGGGCATGCTCTAGTGGCAGAGAGTGTAGGTTGTTTGGTTGGACTCAGTGATCTCAAAGGTCCTTTCCAGCAATGAAGATTCTATGATTCTAAGAATTATTAAGCGTGGAAAATCTACCAATTAAGTAAAGTTAATGTACGAAATAAGGAACAAAAGGCCAGATTCTCAAGTAGTATGAGCTGGCAGAGGTTCAAGACTTCATTGGAAAAATAGGCCTGAACTACCATTCATGTAATATGCAGCCCAGCCCTCCATCCTAGAATGAGCTCATGTACAATTAATTGTTTATATACATATATATTTGCAGCACTGTTTGGCTGCAGTGAGTGCATGGGAAATACCAGGTCTACCACAGACAACTCACCAGCAGATGTGCTGAGCTCGGCTTTCCCCAGACCCACTGTTTTGGCAGTGTTAATAGAGCACACTGTAAAATGGCTATGGTAACTGTCTCTTCTGGTTGTTGTCCTTCCAAAAAGTTCCTATAGTCCAGGAGAAGACACCCTACTTTCAAGGATAAAGCTGAGCATCCAGTTTCAGTACCTGCCCAGAATGGTGTTTTCTGGAAATAACTCCATCTCCACCAAGTAACAAGGAGACCTGCATCCTTATGAAGGCACTTAATTAAACAATTTAAACATACTCCCCTCACCTAGCAACTACAGCCAGTGATATAAGAGGGAAGCGCACACCTGAAAGCCTGCTTTTCAGCCAAGCGGAAATAGCCTCTAAGTTGTGCTGAAGGTAGCGGTCATCTCAGAGAAAGGACTGAGTTTTAGGGGTGATCTCTATATCCTGAGCTATGAGGACGCATGGGCTTCAAGGAAGGGAGATGACTGTAGACATCATCACTATGATTCTTCTGTATGTGCCAAGATGGACCCATACTGGATGGCCGAACGACCTGAAAGCAATTGTGGTTAGACATAGAGCAGCCAGTTGTGAGAGGGTTTTGGGCTTTGTCAAGTCTTGAGCTGTGTCTTGGGAATTGTCTGGGTGAGCAATAGTTGGCCTGCTGGAACTCTCTTAATAATTTTGCAGTAGAACCTGTCAAGCTTTAGTGAAAAGGGCCAGGCCTTAATGCAGAAGTAGCATATCAGGTCACAGCTAAAATATCCCACTAAGTTCCACCGAACCATCTTGTAAGACAGTTCCAAGGACAGAGGTCCAACCTGCTCATCTGTACTTGCATGTCAGCAACTTTTTTCATTGACCATGTGCTTATGATTTAATTGTCTAATTTCTGTAAGAAAAGAAAACAAAATGTTGGAGACTCTTTTCCTGAACTAAGCAAGGAGGAAGAGAAATGGCTGATGGAGAAGAACAAATGTCTCATGCTGAAGACCCCAGTTCCCCTAAAAAGGCATCACTGGCACACGTGTGTGGGGAAAAAAAAAGTCAACCTGCTTTTCCGATATTAAAGCTGTTCGGAAAATACTGTAACTCTGATTCTTTACAAATATTTAGTGTCTTGGAGTTTGAATGAATCTCTGCTGTTTTTACAAATTTGTTTTCAGTTGAAGAAACATAAACAAATTAGTAACTTTTTTCTACCTTGTTCCAAGAGTTGCCACGTAAGATTCACTTACAATGTTGATTTAGGGTGGTCTTCTGCAGTGGCGAGTTGACTTCAGCATCTTAACTGACGACGAGCCACAAGACATCTATGTTAACAGAGAAAAGAGTTCTTCAGGCCATCTGTTATCAAACAAAAAAAAAAAAAAAAGCCTGGCTTCTAATGCAGTTCATGGAAAGAACACTAAAGTTCAGCATCTATCTGAATAGGGCTCCCCAGTCTCCTTGAAAATAAAAGTTCTGCTAATGAAGATTCACCCAGATTTACCCAGATTTGCACTGGTTCTCTACGTTTATTTTAGTTATTCCCAAACACTGTTCACATTCTTATCCTATAGTTTGTGGGCTCCCTGAGAACTGGCGACTGAAGGAATGAGAGATGTGCACCAAGCAAGGGGCTGGGAGAGCTGCGAACGGAACTCGGAGTCAGATTCCCATTTCTGGGCTGTCCCTTCTGCCACACTATCTTCTGCCCTCTAACTTCCTCCTAAAATTTCTACTTAATTCACATTCTTGTTTCTTGACATCATGTCTTGAGAAGGTTTTCTCAGCCAGAACGGAGAGCAGTACATGTAAGTCTTAAAACTATTGTTTCAATGAAAAAAAATATCTTTGGTTCCTCCCTGGCCTGAAATACCTTGAGATTGCATCAGAGTCACAAGGGAAATGAGGAAGATCTGGGCCATCTTTCCTCATTCTCCCTTTTTCTACTTTTCTGGCTGATGAGTTGGAGGCCTGATGATTTAGGTGAAACATCCAATATGAACAAGAATATGGTGGAATTCTCATACTTATCCTCAGGCTCCAAACTGACAAGCAAAGAGTACTGTAATTTCTTCTAGGCCTTGATTTGGATTGGTACTGCATGTGCACATTTTGTAATTTCTTTTATTCACCAAAAGGACATCAAATAAGATTTAAGTAACTTTAAATGTACTCAAAACATTAACTACTCAAAACTTTAAGAGATTTTCTGAAGCTGCTGAAATTAGTTTTAATCCCTAATATAATTTAAATTGGCCTCCTGTAATCCCTGCCAAAGCAGGCCACAGATACCAGTAACTGGGCATCTGAAATAGTAGTCTAATTTGAGGCAGGTTTTTCTTTGCCCCAGTTTCTTCCCTCTCTTCACAGGAATGTTGTAAAGACCTTAAAGCCCTTTAATGTTACTGCAATATTTGGATACCAGTGTGATGGATACCACGGAAGGGACTACAAGAGTGTGAGGTATTCACTCTCTGACCCTGAAATAAAACCTGATGTTATACATCAGAGGAAACCCATCGGTTGCAGCAGCCGAAACACACAGAATAATTCAGGGTCAATTATATCCATCATAGAGCTTTGTTTTCCTCTATAACAGCAATCATAGAGCCTTCTGCTGACCCCATCAGACTTCTTCACGCCTGTCACTCCTACTTTTTCTGGTTGCCACTCTTATCTCAAAGCCTGGAGGTCTATCCCACTGGGCTCCACACAACTTTTCTACAAGTCCTGCAAATCCTTCTCTGGTATCTTCCTTCATTATGCTGGCTGGATCCTCACCATCCGATTAAGGTGAATTACTGTGAATTACAGCTTCCTTCTGCTGTGCTCTGTATGATACTAGGACAGTGAGTATTTAAAGCGAGATAATTACAATCTTTCAGCTCTTCCACATGTCACTGCAATGGACTCCATATGGGAGGTGCAACTGGTGAGAAAATCATGGTCTTTCACTGTAGCTCCGGGCTGAATTATGGTCAGTACAGAGGCACTCTGGAAAAACCAAGTGCCTCAATCCTAATAAGCTTCTACTGAATAGCTGAGCAGCCCCTAAATGAGATTTACAGGGACATTTGCCAAACTTGGATGGATTTTCACCAGAACTGCCAAAGCCAAATTCTGACTTCAGGGCATCGCACTCCTCTTGTTCCAAATCTTTGCTTCACAGACCAAGTCTACTAGAGGTTGGACAAAATAGCTGTTTTGATTTTTTTCAAGTCAGCATAACAATGTCTTTTTCCTCTCTAAAAATAATTTTGGCTAAAATATTTCAAAACATCTCTGCTTATGGAGAGAAACCAGAGATGTTATGCAGACAGCTGAAGGCAGGGAATTGTGTTAGATCGTGTCAATCAAACTAAACTTCATTGGCTGATATTTCCATTTGAGTTTGGTTCAGTTCATACTTCTTATTGCTGAATCATGATGCTTAATTTTAAATCTGAAATATATCCTCAGACACAAAAAAAAGGTGGAGTCCAGGTGTCACACTGAGACTTGGAAGACGTCCAGTGGGAAGTTGTGCAGCAGACTTTCTGGGTGACATTGGGTGTATCAGTCAATCCAGGTCTCTGTGTCCACCTATATTGGGGAGGATGTACTGCTTTTCTCCTATTTTATATTTCTTTTGAAATTCTAATTTCTGAAGCAGAAACTGTCTCTTTCAGTTTGTTGCCTGTGAATAAAGAGAGTTTCCAATCCCATCTGAGATCCCAAGATGCAGTTGTTAAAGAACTGGGAATAATAAAAATTCCCACTGAATTAAGTGGTGGCAGGAGGAAGCAGCCCCTATGAAAAACTAATAAAAATCAAGCTCTGATTCATCAGAACGGAACTCCAATTTATGAAAAATGCAAAGGAAGGACATTGATCCCCCCACACAGGAAAGGCAATTGGCAAAACCAAACGATTTCAGCTCACTTTCAGCAGAAGCAAAGAAATAAATCTGCATACCCGCTAATGTGATTCCTCTGAATGAACTTGAGCCCAACAGTAGCATATAGGCAGAAGCCTACATCCAAAAATAGAAACCTCTTGGAATCCACAGCTCATCTGGACAGGATTAGAGAAACGCTCCCTGAACATTTAGTGAGTGACATGTCAGAAAAGAATTGGACTAATTTACAGCAGCCCTGGAACGTCCCAAACACAGTAGCTCTGAAAACAATGGGATAAGAAGGAATTGATTGTCCACTGCAGCATAAAGCAACTATTTCAGGCAACAATATCAGTGACATTAATGACTGCAACACCGTCTTTGGGTAGCTCTGAAGGCTGTTAAAAACTGTGGCTGGCCCAAGAGTACAATGCTGAAATTGTACCCAAGTGAAATTTTTTTCACTGATTTCACAGTTTCAGGAGAGATTAGTCAGATTTGCCTCCAACTTGGTTTTTGGTCACCCTGAAGCAGAAAAATGTATAACATGTTGACAGTGAGGTTTGCTGTGGGGAAATTAGGGGTTTCTTTCAGTGGGATAGCTGGAGGGGAAAGGAGAGAGAATTGTCAATACATCCAAGTAGTTTGAGTCAAAAAGCTCAAATTTGAGCGAAAGAGTCCCTCAAATATGTTGGGGCCAAGATTTAAACACAGAGACAGACCAAAGTAGCCAGTACCTGTAAAGAATCATAGAATTTGTCCTCTTTCCAAGGCATAATGTAACCTCATCACCAAGATCTTAGCCGACATACATCAGGGAAAATACTTGGAGGAGCAGGACTGCACACCCTGGTAGAGAAAAGCTGTTGTATCAGTGTTACTCTTTCAGAAATTGTCTTCTGTTTAAGTAGAGCGTACATGAAAAAGGGACTTTTCTGATAATATAAGTATCATTTCAACAAGGTGCTATTTGGCAGCTGCGTGTCCACATGAAATAATTAACTTCAGCCTCTCTGTCCTCCAACTTCTGTCTCCAGGAGAAAGGCAAGCATCACAGCCTTGCTTTTGAACGAAACAAAACGCAAAGGAGCCACATTAGCAGCACTCAGGGCACTGGGAACGAATGGGGTATAAACACTTAGAAAGGGCAAATGGAAATATCTGGGATATATTTGATCCCAAGTGGTAAAACAGCCATCCAGATCACATCAAGTGGCCAAGCTGAGGTCTTAAGCCTCCACCTCCACACAGCTGGAGCACTCTGACCCCATCCCAATTAAAATCTGTCCGGAATTATCTTGATCCCTGGTATTTTTAGATTGTATGTTCTTACCAAGAAGACTTTGAAATAGATGTTGAACAGAGTTACTCCTGGTTTATGTCAAAGCAGGGAAGATTCATCCCCTAAGAGATCCTTTTGCTCTTTTAAGCTTGTTTTGCTTAGGCAAAAGACAAGGAGCTAAATGCAGCGAGAGCAAGAGTTTAACACGATAAAGAGAAGACCCAGAGTTTTCATAATGGGGATTAGGAGCAACCAGAGACTTTTTAAGGGGATAAAATTCGTTTAATTAGTAAAAGCGGTGAGGGCTGCTGCACTTCAGATAGCAAAAAGAAAACTGAAGTGCAAGGCAGCACTATGTGCCTCCACCTCAAAATTGGGGCTTGGAACCACGTACCTACAATTGCAGTAACAACCTTCCAGACATGGACCTACCAGGCTGCAGAATGTCATCACTAATGCCATGAGAATTTTCCTGAGACAAAAACAATCCTTCCTTAGGGAAGGAGGCTCACTCAGACATACTGAGTCATTGCCTGTGTTTCCCTACCTGACAATCTGCACGTTCAGTTTTCTAACATTTAAACAAAACTTTACAGCAAGTTAGAAGTTTTAAATGTATCGCATTCTTGTAATTTTAAAAAATAAAAATAGGTGGCTAAGTGGAGAAGGAAAGGCCTTTTAATTCACCTGAAGAAGAAAAGACTGCGTTGTGAGCCCAGCTTTGATTAGATAGTTGAGACTCCTTGATGAGGACGGTAGATATAGATGTGGCAATGGTGGAAAGGCTTCAGATAGCATTCCTGACTTAGAAGACATGAGAAAACCTACACTCCATATCACCGGTTTGTTGTAGTATGGATTCTCTGATTAGTTCACATGCATCCCCAGTGCAATTGGGTTTAAAAGTCAATCAACAGGAGATTTAGGCCCTATGTAAACCAGGCTTAACTAGTGCAGCTACTTGTGGAGTGACTAGTCTTAATGCAAATAATTGGACTAATAGATGCAGCTTATTCTTTGTAGAAGGTTATCAGAAATTCCAAAAAAGACCACCACGTATACAGCAGAAGGAATAACATCTTCAAATCAAGAGGATGCTTTTCAGGAATACGTATTTCAGTTACTGAACTCAATTACTGGGGTCAATGCCACAGCTGGTCTTATACCTATTGACCCAAACACCCTTAAAATATAAAAATATGACTATAAATCAGCTATAACTCCACTGAATAATTGTGAGATTTTTAAGATGCATGTAAGTCTCTGATGAGCCAGATAGAGCAGACACAGCAAACACAAAAGTTCGTTACAAACATATTACATCTTTGAGTAATCGCTTCCTCCCTAGCATAAATAAGAGGTCACTAGATATCCATACAAAAGGTGCAATGCAACATTTCTTCCTAGAAGAAAGGCAGCCACCTCAGGGCTTAATTATGCATAACACTATTTGACAAACAGTTGAGATATTTTGAAGTATAGTGTTTCTATGCAAAAATTTAAAGAGAGATGGTTTTATCTTCTTATTCTTTGTAGTCGGCTTAGAACTCGGAGTGGGATAAATACAACCTTCAGCAGAGACTGCAGGTTGGATATAAATGACTAGCGCAATGGATTATTTCTTACAGTTTTGCTTCATGCCCAAAGATCTCCCACGATTAGTAGATAATCCCTCTGATGCATGCTGGATGGGACAGGTATTCATCTTGTCAAAAAAAACCCTACTGTGGTATTGATTTTGAGGGGGAGATTTATTTTCCCAATTACAAGTACATCCTTTAGTATCCCATTCCCAACAGGTCTTCATCTGACCAAGCCCTACAATGCTTAACTTGCCAAATACGATTTTTTTTCCCCAAAAAATGGCACTCCAGAGATGGTCTCATTTTGGGACTTTCCATGTATCCTTCTCTCTTAAGATTCACATGAGTAACTGTTTGTTTTAAGATGAATCATGTAATGTTTTTATGGTTTCTGACACTTAAAAATATTTTGTTTCCGCCTGGCGGTGAAGTCAGCCACTTACTATTATTAAACGCCATACTGTGTTATTCCCCCTTTTGGGTGATGATCTTAGTGGAGCCCTTACCAAATCCACCTTTACACTGTCAGATCTTACATAGATGCTCCTGGTACATCTCCTGTTTGTAATATCCCTGGTTACTAGCTGCAGTTGAAAGCCTATGCTAATATGTTGGATTTACTTGTCTTCTCTAGCTGATTCCAGCCTTGTGGTTTATGGGTTGCCTTTGTGGTTTGCTAAAGGTCAGGCCCTGGATGACTCTAAATTTTCTTAAGTGGAATTCAAACACCACAGATAAGTATGTGTTCAAAGTAGTTGTCTTGGGTGGTATGGATTCAGATTCGGATTGAAGCCTCTCTTCTTCTTCAGGGCAACGATCAGACAAAGGTGTCCCTGCCGCTCAGTGCACTGTCCTCTCCCACCTTTTGTTCAGATCCCAACTGTCTCTGAAATTTCAGGCTCGTCCCAGACCCCGCGTTACATTTCGAGTTGTGCACCCCCCACCCCCACCGCTTCCCCAGGCTGATGCCAAGATGCTGCTCCCTGCCTTTGGCTTGACTCAAGAGCTGTAATTCTCACTCTCTTTTTGCTGGCTTGCAGGCAGAGGCTGCATCAGCCATAATTCAAAATTGCGAACAGATGACTAGATTACTTACTTGAACTGTGCTCAATCATTACATCACCCTTGTACTGAAAATCACAGCACTGGCTCCCCATATGATTTTGCATCCACTTTAGGGTTTGGCTCCAGAGCTACTGGACTTACTCACTTGCTCCAGCTTACCTAAAAGAGCTGCTTGTGCCTCGTAGACATCCTCAGACTCTGAGATCAGTCAGTGCCGATTTATTGATCATTCCAACGGTCTGACTGAAAACTGCTGGTGTTGAAGCCTTGGCTCCTCCAAACGTATTTTGTGGAAATCCCTGCAACTTTCATCCAAGGAGAGGAAGGGAAAGGAGGGCGAAATAAATCTGTTAAATTGTCCAAACATGAAGAGAAAACATTTCCTTTAAGCTGACAACAGCTTGGCCTTGGCAAAGGGGGAGCTGAGATTATTTTTTTTTCTCTTTCTTTCATGAAACCCTTTAGGTGTAATCTTTACATTCGGAAATTTTCCTGACTCAGCCATAGCTGTGGCTGCTAGACAGGGTGCAGATAAGAGCCACAAGGAGCTGCAGGACCATGGCCGGCAAGTCAGTGTCTCCAGCCATGGAGAATAACCCCCCGGGATGCCCAGTGTGACTCTTGCCTCCCCATGGCAGCCAGCCCCAGACTGGGATGCTCAGACCCTCTTGGCACCTCCAGCACAGCCAAGACTGCACTGGGTAGTTTTTGCAGCCATCAAAATTCTGTCAGAGGTGTTGACCTTTTCCCACAGCAGAGCCAGTGCTGGCTGACTTCATTTGTCCCACTGTCCATCAGCAGCTCTTTTGCTGTTACTCACCCCGTGGCTGTCAGAGCGTTGGCCATGATCCCCGCCTGCCCTTCTCACCCTCGTGATGATGTTTGCAAGTGGAGCCTGAGCTACGTTGAACAACACATTTCCTCTCCCTCGTCAAAAAGCAGCTCAGGACAAGCTGAAGGTCGTGCAAACCATGAGTCAGGGAACCAGCGAGGGCTTTCCAGCACCGTCTTTGATGCACAGCCATCCCCGCTACAGTGATGGAGCACTGATGCCCACTCAGTACTGGGTGAAATTATCCCATGAAATGCTGTGAGTTGGCAGCCTGGGTCTCATTTCAAAAGAAGAAATATCCACATAATGAAAGCCAGCATTTATGACTAATTGGCCCCTTACTAAGCAGGCTTACCAGCTGGGTCAAGGTCTGCATGTGCAGGCACGGAGAAAGAGACAATTTTTCTGTCCACAAGTCAGGTCAAGTCAGTTCAGGCCAATGGGTCAGTGTCTCATACGGTCATCTCTTACTGTCAGAGTCACATGCCATAAATCCTACAGCTTAAATACCACTAAGTTCAATTGAATAAAATGAACTAAAATGAACAAAAATGAATTAAACTAAACTGAAATGAAATGAAACGAAACAAAATGAAATCATGAAATGAAATACATTAAAAAAAATAAAATAAAACAAAGTAAAAAAAAAACAACAAAACAAAACAAGAAACATGGAACAGATTGCTTTGATGGGCAGATCTGAAAACATTCACCAACCTTTTCTTTCCAGATTGTTACCCCAAAAGGGGTGTCTTTCAGCTTTATAGTTGCAGCCAAGATTTTCTCTTTAGAAAAGATTACAAAAAGTACTTCTGTGTACCCTCAAATTCAGGAAAGGACACTGACATGCTGAAGAAGAAAGACCTCCACGACTGTGGGTAGCAATTCAGGCCAAACCCAAAGATTCTTTCTTTCAGCTGAGTGGCACTATCCTTTTCCCTAACATATTAGATGTAAAAGGAGGAACCAAGCGTACCTGAGATGGAAACAGTTTCAAATGGAAAAAATATTGTGTCCACTTCTCCCACACAAATGCCCCCTGACCATCTTTCCTGACCCCCCCGAGCAACATATGGCTGACAGCCACGGGACAGAGAGACACATCAGAGAACCGAGTGGGAGAGACACCTGGCAGCAGTTCAAAGGCAGAGGACGGTGGTGGCTTCCTAGCCATCATCTCAGCACCCTCTGGGGACAAGGCTCAACTTGGTCAGCAGCTGCATCTTCAGCAGCCCACCTTTTGCCTTGCTTCTTCCCAGGTGGGGTTTTGGGGTTTGCCAGCACCACATGTCATCATGGTACAACTTTGTCGCAAGCTGCGTGTGTGTCTGGACCTGCAGATTGTCCACCCCATCATTAGCTCTTCCCTCTTCTAAACACAGCACATGTATTTTTGTATTCTCCCTTGAAGCTTTTATAATCACAGTAGGGCTACCGTGAAGCCTCAGGAATGGCTTCATAAGCTCAAGATGTCACACAATAAATGACAAAAGTTATTATCAAACACAGCTCTTAGACACACACTGGACTCGCAGAGGTGCCTAACTTTAGGCTGGGCCCCCAAAAATGCTCTAGAGATGTTTGGCTACAAGGCTCCAACACTGCTTCACAGAATCCTGGCAAAATCTGCGATACTGTCTCACTCACGCAGGGAAAGGCAGGTTTTGCGGTAACTGCTCGGGGCTTGCTCTGAGCATTCATGTGATCTCCAGCCTATCCATGTGTAGCTCTGTTCATTCCTACTCTACAGATGGCCGGAGCAATCTACTCCCTGTCAAATGTAATGAAGGGCAGGAAGGAGAGAGGATTTTTGACATGTTTAAATATTATCTAAAACAAAGAAATTGCTCAAAAGCCAGGGATGCATTTAAATAAATTAAAGCTGCCAGCAAAATCCCATATTTGTTACAGTTCATTCCATTTCATCCTCAGAACCATCCCTCTGCAAAACATGGCAGCTCCAGTAGTTTGGTGTCCAGATGTTCCCCGTCATACGCTCTGCACTGAATCAAGCTTTTTTTTCCTGATGTGACTCCTTAAAAACAGTGAACTCGGATTCCAGGACAACCTGAGTACACTTTTCCATAATGAGGGGCGATTGAAAAAATACGGTTGTTGACTTGGCAAGTGAAACATGGGTTTTTTTGTTCTTCTCTTCATCACTCTCTCTCCCGCTCTTTTTTAATTCTCCAGCTGGCTGGTAATCCAGCATCATCAACATCTTTTTGCATTTTATTCCTTAAGCCATTCATATTATACACATTCCAGTTTTTAAAATACAGATTTTAGGAGTGATTTGATGTGGCTTGGAATTGTGACATGCTTACACATTTATAAAAAATTCATTAACTCGGGGGGAGGAAAAGAAAAGATTGCATCTTTTATTTTCTTTCCTTCCCTTCCCTTTTCTTCATTTCCAGCATATGAAATTATTTGACGGTCATTTAAGAACCGCAATGTCAAAATGTGGTTGCCCCATAGGGAGGAAAAAAGACAGTTCATCCTTGCAGTTTTCAAGTCAGTTGTTAAGAAGTAGCTTTGGCAAAGGCCAAAGCCAAATTGATCTTTGAGCTGTGATGTTTAAAGGCTATGTTAGCAGTTCTCCTCACTGTTATTGAGAACACCTCTTCCCACAGTCCTTATATCTGCCAAATCATAACCAAAAGATGATGCTGTACAGGGCCTTTGTTCCAACCTTGTGAAATCCCAGTCTCCAAGTTGCAACTGCCAATTACTCCCGCCTTTCGTCTCAGTCGGTCTTGGACCTCCGGTGAGATCAGCAAAAAAAATGCCAATTTGGAACACTTCTCAGGAACACTGAAATATCTAATTCATCTAAGCTACAAGGTGATAACTCGGTGTCCAGTCCACAGAGGGATTTAAATGACTAAACTCTCACTGAACTCAGCTGGAGTTTAGGCACCTAAAGGGGAAATCTGTGGTGTAGAAGAGAGTTGCCAAGTTCTGTGCTCTTACATAAAAGTTCTGCACAGCTGTCTTTCAGAGTGTCATACTACATGGAAAATAAGGACGTGGTTGGTGACAGAGAACATGGCTTCACTAAGGACAAATTGTTCCTGACAATTTGGTGGCCTTCTACAACAGCGTTACAGCGTTGGTGGATAAAGGAGGAGCAACCGTCATGATCTACCTAGATTTGTGGAAGGCATTTGACACTGTCTTGCATGACATCCTTGTCTCTGAATTGAAGAGACGTGGATTTGATGGATGGACCACTCAGTGGATAAGGAACTGGCTGGATGGTCACACTTAAAAAGTTGTGGTCAACAGCTCGATGACCAAATGGAAACCAGCGATGAGTAGCCTTCCTCAGGGGTCGGTACTGAGACCAGTGTTGTTTAACATCTTTGTTGGCAACATGGACAGTGGGATCGAGGGCACCCTCAGCATGTTTGCCGACAACACCAAGCTGTGTGGAGCAGTCGACACACTGGAGGGAAGGGATGCCATCCAGAGGGACCTGGATGGGCTTGAGAGGTGGGACCGTGCAAACCTCATGAAGTTCAACCAGGCCAAGTACAAGGCCCTGCACCTGGGTCACAGCAATACCAAGCACAAGTATAAGCTGGTAGAGAACGGCTTGAGAGCAGCCCTGAGGAGAAGACCTTGGGAGTGTTGGTGGACGAGAAACTCAACATGAGCTAGCAATGTGTGCTGGCAGCCCAGAAAGCCAACTGCATCCTGGGATGCATCCAAAGCAGCGTGGATGGCAGGTTGAGGGAGATGATTCCGCCGCTCTGGTGAGACCCCACCTGGAGTACTGCATCCAGCTCTGGAGCCCCCAACATAAGAAGGACATGGACCTGTTGGAGCGAGCCCAGGGGAGGGCCACAAAGATGATCAGAGGACTGGAGCACCTCTGCTATGAAGACAGGCTGAGGGAGTTGGGGTTGTTCAGCCTGGAGAAGAGAAGGCTCCAGGGAGACTTTATAGCAGCCTTCCAGTACCTAAAGGGGGCCTAGAGGAGAGATGGGGAGGGACTCCTTATGAGGGTGTGTAGCAATAGGACGGGGTTTTAAACTGTAAGAGGAGAGATTTAGATTAGATATTAGGAAGAAATTCTTTACTGTGAGGGTGGTGAGACACAGGAACATGTTGCCCAGAGAAGTTGTGGCTGCCCCATCCCTGGAAGTGTTCAAGGCCAGGCTGGATGGGGCTTGGAGCAACCTGGTCTAGTGGGAGGTGTCCCTGCCCATGGCAGGGGGCTTGGAACTAGATGATCTTTAAGGTCTATTCCAACTCTAACCATTCTATGATTCTATGATCCCTCTGCCATTTATTTCCTTGCACTAAAGTGCGGAGCCACTTTACAAATTGGACACTATTTAACTTGTGAGAAAAAAGCAGATCTGCTTAGAAGCCAAAACAATTAGTTCTCTTCAAACATAATGTATGTAGACGTCTAGCAAAGATACCCCTCAAATGTGGGCCCATTTTCAGTATCACGGGTGAAAACGCCATTCCAAGTTGCTGGTTAGTCTGTAAAAGCTTTTAGCAGCTTATCTTATTACGACTGTATTAAGGTCTATTCTCTCACCACTGCATACGAAATAAGTATAAATTACTCCTGTCCCAAAGCAGAGGAAATTGCTTTGATCTTGGAAGCAATGAGTGATGGAATCTTCTGCTGGTTTCTTGATATGAAAATATTTTTTTATTTTCCATGCTATTTCCATGCTCAGACAAAAAGCCTTACATTCCAAATTTCTTCTTCTAGAAATATTTGAATCTGAAAAATATTTTAAATTAATAGTATTTTATTTCATTATGACATAATTGCAAATCCCACGAGAGTTTCATATTTCTATCCAGAGTTATATTGAAAAGACAATCCATAGGACAAAAAAGAAATGCCATCTGAATTTTCCTGTTACTTAGTCTCTTTTATTGCATTCCCTCTGTTCTCAACTTGTCATGACACTGGATTTAAAGAGCAGTGAAGTAGAAATTGAACGTCATCTTATTTTGCTACCCAGACTATGAGTCTGGGGTACAAGCCTTTGAGGACGGGAGTTAAATCTGACTGCTTTGTCTCTCTGACATGAGTTTCATACCAACATCAACTCAGAAGGCCAGGCAGACCATCACAACCTTCCAGTACCTGAAGGGGGCCTACAGGAAGGATGGGGAGGGACTCTTTATCAGGGAGTGTAATGATTGGACACGGCGTAACGGCCTCAAACTGAAAGAGGGGAGATTTAGATTGGATATCAGGAAGAAATTCTTTATTGTGAGGGTAGTGAGGCACCGGAACAGGTTGCCCAGGGAATTTGTCGATGTCCCATCCCTGGAGGTGTTGTTGAGGCCAGGATGGACGGGGCTTTGAGCAGCCTGGTCTAGTGGGAGGTGTCCCTGCCCATGGCAGGGGGGTTGGAACAAGATGATCTTTAAGGTCCCTTCTAAGCCGAACCATTCTGTGATTCTGTGATTCTGTGATTTCATAAAATACTTAAGCACGTGCTTCAGCTGAGACCTCAGGATCTCTAGATCATCCTTGGTCTTCAATGAGACTTTAGCACATGCTTCAGTTGTTTAGCAAATAATATAGCATTGGTAAAATGTTCCTTTTTCTCCCGCCTGTATAGCAATTGAAATCAAAGCCTGAAATATCACACTGTCCTGCAAGAGCTGGAACTTTCCAGATTCAAGCCTGAAGCCATGTTTTATGTAAAGATTTGATCTACAAGAGTTTATCTTTAAAATGACAGGGATATTGCAAGAAATAAAACTTGGAGGCAAGCAGTATTAAAGCTGCAAAAAAGAATACAAAACAGTCCTAAAGTCTTATCCTTTTCATTTGCACATAAGACAGGATTTTCAGCAACGAGTTAGCACTAAAGTGTATAATTTAATATCCAGTATGTGTAATGATTTCTGAAGTACCAGAATCTGTCATCCAGTATCTTTGAGCCCTGCAATGTAGCGGGGAGAGTCCATTGATTTGCTTCCAGCCAGGATCTGTGGTTGTCTCATGCCTGTCTTAGACTGTTCACAAGATGACAGTCTAACACCGTAAGATTTTAATCTTTGAACTATCAAAAATGTGGAGCTGTCGATTTTTGTTCCAGCCTAAAATTGCCTTTCAGATTTTTATTTTTCAGGCCATCCAAAGATGACTTTGAAGATCACATGAAAGGGAAACAGAAAGGACCAACTTTGATCAGGATAATACAATGAAGCTATTAAGGACTTTGGACTGGGTGAATGACTCACATGCCCTGTAGTAGCAGTAACTAATAAAAACAATTAATAGTAATGAAGTCAGAGAGTCATACAGCCAGTCAGTGGCTCAGTGACCTCACATACAAGCAATCATCTAGTGGATTGATATTTTGGACTGACTGGAATATAAAGGCTGAAAGAAGATTATCACTAGATTCTTATAATTGTTTTATGAACCCCCTGGTGAATGCAAACAGGGACTAAATAAGAGCCTTTCTTACATAAGTTGACAATTAAAGCCTTGGCAGGCCAAACAGTAGTTTCTAGTCTTTCAGCAATGAAGTTTAATGCTCAAAGCAGATCTCTTTTTTTCATTATTTTGTCATGTTTTCTCCATCTGGTAAACATGAGTCAGGAACAAAGACTGGGGGACGGGAGAACTGGCTGCTAAGAAACCTGTTCACTCGGTTCATGTTAGCTGATGTTACCTCTGACTTTGCAGTGCAGCTGGTCCCGGAATGGGATGCAGTTACCATCAGGCAAGCTCTGACAACAATAAAGTAACACTCCCAATGCTGAATATTTCCACCTGATTATCTCAGATGTTTGCAGCTACTGGAGCCTGGACTCCATTGTGGACCACACAGCTACAGGAAAACTACCTCATCCCACCCCACCTCCCTATTTCAACAAATAAGAGCCTGGAATTGCAGTGGCAACTGCATGTTTCCTTCTTCTGCATCTTCCTCTGAGTGAAGCACCTAAAAGAGTGAGCTTTTGTAATATTAAACCTTAAGTAACCTGGTCTTACCTCACGGTTGACCCTGCTTTGAGGAGACCTTTTGAGGTCCCTTCCAACTGGAATTATTCTATGCTCCTATGATATTAAGCTAATTTGGCCTGGATAGCCCTTTTCTTTTGCTGTGTTAGAATACAAAACCCGCCATGAACTCATGACTTACTCCCTTTTTCTTCCTGTAACTGCTATACACCTTTCTTACAACATAGGACAAATGAGTACTTAGGCAGCATCTGAAACAGAAGAAGGTGATGTCTTTGTGATATAGCTGTACCACTTTAAGGGTCATCTCTTTGCCAGACAATTTATCAAGTTTCCTGAGCTCCCAAGGAACAGAGTCAGGCCCTTCTGAAGGTTTCAGAGAAGGAGTTTGTTTTAGGGATGGTCCCTCAGCCCTTGGAGGAGTTTTCTCTCTTCATTAACTGTAGAAGCAGTATGGAAAGACCTGTTGGCTGACTTGGGAGACTAAAGTTGGGTAGGATAAATATCCTACTTGAGTAAATGTGTTGAGATCTCTCCCTGGACATTAACTGCAGGAAGGAAGAAGTGCTCAGAGGCAGGAGTGGGAGAAGGAAATGAAAAAATGTCTGAATAGTATTGCTGATGGAGGGAGGCTGTGGAAAGTTATGACAAGAAAAGATATGGAAGATACGTAGATAAGAACCAGAGCTATGAGAGAGCAGGTGGTGAGGTTGCTTATTTTCTTGAAGCAAGAGGAAAGTTTAGGAAGATATCAGACTTTTGTTATTAGCTGCTCCAGACTCTTGAATGGTGGATGACACATTCCAGAGGAAATTTCAAGTAAGAGCAGAAACATTGAGACAGCTTGCACTTGCTAGCGTCTCTAGATAAAGAGGAGATATTGGGCTCTGCATCTTATCCTGATCTGGTAAAGCTCATGTTTGTACCACTGTGTTATCATGAGCACCGACACAGAAAATGGCCAAAAGGACACCTCACCTATTGGGTCAGCAACTCAGGACAAATTCCACTGGTGGATAGGAAGCAGGAGAGGTACTGGGAACAACTACAGTCTACTGGGATAAAGAAAGGGAGCAAAACCCAGCCACACTGTGAGAAAAGGACTGCAACAGGGCAGGTTTGACTTTTCAAGAGGAAAGGAAGACCGCCTAGGAGAGGACCAAGTCCTGCTCCTCACGCACGTGCCAGATTTGTAAAAAAACTCTGGTCAAGGAAGAGAAGAGTTTTAAATTCTTGTCACTTGGACAGCTCTGCCTCCAAAGGGACAGGTGGTTTTTGTGTCTGTTAATTGGGTGGAGCTGCTCCGCTCTTTTATTGGCTTGAAAATGAGATGGATTAAGAGGCTTTTACCCCAGCGTGCCTGTGGCACTCTTTGTCCTTCTCAGCAGGGGATGCAACTGGCTTGCAGGGAATTGGCAGGGAATGAGCATCTTTCTTGTCATTAGTTTTGTAAGCAGGACTGCAACTGATACAAGCTCCCCAAGGGTGAGGCAACCTGGGGCAGAGTTACAGGAGGAAGGTGAACAGAGACCTGTGAGGGAACGTTCCTGTTGCTTATTAATTACAGGAGTTGGAGATACTGAGTTTTTCTCTTTCACTGAATGCTGAGTTACCAAAGCAGACTGAAAAAACCTTGCAAGGACTTAGCCTGAAGCAAGCGTTGGGGCAGGAGTACGTGAAAGACGCACGCTACAAAACTAACAAGGAGTTTATGCACCCACCATTTCATCACGTAACTTTCAAGTATCAACCATGTACCAAAAACGCCAGTCACTTACAGCCTTTCCCCAGCTATGATCACTCCAAGAAGCATTCAGTTAGGCTGAGCCGAACAAAAACCTTCATTCATTACAACCCGGTAGGATGCAAACAACTTCACAACTTGATAATCCCTTTCAGCCCTTATTAAATCAGCAACGCACTGCAGGTGGGAAGTCAGCCTGGAAAGGAGAGACGGCCCTTTACACTACGCACTTTGCAATAAAGCATGGTTTTAGTCACCAAAAAAGATTTCCAGGGCTTTCCCTGCCTGCCTCTCCCCCCTCTCCCCCCGGGAGGCAGATTCCCAGTGTCCCGCAGCAGATTACAAGAGCATCGTGTTTGCATTATGTGGTGGTGATGATGTGTTTGTTCTTGGCACCGAGGGGCTCTGACTCCGCAGAGCTCTAGCAATGACAGTGGAAATCTTTCAAGCCTTGAGCTGGATTTGCAGCTTCCCCCCTCCCCGTTGCAATTCAGGCTCACAGTGTAGAATACAAGACTCTTTTGTGGGGGGAAAAAAAAAAAGAAAAAAAAAAAGAAAGAAAGAAACCCACTGAGATTTGTTTTCCATCAAAAAAGAATGGATTTACAGCCCTCAGGACATGGCCCCACTTTTCAAACACGGGCCCCAAGCAGTAGTCGGATGCTCGTATCAGAAGTTAGGCATGTATAGGCTGACTTTATGTCCACATTTGTGGATTTGATGTTCCATTAATGAGCCCAACATATGGGAAGGTAGGAAGCGAACACTCCATGGCTGGTTTTATTGACAGTGCAACTTTTCCCCAGTGCGGTGCAGCCCCTGGAGCCACATACATAGTATTGCCAGCCCCACCAGATGTGGCCAGATGTCCTACTATTTGATAAAAATATGACGATCATTTTTAATTGAACATATAATCATTTTAACATAAGCTTATTTTTTAATTTTCCCCACAAAAGTTTTCTAAGTTGATTCTACTTACCACCTTTTTGTCTTTTCTTCCTTCCCAATTAAATGCTCTAAGAAAAATAAGCAGGTTCTTTTAAAAACTAAAGTTTCAAAGGGAAGTATTTCATTTGAAAAAAATCTCAAAAGCATTTTTGATCTAAAGCCAGCATTTTTAGTGAGAATGTTTCCATGGTTGGTTTTCACTTTTTTTTTTTTTTCCCCCCTAAAATAAACAAAATTTCAGATCGAATTAAAAATTTCCATTCCGGTTGGAAAGCCAGTCCTTTTCTGTTGGAAAAATACTTTGACGCATTAAAAGAAAAAGCCTTTTGAAAAACACCTGACTTTCTATTTAGAAGAAAACTATCCAGCTGAAAATCTCAAACCCCCGGAGCATAGGATACTAAACCTATACCCAGTTTGCATTCACACCGGCAGGCAGCAATATCTGTTTCTTCCCAAATGCCTTCAGCTTCCTTTCTGTTTGCAGACTTTCCTGCATATGGATTTAAGTTTCAGGGTTCCTAATTTATATATATAAATACATACATACATGTGTCTATGTATACATAAAAGTCACTGTGGCTTCATATCCTCAGACTGTACGTAACTGTCTCCTCTCTTGTTCCTGGCCTTGATACTTTAGGCCTTATTTGTATGGGGACATTGAGAAAAGTAGCTGGAACGAATTTGCCATAAAGTGTCTTGGGGCCTACAAACAACTACACATGTTTAAACTTGAATTATTTGTCATCTTAGGTCCAAAGAGTTAGTTCTGTCTGGAACAGAAGCAACTCTGTTTCTGAGTTGAAAAGGCACATTTGCACACCTCGTCGTTAATGTACCATGTTTAGTAAAGTTTATGTTTCATGAGGTAAATCAGGAAACAATGACATTTCAATGTCTACAGAGATTTAAAGAAGTGCTCATGAGCCCCAAAGCTTTTTTTCTCTCTCTCCACAACTTTATCATCTGAAATCAGCTAATAGAAGATATTAGCCTTTTCTGCAAACTTTACAGTCACTGAGATTTTTAAGGGCATTATGAAAGGATTTGGCTTTAAAGCAATTGCTTTAGCTTTCTGTTAGTGTTGTATCCTGCTTTCTCCCAACCTTCAGATGTCATGAAAGAGAAGATAAAGCAAAAACACTACTGTCTTTTCACAGCAACAACGCAAGGTGAAACAACTCTTACGGGACTCCTACATCAGCGACCTTTTCTTTCCTTTTTCACACCAACACAGGCAGCACACAGTCTCTGTATTCCCAATTTGCCTTTGGCCTTTTCAAACAGAACATTTTTGAAATCATCCTTTCCTTTGCGACCATGATTCAGATGTAGACAAGGTCGGCGAGGCAAAGGGAGAAGGAATCAAGTTGGAGGCTGATGTAGGTGTTGGCAGGAGTAGCTTGCCCTGTGTCTGATGAGAGAGAAAAATCTAATATTGATAGTACCAAGATTGACAGGTGGGAAATGAAGATTGTACAAGAATAACTAAAAGTCTACCAGCAAGTAGAATAATCATGGGCATCTGTAGTTGCAAGACTGAGTGTCTTGCTCCAATGTGAAGACCTCTCAGTGGGTTTCTGCCTCTGAGAACGGAGGCCGATGCTTTTGCAGGCACGACCATGGCCCTGCTCAGTGACAGCTCCAACACCAGTTGAAATGAGGTGCAGCTTCACTGATACTCCAGAACCTGACGGGAGGTTCTCAGTTTCCTGGATCAGGCCTTCCACATTTGTTCTTCATCCTAGACAAAATAACTGTTGGGGGCTGTTGTGCCATTGACTTTTAGCTTTTCTCCTCCATCTCTGGTCTTCATGATAAGCAAAAGGGAACGGATTTCCTACTACTGCAATGCTACTAACTGCTGGTGCTGAATCATGGAGAAGTTATTCTGCTCAGTTTTTAGGGAGGAGCTTTTCATGTGCCTTTCTTTCACACAAAATGAAGATTTGTTGACCCCATCTGGTCTGAACTGAAATGGTCAAACTGTTTCTCAAGCCCCACGGATGGCTCTCAAGCTGTGACCAAGTCACTTCAGCTTGCATGGCAGAAATCAAACAGCACGGATCCTTCTCCAGTGTGCAATGGTGGGATCAAATCCATCAGCGAGCCCTTTCTCAAGCCACTCATAACTCTCAGATGTCCAAGGTCATAGAACCACAGAACTATAGAACTATAAAATCATAGAATCACAGAATCATAGAATAGTTTGCGTTGGAAGGGACCTTTAAAGGTCATCTAGTCCAACCCTCCCTGCAATGAGCTGGGACATGTTCAACTAGATCAGATTGCTCAGAGCCTCATCCAGCCTGGCCTTAATGTTTCCAGGTCCTATAGTCATAGTTCTCCATTGTGTCATTTGTCATTTGGATCGCTTGGGATATCGTGGTGTGAGGTCATCCCCCACCAACAAGTGTTAGTCTTACTCCAGCTGCTGCAGGGGAAGACTCCGTGAGTAGTTCAGACCCAATGCCCACATTTCACTTGGTTGTAACTGGGTGAGGCACGAGTCGGTTCCAGACATGCTGATGGTTTGCCTGGCAGAGAAACAGAGCAATGCTGACTTCTCACAGATGCTGCTCATGGGTTTTTTAGGCTGCCTAGGAGCCAATTATAAAATTAATGACTTCAGTTTTGGTTATCAGTTTGATTGGCTTTTTTAAAATTGTCTCTTTCTTGGAAATTGCACCTCGTCTGTTCTCAGCCAGCACCAGGTTTGTGCATCTGTTGCCTCAGAAAGGTTGGAGCTATCTGGATGGAGGGTAAAACAAAGCTTTAGTCCTTTCTGTTTCTTCTTAGTTGGAAGAGAAACTACATTAATATTGACAAGGTTTTCCAAAAAAACAATGCTTAGGGATTTGGAGTAGGGATTTTCTCAGCTGTTTTCTGCCTCTACTGCCATTCTGAGGCTTTCCCCAAGGAGCTTAGGACATTTTGCCCAGTGAGGTTTGAACTTCTTTTGCTGCTGTTGGGAGCCTCCCAGATGCCGTTGCCCCCAGGCTCTTTGCTTAGAGCACTGAGTCAAGTTACTTGGAAAATGAAAAACAGGGGCTGTGCTTTTGCTGAATTTTAGATGAAGATGGGCTGATTTTTTATCTGTATAAAAAATTTTGCTCTCTTCTCCATAAATAAATATTTATTTTTCGCACTGGAGAGGTACCTTTATAAGCACGTGCTATACAAAAGAAGAAACAATGACGTTCGGCCATTCCTCTAATAACCTGGAGGAGAATTTCTCCGATGTGTAACCAGTTTAGCAAGTCTGAGTCTGTCTACAAAAAAATATGGTAGGATTATGTCTCATGTTCACAGCACCACTGCATGGATCCTGAGCTGGGAAGAGCAGCAGAGAGCCCTCTCGAAACGTGTTGAGCAAGGCAGATACATACCAGCTGAGGACCTGCCCTGCCTTATTTTCTTCCTCCATATAGATTTCATTGATATGAGCTAACATACAGTAATTGGAAAAGGCATTTACAGTGGGAGGCAGAATGGAAAAATTCAAATTGGGGCCAACCAAGGGAGGAAAAAATCACCTGCCAATAAAATTGGCACACAATGGGAATAATTGCAAGTCTGGGGAGAAAAATACATTCTCACTCTGTTCTCCACAGCATGGTATCTTCTCTTAGAGCAGAATGAGTGAATTTATTGAGGTCATTCATCCCCTGGTAATTTGGCTACTGTAATATATTTCACAAGTGAGAGGAAAACAGCCCGAGGAGACAGCATGCGAGAATCCAGAGCACTGGGGGAGGAGGTTTATCCAAATTTATAGCCGCCAGTAAGGATGTGGCTTTATAATTCACGGTCACTCTCTCTCCCTTTAGCATCGAGAAATCTGTCCTCTTAATGGCCTGTGCTAAACATCCCAGTGTAAATTCAAATCTGGGCGATGCTGGTGTAAAATCCTCTGAGACTGAGGAACTTGTTCTGGATTAAAACCATGACCTTCCCTATATTTAAAAGCTATTCTGGGTGAGCTTGAGCTTTCACAAGATGTGGTGCTTTCTTAGAAATACCTAGCATATGAATGGGTATGGAGTAATTTAATCTGGACATGGACTAGCTCACATTTAGATGAGTTGCTCCATGTAGAGAAGCAGTTATGGCAGCGATTTGGATTATTTGTTCTACTTCTGACTCTCACCCCATGGCTGCCCCAAACTGCACTGCCTGCACCGACGTCTGTCTTTTGGCTGTCTTTGCCTTCTGCTTCTGCGTGGGTCCCAAGGTGGGATTTCTCTTCTCCACTTAAAACTTGGTATAAATGAATCATTGTCTTCCTCTTTCTAGCTCTTGATGCCAGCTGGCCTACCATTAAACATCCATGTGTGACAGACAACCTTCTGCTGAAACTGTTTTCTCTTGATTTCTGGGAGCAGAATCCATCTTACTGCCACACCAGATATCAAGATGCCAAGATTCTCGAGATTAAGAGGTGCCACCACTTCCAAGACGCAGGCCAAGGCTAACACAAACGAAATGAGCTGGGATATCTACAAAAATGACAGACACAATAACAAAAGTGATGGCAGAGATACTATTTTTTGCAGTATTTAATGTAGGTTGCAAGAGTTCCACAGTGTCAAAATGCAACATTTTCTTTGCTCCAGGTTGAGAAGATTCTTTTTAAAGTTGGAGTCAATAACAGAAAAAAAATGAAGATGGAAGTTTAAGCCCTAAAAAGCATGCAGTCTGAGAAGACACTTAGAGTAGATGATCATGAAAGCCAAACAAGTGCAGATAAGTTGGATTTTGCAGAATAAACAACTCAATGTTTTCTTGTAAAAATTATCACCAAAAAATATCACACGAATAACACCATCCCATTAAATCCAACTTTTTTTTTTTTATTTGAAAATGTTTACCTCTGATATAACTTATACAGGAAATCAGGCAAATTTACCTGGTGGTGCTTTTAGGTCTTAAAATATCTCTTTATTAAATAAACTTTGTTTTCCAGCCTGCACATCACTCCCGCATGGCAACCTCTGTTTGATAAGATTAAAACTATTAATTAAGTCATGCTAATGAGGACAGCAAGAAAGGGCTTTCCCATCTCCCCGCTATATTTCAAGTGCTGCCAATGTCAACTCTCTCTTGTATCTGCCTCCAGCTTTGCTGTCTGCTGTGTTTCTTCAGTAGGGGGAGGAGGGTTTAAAGCAGCAAGTCATAAATTTCCAGACATCCTCGCTTTAACAGGATGATCCCCCTTTAGAAGAGGATTTCCCCTCGTCTTGTGAGTGGGAGTAATTGTTCTGTGACTCCTGGTTTCTCTTTGAAGCACGTGGGAGAGGAGCATCGTCTTTTGAAGCCCAGCTGTGTTACAGAACCAGCAGCAGAGGAGGGAGATGCTCCGTGGTGATGCCGCCCTGTGCTGGGGAAGCTGCGTGGGAGAGCCGGGGCTGTCTGGTCTGTTGCTCCTTTCCTTGGACATCACCACTCAGAAAAAAAAAAAAAAAAAAAAAGCAAAAAGCTGTCCCACAGTCCTTTTAGTCCTTCTGGAAACGAGATTTAACGGGACGAAGAAAATGTGAAAGCAAGGTAAACGCCTAGTCATAAAACATGTGTCTCAGTTTCCCCAAAATTTCTAGGGCTACAACAAGGTCTGGCTTCATCCTATTCCTTCCTCTTCTCCATGGTAGCGTAATAACCATTATGTTTTTCTGCGTTTCAGCCCTGTATTGCTACCCTGAGCCCATCTGTCCAGTTTTGTTTTGAGGCTCCTTGGACCAGCTGCCATCTCCCTTTAGAAATGCATGACGTAACTTCCAGCTCCACCAGGGCCTCTAGGTGCTGTCACACTACCAATACATATATACAAATTCCTTTTTTTTTTTAAGTTAGTCTGGTGGTCTGAGGTTTAATTCATTAATAAAAGAAACTTGGATCACAGCAATGGCAGGGCAGCAAGCCCTGTCCCCGTGGCAGGAAGCAAATGCGCACTTTTCCTTTCAAAAACAAACAGGCCAAACTGCGGAGAAAGTTCTCCTCGGCAGCGTCCCCAGGCAGCGGTGGAACATTTGAGCAAGGTCTGTGGGGATTGCTGTCTCCAGGACTGAGGGGTGGAAATGCTCTGAGGACTTTCTGCTCTATTTTGCCCTGTTCTGGCCAACTTCCTATGTATAGGATAAAAATAAGCCCTGAGTCCTCCTCCTTCCGTCCACTTCATTAGAGACATCCCTCTGTGCAATAACAAAACAGGCCCAGAGGAAGCGACACAGACCAAAATACAAGAACGATAATTTTCCTAACACAAATAAGCAGGCAGAGGAACTCATCTAAGGAAACAAGCGAGTGAAGGCAAAGCCACAGATGAGCAAACGATGGAGCCAAGAGCTAAGCTTAGGCCATGCAAGCCTGTCTCCAGCACGTCTCCAGAGCTATCCCTGTCTGGGAAAGGCTGAGCGGTCACCTTTGTGTGGACCTCCCTGAGCCCCCTGAGCCCACACCTCCTGAGCACCCAGTCCTGGAGCAATCCTAACCCACTGCTGGATAACGTGGCAATGGGAAGCATTTTCTCAACGGGCACCTGGAATAGCCCTTAACCAGCCCTAACTGTGTCTTTCACGGTGCTTCAGAAATGATAAGCGAAGCCACGAAACGGAAAAGCACAGGTTAACAGGAGGGACAGCAGAGGTCCTCTGACTCTGGAAAAAAAAATGTCTGGGCTCAGTTCACTCTATTATTTGCCATTTGGAGGCGCTGAGACTGCCGTTCTTCCAAAATAACCTCAGCCCAAGTGTTTATTTATCTAGAAATTCATCGTGGATATTTGCCGTGTGTTGTAGTTCTGTTTGAAAAGCTTCAATCATCAAATCAAGGAGAGGGAAAACAAAAGCAGATCTCTCAGCTGGCTGGTCCCCCACTGCAAAAAGGAAGCAAAGAAAACAAACCATTTGCGAACAGACCGGAGGCTGAATGTTTCTTGATGTAAATGATCAGTGAATATCTCTGAACACTAACTTAATCCAAGGAAGCCAAGATCAGTTTGTGAATGACTTGTTAAGTTAAAAAGAACCATATTCATAATAAATAGTCTTTGAAACCATTCTTTCATGCACGCTCCATTTTCACAAAGTCGTTTTTATAGGTAAACAGCCAAGCCCTCACTACCCAGGAAGTCAACGGCAGAGATAAGAAGGAGACCTGAGGCCATGTCTGTTTTAGAAAATTAAACACGGCCAGGACCACTCTCTAGCCTGCAGGCCAACTGGCACAGAAATGCCTGCATCCATTCATTAAACTCTCCTGCTTTCCAAAACAGAGCGGCTATATCCAAGCTGCCAACTGGGAATGGTCCCGGGCCGTGCCTGTAGCCGAACTGTGCCTGGAAACTGTTTGGAGGGACGCTAGTGAGCTGAGGCCAGAAGCGTGCAGGGGACTGGTCTGAGGGTCAGAAGCAAATTAAAGCACCTGGGAATGCTCCTTTGCAATGTGCAGTTCTGTTGTGTAGACATTGCCTAAGAGTTTGATGTCGTGCCTTGAAAGCAGTGTCACTGGACCCATGTCATTAAACCAGAAAGCTTTGCTCCCACATTCATATCTTGGCTCCATATATCCACTGTGGGGAGATGTGGAGAAAATGGTTAGAGCTTGAGATGCCTGAAGGCTTCAGGGCCTCTTTCACATCTGCGTTTTCCTTTAGCAGTGTCCCCACTACCGAAAAGGGGCACTTGGGACATGGGTGTTTGCAGATAGAGGTTCAAACCTCACCTGTGCTAGAAAGCCAAATAATGCTTGAAAACCACAAAAATTGAGGCACCCATTCTGGGAACCTAAGTCTGATGTCTCAACCTTGTTACCCAGCATGTCAATGGGCAACAATGCTCATACTTCACATTAATGGTCCTCTTAAGGAACGTCTCAGTGGCAAAACCACCTATTAACAGGGGAAAGAATGGGAGGGGAAGCAAAACCCTTAACATCTACACAAGCACTTCCCACAGTGATCATTAAATTGAGCCATTGAAAAGCCTCTCTGGGGCTGGCTGGGGCCTCAGCATGCTTTGTGAGATCCCTCGTTTCCTCCAGCTTAATGAATTATGCAAGTCAAGAGGGGCTGGACAGAAAGGTGTGAATAAGAAGCTTACTAATTCCCCACAGTAATCACCTGCAAAAGTGTTTAGGAACAACATCTATCAGGCAATAAAAAGTAAGAAAAGGAGCCTGCAAGAGTAAAATATCTCCAGCTCTTCAGAAAGAGACAAGGGGAGAACAGAGCCAGGGAAGTGTCACGTTGACATGAATCTACTCTGGGCACTGAGCACACAGCAGTCATCAAATTGCTTGCTCGCGGTCCCAGGGTTTCTTCTGCTCATATGGCATGCACCTGCGCCTTGCTGGAAACTCGTTTCAATGCATGTGAGAGAGTCCCAGCTTCAAAGCAAGCCTTGTGATTTTTGGTTCCTGTGTGTGAGAAGGGTATTAATAAATGTTGTATTAATAGATCATCTGCTTACATGCTTCCTGTCTTAAATAAAGGAGATATTGGACCAACCCCTTTTTCCCAGCACCTTCAGGCTTCTTGGATGTTTACAGTATGAGGCAAAGGCAAGACGGCAATAGTAGAATTGGACTTTGTAATGCAAATAAATAGAAACTCAGGCCTTAATGCGAGGAGACTTTGGAGACCAGTTCATAACTGAACATGGATGGATAATTACTCTCTAGACTGGCTGAATCCAAGATCAAAATCAAATATTCAGCCTCGCAGTTTATGGAAGCTGGGAATCTGAGCCAAGGTTTCCTACTCCTCTGGCTTGGGTTAACACGCCTCCTAAGCCATTTTGGTAGGGTGGGAAACCTTCTTCCCATCCTATTTTGAGAAACAGGCCTCTGTCGTCATCACCCTCCACATGACACCTCCAGAGGGCAGAAGACAAACAAGTATCCCAAAAACTGGAACCAGTCATGTCTCTCTGGATGAGGTTCTCTTCTTTACGCCATCTAGGCTAGTGATCATCTTTTCCAATATCCCCCTTTTTTATGAAGCTTTGTATGAATAGACTGAGTAAGGATGGCACTGAACACTTTATCATCATTTCATCATCCAGCCCTTATCTGCAATGTTAAACCCTTTCTTTTGATGCTGCATTTGCTTTAAGACTCCACAGGACATTACAGTGAATCATATTAGTGTAAATACTAGAGTTGGTTGGAAATTTTTAAACCATTTTTCATAGGAAAAACACAACTGTTAGTAACCAAAACACTACAGAAAAACATTGTTTTCAGTTAATCTCCTGACTCAACGTGTGTTGAAAAAAGAAATTACTGGAATGACATATTGTGAGATAAAGGAAAAATTAAGGTTATTGTTCTCAGAAAATTAGACTAAGTAAAGTTAAAAAAATACTTGAAAATTGCTAAAATTAAAAGTTTCATATTAGTGACTTCAAATGTTTCATTTGGTGCAAATCAAACTTTAAAATACCAGTTTTATTTTCTCAGGTTTTAGGTTTTTTTTTTTAAATGCTGGGTGTTTATATCTGCGTGCTAGGGGCCTGTACTGCAGTATGTCAAATATTGTAAAAGAACAGCAAAATTATTTTCTGCCCAGCTGTAATATGGACCTACCCTAGGGCAATGCTACTAATTCTGCTTATAACTACACTTCAGGGGAAAGTACAGAGGAGGCTTCAATGGCAAGAAAAAATGGTCTCAGAGAAAATAAATCTGTTTAGCTGGCATTTGGCAGCGCAATCAGTGCCGTCTCACATTGAGGGAAACTGCAATTGTCATAACATGCTGACTTTGGGGGCTTATTTCTATGCCTTGCCAGGAGGTCTAGCATCTTTTGAAGTCAGCCAGCTTTCTCTAATGTAGTAAAATTCATCACTAATCACACATATGCATGTCCTGCTGGCATCTTTGATCTTCAACTTTTCTATCCATTTTGCTCTCTCTGTTTATTGGCCATAATGAGTTATGGCAGCTGTATGCTACATATTGTCCAAAACTCTTTAGCCATCCAGCACATCATGGAAAGTTCCCAGGAAAGCTCCCTAGCTGAAAAGTAACAACTCTGCAACATAACTCTCAGCGCCATGTGCAGTAATTCATCAATAACACTTCTTCTGTAGAAACCAATGGACAGATCAGTTACAAGAGCAGAGCTGTAATGTGACCTGCCAGATAGATGGAGATCCCCACGGAGAATTCTCTGACTGCACAAAAGAGAATAGAAACTCCTCTAGTGTTTCTGCGAAGAGGAAGAGCGCAGCGCCTGGATTAGTCTGGGCTGGGTATAAGAGAGTCCCTCTCCACTCCGCACCAGTCTGCAGCATAACTAGCTCCTAGAAATAAATGAGAAACAAAACGAAATAAAATTATTAAAAAAAAAAAAAAGAAAGCCAATTTTCCTTTAGGAATTCCAGTGACATATTAAAAGAAATAATTTACGCAGGGCTGCTCCATGCCTTAGGTTTGTCTGTGTAATTACTCTTAGTGCTGTGCTAACAGGAGGCTACTTTATAACAGGGGAGTCTGGCCAGCGTACAGCCTGACATCTGCTCGAGGATCTTTCTGAAATAACACCGAAGACCCAACTTTTGTTTTATTTGTGCATTCTCTGCCCAGCGTGCATGAATATTTTGATGAAAAATCATGCCAGTGTATTGAGGTACTGCCTATTTTTTATTATAAGTCTTCATTTTAGAATTATTTTTTTTTTATTTTTTTACTTCACACTGTCACATCTTGAATTTTAACAGATTGAGGCTGTGGCATGGTGTGTCCATGATGGCCAAGCCTACTTGGTAAGGAGATACTTGCACTGATCCCAAAGTCACGAGTAAGAGAGGTATACTGAGAAATGTAGGACTTCTTTCTAACACTTCCGTTCGTCTCCTGATTTCCCAGCCATGAGGCTGAACCCAGATATGCGGAAGGAAGTCATAGTTCACATATCTTGTAGAGCATTTTGAAGGAAACAATGTGATATTAATATGGACTAATGCAATGCAATTAGGTTACAAAAGGAACTGAGACCTCATCTCTCCCACTTAATAACAGGCTAAAAAGACACAGAATTAAGAGTCAATTTACGTAATAGAGGGAGGTCACATGAAGTTCCATGCAGATGACTGTTGTTCAACATATTCATAAAATCTGGGAAACAGTGACTCATGAAATAACAGAGTTTACAGATGATAGGATCTCGTTAGGATCTCATGACACTGAGTGATACTCATTGTCGATGAGATCTCATGGCGCTGAAAGAAATTCAGTGTTGATAGATGCAAAGTAATGAATATGGGATAAAAATAACCCTAATTATACATATGTTACAATAGACTCTTAATTAGCTATGACTCTTCACAGAGACACTGGTTTTTGTGGACAGTTCTCTGAAAACATTAACGCAGTGCTCAACAGTCATCAAAAAGGCTGATAAAACACAAGGGATTATTAGGAAAAGAACAGAGAACAAAACAGAAAACCTCATTATCTCATAGGAGAAATCTGTGTTTATTTCTGTTCGTCTTGATTAAGGCATGCCTAGACAGACGTCCTCGGAAGAGTACAAAAGAACTAGGAATTGTGCATAGAAAGAAGTGAAGCAATTGTACTCTCTCACTGGCCGGTTCTGCCTCTCCTCTTCTGCTCTGGATTAACAGGAAAACAGAGCTCCTGACCACAGTTCTGGACCAAAATTGGGCAGAGACACCAGAAGAAAACAGGAGGTCTTAGGACGTTAACTCTGATGGCCCGTTCCCCCAACATCTCTTGTTACCAGGACATTTTCCCATGCCACGCAATGTAGCCAGGTCCACCACAAGTAAGTCGCACACACAGTCACAACACTGGGATTCACAAGGTTTGGGATTTCAGCTGATAACTTACATGACTTCCTTATGTACTTTGTGTTAGCATTTCTCCTGTGCGGGGACCACAATATGCACTAATCACTCCATAGGACATAGCAGTAAAAAAGACAAAATTCTGTGGCTACTGAATTTTATTATTCAGCAGAATGCCTGAAGGGTGTAAGACAGCTAAGGAACCTCCACTCTCTCCCCCAAAGCTGAATAATTTCTTGAGAAAGCAGAATATTTTGTAAAAGGAAGAGCAGGTAAAGAACAGAATGGGATTTCAGAGCCAGAGGGTAGAGCTGTGTAAAGAGGAAATGTGAGATTTAGAAAGAAAACTGCGACTGGGGAAAGTTGCTGAAAAACATTTGCCAGATGATGAAATTAGTGGAAAGCAGATAGAGACTTTCATATAAACAAAAATGTTCAGAAAAATGTTCACTATTTTTCCAATAGCCTTCATAGAAACCTTTTTTCCCCGTAGATAAAAATCTCCAGATTTTTCAAATTAGCACATTTATTCCATTCTGCTCCTTGCCACAATTCTCCTTTACGCTGAATACGGTGGACACTGAGGACTTGTTAGTGTAAAAATATCTTCCATCAAATTTTCGCTGACACTGAGTATAGAGAAATTTTCTCCTCATCCAGTTAATCATGTAGCTCTTGCACCCAGACTCGGAAGACTGTACACATATGTAAAACTTGTTTCCAAGGAGTTCTTGCTTCCAACAAGTTTTGTGCTGGATTTGCCATATTTCCACAGATTTATGGTAACTGCATCAGGACTGCATTAAAATCTAGAAGCAAAAGATGCTGCAGAAAAGGGACATTCCTAAAAATCTTTAACATATGGTGTGTGAGAGAGAGAGAGTAGGAGGGGGGAAATATATCAGAGCACTCTATGCAATAAAGAATGAGACAAAAATGAAAGGGATGCTCTCTCAGGGATGCTTTAAACCTTTCAGGGACGAATGCCAAGGCTAGAATTAACACTTGTGAGATCGTCTTTGGCACACTGCACTTGAAGAAGAAATAGTCCAGTTGATCTGGCACGAGTCTGGTAATGAGAAGGCTCATCAGGCCACAACTCGCCCAACATCAGTAAGAGCTCCCAAAGCTTTGTGGCCATATCCTACTGATGGAATTGGTGCTACTGTAGGGTCCCAACAAGTGTGACCCCACTGGCAGCGCCAGGCTGACCACACGGTCTTGGACACCACTTTCTACTCTCTGGTGCAACCTGTCCTACCAATGCAACCCTACTTCTGTAGAAGTAAGGGCAGTGCACTAGGCCATCCGTCGTCTCCAGCAGGGTCATGCTTGCAGCTTGCACAGGTCAATCCAGAACAGATGGGGCAGGTTTCTGACTGCATCCTGTGGCTCAGAGAAAGAGAGGAATATTCAGATTAACAGAAAATTTTGCAGTCAACATATTTCAACAATGATTTTCCTCCAGGGAAGCATGTGGTCCAGTTCAGGGAAATGAGAAAGAGAGCAATTTTTTTTCTTTAATTTTACATTTCAAGTAATAACAGTTTTCTGGCTTCTTGTGCAGGTCACTAACAATGCTCCCCAGTGAAAAAAGTTAGCAGTTCCCACATCTCTGACTCACTTGACTGTAATACAACCTGAGGCAAAAACGCTCTAAGACCTGATGTGCATTTCCTCTACGGCCTCTTTTTGCTTTTCCAGTAGTATGGACTAGCCTTACTGCAGGCATCAGTGTCAAAGCTTGCACATTACAAATGGGTGTGAGTGTAAATAAGATCCAGCTTCATCAGTGTGTATGTCATCACTGCGGGAAAGGACAGGAGAATATTGACTTTGGGTAAAAACAGCAAGACCTTTAAGGCAACAGAGGCAGAGAGGAGAACTAGGAGTAGGCAGAAATAAATCAATGCCAAAGCAGAGCTAGAATGTGTGTGTTCCTGAGGGCACAGGACTGAAATCCCGATTTAAGATTAGCACAATGCAATACCAGTAGAGCACAAAGACAGTGACTTAGGGACTGGCTGACTGACAGCACCAGAAAGGGGTCATTAATGGGGAGTCCTCACTCCACGGAGGGACCCACTGAGGTCGGCAGGGAGGGCTCCATTTCAGCATTTCTGTCAGTGAGCTCTGGAAATAAATTTAGCATCACTACTAATAAAATGTGTTTCAGGATCAGTGGAGAGCTAACTGAGAGGAGGACAGGAGTAGGACCAATAACTCATTTGATAAACCAGGTCAGTTCAGGGAACATGCTAAAAAAATGATCTGAATATGAAAGCACAGGTTCAGGAACAAAGAACACAGGCCACGTTTGCAAATGGGGATTGTCTACTGCCCCAGGTAAAGGCTTCATTAAGATACTGCCTACAGGAATTGCAGGTGTTTTGCTCCTGGGCAGGGAGTGATGGTGAATGCCTTCATGGCCTCAATTCCAGATGCGGTTGGGATGGAAAGAGCTACATGCCACTGAGCACCTGCAAGGAGTTATCCACTCTGATTGACTTTTATGCCTTGGTCTATCAGTGACATCAGGAATTTAAGCACTTTGCCCTGCTTAACCTGAGTGCCAAGCTTTTCCACTTTCAGCATAGACACCCAGGAGGAAATGTAAGGCGCAACAACTCCGTTCTGCTCTGGGCAAGCAACAGCAGAGCATGAAAAACTCTTAGTGAGAACTGGAGGCCCTCCTCAGCCCAAGGCTTTTAGGAAAATAATCAGTCAAAGATCCTCGTATGGATAATGGATATGAGGAAATGGTAGGAATTTTCACTGGAGAGAAGGGTAACCAGCAGGTGCCATAGAGATGGCAACAGATTCATAAATGATCTTGAAAGGGAAATTAATAGTGAGGTGGTCACGTTCACTGATGACACAATATTTCGGAACAGACAAGACTTGGTGTCTCTCAGTGTTAAACTAGCAGATGACACTGAACACAGATGAAGGCAGTGCGGAAAAACACTCTAACTTCACATATAAAATGATGGGCTTGGAGTTGTCCGTTACCGTTCAGAAATGAGATCAGAAATTAACCCCATTAGACGGCACAGATGGCTGACGAATTCTTAGTAGCATACAAAAAAGTAAATTGAATGTTAGTAATTATTAGGAGTAAAGTAACATTATTACCTGACTCTGTTATAACAGTATTACGAATCCATGACACACCTGCATCTTGAATAGTGCGTGCAGTTCTCAGATTACAACAGATGAGACAATGATGGCAAGATGGATCGAAGAACATGAGGAATCTTCAACCTTCGGCAACTGAGGGGAATTAGACACAGTTCTATAAAATGAATGATGTGGAGAAAGCAAGTGGTCTAAATTGTTCCCTGTCTATTCCAACACAAAAATGATGGAATATCAAAGTTAACAGTTGGGAAACCCAAAGACAGAAGAAGAGGTGTCGTGTTTTTTTTTTTTTTCTGGGGACATACAGCTAAGCTGTAGGACTTACTGACAGGATGCTGAAAGTTCACATCAAGGAAAGATTGTACAATTTCATGGAAAATAAATCGCATTTGCATTACTAAAAACAAAGACAGCAACTCCTTGAGCCATAAATGGTTGGATTTTGGAAAAGTAACCTGGGGAAGTGTCAGTATGTGCTTAGCACAGTCTGCTCTGCTTGCTCTCTGCCAGACCATGCTCCTCTTGTTACTTATATAAAAGAAGAACATTTATACTTGAGCTCCTCCACAGTCTGATGCTTAGAGATATTCCCAGGACATGAGAGATGAGGTTTATCCCCCTCAAGCCAAGCATTCAAATTTTCCACTTTCAGGGTATGTGCTTTGCCCCTTCAAGTGCTGTGCCAAAGGTGGGCACCGATCTCATATTTAACTGTTTTGGACTTGTCCAGCAGAGTACAGGAATCCCACTGCTTAAACCTGGCATGCTGCCATATGCCAGAACAGGCACTTCTGAGCATACGCGTGACTGAAGTTTTGAAGAAAATCCAAGGCAAACACAGAGATGCCTTCAACATTAGACGCCAAAGAACCAATCCACTTGGAGTGAATTCCACCCCAAGAAATCAAGCTGTTGAGCTCAGTGACAAGGAGACTGAAAGAGATGATATGATTGTACCACATTAATACCTCTGAGTGAAGAAATACTAGATATAAAAGGCCCTGTAGTCAAAAATGGAAAGGCACAACAAGAACTGAAAGCCAGGGAAATTCCAATTAGAAATAAGGTACAAATTTCTAACAGTGAATGCGGTTAACCACTGGAACAAACTACCAAAGGGAAGTGGTGGATTCTCCATCTCTTAATGCCTACAAAGCAAAAGAGGATGTCTTCCTGGAAGACCTGATTTAGTGAAACACAATATATTGGGCTCAATGCAGGAGATCTGGATATGATTCAAGGGCTTCGGATATTCTAAAACTCCATTTAAATGTTCTTCTTGTCTTTTCATGATTTTACCTTTACCAGCTTTAACTCCTGCAGGAGTCTGTTGTACGCAGAGGGACTACAGAGTGAGCTGAAGGGGCTAAGATATGAACAGTGCTGGATTTAGAAGCTCTTCTCCTCTAGGAAACTCACCGTAAAAATAGCTCAGGGAAAGTTAAGCTTTCAAAGACCAAGCTATCAAAAAGTACTTGTAATAAAACACCAGCAAATCAGTTTATAGACATAGAAAGACGGCTAATATTGCTCTAATGCCCACAGCTCAGAACCATTTGTCCCCAGCACTTTTACAGCAAACCAGAGAACTGCACTTTCATGTACCCTATTAATTTCCAGAGCAAATGGGAAAAATACAGATGGCTCATACAGGGCTAGGAAACCACTTCCCACCTCTCGTTTTCAGTCGACTAACCAACACAAGTGCCTTCCCCCAAGAGCGTGGTGCCACAACTCCCTTCTCCTCTGTCTCCTTATATATTTCACAGCAGTGCTCAGTTGGGTTTTTCCGTTGCAGATGTCACCACAAAACACATAGCTACTGCCTTTTAAACCACTTTGAGGTACTATGAGTACCTCTTGTGCTCACCTTAGAGAAGGCTTCACGCTGTTCAGGCTAAAGGATTTACTGTAATTATATCTATGGTAAAGATCTGTGATGAATTATGAAATCCTTATATCTACAGATGAATCATACTGATGGAGCAGAAGGATATGGAGTCAAAGTCAAGCTTGGAAATGGAAAATGCATACTCCAGTGTTTTAAAACATTTTGGTTAAAAGCAGCCAAGATTTCAGAATTTCAAACATTTTTTTTAATCTTTGTTTAAGCCTGGATTTAGGGAGGGGATTGGTTTTGGTATTTAGATTATTATTTTTGCTGTAACAGGATTATTCTTTTCAGTAACTGTTAAGTCGCCACAAGCTTGTTGCCTTTTCTATGCAGGAGCCAGTTAAGCATCACAGATAGGGAAATATTATTATAACCGGTTTACAGCCCATTTTGGCCAAGAATAGGACCAGGAATGCTGACTCTCAGTCACCTGCTTTCACAGCTAAGCTAATAAATGAGGTAGAAAGCTAATAAGCGAAGGCACTGTGTACATTAACCCTCATATAATAGTACTTATCCCATGCTTGTGTTGTACGCAGGAGGTCAGAGGAGATGATCAGATCAGTCCCTTCTGGCCACAAAGCTATTTTTAAACATGAGGCAACATTCAATAACCTGCATCAGCTTTGATTAACTGTTCTGCAAGATTGAAAGCAACACAAGCAGAACTAACGTGCACTGTGGGCAAAAAAGACGTCAAAGCACAGCTCATGATGGCAAGGTTTTTCGTGCATAAATACTGAATGGGAATCTTGGCTGAATGGTTCATGCTGACCCTTTTGGAGCAGTTCATCATGTCCCCAGACCATTTTAAGCTAGGGCTCTTACAGAAAGGCAGTATCAACTGGGCACTGTAGCTTCCTTCAAGCCTTTAGCTAACCCCAGTCTCTACCTCTTAAATACATAAATACACATATATATAATCAGATACTATATATGAGCTGCTATTAAGCAACCAACTTCTTTAAACATGCAAACAAACTTAGTATAAGCTCCATAAAACAGCTCTGCTTTTTCTGGTATTGATTTTGCTTATTTTGAAGTTAAGCGTATCCATAAATATGCTCTATGGTCCCTTGAGGTAAGTCTCATAAGGTATATTAAAAAAAAAAAAAAAATGAGGAGGAGGAATTTTTTGGCAGCAATTACCATCTCAGATAACCTGCCTGGGGTTGGGAAAGCGTGCCAGCAATCTGCTCAGAAATAGCTTTCATTTTGGCTGTTTATTTTCATATGCTTTGTCTGACACTTTACTGCTGTGGCTGGGTACTTAACTGTCAGCTTCCATTAAACGCTTTGTCAGCTGTTCCCACTCCAGGCAGAAACCAAAATTATCGTTCATCTCCCATTATTCATTAAAGTCAACCCCCTGGCAGGAAGCAAGCAGGATGACAAAGGAAATCATCCTTGCGCCAAATGGTGAGATTTCTTCAGGCTCCTTTGCTCCAGTGCTCCTCCACTTCCTCGTCCCTTCCTTCTCTTGACTGCCCCAGACGTTTTCCTTGCTTGTGTCAAATAAATGGGGCCTTGAGAGCAGCTCTTCTACTTTAAAGCAAAGTTGGGGGGACTGAACTCCTCTGCAGCAGTTCCAAACGTTTAGGATATTGTGAAAGAGAGTAATGTATTTTCTTCACGTTAGTTTGCACTATAACAACATCATCGTATGGGTGACTATCCCTTCCTATGGCAAGACAGAGTATCATGGATTATTAGCATCAGGGATGCTAATAAAATAGCTTTGGGAGTGTCTATTATATGATTTCTTGTTTTGCAGTTTTAGGGTGTGTGGATGGGTTAATTTTTAAAAATATTTAAACCAAGTTTTCCAAGTTCTGATATATAAAAAGAAAGAAAAAGGGGTTAAACAATTACAGAAAAGGCAAAACATGTCATTTCAGGTCAAGCGAAACATTTTAAGATGACCCAGACTGATCCTCCCTCTTCCAAATCTGGTCCTATCCAAACCAATGCCCCTGTCCCCCCAACACTTTACTTCACCCTTTTGAACCAGAGAATCCATTACATGTATTGCTCTAATTATGGTATGGTTTCTTTTAATAAGCAGATGTGGAACAGTATAATCGTAGCCCCAGGCTACCGAAATGGTGGAGTTCAGTCTGGATCTGGACCTCACATAAATTTGCCCCGTGCCTTGCCAAGGTCCCAGACATATGACGTCTCACACATTCCTGAAGGAGATCCTATGGTTTTTACCACTCCTCCTGGTTTCGCAGCAGGCAGCTGCAGGGCCCTAACAGGGCTTCCAGCCACCGAGGTGCTGTGCACCACCAAGCTGGCCCAACACGGGTAGAGTCTACAGCTCCCTGCCTGCTGAGTGCCCCATGCAAAGAATTAGAAGATCTCAATAAAATAACCCAGGGGGCCTTTATAAATAATGAGACCCTGTTGCTCAAGATTGCAAAGTGCTTGCTTCTAGTGCAACAAAAGTCCCCCCCCCCAAAAAAAACACCACCCCAACAAACAAGTGTTCCTCTCTTGCTGTTCTTCTTCCCAAAGAAAAACATTCAATCTTAACACATTTGTTCCCACTCATGCTCCTGGGGTTTTTCAATGAAAGTCTTGAAGCTGTCCAAGTAGCTCATAGACCGGAGCCCCTTTCTGATTCAAGTGTGCCCTCCTGTTCAGATTTTGGGAAATGGGATGATTAATTGATTTCCATCATCAGTCTCCCCATAAGTCACAAGCCAAGCTGCTATTTCAAGTTTCCATTGACAAAGATTTCATTATAAGAAGCCATAATTTTTAACCGGCGCTGTGCAAACTTTTTAGTCTTCAACCTGAATTAGGCCCATATGTTTCAGAAAAACGCAGTGAGAGCAAGTTGGGGGGGGTGAAGTGGTGAGGGGAGGGGAAGGGAGCAACTGGTCTATCTCAGTGGCTGAACAAACTTCCACCCACATCACAGCATAAAAGGGCTCTGAATTGGTCTTCTTAACCCTTATCTAAACAAAATAAATCAAAAATACAATTTTCCGATTGACGCTGAAGGATTTGCTTCCTTAGCCAAAAAGCAATTTTAAACTCCCTTGCTGAGTAAGCTCTGCCCAGATACTGAACTCCACCGAGAGCTCCTGGAGTCCAAGGTGGTATCGCTTAATTCGCCTTCTCATGTTCTGCTGCTGGGAGAGAAATGCCCTCAAATAGCACCTGCTGCAGGATGCAGTTGAAACCACAGCTAAGTGTTGTATGCATACCTGATGTCTGGGAGACCCTTCCTCCAGAGGGCTTGGCAAATCAGTTGAAAAGACAGGAAAAATGGGAGAAAGGCAGCATTGCTAATCCTTATTTCACAGAGCCAAACAGGCAAGGTGCATTCCAGTAAATAAAAGAGTGCTAAGCTCAAGAACCTGCCAAGATCGTCTACGCTGTTTAAATGTTAGCACAGCCCAAAACCATGAGCAAGGGTCTATTAGTAACAAGAAATTTGTCACAGCCACCCTGTTGAACCAGTTCTAGCAGGGAGCAGGATGGACATGAGGGTGCAAAGCACCTCAACCTGACCTGTTTTTCTTAGCCACAGAGACAGAGCGTTCAGCAGAACAGAGGCCTCATCTGCACTGTAGCTCCAAAGCAGAGATTCAGAGATAGGTAGATCTGGAGACTGAGTGCCACCCGGGCCATGATAAAGAAGCTCCACTTTCACAGCGCTGTTGCTGTATCCCAAAATGACCTCTTTGGAGCTCTTTCCTTACTATCACATATGCTTGAGTCCTTCGTCAACGTCAGATCTGTTGTTGCCTAATGGGATAGGAATCCACTAGGGACAGGACTGTGGACCAGCAAGATCACTGTGAGGATGAACCAGAAATACCAAGGCTAAGAAGTTAACACTTAGCTGTGTGACTGTGTGACATGGCCAAGTCAAAAACTACTGGACATAGAGGTAGGAACTGGTAAGTCTGTTTCAGTCTCTCCTTCTCTTTGGTTCGCAATCTGGCCTTGGACAAATCACTTAAACTCACTGCAACTTGGTTTTGTCCCCTGCAAAACAGGGATAAATAATATCAACCTGCCTGAAGTGTTCTCTGAGAGGCATAAACAGGTAACCCGATGTACAAGTGTCAGCTAGTAATGCTCTTGCAGCTCGTCATCTAGCGTGTCAGGGCAGCACCTATGCATAGTGCGGTCACACGGGAGGGCTACAGCGCTTGACAGCTTGGGGAACTCAAATGTGACATTCATACGATGGCTGTTTCCAGCATGACTGAACAATGGTGACAGCACCAGTCACATTAGGATCTGGAAGGGCCAGAGGTTCATTTGAAATTTCCCCAGACAAAGAAAAATGTTTAGCAGTCATTGAACACGAGCAGCAATTTAATCTTCTCTGTCTCTTGAATGATGAATTTAATCAGAGCTCCGGGTATTTTCTTCCTTTATTGTCTTTCTTTCCTTCTTTTATTGTCTTTCTTTCCTTCTTTCATTGTTTTTCTTTCCTTCTTTTATTGTTTTTCTTTCCTTCTTTTATTGTTTTTCTTTCCTTCTTTTATTGTCTTTTTTCCTTCTTTTATTGTCTTTCTTTCCTTCTTTTATTGTCTTTCTTTCCTTCTTTATTGTTTTTCTTTCCTTCTTTTATTGTTTTTCTTTCCTTCTTTTATTGTTTTTCTTTCCTTCTTTTATTGTCTTTTTTTCCTTCTTTTATTGTCTTTCTTTCCTTTTAGCTGAGCTCAGCCTGAGATCCCTCTGCTGTGAGGAATTTGCCTCAATTCAGGTTGGACTGGTCAAACAGAGGAAGTTGCAATAAGGCAGTGGTAGGTCAAGAGTAATACCCCATATCTGACTTGTTTCCTCGCCCTGCTGAGACTTTGCAGCCTGCGCACACAGTTCTTGTCCTAGCAGCCTATCATTTGTTGTCAAATCTCTAGCTAATCTCATTTCAGTTCTGCCATGAGATAGTGATATATTTGATAATGTCACAGTAACCTCTTCAGCTTCAGTGGCCTCAGAATCTGTTGCATAAAGTCAGGCAAGTTGGCCAATAGAAGAACAGAGAGTTTTTGCTACCCTCAGGATTTCAGAGAGCATGAAGGATGAAGAAATCACATCCTTCACACACGTTTTGTTAAGAAATGTCTGGTTTATGTTTCTCAGGCTTCAGAAATAGCAGTAAATCCATACAATCTAAGCCCAGAAGAAACTATTTACTTAACACAGACCCTTAAAGATGACCCTCCACTCATCTTGCTGTGACTTCAATGCCTTGTGCTCAACTAGACCATTTTTTCAGGATGAGACACAGTTCTAATTAAAAGGACGAAAGATACTAAAAATGCCCCATTTTCATTGATAGTTGTTCCTAATGATAATGATTCTGATGGTTTAAAATGTGGGCCTTGTTTCTCATCCGTATATGAGTTCAGGTGCAGCTTCTGTTACCAACTTGTGTTATGTCTCTGTGTACCTGACCAGGACATCTTCATTACTGCCATTTTATCCCTATGAAGATACTTCATCTGGTATAAACAAACCACCATTATTTTTTGTGTTACTTTTTGCACCTTGTCTACGCATCTTAAAATAAAAGGCCTGTCTGAAAGTTGATTTTCTCTCTTGGAGAGAGGCATTAGTTGCGCAGATCCATGTTCTTGGGGATATTCAACTCGGAGTGCCAGTTCACATCACATCTCTTGGTCCAGATGTGGATCTGCGCTTTCCTGACATAGGACTTGTTCTCAAGCAGCTTCTCCAATTTGGGTTTTTCTCCAAATTTCCTTCAGGTTTCTCCTGAATTTTAGTTCACGGGTAGTTTCATCTAAAGGCACATCTGAGCCCAGAGTTCAGCAGCCCGACCTTGGTAGACTCTACGGTGATGTCTAAGTCTTGGGAATTGCAGTCAGTCAGTAGCAAGAGGTGAATTCAGCCAACCCTTTCAATCCTGGAGGCTGACCTTGCAGGACAAATCTCCACGGAGCTGTTTTTGCATCTCCGGTGCTGGCACACAGACATGTAATGTAGTATATGCCCTTCCCTATGGGACACTCCTCCATGAGTTCATTCCTGGCTTAGTTGGAGGAGCTGGATTTTACATTATTAGGTATTGAGTTGCAACATGAAATTACCAAAATGTAAAACATGGGAAAACATACTGTAAATCACTTATTGGCAGGTCTTTCACCTCTTTACAAGTGCACAACTGGATACATTTGAGTCTTTTGGAATTTCCAAATTAGAGCCCAGAAGACCTTCCCGAAGAAAGGTATTTTCTACTGGCACCAAAATAATTTTATCTGAGCTAAACAACAGAGTTAATGTTTCAGCATTCACAGAGCCCTTTGCAGGCTACAAATCCAAACTTAATTTCACCTCCTTGTTGTACTGTAGCTCTATTATTATTACTTTTTTAATGGATGTTATTTTTCTTGTAACTCTCCTGCTTTGGCTTTTCAAAAGAAATATGCAGAGAGCCAAGGGACTGACAGTGAGAATGCAGAACCTTTCACATTCACGTGAAAACACTGATATCTTTAATGAACTTATCAGGAAGTGAATGTACCTAAACGGAGTAAATGTATGTTCTTACTACTGTGGCGTCCATCTCTTCTACCCCCACTGCTTGTTACCCTCAGCTTGTGGTGATAAAGGATGCTCTGATGTGAACAAGAGGTGTTTTTTGTGTCTGAGGCACTAAACTGGCAATCAGACTGCTCTGATTTATTCCTGGCTCTGCCACAGTCTTCCTGTATGACTTCAGGCAAGTCACTTAATTCTTCTGTGCCTCAGTTTCTGCCTGTAAAATAATACTTTATTTTTTTTTCAGTCCCTTGCCATTCGTGTCTCTGGGGCAAGAGATCTCTCAGCTGAGGCATAGAACAGTTGAGTATAGACTGTATTACACAGTTGTGTTTGAGCGTCCACGGGATTGTCTTCAGTTAGCGCAGGCTCTCAGATGGGCAGGGAAGAAGCATGTTTCTTCTTTCAGAATTTGTCCAAGACATGTTATTGTGCTTTGGCTATGAAGACAGGGTCACAAACTGAAGGGGAGTTCCCGGGAAAAATGAAGGTTTAGGTTTAGGATCAGGAGCCCTATACAGAGGAGTCAGAGAATAGAAGTAAATAGATAACCTGCACCTGTAATATCCTTCAGATGACTGATCCCCAAATACATCTGACTTGGGGTCTGACCCTGACATCTCTTGCATGGAAAGAGTTCAGGGCGACTCCGTCAAAAGCCAGCAGCTCGCATGCACACTGTGAAGCAGTCTTGGACCCTAAAGCAAAATACCCCATCTGCGAGAAGCTCACTCACTGAGACACAGGGTAGGTCACAGCAGGACTCACCGCAACATGTGAGATAAGGAGTGAAGTTGTCACCAGGAAAGCCTCCCAAAAGCCACAGCATGGTTTGTCCTTTCACGTGCAAAGGCTGCAGCTCAGAACAGGTAAGACATAAGACATTTGGTGGTTGGAACCAGATGATCTTTAAGGTCCCTTCCAACCCAAACCATTCTACGATTCTATGATTCTCCAACAGATTTGTGAAATGCAACTTCTGCCATGCGTGGAAACAGGGTTTGAAGCTGCCACCTAGCACACAGCACTGAAAGTGTCTGTCTTTATAATGGCTCTTCATAGCCCATGGAGAAGCCTCCCACACTTTCATTTTTCTGGACAACAGGTTAATTTTTCTCTACTTCTTTTACTCTTGGAATTTGTGGAGTTGGTGGCACACAGCCTGGGTGTGAGTTCTTACACGCTTGTTTTCTGCTCTCAGTGTGTCAAAGATCCCTCAGGAGCACACTTTTCCTGTAGGGAGGAATTGGCTTACACGGCATCGAGAGAGAGGGGCTGCAAAACAACAATGAATACAGCCAGTTGGTCGCAATCTGTACCTTTCACTTCTCATTATCCCCAATAGCTACTAATTTTAAATTAGTAGAATTTTTTAAGGAAAGAAGGTTTTTTGGTTGTTGTTTTGGTTTTTGTTTGGGGTTTTTTTGTTTGTTTTTTGTTTTGTTTTTTTTTAAAAAGAGTTACCAGATATCTGCATAGAGCTGGTTGCTTTCTTGCTGTTGCTACAACCAGCTATTTTCCCCCTAAGTGAGAGAGACACATCTGCTGGCTTTGCAGGGAGCACATCAGGTCTCCTGGATTAGCAGGTCTTTCCGTGGATAACTTTTGACATGAGGCTGGTGTCCCGCAGGAGATCCCAGATCACAGTACTCATTATGGAGAACACTGCACTTTAGTGCTCATCTTGGATGATGCTCTGGGAGATAAAGCACAAAGTTATCCATAAACCATCAAATGTTTCAGACCTTTCAGAATACTATTCGCTGATTCCCTCAGAAATTTATTAGCTCTACCAATATTTTCTTTTTTAGTTTTGTAAAGCAAGCTCCAAGTCAGCTAGTACTGACTATGCAGAGCCCTGAAACCACATGTTTATTTTCCTAAGTTATAAAAAGTTTATAAGGGTAGCTGGTATCCTTATGGGCCACTGTACAGTGATTTGCTACTGCATTCCACATTGATACAGAAGAGCTCTGTGTTTTATACCAGAGGGAAATCCTTGTGATACAGCTGTCCAGCAGCCAACAAGAGTACAGACACCTTCGAAAACATAACCCTGATAAAAAATGAATAGCTGAAAAGGCAGAAAACATCCCTTCTGAGAAAAATCAGTTTGATCAGCGCGATGACCTTGGGCATCGCAAGATCTCTATTGCAATACCCCAGTGAACATTACCAACAAAGTCCCAGCCATAGTTCTTTTTTTTTAACTAAATCACCATTTCTACCTGAAAATGCTGTATGTTCACAATAATTTTTAGAAGTACGATGCAATGGCTACTTTTCTTTTTGCAGCTAACTTCAGCTGTTCAGTTTTCACAACTTCATGTTGCTTCATTGACATGAAGAGGCTTTGGTCAATTTACATTGGAGAATGGAGAGACTGTTATTCATTTATCTCTTAAAATAGTGAGTACACAGCTGCACAACCTGAAGAATTAAGTCAGTATGTTGCTATGACTGTCCTGGAAGGAGAAATTCAGAGCAAACAAGGTAGATTTCAAGAGAGAGCCTGGAATGTGTGAAGAGTTAGCAAAATTGACATAGATGCAACAGCAAAAATAAGTAATTTTGCAAATCCCTAAACCACAATGGTTGGATTAGGGCCCTGTCATACAATTCTTGGGCATATGAACAATCCCTTTTTCACTTGAGTTCATTTCATTAGCTTCTCTCAGCTACATAAATACTCATACTCTCAATGGGACTACTCACATCAATAAAGTTCCTCAAGCGAGCAAGGATTGCAACCCAATTTTAGTGGAACAAACCCAACCTCTGACTGTGATTGCATCCCTCATTTTTCTAAAAAAACTTCGTTTCCAGCTAGAATGAGCCCACAATCCCTGTGGAGCTTTCTTTCACCACTTCCAAGCACAATCCCAGTTATTTGTCTTGTCAAATACGAAGGCAAACAGGACTCTTCCCATCTCCCCAACTTCACCTCCCTTCATAAAATGCTGCTGGGCCTCAAGCAGGCCAACTTGGATGTCTTTTGGAACTCCTGGGCATTGCTCTGCTCTGATTGATAGAACCCTGATGGGGTTATCATGCTCACATCAAATCCTGGCATGCCTCAGCCAGCCCGCAACCCTCTGAAGTCAAAATACTGCTCAGTGTAATATCCTTGAGTAATGACAGTAGTATGAAAGCAATAATTGCTCTGCTTTATTACTCAGCTGAAAATTGTTTTCTGATTAGGCTTTTAGCCAATGGTCTTTGACCGTGTTGCACAGTGTTGACTGCAATTAATTCGCTTATAGTTAATACAAGCGCCATGGAAAATTGCCCCTTTACCTATCATAACTCCATCCTATCATAATTCTGGAGGAGTCCTCATTTTAAGGTCTGCTGCACAGGAGACAGGGTGGGCAGTGCTGGAGTGAGACATGCATTGCACAGCTAGCGATGCACTGATAGACCACTGATAGCAGCAAAACAGACAATTTCTTGCTCCCGGCTGGCAGCAATGATCGCCGGGATCCCTAAGTACAAAGACAGATATTGAGTTAGATGTTTCCTGCATATTTTGCAAGCGGGTTTTTATTTATTTCCATTGTGCAGGAAGCATGGGAGGAATTTCTCTTTTGCCTCCAACTCTCCCTGTTCATCCAAGGATACACGCTAACAGCTGGACACAGCAACACGCAGAATCGAAACCAACAAATCTGCTTAAAAACAAAATAGCATTGGGAATCAAATAGGACACATTTCGTATAATTTGATGCTACTTTGAACTAGGTAGGACAGTATAGACTGTGGGTGAGACAGAAGACCAACCAAGCAACCAAGCAACCGAAAGCAACCAAGCAACCTACAGAGACTTCCAAGCACTTTTACTGAAGGTATACGACATCTGTTTTTAAGCCATACTTAGGTGCATCCATTTTTCATTGAAAATTCAGCCATTTTTGTCCTGAGACACAGAAAGATCTGGTTTCTAGAGTTCTCACTCTTTTGTGTTTTGTTTTGTTTGTTTTTTTTTTTAATTTACAAAAATGCACACGTATAGAAACAAACCCTCTGTAACAGCTAAAGGAATTTAGCTTGGTTTTCATGACTGCCTACCGTGATTAAGCTCAGGTCTCATGTGGTTCATGCTTTCCCAGCCCACGTCCTACTACAGGGAGAAGAAAAGTGTGAGCAACACTCGCGAGGACAGTTGAAAAGTTGAATTCAACACAAACCAGCCCCGGCCTGGCCAAACTTTGTCATTTGCACTTAACACCTTCTGCTTTTCTACAATGCGCCTGAAGGCCTGTCTTAACCCAAAGAGTGGATAATAGCTTGGTTTGTAGAAACTCATCTGAAAGGGTTACAGGGAGAAAATTGCGGAGACAAATGTTAAGGTAAATTGGTCTGCGAAGGATTAGATCAGAGGGCACAACTATTTTAGCCCGATGCTTCAATTACCAGCGTCTTATGTCAGTGTTTATCATCTTGTCCAAGAATATACAATAAAATCAGGACATCTAAACCCAGCCATTTCCTCTCAGGACTGCAGTCTTGAAAACTCTGCTGACGTGCGTTTCTTCCACAAATAACCACCAGATATGGCACATATCAGGTAATGGCTTCATGTGGGAGGGATGAACTCTTCATTTAGTGTCCTCTCTTTCCCTCGAGGTGGAAAAAAAGAAGTGGGAAGACAATGAGGATGAAGTTGAAGGAAGATCAACTCCTTCCCCTCCCCCGCAGTTATGTTCAAGGACTATAAGATTTCTCCGAATAGCTCTACAAAGATGGTCATAAAAAATAAATACACAAAGCTATTTCTGCTCCATTGTTATCAGGCACAAACCAGTAAATAAACTCTTGCTCCTACAAAGAGAGACAGATGGAAAGACATGATCTTTAAGTGTAGTGTTGCAGCAAGTATGGGTTGCTACAAGTAATAGCAGGGTTTGCGAAGCGCAGGAAAATAAGACTTGGTAAAGTAGAACAGGCAATGGACTGCGTTGGGCTTTTTTTTCTGTTGTTTTTTAAGTACAGTGACAGGAACATATAAAAATGTTTTTACGGAAAAAAAGAACAAGGACACCTGGAGCACTGAGAACCCTGACTCACTGATTCCCTCAACAGGACTCAAGTTCAGCACTGAAGCATTCATTTCAATAAAAAGGACATATTTTATCCAGCGCTAGGAGTCACAGAAACCATCTGCAGGGTTAAGAAAATTCTAGTAACATCCAAAACAACTTGCTCCCCAAGATCCTGTGTGCGTACAGGCTTGTTGTACACGAGTACATGAATGTTAAGATTGTGTTTCTGGGGAAAGGGAGAAACCTTTTACATTGTAATATAAATGTAATGAAATGTAATATAATACCTATAAATGTGAAATCAGTCTCTGCTGCAACTTTCTTACACACAACAGCATCTCACCATTCATACATTCGGATACATATGCAGAATATATATATTCACATACATAAGCACGCTGTGTTATTTAACTTAAAGCATAAACATGTGCTTAAGAGAGACAAGTCTGGCAGCCCAGAGGCCTAATCTTTCCATTAGCAGCCTTCCATCTCCATTACCTTGTCTCACTGGATTTCCTTCTGTGTCACAGTGAGAATGGCTTTTGCAGCAGAACAAGCAGAAGGACACTGAGATTTACATAAAGACTATGCTTGATGTTTCGAGATGCAGCCGTGCCGTCGGCCAAGGGATGGTTTTCTCATACTGGAGGAATCTCAGCTGTAATCATCAGCCTTTTCACAACAGATTGCTAGGAGTCTTTTACTTCCTTCACTTGCAATTTGTCCAGCTCAGAGATTTACATGAAAGGGCTGAATTAAATATTGAACTTCAACTGAAAGTGCATTGCATAAACTGGAAAATCAAGGGGTATCTCTAGACTGCAATAATTTTGCACATGGCAGAAGGATGACATCCTTTTTCCCACCCAAAATGCCACCTATAAAAAGGCCACTTAAGTGGTTTAGTATTATGATGTCTTGTTCTTTGTCCCATATTTACTTTAAATGCCTTCAGGACAATTAATATAAATGGTACTTTAAGCATTTTAGGAAGCGCTACGCTAACTAATACAGAGTTCCCATTAGTAGATTCTGCTCTGCACTGAATTTCATTCTCGGGACTGAAAACCAAATTGCATTGTCAAGACTGACATTAGAGCATCAGCCTTGACTATTTGGAATTAATAGGCCGCTCACAAGGAAAACAACAGAGTGCCAGTACCTATAGAGTAGTAACTGAGTAATGCAGGAATAAAGTGAGACCTTGCAGTGAGATATGGATCATGTCAAGTAATAATAATAATAATAATGACGATGATGACGATGAAAATAATAAAAAAGTTTCTCTTTGGCCAAATGGATGGAAAGAGAACAATGAAAGATGAAGTAGAGCTACTATGAGGTACATACAGGCCTGAGAATGACTGAAGAAATTAGGATTTTCTTTTTGTTTTAAGTTACGATGATGAAGAACCTTCTTGGACGCCATGGCAGCAGCCCAGGAAAAAGCACACCCGGTGCAGGTGAAATCAAAGTCTCAGCTGGACCTTGCACCTTGGCAAAAGTTTGGAGACTTGGGATTCTGTGAATTTTTGTATAGACTTTCAATGCATTTTCATCCTTGATACATACGTCAGTCTGTTTGCCAGATGTCAAGCCCTTCCTGGAAAGTACAGGGGGCAACAGAGCTGTTCACATAAAGGCTGTCAGAATTTTTATGCATTTTTCTGATTTTGGCTGACATTTTCTCAAATTATTCAGCCCGAGGCAGACACTCAGCATGAAGAGTTTAAATCCAAATGGTTAAAGCTTGGCAAAGCCCTGAGCAGCTGAAAACAGAGTCTTGTAATGGGAAGTGTCAGACAACCTCAATAATAGGCGAGCAGCCCCGTCTGTAGTATCCCTTGTAATACACTGATGATTGATGACATCAGACTTGAAATTTCACAGTTAAGTAGCTGCAGTACTGTTAATCCTCCCTTGCGAAGAAGATCAGTATTATAGTCCATCTGGTACGTATGTACAACGTAAGATTATGCTCTGCAAGAAACATAAGATTATGCCCATCACAACAAAACGAATTAAGAATGGAATTCGCCTTACTTTTTAAAGTAAGGAGTAAAAATTGGACATCGGTAATTGAGCTGACATTGCATACTTTGATTCAGTGACAAGTGGAGGGTTTGGCAGCTTCCACGTATATATAAGTTAGCGAGTTTTGGATCTTTTCTTTCATTAAGTGAGTATTTGTTACCATTTACTTCTTAATTAATTGGCTTCATCTTCCATCCGGACATTCCTATGATTGAACTTCACTGGCCTTAATGGGCCAGGACAGAATACTTCAGGGTGGAATGGAAGAGCTTTAAGAGGAACAGAATCTTAAATGGGTGCACCTGGATATTCATACTGGAAGCGGTTGCAGCAATATTTCAATGAAGTGAGCAGGAACAGCAACATGTGACTGCCTTGACCAACACGTCTCAAATTTTGTTATTCATGAATAAGCCAGAGGGCAAAAAAGTTCATAATGATATTTGTCCAAGCAAGTACTGTGTAGGAAACTGCACTTAGCTCAGAGCTATTCCCTCAGCAGGAAAAAAGGCTACATTTGAATAAATTATTTGTGGTGAATTATTCCATTAGCTGTAGTCATCAAAATTCTATCCTGATTTTTATGTAGTGTACATAAGAAAGTTCTCCTTTACATATTGTGTCTTCACTTAATTTGTTGCAGCTGGAAACAACAATTAAACATCCCTTTTAACGAATCTGATTATCTGACAAACACATATCTTAGCTAATATTTGCTGCAGAGAGGCTGCAAACAAAAGCAAAGCTGACTGTGGACTTGAATAATGAAAAAGATTTTCAAATTTGTGCATGAATAGATCTGCGGACAAAACCAGAAATACAAGGAGCAGCACTACGCTGAGCGAGCCTCATCATTGTTAGCAGAGTTTTGATTTGTTATTTTGTGGAATATAAGGGCTTCTTAAATTAGTATCAGTCTGCAGCAGTTTTATTTCTGAGTTCTCCAGAGAAGGCTTGTGTGAAAGTTTAGACACAAATGCCTTTGTCTTGTGCTGGCCCCAGCAACGTCGAGAGAGTGTGAGAAGGTTCCTGGAGCTTACGGCTTCGTTACTGTGGTGGGACCAGATTCAAACTCTCGAGTGCTACAAAGATCAGAGCAGCAAAGTGAGAAGAAACAGATGCATGGATAGAGAAAAAGGAAAATTAAAATTCTGCTTCATCTCTGGAGAAGGCGATTGTATTCTTTTATCCTAGTGAATGAAACACCAAAGCAGGGAAAACTCCTAGGCACCACCAGGAAAAGAGACGAGTGCCTCTGCAGCCACCGCCGGGCTCTGAACGCCCAGGCTGCTGGGAGGCGAGGCATGGAGCAACTCACCCAACTGTGCAGGTTCGGTTTGCGGGCACCCCTGCAAATCATTCCTTTTGCTTTGGTTTGTGTGGGCTTATCCCCTCCTGGAGTTCTGGTTTCCTACAAACGGCATAACTCAGAGCAAAGCCAGCCGAAGCCAATGTGTTTTGCCTGGTTTCAGGTTGAAATCACCCCATTTCGCACAGCGTTCATCTGCAACCATAAACTGGCCCAGGTGCACCTAAAATCTCAGCCTGCATCTGTTTAAAAAAATTACAATTTTTTTCATCATAGCAGACACAAATGTCTGGGATTGCTACAGATTCCCCCACCACCACCAAAACAAGATCATAATGGGTTCGTCACAAGGGGGATAACTGGAAATAGCACGTCCATTACCTTGGCACTAAGAACGGCTGGCATAGCCTGCTAGAGAGAAAAGTACAACAGCTTTGCCTAATACACACAGTTGGATGCAGTTGCAATTTGGGATAATCCACCTGTAGTACAGGGTAGAATTACCCCCAGTTTCTTCTGCACGAACCTGGATGTCTAGAAGGGAGGGATCAGTCTGATGACCCTTGGCTAATGCCAAAGGTTTACTCTTCCCCCGACTCTTCATTCCCTCCATTCTTGATTCTTCTTATGACTATGATGATAATGGCCCTGGATGAAAAAGAATGTAAATTATAAAAATTTTGCAGGTGTAATATACTTCTATTTGGTAACATACTGACTTCACAACCTCCTGCATGAGTATTGGCTCCGTGAAATAAATCTTACAGGGATTTTTGTTTTCTCAATTTTTTATTTTTTTTTTTTAATTTTAGCATTAATATCAAAAAACAAATTAGGCAAGGAAAGAAGAAAAAAAAAAGATTGAAAGCCAGATTTTCTAGCATGGGTGCCAAGGTAGACTCCTGAATCTTTACACATACAAACAAGCAACACGCTTATCCATCATGCTTGATGCTCACTGGTCTCAGAGGGAGTTGTGGGATGCTCTGCACTATGAAAAAGTCAGGTGTCTCTCCTTTGGACGGATTTAGTCTCCTGTGACTTTATAGGTGTATATATCAACTGCAGAATTAAACTTTAGTCATTCTGGTCTCCTTCCGGCAGTCAGTAACAGTTTAAATAAGCTATTTCAGATATTTGCCATAATGTGGGATAGATTCTACCCTAAAAAAGTCTATTAATTTGCTCCGACTATGAAGAGATTCTTAACATCCAGGTTACACATAGACATTCATCTTCCGTCAGATGCATCGCATCATAAATAAGTTTAAATATGGCTTGAAGGGCAGCATTCGTCTGAAGAAGTGCAGACAGCTGCAATGTTGACAACTACATTTACTCTCCTTTTGTACTCAGTTCAAAGGAACAGGTCTCTTTAGGGTGCAATTCATCTACTATTAAAGCAGACAATTAAAATAGGTCCAACTGATCATTCCCTTAAAGGCATCTATTTGCCTCCACCGGCCGGGAGTCTGTGGCAAGGAGCTGAGCTGTGAATGTTGGGTAGGATAAACTCCACACTAAAAGGTCACCTATAGCCTCATTTTGGCTGCGGTAAGAAACCAGATGTAGCCAAAAATTAGAAAGTTCATGATGTGACCAAACTTGAGCAATGTGGGACAACCAAACTTTCCAGGATTTCTCAGGAAAACACAGGTGCAAGTGAACTCACTCAGCACAAAACCCTGTACTTTTGCAGTAATATCATCTTACTCGGGGATCAGTATACAACTATTAGCTAAAGTTAATAAAATAAACTCCTCTGGTATTTTGTTAGGTAGGTAAGAATGTGTAGCCGTCATAACTGCAATGAGGAATAAACCAGTAATCGCTGATTCTGTATGACATGAACCTGAGGAAATTAATCCAGCTAGAGATGATTAAAATATTAAAGCTCCAAACTCTCATGGGATCATAGTATTGGGCAATCATAGTATTGGGCAAAACATAGAGTGCACATCACCCAAAGCTTATGAAAATATTTTCAGAGGGAGCCACAGGAAGTATTGCAACCTTGAAGACACGATAGCGCAGAACGCAACAAGTCCGGAAATGTGACTCCATGCCCATGTCAGCCTGGTACCCGTGTCCTGCCCGCCTGAAACCAGGCAGTTTACCTCCTGCTCCTCTTCCACTCTTCACTTGACTTGCCTGTGTAGGGCTGTGAGCTCCTCTCTCTCGTGTTTATCTAGAGCTGTGCCCCATGGCAGTAACTCTCGAAAAAAACGTGGGACTGCAGATCAACACAGATCGACCGGCTGTCATCCTCCAACAAAAAGTGTCTCAGCACGTTAGTATTATCATCTTAGTCAAAAGACATACTAGGGACACACTGAAGGCGTTTAATTCTTATATCCATCACAGATGCAGATTGTGGCAGGCAAATGCATAAGGAAGTGTAAACAACCATACAGCAGCTGCCAGATCCTTGCTGCTTTCTACAACCAGACACATTCTCTGCAATGCACTGTTAATTATTTTGCCAAATTATTTTTTTACATCTTTTTTTCTGAACCGTAACTTTTTCCGATGCTGTGTTTGAATATAGGGAATGCTGTGAGAAAGGCACTTGTGTCTCCTTGCTGCAGCTTCATAGCCTGCAGCAGGGAGTGGGTGCGACAGATTTAAGATTTCCAGCTGAGTCTCTTAAATTTTAGAGTCACTTTAAAGAGTGACACCTCCAGTGAAGAGCCACATCCAGCTTGAATTTTGTTCCCTCAATGGTAAACACAGCCTTGTAATCACACGCTCAGTTTCTAAGTCGGCCAGCATCTGTTATGGCCAGCGCTTCACCTTCGCAGCGTGGTTTTTCTCTGTCTTATCCGCAGTATAGACTGGAAAGGAGTTTCTATCAGGTTTAAAAAACAACAACAAAAAAATCTACGAAGATAGATGACCAGGGAAATGACGTACCAGAAGAATCATGTTCTCCCATCTCCTTTTCCAAATTCACATATTATTTGCAATTACATCCCCTTAAGTGTTGAATCTGCCTGAGCCCTTAGGTCTCCAGGTGGGCTGCAGATTTTGGCATGACAAAGACATCAGACAAACTCATGACTCAGACTCCTGATTCAGAGAAGTGTGATTAAAATGAAAATCTGGGTCCAACCTTTGCCATGAAAGAAAACGGTAAAAATTAACCCAGACTCCAATACTAGATCTTAACATGTCAGAGCCTCGTGACTATGGGCTTGGTTTAAACACAAAATAAGTACATTTCAATATGCCAATGAGAAAATTGGTCCATGCTTTTGTCAAGCAAAATGTATAGGTGGAAACATGAAAATGCATAGGTGGAAAGTCAACGAGGTTTAAACACCTCCCTGTTTTCTGCTCCAACATAGGACCAGCAAAAGACCAGGGCTTGAGCCCAGGCAGGACTTGTCTTGCCAGTGACAGGGATACTCTGAATCGTCACTTTTTAAAGACTATCAAGCAACATATAGATGTGCCTCAGTGGCTCGTCCACAAACTAGGAAAGTTCTATCATCAAAACTACTCTTTTAGCTTAAATAGTAGCAACCATCTCTTTTAGCACCGTGGATTGCAAGTTCAGACCCTACAAGCCGTGCGAGCGGGACAGATTATGCACAGATTTGCACTCACTAGGTCACTTACCCTCCCTAGATTTATAGCCACATCGCAAGTGTTTTACATCCCCCAATGTACATTTACAGTCTGTTACCACTACCATACCATTATTCATCATTATTTTTAACTTCAATTTTGACTTTTCCAAGAAGTTGTAATTTGTCCATGGAGCTTATTGCAGGCTAGGAGACATTCTGATATATTTACCATTGGCATTGTGAAAGGCATAAATGAATGCAATGCAAAAACGTCAAGGAAAGACAGAGGGTCCCACTGGAAGTTAACCAAATATTTAATAAGTAAGATGAAGTTCTAACCTTTTAATTTTGCTCTGTCTGATTGCAGGAAGTGCCTTGACAACGTGGTACCAATGGCTATTTCAAGGGATAAGACGTTCTTCAGCCTCAGCCTACGTTACACAGAGAAAAAGTTCTTTTCTGATGAATGCTCATGGCACCCAAGTAAAGAAATGAAAAAGGCTTGAAAACAAACTACTTATTTTTTTCTGCTATGATGTGAAGGATGTCAAGACCATCAGATTCGATCTTTATCTTTAAAGAATTTTCACAGAATCACAGAATGGTTCGGCTTAGAAGGGACCTTAAAGATCACCTAGTTCCAACCCCCTGCCACCAGCAGGGACACCTCCCACCAGACCAGGCTGCTCCAAGCCCCATCCAGCCTGGCCTTGAACACCTCCAGGGATGGGGCAGCCACAGCTTCTCTGGGCAACCAGTTCCAGTGTCTCACCACCCTCACAGTAAAGAATTTCTTCCTAATATCCAATCTAAACCTCCCCTCTTTCAGTTTGAAACCGTTGCCCCGTGTCCTATCATTACACTCCCTGATAAAGAGTCCCTCCCCATCCTTCCTGTAGGCCCCATGTTTTAAATAACATGTGCTTTTAGTCTGGAGCTTTTTAGTCTTACAACTGAAAAAAATGAGAGATGAAGCAACGTTTCACAAAGAATATCTTTCTTCAGAGGTCTGTGAATGCATTGCTACCCCTCACAGCAGTACAAACACCCATCTGTAAGCAGTAGGAAAGGGTTCATTGCAGGGTCATGCAAAAAAATACACCGGGTACCAAAATCCACCTATTTTTCCAAAGTGGGGAAAAAAAATAAAAGCGAAGCGGGATGTTGCCTTTCTTTGGTTCACAGTCTTCACATCGCTCCCTCTGCCAATCCACTTTGGGGCAAAGGCATTTCTTTCAGTGTTTGGATGAATCAGAAGGTAGGGGAATAAATGATCTGAAGGCATCTCTCTTCTAGACATTATCCAGTCCTTTGGAATAATGATCTTACCCCAGACTTCAGCTCTATTGTTAAGCAAAGATTAAGGGAAAACTCATCCTCTGCAGGCGGCCAGCTCTGGACCTCAGCATTACTTACATCTGAGCTACAGAAGATAAGCAGACATATTGCTGCACGGTCCCTTTGCTGGCCTTCTGCATCAAAAAGGTTTTAGTCACTGAAGCATCTGTGTAAGCAAGTAATCACATGAAGCCTTGGAATGCCGACACTGGGATTTAGGGCTTTTTTTTTTTTTTTTTTTTTTTTTTTTGTAAGGGAGTAACCAGGATACCATAGGGACTAAAATGCTCTATATCCTTGATTTGCTCCTAGTCAAGACAGCTAAGAGTTAAGATCTGCTATTTTTTTGAGAAAATACAGTTAATTTAATTTGGTTTAACATTTACACTAATTAATATTTTACTAATATTAAAGAAATGCACATCCTGACATGTGCACATGCATTGCATATATATATATATATATATATATTTGTGCACAAGCATTGCATATATGTATTTATATCGATGTGCACGTACATATGTGCATACCTACCTCTTCATCTTGTACCCGGGCACACAGGTATACTGTCTTCACAGATGCATCTGTGTATCTATGTACCTATGGATCTATACACCTAGGGATGAACTACGCACATAGAACCATATGCGTGGTATACATCGCAAATAACAATTGGGGAACTGACCTGGTCCCGAGCCAATTTGTAACAGGCAATTTAGGTGTGTTCATGCTTTTTGGCATTGATGGGGTTGTACTGCATCCAGTGGCCTCCAAGGATGACCCCCCACTACCCAGAAAACCAATGAGACTCTCAAGGCCAAGTGATGGCCAAGGTGTATGCAAACCAGCTCTTGACTATACAAACACTGAGCACCACTAAGGAAGGGATTTTACCGTTGCCCATGGTATGAGTGAGAGAGAGTGCTTTTGGAAAGTTACATCCAGTTCTGCTCATTACATTTTTCATTAAAAGTGCTGATGAAATTAGAAGAGTTCACAGATTTCTGACAATTAACTTAAGTCTGGAAAATCTGCCTTGTACTGGAGAAATATAGTCTTTTATTTATTTAAGAAATTGTCAAGAAGCAACTTAATTATAGCTTATATGCATAGAATATTTATGATTATGACTGGAGTAGGGGGAGATAATTTATTTATCACTCATAATTGACATCTTCAATGGTGGAGAAATGAGGATAAAACATAGTTGACTGAAAATAAGGTGTAAATTTTGCACTATCACTTCGCCATAAAATGATTTATTGAGGGATGAAGTAGTACTCTTTGAAGACCTTATGCCAAGATTAAGGCCTCTACAATCCCATGAGAAGTCACGGATGGAGGAAGAATCACAGGGTTAGAGCTAAAACTAGAGTTATAAGTTTGATCATGGTGTCCACCAACCTTAAACCACAATAAAACTTTTCTCCACAGGTATGTCATCTTTTTATCCCTCTTCTACATCTTATTCTTTAACTGAACGAGAAAAGCATTCTCTCTCTCCCTTTTCTCCTATTTGGAATATTTCTTTTTCATCATTTCCATTTCCTTTCAAACCAAGTTTGACACTTACTGCTCTAACATTAATGTTGCTTTTGGCCTGCTCTCCTTCCCTACTGTCTAGCCACATTGTAAGAAGGGCTGAACCCCCTGTTTCTGGATGCAGGCAATAAGGCTGCCGGAGAGCTCTTGTGTGTTTTCCTCTTCCCCTGCAGAGCCTACAGCCAAGAGTTGAAGATAAAGATGATGCTTCAGGCCTCGAGTCTGCCACAACCCATGGAGAGGCAGCATTAAGGATGCAGTTCTACAAAGCATCGGACCCCATGTTGTTTGTGTACCTCATTAGACAGCAGTTTGTCTAGTAAAGAATGGGTATGGAAGAAATTCTGGAGAGGTTACAGCTCTGAAGAAAACACATGCAAGACCTGCACACTGCTGACATGGGTCAGCAGTGTCCCTTAAATTATTTTTTAACCTCCATACACTGACCGTTGGGCCACTTTGGAGGGAAAAATTTAGCCCTGTACATCACTTGCTCCTATTGCTTATTTAACACACGATTGCTACCGCAAGACTCCTGCGTCTCCCATCTTTTGGATCACATCGGCATCATTGCTAAACTCAGACAACGCTAACCATATTCAAAGCATCACTGGTCTTTCTCATTAGGATCCTACAGGATTTGGTTTTCCACAACTACAGCCTCTCCATAGCCACGTTAAAAATAGGCTTGGTAATACTTTTCACATTTGTAGGCTGTCACAAACAGTTAGCAGGGAAGAAGTCATTGAAACGCACATGACTTTATAATTAAGGCACCTAACTCTTATAAAACCCATTTTTCACAGAAGCAGTGACTTTTAATAAAGTGCAGTGGAGCTGTGGGGGATTCTGTGGTTTCTGTGTGCAGGCCTTGTGCGAACATTTCGACCCTCAGCCCTGACCACAGAGACCACAGTCATCAGGAGGAATATTTATTTCCACTCCAGCACTTGTCTGGTCTGGTGGACAAGCCCCCGAGCATGCTGCGAGGCCCAGGGCACGGTGCCTTGCGGGAAGCTAATGGCACTCGTTCCCCTTTGCTGGGCCTCAGTTTCTCCATCTATAAAATCAGGATGATGATTTCTTCTTCTCTTGAAAGCTGCCTTGAGAGCTAGGGATGAACGGAGCAAGATGTTATTGTTTTTTCAGATGGGGTCACTGAGGCGTGCAGAGGTGATGCTACCACTGATGAAGTTGGAGAGAGAGCTGGAAATGAAGTCCAGGAGTCATGAGTCCCATTCCCATGCATGCTCCAAGGGATGAAGCTCCTTTCACTCCATGGCCTTGTGAGGAGTAGGATGCAGGAAATTAAAGCCTGGAAATTAAACTGATTAAGCTCTTTTATCCAGATCAGTAGGAGGATCACACAGATGAGAGCACGCTTGCTCTCTCCATGCAAGTAGTAACAACATGCTCAAAGCCAGAAAATCCAGATTAAATTAAAACAGCCATTAGATAATTGCTAGAAATGAATTTCACTTCACTGCAAAGGATACTCATTTCAGCTCGCCTGCTGAGCGAAGTCAGGGGAAAATACACGATTATCAGCGTGATGACAACAGGCCATTCACACTGCCAATTAGAAGAGCAGATATTGCAATGCTGCCCGTCAGCATTCACCGGCCTGTCACAGGGCCACCGCTATCCGTGTGAAAACACCACACGGTGAGAGACGTTTTGGAGAGACGCAGTCCACCTCTTGCTTGTGATGCCTGCCTGGCTGCAGGTCGGGGCGTCCCTCGCCGGGACTCCAGCACCTCAATCCTTGTGTCACCCCATTCACCAACAGGTTGAATAATCCCCTCTTTTAACTAATCCTTTGTCTGCTCCTGAGTATGCAAAGTGTGACTTTTGGTGGCCATTTGAACTCTTGTTGTGGGATCTCTCTGACAGGTAACAAGCTTTACAGTGAAGGAAAAAGCAATAGATTCATCACTGGCGCTTGCAGGCTTCTGACACTGTCTCATATTCACTTTCCTAATCAGGTGAGGGGAAACACGGGTCTAGATAACACTGCTAGAGAGTGGCGACAAGGCTGTAGATATATGAACCCCGAGAGCAGTTATCAATGGCTCATTGTCAAAACAGAAAGCGGTGCTGGAAATCCAGAAAACATGACCTGGGAGGACAGATTGATCGAGTTACATTTATTAGCCAAAAGAGAGTCTTGGTGGGATATAACCGCCTTTGAGTACGGAAAAGGCTGTTACGAAGTGCATGGGTACAATCTATCCGCACTTGTAGGATAAGAAATGTCTTTACATGGCTGCAAAGAAAAATTCCAACCAGATAGAGAAAAAATTTATGAGGATCAAGAACATCACTAGATTCAAGACTGTGAAATCTCCATCCTTGGGGTTCTCTAAACACAGGCTGGATAAACTTTTGCCAGGAAAAAACAGGTATAAGGGACTCTGTTTAAGACAGGCAACTCTGCTATAGGCTTTCTGTGTGTGTTTCAATGATGTCCTGAAGCTTGATGTGCTTCTGGCCAGGCTTTGTGCATCTGCATCACTTGGGTATAGGCTGCTGGCAGCTCAGTGCAGCATACAGAGCTAATCCACTCTCAAGATGCCTAAAAAAATATGAGCTGATGTTACGCCAGGCAAGATTGGGGCTTTTCTAGCAGATACTGCAGTCGTGCAACGCTACTGAAAGGGTGGATGGGAAGTAGCAGTTAAGCCGAGAGTACAAGACTGGGCCATGTGCAGACCTGAGTGTTTTCTCTGTTCTTTGCCCAAGTTAATCTCAAACCGGGTCTGGAACAAGGACTTGTATCTAAGCTGTGTGGACATAAGGCATGAAGTGCTGGCAAACCAGGTAGCATGGTGTCAGATATCGCAACTCACCCTGTGGCGGATGCCAAAATCCCCACCCAGTCCCTCCGCTGGCGTTACATGGGTTGATCTTGGGAGTTCAGGAGCCATTTGGGACAGACTGAAGCCTGCCACTGCCTTCACACACACACACAAAACATATAAGCCACAGAGACTCGGCCTAATGTGCAACCAGGATTCCTTGATCTTGCACTAGCAGAAGGGAGCCCAATTAGAAGGAATATGGAACTAGATGATCTTTAGGGTTCCTTCCAACCTGAACCATTCTATAATTCTATGAATATGAGCCTATGCCTGCTCATCCCAGTGGGAATGAGGGTTGGTGAGTGCAGGAATACATGCTGCGTTGGGATAAACCAAGGAAAACATAGAGGAAACATCGTAGGTTCTTACATAGACGTATAGCTCTGTAGAGTTGTGCAGTCCTCTATACAGTGAATTCACTACAAACACCGCACTAGCAGCTACTGGGTTCATACATCACATAATAGGCACAATTCACTCTAAATTAAAAAGGCAATGTAAAATAGATTTAAGTGTGAAATGCACAGAAAAATGTAATTTATTTGGTCTCTGCTTCAGTGACTATATGGTAGTAGCAGACTTCTTTGGGGAAGGTGCTTTGCAGGGATTAACGGCCAGGTGGGGGTTAACAGGCCACAGCTGCACTATGATCCCAAACTCCACCCCATATTAATGATCTTCTGAGGACATATCCTTAAATTAGAGGAAATGACAGGTTTAAATTGGCATGTGCCACACACAGTGCAGGGGCAAGCCCAACAGTTAGTATAATTTTTAATATGGCCATAGAAAACACCTTTTTATACTAATAGAATAAATCATGTTCTCAACACCTGGAGTTTACACTAGCCAATCTGTAATAGCGTATTAATGCATAGCAGTTGCACATCCTGTTACAGAGCAGCAATAAAATGGTGAGGGACCCAAGGGTAAGGGTATTAGCTCAAGCTAGCAAGACTCAGTGACGGTTGTAGATCACCACTCTCCAACGGTGCAGCTGATTACCTTCAGTATCACACAACAGACCATTAACTCATGTTCTTTCCTAGATGTCCATGGGCTTTTCTTCTTTTTTTTTTTTTTTTTCGCTTCTTTCCTGATCGTGTAGACTTCAATTCAGGTAAACATTCCTATTTACTGTCTTCGTTTTAGAGCGAGCTCTAATCACACCAACTATCAAGCCCTCTCCATGCCAGATGGCGGACAGATGCTGCCCCTTTCCTTAAGGGCACTATGGGTTTCTGATCCTTGAAAATGCACCAATGGTGGCAAGACAGCAAATACTTACATCTGCAGCGTAACTGTACTTCTGAGTAGGGTTCAAGGAGAAGCAGGCGTTCGCTAATACCTCGTTGAGAAATATGGATTATTTTCTTCCTCTCAGAGGGATTCTTCCAAGCTGCCAATGGCATCAGGCAGACCTCAGTAAATTGGTGACGGGCAGGTCCCGTTTCCAAGCGGTGCTCGGAAAGCAGGAGGGCTGCTTTCCTCCTTTCTTAAACGAAAACCTGAAATTCTGATTTTAGCCATGAAGTTGGTGCTTTCATGGGGAGGTAGATTTACAAATAACACGTGACTCCTTGTAAAAAGGGAGTCTCCATCTTCTTTGCAGCCACCCTTTAAGTACTGGAACGTGATGATAAGTTCTCCCCTAAGCCTTCTTTTTTCAAGGCTGAACAGACCCAATTCTCTCAGCCTTCCCTCATATGGCAGGCTTCCCAGTCCTTTGATCGTCTTGGTGGCCCTTCTCTGGACCCTCTCCAGCCTGGCCACACCTTTTTTGTACAGCGGGGACCAAACCTGAATACACTGTTCCAGGTGGGGCCTGACAAGCTCTGAGTAGAGTGGGATAATGACTTCTTTATCTCTGCTGGAGATGCCCTTGTTGATGCAACCCAGCACCCTGTTGGCTTTCTTAGGCACTGCAGCACATCATCATCATCAATATAATTATTATTATTTTACAAAGACTGGATCTACAAATTCATTCCCATGATACAGCTATAATTAATTGATGCAGTGGGAGGTCTGGGGGTGAGTCCAGGTCTCCAGAAACCCATTTCAGTGCTTTCACCTTCAGCATGTGTTGGTAAGGGGTGGGAGGTCTGGGGGTGAGTCCAGGTCTCCAGAAACCCATTTCAGTGCTTTCACCTTCAGCATGTGTTGGTAAGGGGTGGAAAAAAGCATCTGCTTTCCTTAAAAAATAAATGAGTCGGTAGATGTGCCAAACCTGATACGATGCAAAACCAATATAATACCAAATGGAGCAGCAGGCAGCTAGGGAAGGCAGCAAAAACATTATTTCTAGACTTGGAGTGACATCATCAATGATGCCTTTGACAAGGAAGTAAACAGGAAAAGCTGAGTTGGCTGAAAGTCTGTAAGAAACAGGGAGGGAAAAGTCCGTGTTTACCACATGGAAAAGGACAGAAAAAGGCAGCATAGAACTGAATGTTATTTTCAACATTCCTAAAAGAGGATGAGACAGAAGACAGCATAAAGACACAACAACGCTTAAAAAAGACTTTAAACAAGCGCTTACTAGTGTTTCTTTCTGAATGGATTTAGACTCTGGTTCACTTTGCACAAGGCAAGGAGAAAGCGCGGCCAGGTCACGGGTACTGCTGCAGTCGAAAACTTGTCTGTTTTCTTATCCCCATACCAAACTTTTATCCAGCCTGAGAGTGCCCTGATGCATCTCTGAAGATAATCTTCCAAAGACCCACAGTGACATTTACTGTCTCCACATTTTGACAGCTTGCCTCCTCCTGAAACACGTTAGGGTTACTGTCTTCATATAGACAGGCACCAAATTTGGTGAAACACTCAATTAGGAATGGACAGAAGGAGAGAGAGATTTATTGGTTCTCTAGTTCTGCAATGATCAATAAGAAGTCATTGATAACATGACCGTTAATTGAGCATAGGCAGCAGGGTCCTGCCTGGTATCCATGGAAAACTCTCATTATACACAAATTAGACACTCCAGTGCTTCTGAGCAGAACCTGTGCCTCTTGTATTCCTGTCACCTTAGCTACTTGACCAGAGGTTTCACATACTGCTTTATCTACTGGCTGTCAAATCAAAACTGGGACTGCAGGATAGACTTGTTTGCCACGGCTCGTACTGCAGAACTGGTGCTCCATGTCTACAGCAAGGAGCCCGCTGCCTTCTCCCAGATAGAAAGCATTAAAAAGTGGAATCTGAGATTGTATTTCACCATCCACACTTGGCAAGGAATTCTTTCTACCATGACAGCAACAAGATACTGACTTGGGTGAGCAGAAAACATACACTCTGAGTTACAAAGGGTATGACCCATCCCACCAATGTCAAGTAAACTCCTAAACTCTGTACCTACAGGTTACCAGTTGCCGATCTGGGAAATGCTGAGTTGGGGTTCACGGCTTTTCCCACCTAAGCCTCAAAAACTATCATTTAATTCCATGGAAACAAGGCTTGACCTAAAATATAAGCACTTCTTTGTAAGAAAAAAATAATACCTTCTTTTCTGAGGTAAGTTTGTATCACTACTGGATTCAAAACACACAAGATGATTTTAATTTTTTTTCCCCTATATATGGCATTCAAATTGAGGGACTATCTCTGACCTTCCCAGCAAAGTTGAACAGTAATGTTTTTAGTATCCATAAATTTTTCGGGTGTCACTTGCTAGTAAAAAGTTGGATAGGAAAAACAGGGGGAAATAGCCTATCCATATGAAAACAATAATCATGTAATATTTATTGTCTGGGATTGAAATGTTTCAAATATTCAAAGCAATAAAACGTCAGGAAAGGCTAGACTTCCTGACGTAAGAAGGCCATAAATTTCTTCCTTCATAAGACACAAGGTGTGGGGGGGAAATCAATGTGATGTTTTATGCTAAAGAGAGAAAGAGAGAAAGGAAAAAAAAGGGAAAAGAGGAAGAAGGGAGGGAGGAAGGAAGGGAGGGAGGAAGGAAGGAAGGAAGGAAGGAAGGAAGGAAGGAAGGAAGGAAGGAAGGAAGGAAGGAAGGAAGGAAGGAAGGAAGGAAGGAAGGAAGGAAGGAAGGAAGGAAGGAAGGAAGGAAGGAAGAAAAAACCACCACCCTTAAACCTAAGTCAAAGCAGTAGAGAGCCCCCAGAGGGCACAATCCTCTTACCTTTGGGAGTCTGAAGAAAGGAAATGGCAGCCAAGAGCACAACTCGCGTATTACACAATATAAGGACATTCCAGACACAATTTAAGGGAGTGATGAGTAATGAGTATCTCTGCAGCGTCCAGCTCTGACAACTCGCTTCAATATTCAAGCGCTATAAAAATAAAATACCTGCTGTTTCATGCAGGAGGTCAGAGATGATTTTTCTAAAACTTCAAGAAGCTTCACTATCTCTTAAAGACTCACAGTGTGACAATAAACTTTGTGGAAGAGAAAAATGAGCAATACAGACAGAAAAGAAACCAAAGGTTGCAATGAAATTATTTTCATGAAGTAAAAATCTTTATCTTTGCAAGGATAAATCTACTTTCATTGCAGCAAGACGGAGGTATAAAATCAGGGTCAAGTTTGCTTTTGGATTTGTAAAAGCAGAGCTGTTTTTTGGTATTCAGACATCTTGAAAAATTATGAATATATACATATTCATATTTATTTAATATATATGCATATAAATAAATACATTTTCTGTGCCTCTCCTGCCCACCTATGAATAAAGTTTTAATAACAGTCTCTTTAAGTGCTGCATTAATTTTGCCCTGCCTTTAGGACCACCAAAAAAACAACTAAAATGCAAAATCCCTTCAGACTGTGCACCACAAATACATACCAAAGTGCAAATAAAACAAGCCTCAACAAAATAAAAATGAATCCAGCATCATCTACAAGCCCAACTTCAACACTGTAAAAAATACATATAGAACCTAGACGTGGCAAAAACTGGGAGGTTTTGGACTTTGGCCAAAAATTCAAAAGTTTGGCTGCTTATACCAAATTTTGTCTTCACTACCATAACATCGGGAAGACTGTAACCTGCAAACATGGCCACACCTCCTCTCATAGTCCATAGCCAAGCCTTTCCTTCTTCTCATTTAGTTTGACAGTAGCGTACATTTGATCCCAAGGCAACATTCATTTCCTACATAAGCCCCATTCCCATGAGGATAGAGTCCTCTGCTTCATAGACACTTCTCCAAAGAGGTTTAATGGGGGTTTGAACATAGAGATTAAGATATTTAAACTCCAGGGTCCTAGTGGAATAATCATACTGCTCCCATTAACCCATGTGTGGATGGAAACTTTGCCCATTTTTGGATTATTTTGTTGCAGGGACAATATCCATACATTGCTCTCTTCTGGACACATCAGCTGAGCAACGTGGACTAGCTTAGATGGCTACACCTATTTGGGTACCGTCAATAAAAGTCACTGACTCAGTCTCTGCTCCAAAATACGTTTGCCCTTAAAATGTGAAAGGTTCTTAACCCACTAGTCAAAAACAACAGCTGCAGAAAGAGAGCGAGCTGTTTACCACTCTGAAACCTGACTGCATACGACAAATAACTATTCTTAACTATTTCACTGCCAAACACGAGGACAAAGTTCTGATCACCAAAGTGTGGAAATAAATACGAAGTAATTGTCAAATAGGAAAAAAAAAAAATCTTAAGTGACATTTAGCCAAGTCCAGTCAGACCAAGATTATTTTGTTTAGACTTACCTTGGAATATTCAGTGTTGCAGTTCTTGATCTCCCAGTGGAAGAATCTGTCACGTTTTTCCTCTTGGGCTTGTGCTTGATTTGCACAGCGAGGAGACAAGTGGGACGCATATGAGTTTGAGGGAGACCTCAAGGTTGACCTCAACTGTTAGTTGTGCAAGTTCAAGCCCTACAGAAGCCATGTATCAATTTTGCCACCGTCCCAGAGAAGATGAGTAAGAGCAGCACCTTCCATGGAGGACATGACTTTGAAAGACACCCTTTCCCAGGTACTAAAAGCACTCCTTAATAATTGCTTCCATTTATTTGTGTTCTGTCTACACCAAGTTCTGCTGAACAGTGAACATTTAGGACTGTCAAAATGCTGATAATATTCTAAAACAGAGGAATATAAATTCTTTTGGTAGTAAAGTAAGGGCAGGATGATGTGGAGAACACTAGACAGATCACGTTTAATTTATTGAAATCATTTACTTGACGCTACAACAAAATCTGTGCAGGCGCAGCAGATTTCGGCACTGACGATCAGCAGATACACGATGATCTGAGGGAGGGAGCTCGGGGAGAAGCTCAGCTGGAGCCTTGCTCCTATAAAAGCCTTCTTTCTCCCTCTGCAGCCATGGCTCAGATTTGTTTTCACCTGGGCTTGACACACAGTTGCTGCCATTTCATTTGCAGATCTGAAGAAATAATCATGTCAGTACAAGAAATGCAATAGTTTCTTTGGTTTTGTTTTTGCTTTGTTTTTTTTTTTTTTTTTTATTTTGCAGATTAATTAAATACTTATGGAAATGAGAGCTAAACAGAACTGGTTTGAGCCAACTTGCTTTATTGGCTCTTGACTATCTGAAACCCGCTATGGCTTCAGGTATCTTACACCTTCTCTTCTTCCAGGCCTAGTTATAGGCTGAAGATCAGGCACCGCACTTCAGCTGCATGTTATTAGAGTCAGACCCAGTTCATTTATTAAAAGTTAACATTGTACTTTATCTTTGTGAACACCCATTGCAGCTGCTGCCCCATTTAAAGGCGGGCATTTACCTTTCTTAATTGTGTTTCTCCTATTATTTCTTGCAGCTCTGATGCAGGAGGCAAAGGCAGGTTGGGAGGAGATCAAGGTAAGAACGCTCTGGCACCGCCAAAGTAGGATTTTTGTGATGAGTAAGTACGTCCCTCTTGGTGATTTCTGATGCAGAAATGCAGTAGAGTGAGGAGGCAAAGTGTCCCACAGTCCATGTTTTGGTGGAAATGTAACGTTTATGTTCCTGCATGAGGTCATTGAGTGGCTGTGGCACGTTTCAGCTGTGAGGTTTTAGAGTGTTGAGTCCTGGACTGGATCCAAATGGCGTGACTGCATTCTTCCTCCCCAAATTCTTCTTGCAGATCCGGTTGGATACTGGTTTTGCCACTTTCTCCCCTAACCTGCGGGGCTGGGTTATGTGCTTTCTGATACACCTACCCATTTTCACTGCAGAAGGGAGAGGACTCCGAGCTGAGAGCATTAGCCGGGATTTGGGAAATCTGGGTTTTCTGAACCGTCCCAGGTTTCCCAAGACGGGGCCAGTCATTTAGCCTTTCCGCGCCCCAGAAGAAATGGAGAAAACAGCACACTATTATTTCAAAGCGGTGCTGCAGGCATAAATCCATGGAAGACTGTGAGGCACTCAGATATTACAGTAATCAAAGTCATACAAGTACCAAAGGTTGACATATCACATCTTCACAAAATCAGTAAGAAAATCTGCAAAGCATCTGGATGAAGACTAGTCCAGAAACACACAGATATTGGTACAAGACTCTCGTCCCAATATTTATGTCTGATAGGAATTAAGATGAATTATCAATCGCAAATATAGAAGAGAGCTATAAAATGTAAAATGAAACTGTATTATTATAATTTTAGGGCTTGATTTTCCTTATATATCTTTCCAGCTCTCTTCCACTACTAATCTATCTTGTTTAGGAAAAACAGTATATAAGTATAGTGGAGCTTTATTACTGAGAATGGCTATTAATGTAGTGTCTCGGAGTGCTCTCTAGACAGTTAAAAGCCTTTTAACAGTAAAATATGAAGGTTTCCTTCAAATTTGCAGTCATCTGCCTTCTAAAAGTTTGTTTCAGTTGCCAACATTTCAGTGATTTATAGAAGTCAAAGTATCTGATTTTTGCCTCTCCACAATAAATGAGAGCTATTTTTTCTTATTATTTTGTAAGGCAATGTCATTATCTTAAGCCGAAAAGAAAAAAAAAAAAAAAGTTAAGAGCTACATTAAAGATACAGCTTTCGAAATAACTTTTTAAGGCATCTGGCCTTATTTAAACCATCAACTTTACATTCAATTCCTTCAGGGATGGCTCCGTTGCTTTGCGCTGGCTCTGTGCCCTCCGAATAAAGCCTTGGATTTAATGCATGCCACCACGGCGTTCCCCTAGCTGCGCCGCCGCTCCGCGTAGATATATAGTAGAGGTATAAAAAGCCTAACCTCGGACACGATGATTCACTTCGGCAAAAAAAAAAAAAAAACAACCCACCTTATAACTGTGCAAGTTTCGACTAGAGGTTAGACTTGTGACTAATGTCACTATCTATTTATCCTTAAATTATTAGTAGAAGTGTTTATGTACTATGAAACGTTCTGTATGAGCTAGACGGGAAGCTGTAAAACATTTTATGAGAGCTGCCCACGGCTGATGGCAGAACGTTAACACAACGCTCAGGTTCATCTAAATTCAAGAAGTGCCAGAAAACACTTCCCCCCCCCTCCCCCCCCCCCCAGTGAGATCTTCACTCGACAAAGAGAAGCGTACTCTGAAAACCCACGGGGGCAAATTCTGCATGGTCCCGAGCGTCCCTGGAGAAATATAGAGCACTGTCAGCTTCTCCCGATTTCCAGACGAAGGGAAAAGCCTTTTAAAGGGTTTTATTTTCTCAGAAGAGAGCCTGAGGAAGGACAGGCCAGGAAATGAGGTGAAGCCCAATTAGAAACCTGCGTTGTGGCTCCCCCACCTCTGACAATTTTCAGGCTGAATTATTACCCCTGTTTTGTGGCTAGCTGGACTGAGAAACCAAAAAAAACCCTAGGTAATAGAACCACACAGCCAGGCAGACGCTGAATTGTGAGACAATCTCGTACTCCTTCAGATGCTGTGCAGCCTTATTCCTCCTGAAATTGGTTCTGTTTCCCTTCGTCAGGTAACCGACGTTAAATAATCGGCATAACCTGATTCAGTTACTATAAATCCTTGCTAAGAATCAGAACGATTTGCAAGTTGGAATCACACGAGCAAAAAGCTGCTCACTCGCAGCCGTTAATTGAAACTCAAACTGATTTTTATACGTGTCATAAAGAAAAAAAGCTTAAGACAAAATGTGTGGTACCAGCTTAAACATCCCTCTCTGCTTCTGCAGCAGGTAAAGTGGTGCTAAGACACACGCCGTAGGCAGCACCAGCCCGAGTGCTCTCATTTTTGTTTTAAAGCGTTAAAGAACACTCTGAAAATGAGAAAAAAAAAAAAAAAAAAGTGATTACTTCCCAAAAATGAGAATAAGCTGGGTTAGTCCAAGATAGGGAGACATAACCTACCTTGTTTTACTCTAAATTCAGCTCACTGGCTTGTGTAGAGAAGTGAAAGGTTATTATATGGGTTTGCTGGGCAAACCCAGATTTTATAAATAATTGCCTGTCAGCCTGTTCAAGATAGACAAACATACAGCAGACCAACAAAAACATGATCTGTCATATTTCTGAGAGAAATGTATGTTGAGTCTTCATTCTCTGGGACTTTAAGTAGACCAGTAAAAAATAAGTGCCAGTATTTTCCCTGCTTATGCATATTTTAAAATGTAAAAGCTGGGAGAGATACAGCTACGGAAGGAATTTTGATTCCAGTGCCCGGTGCCTGAAACGGTTTCTTCTGTCTATATCCCTGCAGATCGAAACCAAATACAATAAATGCTGGTGTCCTTTTAAAAAGGCTGGATGTTTACAGCAAGCGTATAATTTTCCGTGATTAAGGACGCCAAGAAAAATAAGAGTGATGATAAAAAGAAAAGTTTAATCATATATTTCAAGAAGCACAGATGGAACATCAGAAAACTTCCCCCCCCTCCCTCGTTTAATACACTGCGTCATACACATTACTTTTAGTCCTTTACACACAATTAATTCCAGAAAACAGAAGCGTAAGCAGGTAAAAGAAAAAAGCAATTTATGAATGGCGGCAATATTTGATGTACAAAGTTTTCACGTTTACAGTATTTTGGTTGCAAAGAGAAGAGACATTTTTCTCTTTATTTAAAATATATATATATTTTTTTTTTTTTAAAGTTTTTTGCAAGCAGGTCCAGGAAAGCAGGGCAACAAACCCACTTACAACCGACCACAAGAGCACACAGTGGGAGTAAAAATTAAGACCTCGCGTACTAAGCACAAAGGAGGACGGCTGCTCTATATGAAAGTAGTATTTTGCTGATCTCCTCTCGATTCCTCTCGATCCCTTGAGTGCTCTGTCTTAATTTGAGGGTTTAACTTAGATTTCAAGCCTGGGCTGAGGGCAGTTGAAGCAAACCCAGGGGGTTCCACAGGGACACGAGCAGTCCGTGCCTGTAGATGCTGACGACGGGCCGAAGCACGAGCCCTTTTCTCTGGTCAAGCATCATCGTGGTTTGCTCTATATTTGTACAGTTTTTATGGGAAGAACTGACTGTGTTTGCGAAGCCGGCGGAGGCTGGGGGAGCCGGGGACAGGAAGAAGCGTAGAGGGAGGGACTGAGATTTAAAAAATGAATCTGAAAACAAACAACGCGAACTAAAATATTAAAGAAAAAAAAAGGCCAAAAAGAGCCCATTTCTTCTTTAACCAAATCCAACAGTAACGCTGCCTTTGTCAACACCAGAGACAACATCTGCTCCGTGCAGCAGACGCTGAGAAAGTACAGAACGTTAAGCCTTTGCCTAGAACCACTGAGAGAGACTCAGTTATTTAACTACTTTAGGACGTATTTTTCTGAATAGGGGCCCAATCCAGTACCAAATCAGTGCACGGGCTTTCCGTGATTTCAGAGAGCGGTGGCTCAAGCCTTAGGAGATGTAAATATTGAGAATTTGGGGCTGACCACTTAGCCTGTCCTTGGGTCTGCAAAAAGACAGGGCTCCAGCTGCTGAAGCACAGTGTACCTGAACCGTGTTCTGAATATCTTTGGATCTGAACTCGCGAGGTTACCCTCATCAAAAAGCCCCTTCCTGGATTAAACTGGGTGGCCCTGCCTGAACGCTTAAAAATGAGTTGCGAGAGATCAGCGGAAAATAGTGGAAATCAGTTTGCCTTTTTGTAAAAATGACAAGGAAAGCCGATAAAACCTTTACATAACCTAAATAAACCTACGTAACCTGGTCTATCTCTGGCCCCTTCCTGCCCCATCCTGCTTTACAGAACAACATCTCTGGGAGAACACACAGCCTTCCAAACGCTTGAATGAAAAAACGACACATCATTTCAGAAAGAAGCTGACAGCAGCAAGTCCCCTGCAAACTTCAGCATTGTCTGATCCACATTCTTGTCCACCTACACCCTATCCCAAACATCCTGCCATTAATTAGCTAAATGTTCCAGCTAGTAAACAAGAATAACGATTGAGGGGGCTGGAAAAAGAGACAGAGTCAGCCAGCAGATAGTCACAACAAACCAGCCCACTCACTGGTACACGGAGACATCGGAGCTGGTATTTTTTTTCTTTCCATGGAGGGGGAAAAGAAAATCACCTTAATATAACACTGTCTTTCCTGTTGCTGCAGCCCCAGCCATACTAGCAGGCGAGAAAAGTCATCCCGTTTCTGCGGTAGGCACTCTGTCAAAGAAAGAGAAAATCTGTAATGAATTATCACATCAACTTAAACAAGGGAAGAAGGCAGAGAGAAAGGCAAGGCTTTCTTCCTGTTTTGTAGACTATTCTGGCTGCAATCTAATAGCGGGCTTAATCTGAACATTTCTGGTGGGGAAGCTATAAGCAACCGCTCTGTCTATTAAAAAATCAGTGTGGTTAACAAGTGGTTAGCGACTCTATTTCGGGAGAGCGAGAGATATGCAAAAATGTAACATCCTATTTTGTTAATTGCCTGCAAAATAGATGAGGCCAAAAATCCACCATTATGCTGAATCTGTTTGTCCTTTATAAGCACGTGTTGTCTATTCACTATGTTCAAGAATCATTTCTAACCTATCTTAATAGTCTGTAAATTACTGAATAATTACAGTTTTCCAAACTTAATTTTTAGTCTGAGTCTAAAGCTATGTAAACAGACACTGGCACAATCTCCATTCCCCCAAACCAAATTAATCTTAAAGACCCTCTGGTCAGTACAAAATAATTTGATATCCCATATACCGTAACCTGGGATCAAGTGTTTCCAATGGTAAAGCAGCCCAAGAGTTAAATAGCATTTGAGAAGAGAATTTTAAAAGATCCTGTGACACCGTCTTACTAAAATACCTTTCATGCATTTTTAACATCTCTTTCTGAATCAATATAGGAAAATATCCCTTTTTACCCCAGGCACACTGGAAACCTTATATTTTAAGGGGATATTCTCAGTTTAAAAATGTATTGCTTTTGTTGTGTGATATTAACGATATCTTCAAAAAGGAAAGTCGTTTAAATACTTTTGCTTTATTTGGTTCACCTTCAGCAGTCATTTAGTTTTGAAAAAGAAAATATAGTCATCTACTTCATTACTGTTAGTGCTCCGTCGGATTTATTTTGTACCTCTTAAGTTCAAGCACTTAGGAAGTGCCATATATAACTACCATTTTTAGTGGCTCTACCAATTTCCTAATTAACTGAAGCGAGATCGGTTTCTCCTCTCTTAAACTAGAATTAGCGGAGTATCACTACGAGCAAAGGAGAACCTCAAACAGCTTTGTATATAAATAGGATTTATACCGAACGGTAAGGAAATGGTTTCAAAAACAGCAAGCGTGTATTCAGAGAGACATTTACAGACACGGAACATGCAAAAGGAAATATGTACAAGATGTTGATTACAGCATCCTTTACATTAACACCATACCTCCATATAGAGATCTAGCAGCATATGCCACCAAAGTCAAAGAGCAGACTATTAGCTCTGGGATGTATAGCCAGTCATCAGACATGACAGTATCACCGCAAACAGAAAATAAAAAAATGAAAAAAAATAAAAATCCGAAGACTCTACACCCAAACACGAAATGCACAAAAACAGCCTAGCCAATAATTTTGAAAGGATCCAATATATTCCCACAACCACAAGCAGCAAGGCCAAGGGAGTTTGGATCTGCAGCTTGCCCAAACCATTATGGCTGGCATTTTGAAGTCGATGCAAAAGTAATGTTTTTAGCTCTTTGACCCCAATATTTTTACAGAGCTTTATAACCCACGTGACAACCTTTAACACATAAACAAAATACTCAGGGCTATTGTGCAGTTTGCTCGAAGATAAATGAACCCGAGTATAAAGCTGGATCCACATGAAAGAGAAAAGGTTGAATTTTGCGAAAGGAATTTTGGTTGCAAAGCATAGTTGGGCTTGGCTGGGCTTACCTGGGAAATAATGCAGTTTAACATTTTCCAACATGGGCAATATTATACGCTCAGTTATAGCCCTAAAAAGGTCACTTTAGAAGCAAGTTTCATAGGAGGGAGGATAACACCTTCAGAAAGTTGAACACACCCACCAGTCTATATTTAGCAATATATTATAACTAGTGTGGCTATAGTTAGGATCGAAAACTATTTCCTACTTAACTCCCTGTTTCACATACTTTAAACTTTCTGAAACATTTGCCCTTGGGCTGAAATTTCCTCTGCTTTAATCTCTGCCCGAAGTTCAATTTCTTTGGAAAGAACCAACAAAATTCCTGAAGCCATTTTTGAAGTTCACCAATAATGAAAACAAGGCATTTTTCCTTCCCAAGCCAGAGAAAGCGATTCTGATATATGCATATTTTATTACGGAATTTAGCCATAAATTGAAGCATTTTACCCAGAAACAATCTTTACCTTCAACCTCAGCTTAAAGGTAACTGTTTTGAAAATCAGTATTTCAGAGGAGAAAGTTTGATTCATCCCATTCCATAGCAAGATAACACTTTGTTCTTATTTTCATACATTGCTAGATAATAAAGGTTAACCTCCAAAATGCTTTTATGCATAGCAAAACTCTTTTACAGTCATCCCATAGTTTGGAGTTATACCATACATCTTTAAGACATATACAGCTGAATTTGTGAGACTAAAAGACGTATCTTTACATGCCAAGAACTGTGAAGAGAAGCAGCACGATGTTTTTTATAAAACTTATATGCATATGTGCCCTTGCAAGAGAGGGTTTATATGTATGTGGCAGTCATTTAATGTGGTTTGATATAACGTAAAGAGTTTGGATGACACTTTTGGGTACTTTATGCCACTTTGGCAGTATCCAATTTTATTTTTTTTAAAATATGATTATTTGTCTCAGAATTACAGATAGAGGATGATGCAGTCTCTTGATGTGGGATTAAAATGGTAAACCATAGCTGTATCCATTTTGGTGGGTACGTCTTGCTAGACCCCAGTGTCAGGAGATAACGGAAGCCCATGGTCCCTCCTGGAGCCCTTTTTGGAAAAGTGTCTACTGCATCCAAATTTTTTGTGTGCTTTCTCTAAACAATTACTGTCGACCAGCCTGTGTTTTGATTTTTCCTGCTGTGGGCTGACTTTTTGCCATGGATGAAGGTCCGTCAGCCTGTTATCGTACCCGCTATGTGCACTGGTGGTCAAGGGACCACCTTTTAGACGTGGGAAATCACCTAGCTTGGCACAAATTACACAGTGCACCTTGCCAGGATGGATTTCATGCTCTGAAAAGTTGATAGAACCTTATTTGGCCAATCTAGCTCTCACAGAAACTCTTCTTGCTCCTTGCTATCATATGACAAGATTTTGCATCCCCTTCTCCAACGTCATTAAAAGTGAAAGGAGAGATTGCTGCTACCCACAACCAGAGGCTGAGCAGGCTGGACCAAAGGGAAAGCAGAAACACGAACTTCATCTTGCCCAGTCCACTCTTGCCATTTGCTCCCATTTAGGGGAGAGGCATAAAGATTCTGCTGCTTAGTCCTCTCCTTCCCAGTCCTGACCCCAGCCCGTCTAGGCACCATGTGAAGAACCTTCTCATGGCTTCTCAGGCATCCTCTATTTGCCTTTAGTAGAGGAACCCTACCTTGAAAATGTTGCTCCTTCAAGTTATCAAAGCACATTGAATTCTGATATGAAGATCTTCTCTGGGAATGCTATCGTTATTTAATAAATGAAGGTAGGTTTTTTTCCAGCAGCCTGAAAGGAGGTACGATGAAGCAGAAAAGATGAGCCGTGTTCACTGCTGTCAGACACTTAAAAGCAAGACCATGCTTTGCCCTTAGTTTGGTGAAAGAAGGGAAAACTAACAGCTCAAAAAGGCAACCTGTAACAAAAGGCCTTGGTCAAGTAACTCCTCAAATTTCATGCAAATCGTCCATTTTCTCCTCTCTTTTTTGGTCCCATGTCTCTCCTGTACTGGTAGCCCAAGGGAGCGTGTTAAGAAGCACCACGAAGAACTGCTCCATGAAGAAGAAACTCCTGTCCCTACAGTAGGTCACATGAAATGGAGCAGTTTACTGAAGAGGTCATAGAACCAGTTTAGGGGCAGATAATCACGTGTTTATTAACACAAGATATACCGAAGCTGTGATTTACAGAAAAAAGTCCCAGCCAGACCTGAAGATGTGAGTACTCCTCAATTAGGTAACATATCAGATTAGGAAACTAAGACTTCTGAACAGGCAGCTTAGCTAGAAATGGTTTCCAGTTAATATTTTACCCTAGTGAATAATTTCACAGCTGTAGCACGACGAGAAAGAGAAGTTTTGTCAAGTGAAAGAAACAGCTGTGATTTTTGAGTGGACAGACGTTTAATTCTTTTTTGGGATAAAATTTGGAAAGTCTAGGGTAAAACATCTCCAGCGGGCATCCTAGACGCTAAAGTTTATTGGGCCAAATTCTCCTTTGGTTTAAATCTGCAGTTCTGCTTACTGAGGCACAGTGAGTACAGTAAAAGCTGAGGCACAATGTCATACCACAGGTCTGTTGTCTCGCTTAAAGATGATAAATCCTGAATTATGGGTCTGGTATAAGCAAGTTACAGAACAGCCTTTTTAAAACTTGAAGTCTCCCTTTCTTGGTGTCCTCTTGCATGTGTGTGGGCAAGTGGTTTAATTACAATGCAAAAAGTGGAATGGCAGACAGAGACATCAAAATCAAAGAGCAAGTCCTGGCTGAACTTCATTAGCAAACATAAATACAAATAGGCACATCTTGTTTGTGACATGCCACGGTCCTTCCCTCCTTTGGTAATTTTACTCTATTCTCTGATATTTGCATAAATGTAAATCGAACCATATGACTTGAACGGGCTTATGATAGGGGAATCATATGCAAAACTTCTTTTCATTAAATAATTCTCTTCATGCAGTCTTACAATGTTACTGTGAAAATCGGGGAGGACTGGATCTCAGACAGTGAAAGGCTTTATTTAAGAACAGTGGAGGGAGCCCTGCCCTTTAAATAAGAGACATTCTTGGATCAGACACTGGCTGGCAGGATGGAAAAAAGGATGTAGCATTAACTTTCATTCCATTCCAAATAACCTGGAACCCATAAAACACAAAGATTCTCTACTTTTAAATCTGCTCCTTTTCTCCCCGTGTCTTCTTTCCATTTTATTTGGGGAATGCTAACTTTGAAATTTCATTAGCCCTCCATAATATCAAACAAATCATCCTGGACAGATTCATAGCTCTTTGTACATAAAAACATCTACATTAAAACCCCTGTGATTAAAAGGTTACTCCTCTAATTTTTCCCAGCCTGCATAGACAAACCACATGCAAAGAAGTGTCAGCTTATTTAGAGATTAAAATAATAATTAGTTTAGGAGGCAAAATACAAGCAACATTGTTTAAAGAAGAAAATCCATATGTTGTTTAGAATTAGCTGCTTCTGTTTAAGTTTAGATAGATTTGTTTAGATATAAACTCTCCTTATTAAAAGTGCATACGTGTTACAAAAGAAATATAATGGGTATTTCTCTCTCCAATTTAAAACAATAGCACTGAAGGCTGTAATTCTACAAACCCATCTTTAATCAGTGGCCAAAGCACAGATGTCTGATATTACTCAGAGGGTGAGGGGACGTTTTCTGTATATAATGTCTAGGACATGGTCAATAATGAATAACAAATCCCAAATATCTATCTATGAACACCCAGGTTTAGTAGCTTATGAACTCGTAGGATGCTCTGGATGGCCTGCCACTCGGTATTCACGAAATCTCATGGATTTCATTTATGATGGGGCCAGACCAATGTGCTGAAAGTTACAGCATCCGTTTATCCATACAGTAACGGTCCCTTTGGAAGCACAACCACATCTGTGCTTAAGCTAGCCCCCAAGAAACCGCAGTTAGGTGTAAGAAACACCAACAAAACAACTTGATTCCTCAGGTCGGTTCCGGGAGTCTTCAGCCACCCAGTGAGACACCAGCGACAGCAGTGGCTTCCACACTGGGAAAGGAACCACCTTTCACAGCCACCTCCAGGAAAGTGGCCCAGATCACCAGCACACTTTACGTAGGCGACCACAAACTTCACGCGCTGATAAAAGCCCTGCCTCAGTAAACCACCCTTCAACGGCTTGTAACAAAACGCTTTCCAGCAAAGCCAGTTCTGGGCTTTGGTTTACCTTTTATCTGCCAGCGGCGTAAACTTTTTCAATAATCACATAAAACTATGTTGCTGTGTCCAAGAACAGGATATATCCAGGATCTATCATCCAAGTCTGTTAAAGAACATAGTCTAGATCTCAACTACCCAACTTTTTTATTGTTGCTCTCTGCTACTGGGAATAACAACATTCCCAAGGCTGATGGAAACGTAGGATCTCTGAAAAACAAGGACCAAATGGATTTCTCAGACACCTCATACGATACCACCAGTGGAAGGAGAACAAAATGTAGGGCTTGTACTGCTGTCCTTCAGCTCGTTTGGCCAAATTTGCGATGCTGCAGTTAACTAGAAAATGCTGTTCTCAGGGCTGGGCTGGTATTATAAGAAAGAAAAACAAGGCAAAAGGATCATGGCTTCTGTTGCAGCAAGAACTGGGGTGTGGGAGTGGGGTACCAACATCTGCCAAAAGAAAAAAAGAACAAAATTGGTAGGGAGAGAGAGAGATCATTTTAAGTTTCTCAGAGGGTACTGTAAACAGTGAAGGAAGGAAAAAATGGAACTATAAAACAATACTTGGCAGCCAGTTTTGCAAAACAAACATATTTTCGCAAAGTTCTTCCCATCACTGCCACCAACTTTAATAGGCTTTATTTGTCTGAGAGCAAGAAACCCTTTTTAATTGTCAGAGAAAAGGCGACGCTGCTTAGCACACTGATAGAAATTCCTCTTCTGAGCCCTACTTCAACCGCACACTGCTCCCCGTTCACAGTCAGAGAGAGGAATTCCTTCCCCCAGGCTGCAAATCCTGTAGCTGGGCTCCATCACCACCCTTCCCTGGACCGAGGGAGCAGGCTGTTGCTTCTCCTGCAGAGCAAGCCGAAATATGGCAAGTTGTTATTGCCGTGGGTCTAGAGGCCCACAACTGTCTGCTCATGACATGCTACTGGCAGAGCGCACAGCAGGTCTCCGTGAGGCACCAGACCTTGATGGGTACGACCTGTTGGACCCCAGCGTGGTTAACCTTATTCCCCCCACCGCGATGGAAATGGCGGCGGTTCCTGAGTATCCCTGATCTCCTCATGAGCATCGCAATTATTTCACTAACAATTTTTACCGCCTTACGTCAAACTGGTCAAAACCCTTTGAGTTGCTCAGAGGCCAACGTCTCCTCTTCTGATGTGTCTCAACTCGCTGCTTGAGCTGTACGGCAGCAATAATGCGTACGGGCAAATTTATTATGTCTGAGAAAGAAGTTAAAGCAAGAAGCCCTGAGAGGTACAAAGAGAAGGCTGTAGGTATGGTTAGATACCCAAACCTCTGGTTTATGACTCAGGGCACTGCACAGTCACAGCACTCCCATGTGAAAATATACCACTAAAACCAAAACCTCCTTCAACCTGAGAGTAATTCAGCATGAAATAATCTGGATGGCTCCCTTTCTCCAAGGATGGTGGTTTTTGGTTTTGTTTTGTTTTTTTTTTTTTTTTTTTTTTACTTTTTAAGGTTTCCTTCTACTGCTGTAGAGGCTCAGGGGTTTTTCTGTAGGAAGTGACAGAAGAGGTTAAATTCCCCCTCCGTGGCACTGCTGCTCATGGGCTCAGCATATGATTTTTAGCGAATTTATTTGGAAACAATATGGTGTGGTACAGTCGTCTGAGTACAAGGGCAGGAGCCAGGGCTGGGCTCTGCTCCCAGCTCTGACACTTACTTGCTGTGTGGCCTCAGACAAACCACTTAATGTCTCCGTGTTTCAATTTCCCCTGCCTTTGAAACAGAAATACTGTCACCCACTGAAAACCCTTCTTGAGGGTCGCTTGATTACAGAGCTAATACACGGCGTTTTGAAAACACTGTATGCTATTCCGTAATTATTATTTTCATTACATTATATCTTCCATTGTAATGACTGAAATACCAGATGTACAGAAATGCATGCTAAAATTGGCAGTTATTGGATAGGAGGAGCGGGTGTTACTTTGAAATAAATTAAATTATTTGGGCAAAACCAGACAGTTCACCTACATTCTTTTCCTGAAACGGTTGCGACTGTAATGAAAGGGAGCATCTGATGACATTTTGCAACACACTTCTCTTCCCCCACCCCCTGAAAACATCCTGTGAAGGCTCTCTGCGGAGGGCACAGCATCTCCGGTCTCCCTTTGATTCAATGAAGCATTTGCACCGGGGAAACGAGAACCCAACCGACAAGGCAGGGCAGAGAGAGTCAGTCTGTAAACAGAGGAATTTTCTCAGGCTCCGAGGCCCTTTGCTGGTGGCGGCATTCGGGTGCGGCCACTTCTAGCCACGCTCTTTACTGACGGATGCACTCCGTCTGCAGCCGGGCGCCCGCACACCGGAGCGGTGGGAGGTAAGAGGAATTAAGGTAATGCATCAGCGGTTGCCAGTGAAGGAGATGGGAAGGAAAAAAAAAAAAAAAAAAAAAAAAAAAGGCATTAAAAAAAAAAAAAGGGCAAAAGAAATATACTATTTCAATCAAAGTCTGAAATTTGTAGAAGCGGTTTTGGTCTCAATATAGAAAAAATATTTATCCAAGAAACTCCTACTCGGGTGCGAACATCCTACTTCTAGTGGGATTTTGTTTGGCAAAGTGCTGTGAAAGAGTGGAAGCTAATACAGAGCATGTCTATAAACAAATATATTTATTTAGTACAGATTGACACATTCACTAGAGTATTTCAGTGATTACACGTGTAAAACTATTTCCTATAGTGGTTTCCTTTTGTGATTCTGCTAATTTATTCAATCCACCCCATTTTCATGCATTGAATGTTATGAGCCATTTCAGCCACCCAGACTGAAATGCGCGTTTGGAGACTACACGCCTGTTTTTTCATTTCATCATCTACACATAATTATTTGGTGATATTAGGAATTTGAGCTCGAATGGAAGCCAACCAACATTTTAATAGCTTAAAAATCATACAAAATGAAGTCTGCCCTGAGGTTAATGAATAAGAGCCAAATCTTGAGGCTCTCGCTCAGTTTTTACTCACTCCTTATTCAGGCAAAAGTTGAATCAATTGTAGTTGGGCTGATTAAAAACAGAAGAACATATATTTGGACGTTTCTCTCAGGTAAAACTGAATAAATTACCCAGGATTAGGCTGCAGAATGGCATCCAATCGATCTTGCACGTGTATTTCTGCAACACGCTGGAGAAAAATTCCAAGTGCTGCAGCAGTTTAACCGGTTAAAACAATATTTTAGCAGCAGAATAAATTATTATACACTACCCAGTTTTATGACATTTATATTAGAAATAGCCCCGAATCAAAATACGTTTTTCTGGTCCCTCCTGAACTTCTGAAGACCAGGATCAAATCCAAACTTTAAAAAATGGCCCACAAAGTATGAAAGCCACATGCCATTATCGTTCAAAACAAAGCTCCATCCCTAATTTGAACTATAATCCAGGCATATATTGATACAGCTATTTGGGTTGTGATGACGGGAAGCATTTATAACTTAGGCAATTAAAGGTTATTCTTTAATTATATGCAAGATGTCCTAGTCCTTGTGCAAAGGATGCAATCTGCCTGTAAAAAACATGAAGCAGAGCAGTTAATTCCTTTGAACAGTTAACACTTTACTTGTAATTGGTGATAATCACAGGAAGATGCTCCTCCCTTAAAAAACAACCCGTTTTAGTATTGGCCAGCCATGGCAAAGTAATGACACATTTATCCCATTCAAGCCAGATCTAAGCGTGAGGATGTGGAAAAGAGAGCAGCATGAAGAACAGATTTCTTCAGTATATGCAAAGCGAATACAAGAAAGAAAAAAAAAAATAATCGCTGACGGGAATGATCTGGTCATCTGTGAACAACACCAGATCCCCTGACTCGGTCTGTGTGACAGTGGCCCTGCTCACCATCTCCCGACAGCCTGCAATTAGGGTCTCAACGCTGAAACATGCCGAGCACATTAAGAGCTCGACTGTGGGTGGCTTCATTTGTAAACGAGCAAGTGGGGAGACGTGAAGAGGGCAGTCTCCTCCACATCGCCACCCGCTCTGCAGGGCCTGCTCCTGCTGCCCCAAACCATCCCCCGGAGGCGAGTGGTCCTGGGTCTCTGCCCAGCAGTTCTTCACTCGCAGGACAGACAGACTCCTTCACGTATTTAGACAGGGGGCTAACGAGCACTAACAGGGCTAATGGCACGCTGGTCAGCATGCCAAGACTGCTCAAAGCCTTGCAGGCTCCCACAGAAGGCAGCCTCTACAGAAAAGAGCCCTTGTTGCACCTTCTACGAGCTTCTGGCGAGTTACGAGCTGCAAGGATGTACCAAGAAACTTGGGATCCCAAGGAAGGCCAGGCTTTTTTTTTACATTATACTTTTTAAAAAACATTATATTCACATTCCAACATTCATATGTTGGAAAAGCTGGTTGATGAGGCAAGATGAAAAAACATGAAGGATGGACGTCTCTAATGTATGGCTCAAGTTATCTCTAACCTTTCCAAATCTCTTTCTGTCCATCCATTCCTTACCTGCCTCATGTCTTGGCGAAATGAGCCATCCCAGAGACACCATATGGTTGCTGAGAATAGCAGAATTCCAAGTAGAATTCCAAAATGTCCTTCCTAGAATTGACTAAACATTCCTTTTGGTTGTTTCTCATTGACGGGTCTGTGGAGGGGGCAATAATATTTATGTGGTGAAGAAAATGAAATGACTAGGCGGACTCTGAACTTTCACGCTGTGCTCCCTCTCCACAGACCCACTTATACACGCTACTTGCTATGGCACACTTTACTTAAATGAAAAGTATTTTCAAATTCTAGGACAGAAGAATGCCATTAACAATATCTCGGCAATCTGACCCATCCCACTAAACTCTCTCTTCTTCAGTAGCACATCTCATCGTTTTCTTTTGCATCCAGTTTTACAGAAGACACACATTTATATGCACATCTACAAAGCTGATACTTGTCTGAAAACAAACTGGCCGGGCCACGAGATTCTTCTGGCTGATTGCCACTGTTCAGTCATTAAATAGAGGCTTACGAATAGGGAGATGGATTACCCGCTTGTAACTCCATCAAGGGCTTTTCATGATATCGCAGCCCATATTTTTTTAATAACATTGAGGAATATTTAAATCCTGTATGAAAGTTTTTTCATAAGTACTTCTTTGATGTTAGAACATTTTGATTTGTGTGCATGCTGACACCAGAACAGCTCGATTACTGCATGTTCATTTATCAAAGAGTGCAGGGTCGATCCCGTTCGGATGCGCGATTATTGCATCAAATACATAACATGCGCTAATCATGCTGACAGCAACACCCCCACTTCCGATGGCTGGAAATACAAGAGCAGTAAATAATTACTGTAAATGAAGAGATAGTTAGGTCTCATTAAAGGTTATTGTTACTACATCAATAAAAGAGTTTATACTAAAAAAGGAAGAAAGGTGGTAGGGGAGTTACTGAGCCCCAAACCTAGAACACATTGCAGTTCCTGGTCTTAAAGCTAATGGGACCCGGTGGATCCCGACTTCAGCAAAAAGCGAGTGTGTTGTCTCAGTCACGTTATTTATTGTGATGGTGTAACTCCCTTTTTCTTTGTTTCTCCTCTTCCCCCCAGCAGAATGGCTGCTGGTAAGATGGGAATGTCAGATCCAGGTTTTTGGCTCTCCAGTAGCTCTGAATTTCCTGGCTTTTGTGGACTGAAATCAGACTCTTAACGTCACTCATGTGCATTCTGTTTTGGGTAATTGACATTAATTTTTAGGTTGCATCACCGACATCAATCAGTGCTGTCCTCCGAGGACTAGAGTTAAGGGGCCACAATAAAAGGGCATGATATTGTTTCTTTTGTTTTATTTTTGGAGCACTTTTGACTACTCTATACTTTGCCAGTTGATGTTACATTCTTTCTGTGTGAGACAGTGTAAAACATTACTGCCTGTCTCGTTTAAAACAATACTTTGGTGTTACGGTAAAAGGCTCTAGAGGCTGGGACAGTCACCCCCGGTAAAAATCCAAGTTGATACCTTTTGTCTGTGTAACACTTTGAAGAAACTATGAAACAGCAACCCATTTCTTTAGAGAGAGATATGTTGCCCATTACAGATGTTTTCCATATGGGAAGTGGAAGGTCGGCCCCTTCCCCCTCCACTCATCAGTGTTCTCACATCGTAGAAGGCATCTACAAAGACAACACGGCTGTAAATGATATTGCACAGAAGCCTCCATCAGCACGTCCTGTAAATGAACAAGCTGATTTTCATTGTACAGGGCAGGAATATGCACCACTGTAGCCCATTTATGGTGGGGATTTTGACTCTTCAGCTTCCCATTTTACCAGTGTACTGCAGAAATACTCTGGGGTAAGTAGTCAAGAGAAGCCAGACTAGGCTTCAGATGCTAAACTGATGAAATGGAAAAAAACAGATTAAATTAGTAGAGATTACTGCAGATTATCATGATGCACCAGCTGGTGGGTTCAACACCATCTCCCTCAAATCCTTATGGGTGGGAAGGAAAATTCTCTCTCACACATGATCATGATTTTAAGGGGAGAAGAATCTGGGGCACCTCAATGGGGCTAAGACCTACTTTTTAGGCATTGGTACAGAGTCATATACGCAGGATCACAGGTACACCTTTGTGACAGATAGCCTTTGGGTGAAGAATTGACCTGTTGCCCCAAATTTTGTGTTACTCCTACCAATAGATAATACCAGCTACAATTAAAATGGACTTAGAAGCACAGCTGGACTCTAAAGAGAGCAGAGCTGTATTTCCACATGTTCAGCACCTGTAATGGGAATCACGTCTTCAAAAGATCTTAGAGCTCCAAAGCACCATTTTGTCATTCTTACAGTCTGGTTCCACAAAGTTCATCGCCCCAGGTGTACTCAGGATGTTTTGTCCTTTCATATATCTCAATACTTTTTTTGGATGCCGGAGCTATTCTAAGACTTGAGTCTTGACTGCAGGTGTGACTTTCTAAAAGTTCAACGTGTAATGGAGGCATTTCCTCATCTCAACCATTCCTTTCCCAAAACACATAATTATCTCAGAAGCAGTAAACTTCAGAATAAAAAAGAACACAAATAAACACAGAATTTTTGTTAAAAAATAATCCTTATTGTCTAATTCCCTAAGCTTTTGGTTTTGGACAAGACAAGGAACCGTCTGTGTTAGTTTATATCTAATTTGTAAGTGGACCATTATGTTTCTTCCTGCTAGTCAATATTGTAACATAGCTTATCTATTTTGCCATTAGTTATTATATATTATTGTATAATAATAATACATTCTCTAAAATGTCTACAACGTAAACTCTCACATTGAGATTTTGAAAGCCAACTAGTGATCTTAGCTATTTCACTCCTGGACTTTTCACCAGAAGCTATGAGGCTAAAACTTTAAGTAGGCTCAGAAATAAACCTTAAATAGTAATCTACTGAAATTTTTCTTTTCTTCTCTGCTTTTTTATTCCTATTTCCTTCTCAGTTTTCTTTTTTTCTTTGCTTTTCTTTATTCTTATTTCCTTCTCAGTTTTCTAAAGTGTGCAGCACTGACTCATTTCTTAGAATAGACAAATATTCCCCAATAACCTGAAATCTTTTCATTTTCTTCTTTTGACATATTTTCCTGTTCACCTTTCTCTGTTCCTCATGACAGCATTTTTTTCTAATTTTTTATTACCAACTCTATTCTCTTTAACCTTAATTAAATCTTTCCTTCTGTTTATCCCTGTCTTTGCCCCTCGATTCAGTTTATCCGTCCCTTGCTTACCATCCCGTTTTCCCATCTTTCCGTAAGTCATCACCCTCACCCACTCACTCAGAGATGCCCAGCATCTCTCTTCCTTTGCTGTTTTTCTTTCCAACCCTATTTCTGCAGGTTCTTGTCTCTTAATGACATCAACTCCTCTATAAAGAAGTGAAGGGCTTCTCTATCTTGATATAATTCCATCCAAAACTTACTTCACCCTCTCCCAACCAATTTTTGGCTCTACAACTCTATTAGCAGTCATTGTGGAAACTATAGAAAACTGGATCTACTGCTTATGATAGTTGTAGGACAGAAGAAGAAGGGGGCACTGGACACGCAAGAGAAATTCTGAGTTCACGTATAGGAGCAGGAAGACCATAAACGCTGATTCGGAGTAGCCAGCAGCTGGCACCCAGGGCATAGAACCCTCAAAAGCTTGAGGGAGATTTCGTGCTTCCCACAAGCTTAAATTCAGTCTTGGACATTAAATATAAATGAAGTATGTGGTTTTCTTTTTTTTTTTCTTTTTTTTTTTTTTTTCTGTAATTATTCAGTTTGCTTAATGAAAAGAAAGCAAGAGGGAGAGGAAAAAAAGGGGGCACAAGCCACCATTGTGTCAAAGAGAAGCATGTTTGTGCCTAGTCCATTGAAGAAATTGCTCAAAAGCACTTCACCTTTGTGGAAATATTCCCCCCATGAAAGGCTGGGGCTTCTGCCCCAGAAATGGTGGCCCCAAGTTTGCCCTGCCCTGAGGCTGGATGAACGCACAAGCTGCCATTTCTAGTGAGCTTCTATTTTTCCTTGATAAATTGGTGCTGCTTAATTGTTCTAATATTTCCTCCCTTTGTTTTTGGCTGTGCATGAGTCAACTGAATAAGCTGCACGGCTAAGTCCAGCAAATGCTGAGATATCACGGAGTAGAGGGTGTTTTGGGGCAATTATTTATTCCTGAGCTGTTGACGAGGTGAAGCATTGATCCTGGCCCTCTGTAGGGGAAGGAAATTCATCCACCCCCAAGGAAACAACCCCTTTTTGCTATCTTACATGTGGTACTTATGACAGGTGTTACGGAGAACAAGCCTGGGGACAACAAAATAACAAAATATAAGCACGTCCACATTGCACAATAAAACATCTTGGTTCTGAACTGGAAGAGTATATAGCAAAGACTGCTGCTGATTCAGCTTTGGCTTTTGAAGTGACCAGCCAGGGTGCCAAATGGGGTGGCATTTTTGTCTTGTGGGCAAATTTTAATCAGGCACCAGGCAGAGTCAACCAACTAATTACTCACAGGCCACTTGCCCAGTATGAAAAGGGAACAATTTTCAATCTTTGACAGATTGGATTTGAACAGGCAACACAAGTGAAAGCATCTATTGTCCATTACCCAGTCCAGCCCCCAGACATCCAATTTCTCAGTTACCATGTAGCCTGTTCAGAAAAGGTTTGTCAAGCAACAGCCTTTCTAAACAAATTACATCAAAATTCCTTACACTATGCCACATACTCAACTTGCCTTTCCAAAAAGAGCCACATAATAAGTTTCTAACAAGGACACTGCTTATTAAAGCACTCTAGATTTTCTAGGTCAAAGAGGTGAAAGACAAAGTCAAAATAACTGAAATAAAATATTCTATAAATCATGTGTATTTACTTACAAACACCAAAAAGCAAGATATGAAGAGACCTGCTGCTATACTAACCAAAATTCAGCTAACTATTTGGAATTACCATCTTCTTGATGAAAGCAAGATTTAAGGCGCCAGGGTTGGCTTTTGGTTTTCAAAACCAAACAGAGCTTAGTAGAAGCTGGATCCTTCTTTCTTTTCCCACCCCTTCCTCCAAAATGTATAAGACAGACATGGCAAAGAAATACACTGGTAATGCATGTTGTTCCTTTTTGTACAATTAAAGGCCAAAAGTAGATACCTTTTTTCACATATACACTTGCTTAGGTAACCCAGGGATCTCAACTGAGAAGTGTAAAATTTCTTAATGCATTTACAATGAGGATTTTTTTTTTTTTTTTTAAATTGCCATCCGTATCTCCGACTTCCTAGAAACATTAAGAGCCGAGATTTCTGAAAAGAACCTTGTATCATTTCAGTATAGTTTTGAGACATGCCCTTTCAGAGTGCTGCATCTTTGTATCAGGAGATAGGAAGAGAAAAACGCGTTAGCTGCAGTTTGCTTTATGAGACACCCCTTATTTTTCTGCCTCTCAAATGTGTTCAAACCCATACTTTCTGTGAAGATTAAAGCAGTTTGTCAATCTTTCAAGGAATATGCTTTGTCAAGAATACAGTTAAAAACACCTTCCATTTTCTAATTTTCCAAGTTTTTACCTGTAATGATGATTCTGCAGTGGCTGAGTGAAACTCATTGAGAATGGATGTGCACACAGTTAATAAAAGGCCGATTTTAAAAAAAAAAAAAAAAAAGAAAAAAAAACAAAGAGGGTCTAAAATGGGTGCAAAGGAGCTGCAACCTACCTTCTAGTATGGGCCATGGACCAGCCCAGTACAAGTGAAAGAGTGAAGTGGGAAGTGGTTGAGAACAGCAGTGGATGCTCTCATTCAAGAGAGACTCGGAGCAGTCTCTGTTGGTGGGCTCCACGGACCCCCAGATGTAATCCTGCCCCCACCCCACACTTCCTGGCAAAAAAAAAAAAATCAAAACAAAAAACCAAACAAAAACCAAACCCAAAACGGTTGGGGTGGGCTGTGATACCACTTGTCTTCCTTCTGGGTGAATCCAGAGGAGGAAAGGATCAGGATAAATTATAGGTCCCTGCAAAAGCTCTGTGAGTTTATGATCACGCCATCTGGAAACAGTGATAACTGCACTATTAATGGGGGCGTTACTACAGAAGATCTGCCGGGTCTATTAAAACCAGCCATGCTGTGTGCTGGCTCATGAGACATGTTTGCTCTAATTTCCTCCCTGACATTTCATTCTTAAAGCTGTCAATAACCCATTAACCTTCCTGGCACTGAAACTCTAAAATAAAGTCCTATTTCAGCTCTGATTTTGAATCTGAATTGTGATAACTGATATCAAAGGCTAAGTTTACAATACACCGTTGCCGTAATCTAAATCATGCTATGGGTGGTGGGGTTTTTTCCCTGCTTACACAAATCTCTTTGCATCATAAACCAGGATACAACAATGCTGTTACGTGATATCCCAAAGTTAATTTCTTGATTTGATGGCAGAGCAGCAAATGTTCTTTACTGGTAAGTGACAGCTTGATCCCACATTTTTCAATGGCCAGAAGTGTCGGGTAATGAGGGGGATTGCTCACATTCATACAGTTTAAAGCCAGAAGGGAAAATTAGATCATCTCGTCTGACCTCCTGTGTACCACAGACCACAGAATTTCAGCCAGTTGCCCCTATTTTGGGCCAGTAACCGGTTTAACAAAGGCATATTTTCCAGAAATTCATTGGACCTCCATTTGGAGTCATCAAGAACCAGACAATGCAGAACTTCACTTGGTAGTTTGTTCCACTGTTAATTTTCTTGTGCCTTATTTCTAACTTGGATTTCTCTGGTATTACTTTTCTACATAAACACAAGTTATAAGAACAGCAATTAGGGCTGTCTCCACAATAATGGTAACATTAACGTGAAAAGAACATGTCCAATCGGGATGTTAAGAAGCCTTTTTGGCCACATGCACAGAAATATTTAAGCACTGGTTGATCCAGATAAGCCCATTACTGGATTTACAGAGATGTCTGAGTCAGGTACAAAAGGATGCATCCATGGAAGCGTTTTACTTTGGATCAGGGGGGCAGTTTTGAAACAAATCTCCCATTCGTGCCCACTTACAACACATCGCTTTGCACCGTGGCATGATTTCAGAGCACACTAACAGGACTCTTTTTGGATAAAACCAAACCAAAAGATGGACTCCAACCACTCACAGGCATTCAGTCAACGGGGACAGACTAGACCTAGTGCTAGAGTGAAAGCAAACCCCGCTGAAATGCTCATCATGGGCATGATGGGTCAGCATCAATCATTTGTCTTTTACACATCTGCTCCTATTTGTACTACTTGCAAACCAGACACAGCCTAATTCCCCCGACTTTAAAGAATTTCATGCCAGCAGCAGCAGAGAATAGAAAACCAAGATTTAGCAAATCCTTTCAGGAGAGCAGTAATTGGAGGAATTAATTTAGTTGAACAATAGCTGGGTATTAATCCATAATCTGAAGAACAATGGCAGTGATCAGAAAGTAATACAGCCAAGAGAGTTCCTTTTTTCAGTGGTATCCTTACATTTAGGAATAATAGTAGACTAATTCACCTGGCTCATCCTGAAAAGACCAAGACAGAAACAAAGGGCTTCTAGGAGAGCTTCCAGGAAAAGATAAGGGGAGACACTAATACAGGAAAAGGACAACAAATCTGACCTAATAAATAACAGAATTCAAGATTCAGAAATAGGTATTCCACAAAATTTTACAGACAATTAGGATAGTTGGTTTAATTATTTGTATCCAGTCATGACCTTCAATATACTATCCAAGGGAAGAAGAATAGGAATACATCTCAGAACTTGCAGCCGTTTACCCAGTCCAGAGACCTAGGTCAATTAAGCATTTTATGCTAAAGGAGACTTAAAACGAGACATGCAATTCCACACAAGACCACTTAAGAAAGTTGTTTTTTGTGGCTGCCAGACCAACAATGCCATTCTCAGAAGTAAGTGTTTCTGCGTGGGACAGAGCTACGAAGAAATGAGCAAAGATCGGCAAGAAGATGGCTAGATCAATGGTCACTTCAAAATGTTTTTTATTTTTATTGAGGAAACTTCCTGGAGAGTACAAAGGTCAATGCATGGGAGATCATGGCAAACCAAGATTTATTACAGAGATCTTTGGGGAAGTGACTAACACAGAAGTAAGAACTATTTGAGTCTTAGTTCACCATGACTTTCTTGATCTTTCAAATTATATTTCCTGTAAGTATTCACTTCCAGGAGTTGAAAGGCAGAAGATCTATCAGGTTGGTCAGTATGACCTCTTCTATATCGCAATTCCTAATTATCCCATCTTTTCAGAACACAACCGTACCACATAAATTTTATAAAGGGAAAAACTAAAAATTTCAGCATGCACTTTCAGAAGAGCACAAACCTTTCTTTAGTGTTTTCATAAAAAAGAAATATCCTCCTCTTTTTGCTTGTTATATTTTCAACTTTCCAAGGGATTGATTTATTCTTTATTGCTTTTATTTTTGCGATTTCTCCTTTCTGGGATGAAGAAATAAAGTACTGAAATATTAGAAAAACAATGAAAATATTTGTTCCAACCAGGGCCAAGTACCAACATAAAACACACAAAAGCTTTGCTCTTAGCCTCGCAGCAAAGGTCTGTCAATCCAGAAGCCTGAAATACACTGCAGAAAAGAGCAGACAGAGTTCATGCTGACCTAATCAATGACCTTCTGGGATGCCCAAGACTGGAAATACATGCTAATTTAAAACGAGATTTTAGGTTTTGGACTGTTTGTAAAGACAACCAATATCTACAAGAACTTTTCAAAAGATAGACTTGTCTTTGAATTCCAGATACAACTGAAATTAAAAAGAAATTCCCAACAAAAGGGGGAATCTGAAAAGAATAACAAGGTGATTTTGAAAACCTCGTGAGGTTCCGAGAAGTCTCTTTGGTCTTTGACTCCTTGGCTGGTGACGCTGGATATATGCAAACAGTAATCAGTTCCAGGCCTGCAGTAGCAGTGCTCACTCATAATAGAATAAAATTATAGCCTACATAGGAACTCAGAATTGAGAAAAATCTCTGACTATTTGGCAAAGGAAAGTATCAGGAAAGCAGAGGGGTGGAGAGGGAAAGGTTGTAAGGAATAAGGAAAGAAAATTATACTGTTCAGACAAATTGCACAACATAGGAGAGAAGAGGGGCAGAAGGACAGCAACAGCAGAAGGATCACAAAGCAAGCTCAAGAATAAATGGACGTGGTGCAAGCCAAAGAATTTGGTGACGGGTACCTTCAAGGAACCTGGTCCATATGTCACTATCCATGGAGAAGTGTCATTGCCACTGCAGTTAGTTTTCACCAGCGTATCAACACACTCTCTGAGGAACTGGCACACGTACATGACAGTCTTCAAAATGAAATTCAATATACTCCTGTCCCCACTGGAAACCTCACCTTCTTACCCAGTCCCTGCTAAGCTAACCAGTTGGGCCTGGAAAGATGCCATATGTGATCATCTCCTGTATTACAGCTTTCTTTGTCGATGCTGGAAACGAAACCTCAGGCATGATAATACCAAGAGTTAACACACACCAGCACCGCTATGCCAGCTCAAACCAGTTACATTTTTCTGACTCTGTGGTGGTTTTGAGTTTTCCTTCTCTCCTTCCCCCTCCTCTGATCAAGGACACACATGGCTGCCCAAAAGCAGCAAAGCCTTTCTACCAAAATTACTCTCCTTTAGTAACAAGACCGCAAAAGACTGAAACACACAACACTGTCTGCCACCACCCTATTCTGGTTGATTGTCTTTTAATAGCTACAATAAAGTTGTGCAAAGGAATAATATTCCACATCCTTGACTCTCCCAGGCAGTATATGGACGATCCCAGAGGAAAGTGTGCCTTAGCTGAATCTGCTACTTTATGACTAAAACAGGAAGTTCAGTCCCCTTTTATTGTACCTTTTTATTTTTGAAAGGCTGCCCAAACGGTTCCAAGTTGAGTTGAAGCAAAGTTATTGATGTCAAGAAGCCAAGATCTTTCGCCATGGCTTGCTGAATGAGGAAGGAAGAAAACTGTTTGTACTCAGCTGTCCTTTGCTTCTCCAGGCTAGCTTCGAGCCAAAGAAGCAGGAAGAGGAGAAAGATGAATAAGTGAAAAGGGATAATGTTTATCTTTAAACAAAATCACAATGTTCTGCTCTTAGCTCTAGCAGCCAAGACTTACTGTTGCATCCTTAAGACAGATAGTCTCTTCTCTGAGAGACGACAGGCTAATTATAGTGCTCCTGCCAGAGGGAACTCACACATGCAAACCATTATGTAAAATATAATTTTTTTCTTTAAGAATGCTCAAGATCATTAGACATGGTTTTTTCAATGCTAGAAAATCAAGCCAAAAATGAAAATAAACAGTTTCAAGTATTTGCAACATAATTCCCTCATGCATTTATGGAAATATAGTAAAAAGCGCCTTAAAAATGTGGTTTGACATTTCATGCTGGTCTGTTTTTCTATTTTTCCAGTTCTCAACATTTGCCCTCTTGTCCTGTATCATTTCAGTTCCACTGCAGTTTGGAAGAGATGATGGTGGTAGCCTTTGTCATTTCTACAGTGCTTTTCAGCCTTGTTTCAAGTGATGGGTGACAGAAACCATCGCAAGGACTTGCCGTAAATGATAAAATGCTTTATAAATTCTATTCTGCATAAAACAAATATAAACTCATATGCAAACACGACAGAACCGTTCACCAAGATAATTACACGTACAGCATTGCTTCCCTGACGATGCGCTTTGGTAAATTAAGGCTAAAGTGATGATCTACTTCAGTTAACATGGAAATATCATCCCTTTTTCCGAGTTCCCCTTCCTCCCGAAGAAGGGGTTTGTTTGATACACTACCACCTTCAAGAGCAATCCTCACTTAAATACAAACATGGAACAAATTTGCCAAGTTTGGCTATGATGTCGATGATGTGAAATGGCTTCATCTCTGTTTTATGCAAAGAGAACTGAACTCCCGCCTATCTAAACTAATTGCTATTTTAAAGGTTTTGTCCAGTTTATAAAGCACGGGACTATTGACAAACCAAACACCACGGTCTAATGGATTAAACAAGCAACGGCATGCCACAAATTCCTGACTTTTAATCCAGACTTTCTTGGTGCTCACCTTCTTGTTCCATAAAATTGAGATAATATTTATCCTCTACTTCACGAGGGTGTTGTGAGAGTGAGTAAATGTTTGGACAACTCTTCAAAAGGTCAGGTCCTAACCAGGCACCTGTATATAACTGAAGTAAACTGTTTCCTCAGGTTCCCGTGATATGGTCATGGTCCCCTTCTCCAGAGCCTTGCAGATCAGTTCATAATAACCATCCACACGCATAAAGTTGGCACTGATTTGGGGCTTCAGAGGGATTTCACCTATAAACTCATTATGTGGATAAATTATTCTCCTACCACAGGAATAGTTCAGAAAATGTAAGCGCTAAGAAAATTTTAACTTATTACCAGTCTTAAGCCAAGAGCATGACACCTCCCACCGTGTTGGTAATGCCAGTCAATTTAAAAATTGTCATTTAGCATCTGAATTGCATAAAAACGTAAAGTGGAAAAATAATTTCTTTTATAGAAAACATTTTAAGAACCACTTTCTTCTAGGTACTTCAGCAATTGATGCTCTGTAAAGGTTTAAAAGAAAAGCTTTAAAATCCCATGCTTTATTAGATGGGCAATTCCAGAGACTCGACACACTGTATAATCCCATCAGCGGTTAGTTCTCAAAAAACAAGTCACACATACGGAAAAAAGACTCCAGACCAAGGCAGGAGGCAAAAAGAGGTTAAATCAGTTACAACCAGGTTTTTCCTCAGTTTTAACTCATAAGTGATGACATAAAACCCAGAAAAAAACAGCTCCAACTTGAAAATGATTTAAATTTGCCAGCTCCAGCCATTTCTGGAAGCCAGCCAGCCTTAATTTGGACGTAGGGCTTCTCAAAGTTTGCACAGCTCTAACTTTAACCTGCTGCAGCCTAAAAAGCGGACCTGGTTAAGAGACACAAAAAAATATTCCACGTAATCGAACACAAGTGACAGTCTGTTCTCTCCAGGTACCCGAGCGCCGGATCAAAATGTTTTAGTTGCTTGGTTCCAGGAGAGGGTGGTGCCGTGTCTTTATGAGCAAAGCTGTCCACCTTAGAAATGCCTTCTGTACCCATCTAACGCTGCCTAAGGATAATGCTCACCAGAGGGAATAGGATTTGTTTTCCAGGAGGGAATATTTTCAGAGTCGAGCTTGTAATTTGTATTTGCAAATCTCCAAATTCAACAATTTCTCAGCCTCTATAAACTTGCAGATGGAAAGATCCTGTATTTGGAATAAATAATGTCTAAGCTTCACCTTCATTACAGGGCATTTTCTGTCAGAAGAGTGCTATATCCTGACTCCTGGAATACACAGAAGCCCTTTGTAGTAAAGCTATCGCACCGGGCTGTTCCAAGTGCGCAACTAAGGAGGTTCGCATTAATAGTACCATAGAAGGATTGCAGAGGGCGGGGGGGGAAAAGAAAGAAAATATTCCAGCAAGCATTGATTGGGAATGCCAATCGCTCTCTCAGGATCCTGCCTGAAATTCAAGGGTATTTTTTATTTTAATACATAGAAATGAACTTTTGTACTTGTTAAAAAAAAAAAAAAATCACAACATTGAAACATAAGTACATTTATCTTTTTACTATTTTTCCAGCCCTTTGCCCAAAATCTGCTGGTTATTAAAACATTGCTGTGTAAATAAAAAAGGTTCTGCTTTATAACTTGCCTTCTCTTTGCCCTGCTTACACACAATGCGATCGTTGTCTGCCAGATTACGCCCATTCTCGTAGCGCGACAGGCTTTGATGTCACACAGCAAGTGCTGTGACTTCATTATACGTGTAGAGAACACAGAAGGATTGTGCGACAACATTACCAGTCTGCAAAATAGATATTCAGCCTGAATCGAACGCCACCGGCAGCTTTGGAGCAGGTCTTTGACCATCATATAGCAAACATACAGACCACGTTGGGGTACACAAGAACACCAGTCACAGCTGTAGAGTGTTTGATCCGAGGATCTCAAAGCACCGCTTGACATCGATCCTCCCAATGGCATTAAAGAAGATAAACGATATTCTTAGAGGAAAGCAAAATGGGGGGGGTGGGGGGGGAAGTAATTTATTTGTATTCTACTTGACGACATCATCATCATCATCTACAGTTCACACAACCCGGAGCTAAGCACTAGTGATAGCTGCAGCGCGCAGTAAGACTGGGCAACGCTGTATAATGCTGAAGCCTGCCAAATGAGAGACTACGATATTCTTCTTATTATTACTATTATTAATAAGCATCCTATAAAATCACGCACCGGACGCTGAACGCCGTTGACAGGGATCTAACACGACAAAGTTGCGCAGTTCTTAATGATAATTGCATTTTCTGTACTTTAATTAATGACTTATTTATAAACCACGATTGACCACATAAAATTACTGAGTGGAAGGGACCGTTTTTCGTAGATCAAACAGCACGTGGTAACACCATGAACACTGCACGTGCAGCTGCTCTGAGGGCCAGGGCTTAAGACTTCAGCTTTAGAGCAGCCAACGACACCAAGACTTGACCTCAAGTTAAAACAGTCTCAGGGAATATTCCCGGACTCTCAGAAAACCCCTTTACACTTAAATTGTTCGACTAGCCCCAGGAATGTTCTTGGAACAGGGCAACTACCATTCCCCACCGGTGGGACACAGCTCAGAGGTATGCGGGGGCCAGAAACCATTCCCAGGAGGTGGTTTGGAGACGGCCACCCTCTTCTGGAGGATTAAAAAATGGAATAATATGGACACGGGCCATTCCATGCTTGTTAGCTTCAGTGTCAGAGAGCACAGACACAGTTAATCTCCCGGTACAGACACAGCTTTATGCAGTCAGCTCCCTAGGCTCCTCTGAAAACCTCGGCCCAGATAGCTGGAAAAGTGTCCTAATTGAGCAGTTAATAATTGCAGCGCGAGCGAGCGTGCTTTCTAACTTAAAAGCTATTATTTTAATATCCACAGGAGAAACATGTTTTCTTGAGAAAGTCGAGTATGAGGCAAAACAGGTATCTTTGTGTTGCCACGCGGGCTGTGTTTATGTGCTGATAAGGTCTTGTCCACTGACGAGAGGAGGGAAAAAAACAAAAAGCCTCCACTTTCAGAAAACCCAACTGCTTTATCTGCCCCAGCCTCCCAGAAAAGCAGTGTCCTTGTGCACTGGAATGGGCAGCCTGCCAGCTGGAGCTCACTGGCCTACAAGGAAGAAGACATAATATTACAGCTCATATCGGCAAACATCGTAATTTGCTTTTTGCTGGCAATTTTATCTGACAAAAAACAAGGAGGCTGGGGAAAAAGAAACAACATAAGGTGTGCCTGGCTGCTGGCAACTCCTTAACTCTTCCTTGTCGGGAATGCTTTGCTTGATTCAGAGCAGAATAAAGCCAGGATCAATACAAACGTTAGGCTGAGAAATCTGTTCGTCGGGATGAGAGAGAGAACAGCCCAGGATGGGAGATCTTCGAGTGGAGGAATAGCAGGAAAAGGTAGAGAGAAAGTAAACAGGGATCTCGTCTTTCTTCTCTCATGTAAGAGAAGACAGGAAAATAAATGAATAATGGCATTTAATCCTATCACTGAGATAGTTTAATACACACATTTATATGAGCACTTATAGCAGATATAGTTCTGTTATAGGGTAACTTAGAGAAGCATAGTAGTGATTGTACTAGACTCATTATCTATTCCTCTTTCCATTTTCTCCATTCAGTCTTGAACGCTATTTGTGACACTCTTTACACTTCATTGCTATAATTACATCCCATATTTGAGTGTCTCAAAGCACATGGGGCACATTGAGGGATCCAATGCAGAGCCCAAATAACCAAAGCCGAAAAGAAGGGAAAAGAGAGAAAGGTCAAGGGTGACGATAATGAGATCATTAAACACAGAAGCAAATGACGTTGCAAACTAGCACGGACTTTCTGGAGCTGTTCTGGATGGGCAGGTAAATTCTCTCTTCAGCTTGTGGAAGAGCATACAGAACTTCTCCATAGTTAGATTTTTTTTTTTTTTTTAAACATGCACATCACATTACCTGGCTAAATTGTATATTTTGGGTGTATGTGTAATGTAGTGAATATCTTGGTTTAAGCTGTAATTTGCAACAGGCAGTGCATTTCTGGACGATTATAACATGTCTCTGCTAGTGTTTTGAGGCACGGAGCCAAAAGGCTGGATGACTTAAACTACCCGAGATGTGCAATAATCCCCTGGAACTGCTCTGGATTGTCTTACAGCTATTATACAATGTGAAATTTATATTATGCATATAAGTAAGAACAGTTAAGGGTGTGTATTTAGCAAGCCTCATTCACATCACTACAGCCCATTAGCAGCAAAGCTAAACGTTCCATTCTGTCGGAAATTTCTTTCAGTTTAAGAGCTGCCACCTCTACAACTCCCAACCACCTTCAGCAAGTCACACAGAGGTGGCTTCATGGTCAAAATTAATGGGGGCACTTGTAGCCTACTTGGCCTGGTTTATTTAGCTGCTTTGGATACGGTCAGTTGAATGTCCTTAACGCCACAGCTTCCTGTAGCAGTCATGACTTTATCCTCTCCCCACCCACCTTCCACTTCTCATCGACCCTTTAGGATCTCCCTTTAAGAGATCTGCTTCTTCAGACCTTTTCTCTGGGGCCTACAGTAATTCAGCCAGCACCTATTTACATTCTCTGTTATTTTTAGGTAATTTCTGCGCTGGCTTGAGCTAACGACATGTGCCCCAATAGTGTTTACGTCTGCCTTCGGACTGCTCTCATCTCTTCTGCCTGATCCTGCCTCTCCATCACTGCCCTTGGCAGCTCCAACTAAATAGTTCTCATTTTAATCCACTTCACGCATCCACAATGAGACTTGCATTCATACACGGCCTGCCTCAATGAGGTTTCAAGTTCCAGTTAAGAGCTTTATGTGTGATTTTAACAAACGTGACAAAAAATGGCAGAAATCTCCAACAGCATCATGAATTTTCAAATCCATCAATTACTTCAAACTTCTGGGTGCCACGTTTTTCTACATTTGGGTATTTGTCTTGCAAGTAAATATCTGTCTATTCGTAATATTGAATCTGATTCCTATTAAGCATTCATATAAAATGCAGTTCTTCCTCCGTCTAATTCTTGACACATAACTTGTTTAAAGAGATAGGATGTAATAACATTGCATATAACTGATGCTCTTAAATAAAACTTTAAAAACTTTATAAATTCATAAAACGTACTTAAAAACATAAAACATTTTATCTATGTTAAGTTTTCAAATACTTACTATCAGCATAAAATGGGAAAACCCAATAGAAAAATCAACTTCCATCTTAAAATGTTTTTCCTAATTACTCTTATAAGCAAGATCTCTCATAGGTGCAATTGAAAGAGAGAGAAAAGTTATGTTATTGTTTATTTTATGTTATTAAGAAACCTGAGAATATTTTTGGTATAGTAAGTTCCAGCTCTTCTCTTACCCTCCATTTTTAAATCTGTATTTCTATATTTTATTCACTGAGAACAGAAAGAAAATAGATTTACATAATTAATAAAATCTGATTATACAACTGCTAAGGAAATTCAGAGGCATAATGGGAATCAAAACCACTTTTAAGGTGACTAACGAGCACTGAGATAAGCAACAAAAATGTGAAACTAACATTCTGAATATAACAATGGCACAAATTATTAATATTTTAGGCTTAATAAAACAAACATAATTTGGACTGTACCTAACAATCCTAGCATTAATTCATTACAGTGCTGTCTAACATCACCTTCTATATGAATTAAAAGTAAGACATCCCAAAATCTTTTCTGCTTATTTAAGGTGCATTCATCTCAATTAACTGTTTTCATTTTAGATGTGTTAGCTTGTCACCCCCACTCCATTCATAGCCAGGGCTGAGAAATAAGCTGTTTAGAAGGACATGCATCTCTGAAAGTGCCTTCTCCTATGTCTGCACTTGGCAAGATGAATTCTGACCTCACTGTTTTGGTAAATCCAAATTTCTTTAGTTTAACCATATAAAACTCCATAATTTATTTGAGTATATATGTTATTTTAACCACGTTAGCCATATGAAGTTCAGCTTTCTGAAAAAAAAGAGTGGCTAATCACGAGCATTTTCATCAAATGATAAATTATTACTGGCTTCCTTTAAACATCAAGCCAGTTGTCAACAAATCAGACTGTTAACTGAAACTCCTGAAACTGTAGTTCCTCTTTTTTCAATAACTGCAAAGTTCAGTACACAATATTGTGTCCAGCTCTGGAGCCCTCAGCACAAGAAGGGCATGGACCTGTTGGAGCCGGTCCAGCGGAGGGCCACGAAGATGATCCAAGGGCTGGAGCACCTCTGCTGTGAGGACAGGCTGAGAGAGTTGGGGTTGTTCAGCCTGGAGAAGAGGAGGCTCCATGAAGACCTTATAGTGGCCTTCCAGTCCCTGAAGGGGGCCTACAGGAAAGCTGGGGAGGGGCTGTTTGCAAGGGCATGTAGCGATAGGACGAGGGGCAATGGTTTTAAACTAGAGTGGGGCAGGTTTAGATGAGACATTAGGAAGAAGTTCTTTACACTGAGGGTGGTGAGACACTGGCCCAGGTTGCCCAGAGAGGTGGTGGAGGCCCCATCCCTGGAGACATTCAAGGCCAGGCTGGATGAGGCTCTGAGCAACCTGATCTAGTTGAAGATGTCCCTGCTGACTGCAGGGGGGTTGGGCTAGATGATCTAGTCCAACTGGGTCCTTTCCAACCCAACACATTCTATGATTCTATGATTCTATTCTTAAAAACAGACTTGCCATACAAGCAACCCTCCCACCTTGCGGCACCTTAAAGATAGGAGTTCTCACTATGACAACGAGAGCGCACAGATCTCTTTTTACAAACAGGAGAAATTAAGTTCCCAAAGTCTAACTGTTCTGAATTTACACACCTTACAAACCAGAAAGTGAACAGTTCAGAAAAGCATACACCGTTCTTTCACGCGTAGCATGACAAAACCCCTACATTTCTAAAGCCTGAGGGTATAATGAGAACACAGAGAACCATCTTCATGGCTTTCTCAGACCACACCATAGCATATTCAAGTTGAGGCGCTCGACTGCATCCTCTGCAAGTGCATCCTACAACACTTAGCTATCCCCGAATATTGTTGGTTTTTAAAATGTATGTAACATTTAAATCAGACGCAGAAGCACCCTCCTATGAGCCGAGCCAACTGGTATGGCTGCAGCCATCTGGGTCCCTCTTGATCAAGAGCATGTGGGTGGCCCTGCAGCCTGGTCCAGTTCAGCAGAATCAACGCCGCACAATTTGGGGCTGTGTTTCCGGACGAGCTATTGTGCCTTCTCAGGATAAACAAATGGCAGAATCCCTCTAACTGGTATTAGTAGTGCGTAGAGACCCAAAATTAATCTGTCTGCACAGCAGAGAAAAATGACTTTCAGACAGAACTTTGGATAGTAAGAATAATAATTATTATTACTACTGCTACTGCTACTACTACTACTATTATTATTCCTTCTCCCATTTTTCTGGGGAAGTCAGACAGAGAAGATGTATTCCACTAAAGAAGCCTGGGCCTAGAAAATTGTACAACTAAGTGTTAATGCCTTTTAGTTTGGTTTTAGAAAGAAGCGACAAGCAGACAACCAAATTGCTTCTGAAATATTAAATCCAGAAAACATATCTCAAAAAATAACCTTGAAGTCATAAAACAACTGTTTACCAAGTTGTGCTCCACTATGTTATGAACACTTTGACTCAGTGCTAAATTAAGAAATACGCCTCAACAAGGAGCAGGCCATAAGATACATTATCAGGTTGTAATGGGCATATCTAGCCACCAGGAACAACCACCTCTTTTGAAACTCCCCTAGAAAAACACATCTCGAGTTTTTAGTTTTGTAAAGTCTCACCCTGACTGATCTTTTCTGAAGCACAAACCCCTGGCAGAAGGACTCTTTCTTGACCATGGATCCCTGGTAATGAAACCATGGTATATTTTACGCTGCTTTTATAGATTCTACTTCATTGATGTGAATTACCTAAGTCACCTATTTGCAAAGCTTGAAAAGCGGAAAACGACAGCAAATTCAGCCTTCTGCACATTGGCCTGAATTTCAGACTTCATAAAAACCTACAGTTCTGAAAGGGGAGGATCATCTTAACCACATTTTGAGACCAGATGATGACAGACTAGCTGAGCTTCCGGTGAAGTCCTATCAACACTTTGGTGGTTGGCAGCACAGCTACTGTGATCAATTAGGTTAATTAAAACTGTATGGCATGCAGGCTTCATGTGCAATTCCTAACATGGTTAGAAGGGAGGCAAATGTGTTACAGCATGATTTTAACTGTAACGGGTACATCTATAAAGCCTTTTGAATGCAGGTCCTGAATCCAGAGAATTATGAGAAGACAGAAAACTTGAATTTACACAATCCCTAAACACGGTCTCAACAATATTGCAGTTCACAGACTCACTGAGGCTGGAAGGCACCTCTAGAGATGGTCTAGTCCAACGCCCTGCTCAAAGCAGGATCACCTAGAGCAGGTTGCTCAGGGATGTGTCCACTTGGGTTTGGAATATCTCCAAGGATGGAGACTCCACACTCTCTCTGGGCAGCCTGTTCCCATGTTTGATCACCCTCACAGTGACAAAGTCTTTTCTTTTTAAGTGAAATTTTGATCTGTGCCCATTATGTCTTGTCCTTTGTCAAGGAACCATTGAAAAAAAATCTGACTTTGTCTTCTTCACCCACCCCTCCAATAAAGTCTTTATGCACCTTGATAAAGTCCCCATGAGGCCTCTCTTCTCCCATCTGAATTGTCCCAGCTCTCTCAGTCTCTCTTCATATGAGAGATGCTCCAGTCCCCTAATCATCCGAACCCTTTCAGTGGACTCGCTCCAGCATTTCCATGTCTCTCTCGTACTGGGAAGCCCAGCAGTGGACCCAGCACTCCAGATGGATCTGACCATTGCTGAGCAGAGGGGATGGATCACCTCCTTCGACCTGCTGGCAACAGCCTGCCTAATGCAGCCCAGGATACCACTGGGCTCCTTTGCCACAAGGGCACATTGCTGACACATGGTCAACTTAGTGTCCACCAGGAACCCCAGGCCCTTTTCTGCAAAGCTCCGTTTTCAGATGGGGAAAGACGCCACATGACAGGTGACAACAGAGTCCAACACAGGTTGAAAACCTGAATATAAGCCACCCTGAGGACAGAATGGAACATGGATAAGAGAGGACAACATGCTGCAGATTTTGCTAAAAAACTCAGTCAACATGAACACTGCCACAACACAACAGGATCAATATTGCCTGGCCAGTAAGAAAAGGTAGCAAACTTCCTAATCCTTACAGAAAATAGATATAAGAAAAAAGAAGATGGAAAATTACCAGCATAAGAATTAGGCGAAAAGCAAAACCCTGTGCCAGATATCTCTGAATTTGTGGAAACTTCAGACGCAGAAGTGAGTGAAGCAGCGTGACTCACATGTCACCCAAACTAAAACTTAAACCCAACTGCTCAAGGATTAGAAGAAAGAAGGGTTTCATAGGCAGAGACAAGCTTGCAGTGCATCAAATGGAAAATTCCTCTGAATATGGAGGAAATTGGGTTCCAGAGGTCAGCACTTCCTGCAAACAGAAAGCTTAAAAGTGAGGTTACAGGCAAACGTGCGGACAGAGGCCTGCAATGAGAAGGTCTGCAATGATTCCACATACTCAATGTTATATGAAATCATACACAGTGAGACCAGACCTAGCAAGAAGAAGGAGTTTTCCTTCATGTCAGGATCAGGATTGTTGATATTTTGTTTTGATCTTGGTAAGACCCACCAAAGACGAAGCTACAAATATTAGAAATTAACTCGGTTTTCCTAGTTCAAGGTTGAGTTTTCACATTGCTTCTATTAAAACTACCTGCGACTAATTTATCTTCATTTAAATTGCTGCCTTATGACATTTATAATTACTTATGTCAATTCTGCCGTGCTGAGCCCCTCCTCACAGCCCATGACCCTGCTTTCTAAAGTACAAGAGGAATATTAAACAAAATACATTTTCTTTCTCAGATGTTAAAAATCTTCACGTGAGGGCAAAAGGTAAACACGGGGGAAAACAAGGCAATGCAAAGAAAAACACGTTCACCATTATGACTGATATCAACACACGGACAACCTAATCAGCGACAAGGCTTTTGTAAGCACTGTGGAAAAAAGGAGTGTTTGGAAAGAAGTATTTGAAGGGCAGTAAGATAGTTTTGTGTATATTTATCACTTCTTCACAAGCATGAGGGCCTCGACACAGCATAGAGATTGTTCGGTTGCTGTTTTTCTTTAAAAAAGTAATATAAGTGTAAAAGCAATGCTGCAATAAATAGAATAAAAGGCCACGAAAATTCTGTTTCCCTTTTATAACAAAAAATTCTATACATAGGTTTTCCCACATACCTAAATGAGTAAGGGAGGGGATGTGTGTGGGGCAGAAACAGGCCCCTATTAATTTGGTGCGCTCCCATCACCACAACAGCAGTTGTTGTTTGCTGTACTTTATACAGGGTTTTCTTTTTGTGACGATTAAAGGCTTTCATCAGTGAATACATGAAGTATGAGGTTCAGCAAGTACGCCTTTGAGAACTGGTCAATTCACCTCAAATTATGGGGAGATTTGAAAATCCTTCCGGTTGTACCATTTCCTGGGGCAGCCATGGTCACCATGCTACCCGCAACGAGCAGGTGTTTGAGTCCCTCCTCCGCCACCACAAATCCGTCCCAGCTGGTTCGTATGGAAGACAGGAGGAGGTTTAATCTAAGAGATCATCTTTTTACGCCTCTTGGTGCAGGAACATCTACCATTTTTCAGAAACGCAGCATACAATTGCCGATGTGATGGAATTTAATGCTTATATACACATTTTAGATCCACTTGCTCAATTTGTGTAAGAGAAGATTTCTGGCAAATACAGAGTAAAAATACGTGTATGTGCTCAGTATATTTAGCATTTACATCTATTCGTAAAAAAAAAAATAATAACCCATGATATTAGAAAATAATACTGAGCCAAAATGTTAATGTAGTCTCTTCCACGTGCCAAAAACTTGTGTGGGTGTATGCATAAAGAATGTACATACTCAGAGAGAGACACTAACATCTTGTAATGCAATATGTTTCTGTTATACACACTCCAGACTTCCTAACAGCTGCATATTTTAATATACATAAACCCATACTTGAAAAATAATAAAATGTATTAGTTTTCCACATTAGGCATTTATGACCTAATTTAGGAGAGTATTACATCTTTATAACTTTTAAAAGACCCATTTTGATAAAACATCCCCATAAACAGACTGAGAAAATCGGGGTAACAAGCATCTGTTGCTGCGTTGTTTTCTTAATGGGGTAATAAAATAATAACACATTTTTATAACTTTTCACAACAATATAAAGTATTAAAATTGAAACTGATATTGAAAAATGTTCTCATGGTCCATTTTATTTTATTTTTCCACTATGTAAAGTTACAGTACTTACCAGATTAATATTAATATATCTTAATTACGTTGACACAATGGAAATTTGCCAACGACATTCAAAGAATGGAAATAACTTGTTATTTCCACTACTCTAATTAAGGTGGTGTACTTAGCCCATTTTGTTCCCAATATGAGTCATATGAATATTTATAAGAATGTATAGAGATACTGCACGTAGCAATGGCGACCCTAATTTTCTGAGGTTTCGAAAACAGGTTATTCCCTTGATTTTAAAGAGCAATGCTCATTTTTTCTAATCTACCTGTTCTAATAATGAATTATCACAATTTTATTTCTGAAAACAAATGTCGCAATTACATAGTCAATACCTTCTCAAAAAAAAATTATGTTACGTAGTTGTGACGTTCATTTTTTAGAAAAAAAGATCAGAATACATTGCATAACACAAAACAATGAATATATACGGAAAACTGTAACTTTGAAGTGAAATCGCTATAGGTAGAAAGGAGAATTACCACAAATTTTGCAAATTATTTCCTCTGAAACTATGCACTTGAACATCAGGAATTCAAATTGGGTAAGCTGCTGACCTTCTTTCAAAGTGGATTTGCATGTTTACAGTTTACTGAAGTACCGACAAAATACGATTCATAGTTCTTAGGGACAGAAAGGACCATCTAATCTAACTGTGCTACACGACACGGTCCACAGAGTTTTCTTGACTCAGCTCTCCAGATCCAATAGCTGCGGTTGAACTTGAGCATCGCTTTTACAGAAACATCTCAACTTGATTTTAAAATTTCCAGTCATGGACAATCTGTCACAATCATTGGTTAAGTTATTTCAGCACTTAGTTATGTCGTTAAAAAATATATATGCCTTATTCCTAGTTTGAATTTGTCTAGCTTAAATGTCAAGCTGCGTAGTAGGAGAAGGGCTCCTCTCACCTACCCTAGAGCTCTGCAATGTCAATAGCTACACACATCATCCTGTCAAGCTAGAGAAAAAGGCATTTCCACAACACCGTTCATTTGACCCCTCTTAAACATCTATCTTAGCAAGAGATAAATTACAGCCCAGAAGTGCTTATTTCTCTTAATTGACTATAAAGGAAATCTAGTCACTGTGCTCCAATACAGATGTTTGTATCTAGCAAGAGGAATCCCACCCTGAATATCCTTATAACTTCGAATGCTCGGACTAAAAACCCTAGAACATGAGATTTTTCTTATTAGTGGGTCCTTAAAGACTAACTACACAACACTTTCTTCAGTTTGATAAACTCCACAGATGAAACACTGCATGTATTTCTGTGTCTGGATTTTCTAGACTTTCACAGTTTCTCCTAGATCTTTGAGCCCTCTCCAATTGTTGAGGTTTTTACTAAAATACAAACACCCAAACTGGAATAATATTTTATCTGTGTTTGCCCCAAAACAGCAGAAAACTCTTCTGTTTCCTATTCCTTTGCCTGCCTGGCCAAGGACTACGTCATCCCCTTCAGCTACACGCTGTATTGGCCCCATCACGTTCAACTGATTCCTCAGGACTCCAGGACGCTTTCAAAATCACTACTTTGCAAGATATAGCTCCATAGCCTGTAAATGTTGCCCACTTTCTTAATTCACAGATGAAATACTTAACATCTGGCTCTTCTGGAATGAAAAGAGTTTGCTTACACTTCATTTATCAAATGGTAACTCAGTAACTCTCTGTCACTAACTTGTCCTCTTCATTACTTTACAATCCCCAATTAGCTTTTTTCCAAAAATATTTGACAAGGAAACTAGACCGACCTTAAATAAACTACCGTTGGAGAACTGGAAAGTTAAAGAGTTTGCAATGTAAATTTTCCAACCCTGCACCACTCACTGTGAGTGCGCAGATCCAGCCACCCCACCTATAGCTAGATTATAAAATACAGCAGCATCTGGGACTTTCCAGACCAACCGGCAAAGCCTTACTGCCTTAACGTCACACTGCGCTTGAGTCCAGGTTTCTTCTGCGCCCTGACAAGGTGTCCAAAGGTCCTAAGACAGGATATTATTTGGTGTGTCTGCTTCAATTCGAAGTATCTAAAATGATGCTGGCGCTACTCTACCAGAATCACATCTTTGTGTGATGGAGAGTATTGGAGAGGGTGGTTGAGTTCAGTTGATACGTGGCTTAAAATTACATGATGGTGTTTTCATGTGCAAGGCTTCCTTAGCAGTGGTTAAATACCTACGCAGATGAGGATATCCAAACCTGGATAGCCTGGGCGTGTGCCTCTGGGAAAAGTTTCTCTGACTTGATATTACAACGTCAGTCTCAGTTACAACGGTGAAAGTCAGAACTTCCCAATATCTCGTGCTATTCTTGGGATATATGTCAGCAAGTACTAAAGACAAATGGTTGCTGCTGACTACAGGCAATTGAGCACTGCCACATCAGTTTAAAGTGATATATTACTTTTTTTGGAAAGAGACATTATTAGAAACCTGGAACCCACAATTTCTTAAAAATGAAGTTTATGAAGTTGGGAATGAATTCTTCCCATGAAAAAAATATGAAATACAAGGAGTTGCTTCAGCAACCTGAAGGAAATTGTGCTTTGACAAATGTGCAATAAATTAGGGGAAGCAAATAATACTACACATTGTAACCTTTGCTCAAAGACGTGGCAGTAAGTTTCTTACCCGATAATACAACTGATTCCTGGCTGAAATAACTCAGGGCTAGTGGTTTTTCATGCCCCTCCAAGAGCTCTCACGTCAAGCTGCCAGCTCAGACTGAACACGAATAAACTCGAATTCCTCATCTCCCACCTATTCCAAATCCTCCATCTCTGTTCATCAAGAACCTTGTGACCACCACCACCACCATCAAGATGTATAACATGGGCGTCATCTCTGATACTGGATGCTCTCTATGTTCACACTCGGATTGCAGCTATATTTTATCTTCTTCTTTCCAGATAACAATCCTAGTGGCACATAACTGCCTTCCTTACACTTCATCTAGCGTCTGATCTTCTCACTGAGGAAGTTACAGAAACACTTATGAATCCAGCTTTGAAAAAAACCAACATTTTCGTGTTCATACCAAGTCATAAGGCTCCAGCCAAGCTCATTTCTCTTGCCCATCACTTTGAACTTTCCTCTCAGCTGCAGGCATTACACGCTATTTTCATTTTCCTACAGAAAATGATCACAGAATCACAAAATGGCAGGGGTTGGAAGGGACTTCTGGAGATCATCTAGTCCAACTCCCTTGCCAAAGCAGGGTCACCTAGAGCAGGCTGGACCGAAATGCATCCAAGTGGGTTTTGAATATCTCCAGAGAAGGAGACTCCACAACCTCTCTGGGCAGCCTGTGCCAGTTCTCCATCACCCTCAAGTTTTTCCTCACGTTGAGATGGAATTTCCTGTGTTCCAACCTGTGCCTGTTGCCCCTTCTCCTGTCACTGGACACCACTGAGAAGAGTCTGGCCCCATCCTCTTGACACCTGCCCTTTAGATATTGATAAGCATTGATGAGATCCCCTCTCAGTCTTCTCTTCTACAGCCTAAACAGACTCAGGTCTCTCAGCCTTTCCTCATAAGACAGGTGCTCCATTCCCTTGATCATCATTGTATCCCTCCGCTGGACTCTCTCCAGCAGTTCCCTGTCCTTCTTGAACAGGGGGACCCAGAACTGGACACAGTACTCCAGATGTGGCCTCACCAGGGCAGGGTAGAGCAGGAGGATGACCTCCCTCAACTTGCTCCCACCTACCACAAAATGTCAGGTTCCAACCTGGATCAATGCACATGCCACTCTTTGCTGTCCACACACCAAACATCCAAGCCAGCACATCTCCTGCATCATTGTTTTGGTAGGAACAAGCAAACAGCAGACTAACTCCATCACCCACTGTCACTTAATTCTTAGAACTCTTCTGTGCTATGACTCCTACAGAAAAAATCTTGTACTGGTTGGATGATTTATGTACTGAGACCACTTCCTCGCAAACTAAACAACACTATCTCCTTTTTACTCTCCTGTTTATCTTATCAAATCTTGTCATTTGTCTTCCATATATATTGCAAAATCGATTGAGCCATCATTTACTTCTGTTCTGCATTTGTGTATTACAAATAATATACAAATACAGAGGAGTCCTGCATCTGACTAATGTTCTTACATTGAAAAACATTAGTAATAAGATTTTTCCCCCCCCTTTTTAAAGTTAAATGACAATTTACTTCTCTTATGGAAGTTGAGACTCGAGAAAAAATCCCACTTCCAGGAAATGCCATTGTGCACCTTTAAAAAAACACAATAAACCCAGTACTCTTTTACATATTTCAGGCTAAGCATTCAAAATGTCTAGTCACTTATGATAATTTGGAACTAGTTATAAAATTATGTCCCTGAATTAATATTCCTTGATCGCGTGAATGGCTTTCAACATGTTCTAAAGAGCCATGATTAATAGCTTTTTATCAATTGTTGAGCCACGCAGTTTCTCTCTTTTGTACCTAGTTATCTCTTTTTATGACCTAAGTATTATAGTAGGAAATTACGGACAAAGAGGGACCTCATCTACCTCATAAGCTATTAAATCCCAAGCTTCCTAAAGTGGCAACAAGCATATACCTTTCTTTGGTACCACATACTTCTTTTTTTAAAAAAAACCTCCATGCACAATGGTGAGATTGTTTAAACTTTCTTGCTAACAGATGCAGAAAGCGCTGTATGCTTTTTCTCAGAAGCACCTAATCTACACTCCGAATCTACGCGACATCTTCTGATGGTAATTTAGGGATGGTATCTAAACACCAGTTAGAACTACAGTCTTCTTGATGGTAAATATTAATAATTTATCCTCCTCCTTGCAAGAAAAAAAATACCCAGACCCTTCACCACCGACAAAATTAACCTAGTGAAATTAATACGTCTCACCTCCAGGCTGTTTGTATGGCAATAATTCTGCAAGGAGACTGCTTGCTTCCAGCAGTTTTATCACCTTCTGCAGTAAAACTAACGTATGTAGGTCTCTAGAGAGTCCTATTGTTTTTGCTGTTGTCTCAATTCTTTACCATCAAAACTGACAATCCTGTCAGCACATCACCACGTTTAAAGACCGACCTGTGCCTATACACAGCCTGAAACGTCGCATTAGTACAATTGCTCCAGGCTGGACACCAGCCCCTTCCCCACCTACCTAACCTGCCAGTCTTAGCAACCCTATGCAAACATTGATTGTGTGATTTTTTTCTTATTTTTGTTTCTTCTACTTCTTCTTCTTCTTCCTCGTCTTCCTCTTCTTCTTCTCCTCCTTGTTCTCCTTCTTCTCTTTCTTCTTCCCATTATTATTATTTATTAATATTATTCTCCTAGAATCATTGGAATTTAAATTATGTGAAGTTAGAGGCATATGATTCTGAGGTAGAGCTCCTAGCTGTGGAATTCATTCCAAATTGGCAAAACAGAATAGAAAGTTTTTTAAACACTCAGGTATATTCCAGGTTCCATAGTCCTTCAGCAGTTGAAGCCTGAAGGAAACCACCTATTTGACACATGTTCTCAGGGCTCTGAAGAACAGCTCAGGATACTTATGAAGACCAATACATTACCTTTTTACCCACGTGTACATTAACTAATGTAAATGCTCATGGAGACACAGAAGAGTGTCTCACCAAGGAAAAATCTCTCGTCATATCCCCTCTACTGTATCTAAGTGACATGGAGGAAAGAGTATAACTTCTACCCATAAATAACTAAAGAACTTAATCACCGAGAAGGGAACGGAATTATCCAGGGTGATATAACTCAGGGTAAGAAGCTCTTGGTTTAAAAGCAGAAAACCATCCTGATTGCGACATTTTGTCACAGTAGAACTGTAGATACAAGAGATGTACTTGAAAGCCCTGGTTGAAGCTTAATCATAATCTGGAAATCACAGTCACAAATATAAGTACCGTACTACGCAGCATTAAAACCATGACTGGTACCTGATTCACTTTTTTCATTTTCTAGAGTCTGATATTCCCTTCATGAATTTCCCTTCATTTCATGATTTTTCTCTTAGTTCTGCTAACACCGCAATATTCACCCACTGCTCTAGCCAGTTTAAGTTTAAATCCTTTAACTATCTTCCAAAACCTTCCAGTGAGGCAAATATTAAAAGGCCAGAAAAAGCATTCAATCGTATTTTCATCCCATTTTATGCTTATTACTAGTTCTTTTTGAGGACCCTTAGCTACCTTCTCTTGTTCTGGCACCTACCTTTACAGTACACACAGATGCGTAATTTGCACTTACTCAGCTGAGCAGCATCCATGCTCATTTTCAGAAATGGAACACAGTAAAAATAACTAAATCTCAAATTTCAGTCCACCTCTTGCTTAAACTATTCTCTCTCTTCTCTAAACATATTTTTGAAACATTTTACCTTTCACCCCAGCAGCAGAAATGCCAGGATCTTGTCTTCTTCATCACACCTACTACTGGTGCCTTTGAGGTCACCATCACTGACAAAAGAACTACCGTAAATTAAATGTCCCGTGGAATCGAGATGCCAGGAAGAATCACTTTATGTACAAATAAAAAATATTAAAGCTTTTCACATGGCAAAGACTATTTTCTTGGGTTTTTTTACAAATATACGTTTAGACATAGACATATTTATAAACTATAAATATATACTTCTCTGCATCTCTGTTCACATCTCTGAAAATCCTTTACTCCTACACGCACCCTCCACCATATTTTTCTCCTATGTGCAATAAATTTTAAAAAAAGAACGTTGAAATAACAGATTAATCAAAAGATGCATTGCTAATAATACTGAAAGCCTCAATTTAGCACGTGCTTTTGTCAGACTGAAGGTATAGTTTAAAAATTAAGCAGATGATTGCTTTGCTGAATGGAGGTTTACACAACCTTGAAGTTGAAGTCAGAAAGCTGGAATAACGCAAAACCTCATGGAAAGGAAGAAACACAGAAACCCCAAGCTGAAATTCATAAAATGCGTTCACTTGCCTCAAGCCTGGTGTTTTCATTTGATTCTGCTAGAGAAATATTCGCAAGCACTACCCAAGCGCGCAGTCAGGCTCCCTGAAATGGGTCTAGTTTGGAGAAAAGGAGAACTTAGGTGTTAAAGAGCTTTTCTAGCAACCACATAGCACTGTTGCCTTTTGCTGCCTGGAGGCACATCAGAGGGATCAGGGGAGAACGAGCATCATTGCCACGGGGGACGGAGAGGACAGTGGACACAAACCAGAGCAAATCAAGCATCGTGTGTACCACTGCTCGCTAAACAACTTTTTTTGCTGTTAGTGGTTATCAAAGATGTAAATGAGAAGTGACACCTCACGGTGTGGGGCACGATAAATGGACAGAAACAAAACACAGGGTCCCTGTTTAAACTTTTATCTTCTCTGCGCAATTCCTCGCTCAACAGGTGCTCAAGTTCGAGTATTGTTACAGGACTTCATGAACAAGAGAGTAGGCAACTAGAATGGAAAATAACAGATAATGAGTTATAAAAGAGATTTCCACTTGGTCTTGGTGTTCCCAGATTATTATTTGTTCCTTTCCAGGTTTACCCTGTTATTCTAGAGATTCTACATTCTTTATTTGCAAAGGGACAAGGCAGTGATGGCAGAGATGTCCACCGGTATAGCTTCTATCCGAGCTCAACACAATAGGACAAGTCTGTCACACGTTAGTGGTAGAAACAACATCTGAAACGGAGATCCTGTTCCCGAGAAATTAAGGTCCGTGCAATTTTCTTCAACCAGAGGTTAATTCCAACTCAAACGGTTATATTACATGATCCTAAAGTTCTCATAATGTTTCATCTAGACAGCTCACATCCTGTGCTGCGAAGCCGTGCGGCATTGCCGCAGACTGACCCAGCTGCCGCGTCTCACATCCCAGCCCGCGCCGGCCCTGCCAGAGGCGAACTGACAACCGTGAGCCGTTTCAGTTCATAAAGCACTTTTAAAGCTTCCAGGGAGAAAAATATGAATGAACGCTGGTTTTCAAGGGAAGGCTGAAAGAATTGTACAGGTTACAGCTACCACAACTCATCTTGCATTATATAGAGGTATAAGTACATAATATTGTCCAAAATCTAACAGATCCACAAGAACATGAAACCTCCAGGGAGTTGCACTATTATTCTATGTAACGAAGTAAGGAAAAAAAACCCATGTTGTTCTTAAGATTCTTCATTTTTGTTCTTTAGATTCTTCAATTATCAATTATCAATTATCTACTTATTAACCTTTGTACTAGAAAGTACACGTGACACGGATGCAGTGTCACTATCTTTACAAAAATTAATGTGAATTATTGAAGATGGGCGTGTTTAGATATCTTCCCTTTGTGTAATACCTTGGAACACATAAGCTACATTTTTTTCCTAGTATCTGCTGTAGAATTATGTTTGCCCACCTTACCCTTGAAATACATAATTACGTAGCTGTATTACATGTCCGATTGCCTCGAATCTGTACCAGAAGTCAGATTCTCAGTTATACTAAGGTCTTTTAAGCCTCTCAGGAGGTATATAAGAACACGCACTTCATTTAAAAAGTAATGTATTCGTACCCTCGGATCCTTTTACAACAGTACAACCGTGTGTAAAATGTCTCTAGCATGTATTTGAATCTGGCCGTATAAGTAGAAAAAGATACTTACATAAGGCTTACAAAATTAGGAGTTGCTTTGTTTTATATGAGAGATTCAGTTGACAGCAAACTTCCTGACTTACTTATTATCTTCTCACTAACAGAGCTAGTAAGTGTATTTGCTAAATCAGACTTTTTTTTAATGAATCGATCTGAAAAGGAATTAAACCTTACACTGCGAGCCCCTACGTTTAGCAAGACGCACGTGTTTCGTTTAGTACTTCCAAGTGCAACCTGCTCGAAGAGGCAGCGACGCAACGGAGCAGCGACGCTCCGCGCGGTTGGGCAAACTCCATTAGCAGAGTCGTTTCACGCCAGCATCTCCTACCTCAACAGAACCACATCTATACTGCCCCAAAGCCTCGCGCGCCCCTTGCAACAATTCATGTACTGTGTTGTGCAGCGAGACACTGATGTATGTGCAATCCAAGAATTTTAAATGTCCCCACAGGATATCGAATACTATCCAGAGCGTTTGTAAAGACTTTCCCAGTGCTCTGCAGAAAATTAGCCAGTTCTTTTCAAATCTACTTAAATGACATTTTTGTCTTATCTAAAAATCTATGTTCCTGTTTAATAAAATCATCTGGGCAACTTACTGTTTCATCAGTACTGCAAGCTTATGCCTTCATTAATAAATTCTGTTTGAGCGCTAAGATTACCCCCGGTAGAGACAGCTGGGAGACTGCAATATAAAGTCAAGCAGCACATTTAATGACCAACGAACTTCTGGAAACTTAGTCCAAAATGATACATCATTGTGTCAGACGCTCTTAAGCAATATGCAGCTTGGTCTCCCTCTTCAGAAACATGAAACCCCCTGAAACCGCTACCACAAATTGTGAACCTTTTAAATTACTGCCAAGCCACCTGCTTTTCTCCAGGAAACTTCATAAAACTCTCCAAATTAGTAATGTCATTAAGTAAAGCTTACAGAACTGTTGTTATTCTGAAGGAGTATTAGCTGTTTAGTTTAAGGAAACCAATGGGGATTTTTATCATGGAAAGAACTGTCATGTATATTGTATAATCTGTTCTAAATGAAATGCTTTAAAATGTTCTTAAATATGCTATTCTTTCACATTTTAATCTTTCTGGGAGAAAATGGTATAACCATATTCTCAGGATTAACCCCCTATAATGAAGAAGTTCGGTTCAGGAGACGGTATGCGAAAGATTCTCCAACAGTTTACGTGTCTTCAGATGGCATTAAGAGCTACATAAATCAAACGGCCGATTTTGCATTTTTGAATAGCACTGGAAGAAATAGTGCTGATTTCCCCTGTTCATTCTCTTTTTTTTGAATGGTTCTACAGAGAGCGGGCAAGGATGGATTATAGGAATGCCTTCTGTCGAGGAGGCGGCCAAAACCGTACCATCTCATCTTGGAGTAATTTATCCCATAAGATGATTTAGAGGACAGTTCAGTGGCACCATTTTTGGAAGGCAAAAGCAGAGGGGAAGGAATATAAATCAAAGGTGACTGGCAGGTAAAGGATATAGGCAGCAATCAGCCAAACCATGTGCACACTGGCACAAATTCAACAAGATCATTTATAAAAATTTTAAGTCGGGAGTACACAAAAGGGGGTCTGGTGCTAACTAAATCCACAGATAGATTACACGCCACCGAAATAAACACTTCCAGATGCTGGCATACAAAAACCTTTTACAGAAAGAAATGTTTTCTTTCATAAATCTGAAAGGAGGAACCTTGGGTTGGGGGGTTGGGAGAGAAGGGAACAAGATTTCCAAACTGAGATTTGACTTCCTACTGGTTTTATAGAATAATAACTCATATTTTTCAAATGCACAGTGTTAACACTGTAGAATAAAAACTAACCTCAGACAATAGCTTGAAGTATAGACAAAGACATTATAAGTATATAACTGCTTAATGAAATAAAATGGGGTTTTTTGCTTTCAAAATGAGAAGAAACAATAAAAATGTCAATTTGACTTTTTCTATATCAGAAACTAAATGTATAACTGAAGGAAAAGTTTTCAAATGCCTTTTGACATAAATACATATATTTCATTTTTGAAAACCGATTAAGAGTGAAATCCTGAATTCTTCAAAATCATCATCAATTGCTTTTGAATATCAATAGGGGCGCTATGTAATATACAGGACCCTAAATATCAGAGATTTTTTATTTGGTTTCTATGTACCTAATCTCTTTCGGAAACAGCATTCAAAACTTTTTATCATTCAAGCGCTTTAGAAAAATTTAGATGTAATGTATCCACATTGTGTATATCGAAGCAATTATTGAAGATTGTATTCCGGAACTTCTTCTCACTACGATTTTGGTCTGAAATATGCAGAAAGGAATTTCTTTTGGTTATGAAGACTAAGTCGCAGACCAAATGCGAAGGTGAATTTTTCTTGAAGTTTAAGGCACCTAAAACCAAACTTCCTTTTCAAAATGTTCCATTCTGTTTATCTCCACCAATATCACACTGCCACGCTACCCTTTATATTTTCAAAGCTTCCCTCTCTTCTTTCTACCTCCACAACCTGCTGTTTCAGTCGCTCATAAGCTCAGCCTTGCCAGCTCTTCAGCTACTACTCCACAAGTTTTGTTTTCTAAAGGAAATCAGTAGACCCAATATCATCTTTATGAAGTTGAAATTACTACAGGTTTGTGATGAACTTCAGTATTTTACGCAACAGAAATGGATTTAAGCATTTGCATAAAAGCTGAGCTCAACCCGGATCGATAACGAGCACTTTTAAACAATCCGAAGTGAACGGTCTTGACTAATTATGTAATTGGACTGTGAAACTATTATTTACATGTACACGTAACTTATTGAAGTCTATATGGAATACTTGCATTTAGTGTTTAAGAACCTATGAGTACAGGCAGGGCTGTTTAAGGTCCAAATAATGTAAGTCTCTGCCAAATAGCATTCTCTGGTGTTACATGTTCTTTGTGCAAGGAACCTCACAAGCGGCATCATAAACATGGGTTTGTAAATATTCATTGTTTTATGATGCTTAGGCAATTTTATGGGACTGAGATTTTTAACAAGAGAAGGTTTAGACTAGCAAGTCTTTTCATACGGAAATTACTTGGAGCCTGAAGGAGCATTCTCCCCAGAAAGTAAATACCCAGACAAAAGCTGGTTACAGCCTCTGTTCATTCAGCGAGGTCCCTCCCCACACGCACACGCTGCTGAATAATGGCCGCGGCCTTCCGCAGCTCTGCGCAGGATTACGATTTAAATTTATTATCTCAGCTTCTCCTCTTTAGCTAAACATCTCAAACATTTCATTGCAGAACTGATATAAACTAGAAGGGATAAAGCATCCGTTTCGGAAACATTGTTTTAATCTTTTCACCTGTGGTCTTCCACGGTTGTAGCTTTGTGTTTGATTTCAGAGTAGAGGATGCTGGCCGTACTTTTTACTGGCGTGCTCTCACGGTCACAAATACTACTTACAAACAGTTCCGGTACTACTTAGAAATGTTCACATCAAGGTTTCAGGTAATCACCATATATTGATCACAGAATAAATACTTTTAAAGAATTCTTTATTGTTTGTTACTCCAACTGCTAGAAATACGATCAATTCAAATAACTTAAAATAATTACTCCAGAGACCTTATGCCTGCATTCCTGGTAAGAAATATCTATCTGATATCTTTGTGATCACCTTGGCCTACTAAATATTATTATTTAGAATAATATTCGGATGAATATTAGGATTATACCCATAGGCCCAGTCAAGACCGCGGATCACTTTCACTATGCACTTCACATAGGTGAGCTTTTCAGATTAATCTAAATCTAACATATTATTATTATTATTTTACTTTTTTGTCCAGTAGACAGACTGAGTTTGTTATAATTTTGTTTGGTATTGATTTTAATCCCATTTGAATCCTGAATCTTATTGAAATCAATGACGCTGTGATAAGGAAGAGCCCAGAACCAACGTTTCACGAAAAAAGAGGGACGTACCCAGGTCATGCTACAAGGTATGGCGATTTGCTCTTTCTCAAAACAACTTTCCACTGACTTACTGTTGAACTCCAATACGTTCTGTACACAGAAGAGAAGTAATCCTCTTACTCTACTCTCTTCATTCTAGGTTGCACTTCAATCTAATAGTCACACCACTCGTCCCAATGAACCGTGAAATGACCTAAACACGTGGTTCTAGTCTCCATGTAAAGGGTTGTAATACCAACATCATTGTACTTGAGATCCTGGGATAGACTGAGATGACATTCAGCGACTGGACATTCAGAACTATTCCACTCCTTAACTATCTCAATGAATAATAAGAAAAAGAACGCATACAAATAGATGTTCCAAAAAAGCATTACAATATTCATATGTACTAATTTTATATCCAAAATATAAATTCATCTCTCAATATAAGAAGTCTGTTAATCCTATGTAGACAAATTTCCCATTTTTCTTGACCCAGGAAGCAAGACTCAGACTGCAATAAATTAATACACATAAAAAGTCTCACTTCCTTAACTTAAATGCACAGAGCACAGAGAAATAGATTCAGGTACGGCACGTGGAACTGTGTCATCCCACATGATGAAAAGTTACTCATTTCCCATTCCTATCTTGCAAAATTATATGGCGCTATTTTTTAAATCAATTATTTATTTCTCTGCTCCTTGAAAGTCTGGACCATGCTTTAAAGCAGGCAATACTGAGTACCACCCAATACTGTTATTAGAGAATATAGGGATAAAATATATGTCTGGACTACCTTAGGCATAACATAATGCAGAACAATCTAGAGTCCACTTGTTGCTTTCCATTGTGGCTTGCACTTGGAGACAAAACCTACATGCTCTAATTATGTTAGTCATTTTGACATAGCTATTAAGGTCAAAATAAATGCAAACAGATCGTTTGCACGAGTTTAATGTTAGTTCTCATTTACCATGTGATTATAAAACTTTCAAAGTGCTCTTTTTGTCCAAACCAACTTCCATCAAATGCTGCTAAAGAATAAACTGCAAAGCTTAACTCTTCTTCCAAAACTGCCTTATTAGGAACACTTATCACCAAATAGATGGAAGAGAGGGACAATCATGATGAAACATCAAAAAAGGGAAAGATGTCAGAAAATGTCACTGTTCATGCTTTACAAATACATATTAACCATCTTAAGAAAATAGTCCCAAAAGAATATGTATTTTTTTTATAAAATATTCTCCTATATTTGCTAATTTGTGAAAATCTAAATTCTATGTATGGGACTGATTTTTTCAGTAGCAAAAGATAAAACTTGTACTTACATTCAGGTTTTCCATTTTAGAGGTAGCCCTAGCATTTTGAAGTGTTCTACAAAACAGAAGTCCTTCACATGACTTCCTTCAGAAATTTAGTCATTTTGGAAATAAAGTATGCCTGCATCTGGCAACTACAACTGACGGGATTCATCTCAGTTCCATCAAGGTTCAACCAGTCAAAACCAGCAAGAATCAGTGAAACCAAAAATAAACCACAAATCACATCAGCACGACTCGGCAATAGCAGGGTTCTAGCATGTATGCCTCAAACTGCACCAGGCTGCAAAATCATTTTGAACATTTGAATATAGGTCAGCCTAGGTCAACTCTTTCTCAAAGCCGAAAGAATGAAGCTGGGCAGGAGTCCTATCAGGATGAGGGTGGTGAGACACTGGAACAGGCTGCCCAAAGAAGTTGTGGATGTTCCATTGTTGGAAGTGTTCTCGGTCAGGTTGGATCAAGCTTTGAGCAACCTGATCTAGTGGAACGTCCCTGCCCATGGCAGGAAGGTTGGACTAGATGATCTTTAAAGGTCTCTACCAACCCAAACATTTCTATGATTCTATGATTAATACCCTGGACTTCAGGTGGAGAACCTAGAAACTGTGGAATCTCCACATGGGCATAAGCTCCAAATTCCTTTTTATATACACAGAAGCCTGGAGTCAGAGAACATCCATTATCCCAATAATATGATTTGGTTTCCTCACCACCAGAATCAGTCAGCATGTCCAGCCAGCTGGTATCCTAGTCCATAAGCCACAGGTTCTATGAGGAATTCTGTATGGCAAGGATTTCTGACAGTCAGTAGCATCCTGGGATGCAAATTCAAAGAAATTTTGCTTTGGTTTTGTTCTTCCCTTTCCCTTGTCCCTCCTGGAGGGAGGAATAGGTTGCCCAGAGAGGGAGTGGAGGCCCCGTCCCTGGAGACATTCAAGGCCAGGCTTGATGAGGCTCTGAGCAACCTGATCTAGTTGAAGATGTCCCTGCTGACTGCAGGGGGGTTGGACTAGACGACCTTTAAAGGTCCCTTCCAACCCAACACATTCTATGATCCTATGATTCTGGTGTCACAGACTGAAGATACAACACAGAGCAATTCTTTCAGAGAAAATTGCCAAACGCAGCATGTCAGATATTGCCCCATTAATATCAAGACAATGGTTCAATGGATGTTACTAGCAAAACCTTTGCAGTTTGATATGTCCATAATGAAGGCGTTATAAAAATCCAAGTGTCATGGCCATTATTAGCGCTGTCCATCTCTATAATTGGTTTGATGCTTGAAAATATTCAGTGTCTCTATTTCGGCAAAAAACATCCATCTAAAAAAAACCAACAGTTACCTAACAGTCTTGAAATACTTATTTATTCACTTAGGACAATTTACATTAATTCTCAGATAGTGACGTAACTGGGCTAAACAGTCACCGTCCCACTATGACTGCATTTAGGTAACACACCTCGATTCTTTTGGGAAACCTATTCACAGAAGGAAGCAAAGCATACCAGGACACCGACGCAGTTAGGCGTAATACTTAGTAAAATACTGGATGCTGAGTACAAAATGACTCTTGGTGTATGCAGGAATACCTCCTCCCTGAAGTCCTGGGAAACCATCACGATTCCCAGTCAAGTGGATTCTTGGCCATAACTGGTTATTTTTTTGCATTGGCTAAACTGTCCCAGAAGCCCTTTTTTTCTCTCCCTCAGGTGTCTAAAACGAACTGAGAAAAGGCAGGCAGATGGGAAAATACGCAACCAAAATACATGCAAAACCATTAGAGAAAATTAATTTCTCCTTCTTCAAGGGTTTACTTCCATGCATATTCACACTGCGTGGCTCCCAGGACACAATTCTCTACCCAGACGCACAAGCACACCTTTGAGTTTTCACGCAATAACAATGACTATTGTGTCTTAATTTGGAAAAAATGTAGACGAAGCACTGAGTAGCCCCCTGCAAATTATATTAAAAAAGACTTGCGCAACAAATATGATTCAATCAGGTAGAGGTCTGGTGGCATGTGTCTAATCAAACACGGAGGAGATACATTAACAATCCTACAGCAGATCTTTATATAAGCAAGTATGGCCATTTCTTCAGACCTCAGTAACAGGAACCATTTGATGTAGGCTATGCTAATTTTCTAGGTAGTGCAAAACCTGGACATAACTTTAGACAGAAGTCTGAGCTCTTCTCTATGGTGTGTGAGGAAAAAAACTGTATCAGAAGGTTCTAAACCCTCCCCGATCTCTTTGAAGCCACCAGAAGGGGTATTTTTATGGATCTATGTAATAACCTGGAAGTTGTCAAGGGCCTGCTATATTCAGGAAGTTACTATTTGAACCAACACTGCTAGGGGACGAGTTTTCAAACAAGACAAGAAATTTAACAGTCATGCATGATCATACACTGAAAAACGATCCAAGGATGGGCGATGTGGAGAGACAGCCACCAACTGCACCCCAACATTACTCGTGGAAAATCTTTCACATTTTTAAAATTACAGACTTGAGGAATGAAAAACATGAGTCAAACGAGTAGAGAAAACTTAACTCCCTTCCTTTAATCCTTTGGAGCAGTAGTGTATAAGAAATGGAGCTAAGCAATGAGAACCCTAACACTGAGAACAACCTGGTACCCAAGCTGTGAGATGGCACATGGAAGACTGAGATAACTTGTCTTCCTGAATCCTGCATGAGAACCTGGAAAATAAGGCAAGATTGCTGTCAGACAGTTTCACCAGAGAGACATATCTGGGATCCTGGACATAAAAAACTGCTTTTTTGTTTACATCTCAAATGGGAAGGTTGACTTTGGAAATTCCTGGAACAGAGCCAAACTATGAGATCCACTCACTGTCTCCTCCAACACCAAGCTTCAGCATGAGACCACGACTGATGGTGGAAGAAAGCCTACCCACAGATGAACCTCATATTGAATGCATCCATCCCAAAGTTTGTCCCCCATACCTGGAAGTTTCTTGATGAAAACACTACTTTGCTGCCAAGACAAGGCTAGAGCCAATACCTACACGTGTAAGGTTCTTGTGCTGCTCTGATCTGGTGTACCTGGTTGTTCTGCTTTCAACAGGAAACAGCCCTGAGGAATGGAAAAATGGAAGGAAAAGCCAAACAACCCACACCCCAGTGAAGGCAGTGTACTGGTAGGATAAAGACAAGACAAGAAGGAGACTCTCCTATCAGTTCATATCCTCTTGTGAACTGTGCCAAGAAGACAAGTAAATTTTCTTCAGTTGAGCAGAACCAAGGTCCATACATCGCAGTCTCCATGGTGAGTGATTCAAAGACAGAGGGACCTTCTGGGGAGTTAGCTTTAGGTGTGCACGGGCAAGTACTTGAGTCCAATATGAACAAGTCATCACTGAAAAACATGTTAATTAAGTCTTAAAGCAAGGCAGATCCCCTCCTGTAACCCCACGGAGGAGAAGGTAGGCAGGGGGTTTTCACATTTTTGGAGTCTCATGTTGAAACTGGAGAAAACAAGGATGGTTTCCCAGCTGGAAATCTAGTCAAATATCTATACCTTCATCTGCCTCTGCAATTATGTGTGGGTCTTGCCACTACTGAGGGTGAGTTTCCAGACAGTGCAGAAATTAGCTTTAGTTTAAGAACCGAGAAGTCCTGTCTTACCAGAGGTGAGAAATGATAAAAAGGTGAGGAAAAAAAAGAAGACTAAAAATTCAGGGAGACAAAAAAAAGAAAGAAGGGAATTGACAAAATCTGTATTTTTATATAAAGGGCAGTTAGAATATTCTTGTCTGGTTTTGGTTTAAAATGCAATCATCAGATTTATCATCCGGAGAACGTTGATTTTATAGTATCTTACACTTTTAAATGGTGAAATATTATCAGACACTTTGCAGGTCCAGTTTTTTATTCATCTCTCCAGATGTACTGCTGATAAAGTCTTTCAAAAACCAGCGTTGTTAAACCATAAACATTAAAAATGGTACATTGAATTTCCAAGAGACTACTGAATGCCTCACACTAGGCAGCATGGCAAAAAGCCAAAAAATAACTCTAGCTAAATTAAAAATAATCTCCCAAACTAAAAAGAAAATGTTTGCTCTCTGCCTCGCATGACTGGCTGGATGAGATGGAAATTATTTAAAATGAAAAAAAATAGTCCAGAGCTGTCCATTATTTCTTACTAATTTACAGCAAGGGTAAAATTCTTCTGTAAATCCTCGTTACTGCTTAATAGTCACATATCTAAGAAAATTTCAGAATAGCATAGGACTACAAAATTAAAATAATTTCTTAAAATTCCAATAACTGTACTGTGCTAAAGTTTATGTAATATTACTTTGGAAGACAGGAAAGCATTTAAAGTGATTCCTTTTTCTTTCCCCAATCTCTTCTCAATGGTCAGCGCTCGTTTTCACAAAACTGTTGAACAGATTGATAACTTATTTTGCCTATTATTCCTCATAGGAGATTTCCTGTATGTTCCTAACACATTTCACATTATTTGGGATAGTTATGTACACGGTCAGGTTTCTAGGACTGATTCTACATTCTTCCCGTACAAGTACCATAAACTTATACTGGAGTAATATTGCATTTTGGCATTAGCAGACTTGCACTTTTCTTCTTGTTACTATTGTAAGAATGTAGAACAATGTCTTTCACTTAACGTTCAGTCTAGTCTATATGTTTTAGGGACTGAATTGAACACGTAAATAGCTCACAAAAATGGTTGTTTCTTTAGTGAGCTATACTCATTCTTTTCCTTGCGTCTGCAGCAGGAATGTTAACATGAACAGTAAAATGCCAACAGAAAACTTGGTGTAAAATATCTGGGCAGAAAAATCCTTTCTCCTTACCTACAGCCAACTCTGTTAGGGCACCTATTGACTGTAAATCCGATCTGACGGGGAAGGATGATCAACAGGCGTAAAAGAAATGGAAGAGATGATGTGCAAATGTATACTCCTAACTTCTCTACGTGACCTTTACGTTAGTTTAAAGGGTGGAAACAGCTGAAAGCATGACTTCACTGAATCTAATGACAGATACCCATTCAATATTTCTCCCTCTGCAGCTTTTAAAGTGTCACCCCACAATCACAAGAAGCAGAACGAGTAAAGCCACCTTTCCTCCTGGCTCTCTCATCTTGTCTAGGGGGTCGCGCAGATACACAAAGAAACTATTGTGAAGGCAGTGGCAAAAGGAGAAAGCAGAAGTCATTCCAAAGACATGTTGCCACAGTACTATTTAAAATGCCTAGAGATTATATTTTTTGATACAACAGTGTGATCGTTTGGCAATCTGAAAAGGTTGGGTCAAAGTAAGCCTCAGTCTACCTTCGTGCTTTCTGCATTTGTAAGGAACTTACAGGAAGTTTGAGGTACTTTCTTTTTGGACAATTGTGATAGCAGCGTTTGTCCCCAAAACTGCCAGTGTGGGCACTGACCGGAAAAGTAGGCAGATCGGCAGACCTAAATGCATACTCTGTAATATCTCTCAAAACACTTTTCCTGAACTTTCTCATTATAAAAGGCATCGTATTACAGCTCTACAACATCTGTACACATCTAGCGGATGACCCAAGATTCCCTCTCTCGTTCTTGGCTTGTTTAGAGGGAAAAAGCTCAACCCATCTCATCAACCACTTTGACAGTACATAATGCCAACAAATTAAACTGTACAGTTAGTCGTGCTCTTTGGGAAGTTCACAAGATAGCAGGACATAAAAAAACCCAACCTAAACAAGAGTATTGTATTACATCTTGTGGTTGCAGAGAAATTTCTAACTTTGGTTAATAATTAACCATACCACTTTTAGCGAGGGTCAGGGAAGGAAGACTTACCTCTCCGTAATCGTTTATGCGAGATCTTTACTTCTTTATAAAAAAATTAAATCCATTCTCTGCTTCCAGAAGCTATTGGCATGTTCTTAGCTACATCTCTTAGCAAACTTCTGCTAAAGACACTTCCCTATTTTGGACTAGAAATTCTATCCTATGCTTTACATGATATTAATCTAGCGTTTGTGGGTGGCAAAAGAGACAGGTAAAAGTATGTAAAGCAAATTCATCGCAAATGCGTATCAATTGTCAGTAATAAACCAAACATTTATTGCCATTTATAAAAGCATTGATCAGTTTTGGCACTAGGAAAATTGTAACTTCTATACTCATTTACTCTTATATTTTTTTGTTCCTCGCTTCTGAGGTCAAGTCCCACTATTTTCTTGATGTGGTCTTCATATACTTCTATATAATTTTTACGTAGGTGATTTTCCTCCAAATTCATAATCACTTTCCTCTCCTAAAATCTCTCCAAAAATGGACAATTTCTTCCTGATTTTAAGAGCTCAGATCTAGTTTGGTGGGTTTGGGTTGTTTTGGGTTTTTTTCCTATAATGATTTCTTTGACATTCATTCTTTCCTAAATGTAGATATTCTAAGGTAAGCAAGGATATATGCCACATAGAACAGCAGAACAGAGGAAAATGACCCCAATTTATCACATTGGAGACAGACTACTTTCACATTTTTATCAGATGACAAAATTAAATAAAGAATTCGTTTGGCTGCTCTGAACAATGGATTTGCAATTTGCATAGAAAGAATGATGGCAAAACCTCACAACCCACCAGTGTTTTACCACAAGCTCGGTTCCATTACATTTTAGTGGAGGTTCAAAGTTGTCTAAAGAAACCATTCTCTTCTCTCTCCAACTGTAAATGTGTCACTTGAGAGTTCAACTTCCAATAGCAGCAGTATCTGACACACAACTAATTTTAGAATATAAAGTGCTCCTCACCATATTGGAATACATATAATTTAAAATAACTGTAAACCTAAACTTTGCAAAAACAGAAAATTCAAGCACTAACAAAAAAGCATAATTTGTAATTGAAAGAAAATAATATTTAAAAGAAAAAAAAAGAACTTTTTTGTCCTTCCAAAAAGAGACAGAAATTACTAAGTTTTATTTCCCAAGAGAATTATGCCACTTTTATAAAGAAAATTACAGTCACCACAAATTGCTCTCAACAATTCCAAAGCTTCTTCATTTGACCACTTGAAAATCAAAGTTCTTTAAGATTATAAATATAACTTTTTATAACTCTGTTATTACGTACTGTGAATGGGGAAAGGGGGCCAATCTTGTGGCCGTAGCGTCGAATGGCCTCTCTGATGTGGCTCGGCTGGATGGCATCGCTTTGAGCCTCTATACCACAGGCTGCAGTGCTCTGCAACAGAAAAACACATAAATTGTTACTAAATCAAAAACACACAACAGACCTACAGTGCATAAAGTATGAAAATAAACCTTTATAAAATGGACCAATTTTTTTTTTATTTTTTTTTTCCTGAGGATACACATCATTGCTGCCACACACTACATTAGAGAGAAAAAGCTATTAACAAATCAAAGAGGACTTTTACATGAACTTTGCTTAAGAGACCCAAAGAACACCATATTTGTCCTCTTAAATCTTTCACCTAGTGCTGCTGTATGTTGCAATTGAAAAGAGCAGAAAATGTTCAAACTAAAATGAAAGGGTCATATAAGTCATACTGCAATAACCACAGAAACTATTTTTAAAACATTTCAGGCTCTCATTATGATGTCAAGGGGTAGGGAAAATATTGAACAAGTACCCGAAGAGGAAAGCAATTTGACACCAAAATCGCCATTGAGTAATATCAGATTGAAATTAGAAGATGAAACATGTGACATAATGGTGTTAGGGGGAGGCAAAAATATTTTAATTACCTCAAACTGGAATGTTTTCAAATTTCGAATGACTTTTTGGATTAAGGACCCTAAATAGGAAAAATAAGTATTCACTGCTACTGGTCCATCAATTTCACAAAAATATCCCCAGGATTTTAAAAGGAAAAGTTACTCTTTTCTCTGTGCTAGTCAAACTGAAATATCGATTTAGGCTCCATCTAAACACGGCTGCTTGCCAGAATTCAGACGACTTATCAGAAAGACGGCTGCTTAGTAATAAATTAATGAAAAAGATATTAGTGAATGTACTAAGAAGGACAGAAACTTACATTATACACTGAAATTTAAGGTACATGGTCTCCCCATACATTTACACTATACACTAATGCTGTCAAACTTGGGATATTATTCACAAAATGTTTTATTTTCAAGAGTGCTGAGTCGACCGGAGCCTGTGTGTGTACACATAGAATTATTCATAATACGATGGCAGATTCTGCCCTTGCTGATTGACATTCATAAAGGGAATGTGAAACTCAAATATTTTCAGCTGGACTGGGCCTTCGTGGACTAAGAATAACATTCTTCACCAGGTTAACTCGTTTGTCTCAATGCCTCAGTTATATCCAGTATATACCTCACCAAACTGGAGAAGTCACGGGAACATTTCATTAAAACGGTGCGCTTTTTAGAATATAATTATTTCAAAAGGCATTAAGTCAAACACGAAGAATTTAAAATCAACTCACAACACTAGTGAAAGGTAATGTATCAAAAACTGCGTCTCCAGCTAAATTCTTGTTCCAAGGAATGATAATGGAAATCAACCACAGAAACAAAACATAATCAAACGTAACATAAAAAAGGAAGAGGAAAAGCAAAAGCCTTCAGAGAATATTTTAGGTTTCACTAAAGGCTTTCTAAATGGAGTATAATACGGGCAGAGAGAAAGTTGAACATAATAGGTCTCTACAGCACCGATGACACTAGAAGGAGAAAATAAATCTTTTTCTCTCTGTCATTGGAAAAATCACTGGTTTAACTCTGTGAAAAATGAGGTTTTGTTTTAGGAGAATAATAACACACATGAGAAAATCACAAGTCACTCCACTGATTTGCAGCAAAATGAGTGCTGCCACCACATTCTTTCAAAAAAAGCCCTAAGTGACTAACACAGTGCTTCCCATCCAGTTTATTTAATCAAATCTATTTCCCCTGTGGTTTTAAGGCACATATATCCCTCTCAGATAGAATACCAAGGACCTACAACAGAAGACAGGAATGGTAATATTTACATTTCACACTCTGAATATCAGACGCCCATATTTCATGCAAAGTAAACAAATATTTAGATTGAATGCAACCAACTGGCATAAAAAATAAAGCAGGTCAGGCAAAGTTGTCCTAGGCAAAGAAGGCAGATGTCTACTGCTGCTGGCTGCAGGAAAATCACAACCACCTCTTTGCCTATTTTGCTTATGCTTTGACCCTCAATGCCTACGCTGGCTGCTACTGCCAGAGAAGGGGGTGATTATTCGGGATGGTGTCTATCGCTGTGGCTGTAGAGGAACAGCTCATCTTTTGTTGTTGCCTCAACAAAATTCAGTTTGCAGGCATTACTGAGAAGCTCTAGCCTAGTTCTGACAGAAAGAACACCCAACCACACTTTTGGCCCTAGAATAACATTGGTGGTTAAGATGTGATATAATTTGAATTTAATCTTTAAAGTGAGACACGTTTTTTCCTGTAGATGTTTTGGTTTCTTTTTCTTTTCTTCCCCCCTCCCCCCCCCAAGATTGTGCACAAAATACCTTTTTTCTTTTCCTTTGTTTGGATTTGGTAGAGTCCTGTCCAATGCCACCATTCCCCAGGGCTCCTGATGGTGTTTTCCCCAGATGTTGCTGCCCTGCGGACGCGGGGGGTGTTGGTGTAGGAGGTGGTGTGTTTTCAGGAGAGTCAAGACTGGTCTTCACGCCTGTAGATTGCCCTAAGAGATGTGGCTACAAAAGCAAAACGTCAAACAGCCATTATATAATCAAATAAAAAAAAAAAAATTAATTATTGCCTTCTTAGATTTACTGCTGGAAGACATGTAATACGGAATTCAGTTTGCTTATTCTAGAGGTTACTATAATACCTGTATCATAGGAATGCATGCAATACAGCACTTATTGCATTTGCCACTGTTGACAACTTTAACCTTCAAATCGTCAATAAAGAGAGCCTTCAACAGAGAGAAGGAATTTCCACCCAAGAAAACAAGATTTACATTTAAACACGCTGCTAAGAATTGAACATTTGGAGCTATAATTTAACGTCTTTCCATCTAAGCCCATAACTTCAACGTCAATAAATTCCATAACAGAAGTCTGTATCAATACCAGATTCAATAACATCTACTTTGAAAGCAACAAACTACCAACTACATGTAAAAGTCAAACATAAAGTGCATTAATGTGTGAAAAAAGAAAGATTTACCTCAGTAGAGTTGTGATACTGTATGAAGGTGGCAGATATGGCATGACTGAATGGGTCACCAGCTTTGGGAGCCATGTCCTGCTTCACCAAAAGGGCCAAGTCCACCAACTGGAGGGGCAAAACCAGGAGATAAACAGGTAGGTTTACTGACATGGTACTTATGACAAATACCATCGTGACAATGAAGAGAGAGAGGAGTTGTGGGTTGAGACAAATTATTCTCAGTATTTCTCAGTTGAAAACAAAATTATTCAGAGATATTTCAGCCTGCGGAACCTCTCTTTTCCACTTCTGTAGATATATGGAGTAATCTATCTACCCGAGAGGGCTCGGCTTGGCACTAAGGTAACATTCTGTTTTCCAGGAAATCCTGCTTTTTAATCCAATTGTGCAACGGGGTTGAATGAGCCTCAGCGCACTGCCAAAGGTCACATAGCAAACTATGTGGTTTCAGTTTGGACTTGAATAAAGTTCGTGCTGGACTCCACTCTCCCCTGTAACCAGTATAAACCATTTCTGCTCGTGTATCAGATGGATGAATACGGTATAGTCAGCATCTGTCACACCGTAAATTGAAAGACAGGCAGGAATCCAGTTAGCTGTGTGGTTCCAAAGGGGCTTACAAGAAGTCACCTGAGGCTGATGTACATCCCAGTTTAATTAATTCATTTTGTTTAACTAGACTTCAACCAGTATTCTCCCTTACCTGTGCCACAGTCTCATAGGCTAAATACGCCAAAATCTCCATTGCCACTGCATTTGGTTTTATTTCCATACTGCTACAGTCCAACCAGTCACGAAACTTGGATGCTTTCTTTGCTGTCAGTTCAAATTATAAGGGAAAAAGAAAAAGTTAATATCAGGTAGGCCAAAATAATGCAATTTTATTTTTTTTTCTGGTCATAAAAAATACTGCAGATGTGAATGTGGTTTGATTGGCCAAAGAAGGAATTATCAAAAGAAATTAGTGGGGAAAAGACTGTTATTTCATACGTAACATTTTGGAAACCCATGAGCAGCGTGGAGTAAAGAGAAAAACACACAGTTCATCAATCATATGGGACATTTCAGAAAGGAAGGGTCTACCTCAGAGGACCCCAGATGGGACAAACCTGATCTTGAACATAGTATTGTAAAAGAAATTATACGATTGCATCGCGTCATTGATGAATGAGAGAAAGCACTAGAGGAAATCAACACAAATCTGAGTCCAGATAAAATGAAATAATTGTATCAACAATAGCGAAGACAAATGAAGAAGGACAGAAGAACGAGGAAGTCCTTTTGTTAACCGTGCAGGGATTAGGTGCCGACAAGTCGGCCAAAATGATTTGTAGATGAGCGTTTTTAAAATGCGCTTTGGATAGGAAGAAACAAGGATAGATGTAGATCTGCAAGTGATCAACATCCACAGGAGAACTTCACGCTGCTGATGGATGAGATCACTTAGGAGAAAGTACAGGGAAAAATATGGGACGAAGAAACATAATATTTGCCGAGAGAGTAAATGGAGGAAAAAAAGGATGACCTTACTGAGGTACGTGGTGGACAAGCTGATCACAGAAAGCTGTGGAGACTGGGGCAGAAAGGAGCTAGTTATAGAGAGGTCTTAACGAGGGATGTTTGTGAGGACAGGACAACCAAAACGAAATAAATACAAGGTGGGAGAATGACTGGAATCAGCTCTTTGACAGAGATTCTTCAACGAGGGTTAAAAAGCTAAAGAGAAGTCAGGTATTAAACAGAAAACAGGTGTAAATAATGGTTATTATTGAGGAGAGAGGGAAAAAGCTACACAGGATTGCTCAAGACAAAAAAAAAAAAAAAAAGGCAAGAGAAAAAGTGTGAAGGTGACAGCAGGGCCACAAAATGTTCCCCAGAATTTACATTTGTAATCCTGTAGTGCTTTATCCTTTGATAGGCCCTCTTTGTCGCCTGTATTTAAAACCGCACAGAAATATGTGGAGCTGTAAGTGTGAATATATATTGTTAGAACAGGCTTCTTGGAGTCCCTTCCAGGTTCAGTCTCTTGTGACAGTCTTCACGGGTTTATATTACAGTAAAAAGGGTTTGCTACTTTAAACATAGCAGTACATTCAAATTTTATCACACTAAAATAAGTAAAAAAAATAGCCTTTGTCTTATTTTTGAACAAATGTTGTGCGTGGCCTTTAGTATGTTCTATCTAGCTAAGTTCATATTATGCAATTTAATTTGTGCGTGACTCTCTCCTGCTACTATTTTCTAAGACTAAAATTCTCTTATTATTCTTCAATGACACTAAACGTCAGTGAAAAAGAGCTGTATAGACACGGTCATTTAAAAACACTGTGAAAATACCACTGAGGTATTTTTATAGATCGCAATCCCCTGGTCAGCAACATTCAATTTTATTTCACAAATTTAAGATTTCTATTTGTTCTGTCTCCAGATGACAATTTTGGGGTTTTAAAAATGACTTTATCACAAACCTCTCATTTCCTAAAGTCACCCTAATCTGAAGCATCGTTTATCTAATGGCTCACAGATGTGTGATGCCAAATTATAACTAGGCTTACAAAACATATTGAATTAAGAAAAGAAATGCTTACAAAACATGTTTTCCTACGTTTGCTGACATTTGCTGACACAGAACAGTATTTCAAACGTGTCATTTATTTGCCATAAATGAGTCACTCTTTCTTTGAATTTAAAAGGAAGACCAAGATAAGGTCTCCTGCTTAAAGACACCATTGTGTTCGAGTCTGTGTTGTAGGATCATGTGCTGTTTTGTCATGATTTTTACTGGCTCCTTCACCTCACTTTCTCTGACATTTGACCTAAAACCTTAGTCATCACTTAACCGCTTCTGTAATGATGTTTTGCTACACCATCAAGCCCATTAATTTACAGCTCATTATAGTTGTGGCCCACAAGTACTTCTAGTAAGTTGGTTTTCAGTGCTAGTAAAGCCCTAATTCTGTCATCATGTTATTAGTGTTGGAATGGCGTATACTGATGAATTTGGCTAATGTCGAATAAATTCCACAGCAGGAGCTTACAGCTTAAAATAGAAAAGACTCTTTAGTAAGTTCTTTGTGTCTCTGCGGATAGGGAAATAAAAGCAAAACTTGCTGCTCTTCTCTAATTTTAGATGCATTCCGAAAAACCTGCAACCATGAAACTTTACTAATACGCTGACTATAACTCCACCACGAGAGACTTCAGGCAAGTACGGTTCTTTTAATCCATTAACTCTTTACGAGTTCTATCTTTGCAGTCGTCCCCGCCAGCACTGTATTTCAGCGTACAGAAAGCTTGAAAACATTCAAATAAAATACTCCGCCTGACAGCCTGAAACTATGCTAAATTAACTGTTCCCAGGAGTTATGCAAAGAATTTAAAGTTTTATTATTGCGGATGAAACAAAAGTGCTTTCAAAAAACATGAGGTTCTGCTGTGTTCTCTATTACATGAAATAATAATCGAACATCTTAATACAGTGCAGCCATTATAATACTTACAAAAACTCAGCTGCCGACTTTCACAAAATTCTGCGTACTGGACCGAGTCCATCATTCGTGTTTGTCTTTCTGCTCTCTGACAAAAGAGTAGAAGCACATGATGTACCTTATTCCAACAAGAACTGCATTCCACAATGGAAATTATAGCACCAAAGCGCCCCTGCCATAACCTTGAACCAACCCTCCCAAATCAAACATGCATTGAAGAAGTCAAGATGCAGAAATATAAACCACAGGTTGGTTATTAGTCTCGTGAGTTAAATTTCCCAGAGGAGCTTGTCAACTCTTATTTTGAAAATCTGCTTGCACACCTATGAAAAGGGGTAACGGACACAGGACAAGGGGTAACGGGCACAAAATTGAGCATAGGAAGTTCCACCTAAACATGAGGAGGAACTTCTTTCCTTTGAGGGTGGCAGAGCCCTGGCACAGGCTGCCCGGAGAGGTGGTGGAGTCTCTGTCTCTGGAGACGTTCCAAACCCGCCTGGACGCGTTCCTGTGCCACCTGCTCTGGGTGACCCTGCTCTGGCAGAGGGTTGGACGGGATGATCTCCAGAGGTGCCTTCCAACCCCCACCATTCTGTGATTCTGTGACAGTGACGAGGGATGACCACGAAAGGTGCTGAGCACTCTTGCCCTGACTGAGGTGCACATTTAAACATGTTTACAGATGATCAAACAAGTAAAAATTCTCCTGAACCGAGGCCAACGTGTTCTGCACTGAGCAGAACTGAACTTGTGTGTTTTAAAATGGGAGCATTAGCAGTAGGGAAATATATAATTTCCATTACATTCAGGATGTACCAGAGCGGAGCATTGATGTGTACCTTCCCACGCTCAATACACAGTAATAACTAAGTGGTAAATGTGTCTGTCTTTTTTTCTTTTTTTTCACTGTTAATCTGTGCTTGATTTTTTATACTTCTGAACACCTAAGGAAAAGAAAGGAAATTAGATGGAATCAGAGCTCATTCAAGACAAAATGGCGGCTCTGAAGTTCATGGTTAGGTTTGAGAAAGTGTTTGAGTGTTGTTTACTTCAAGAGAGCAGAGGTGATTTTCACATGGTAAAGATCTGGTCTCTAGAAGAGATTAAATCCTTCACGTATCAGAACCAGGAAGTGGTACTTAGATTAAAGAGAACGATTATCCTCTTCAGAAGCAGACAGCTTACTCACGTCTCTCAAAGAAGGAAAGCAGATTGTCTTAAGCATCAAGGAAAGGAATATAACTATCTTCCAAACAAGAACTCAATGAATAAATCATTACGTCTGGTAAGGACAGAACCATAACTAAAGATACAAAGTGGTATCAGGAGTGGCTGATGGCACCAAAACTTTACTTCTGCAGTGTAAAGGCCACACAGCTCAAGAAACCACGCACAAAGAAGGTAAAGTACGGGTGTGTTCGCACTAAGGAAAAAAAGCCCAACACGTTAAAAACCACACAGATGACAGCAATTTTGCTCTGACTCCCCCAGCACTTTTACATCTGACGGAATTGAAATTGCAGAGTTCTTTAATCTAATTTAATGGAAAACAAAAGGGTCGTTGATAAGCGCATTTGGAGACAGTCTATACAACCAGCGTTTGACCTTAGCAGTTTCTCAAATCAGAAAAAAAAAGAATCTCAATATTTCAGATGCACAGTTTCCTCCTCCATTCTCTGTCTTTTAGGTTACTCTTCTATGACACTCCAAGCCATCACTTACGAGATCTTGTTGACAGTCAAGATGTTCAATTTAGTTCCAAAGTAAACCACTAACTGTCCAGGAACACACCTGGATATTTCTTCTTTGTTTTCTTCTCTACCCAATCAATCATTTCTACTGTATTTTGACTTTTATCCACCAGGATAGACACTGTTCTGCTTAGACATTTTTCTGTCCTCCTATGTACGCTTCTGGCATCTTGACTACATTTTGTGGAGTTGCCGTTTCAGATAAGTAAAAATTTTCAGTTAATCTATTCCGTCACAACATTAAGTAAATCTAGATTGATTTTGTATCCTTTAAAAATAATTTTCACAATACATGCGGTAACTTCAACCCTGATCTAGCATAACCATAACTGAGATCTGCTTTGCCTCTGAATTAATTCAGTCATACTTTTGAAGGCAGAAGGCACCACCAGGATCATCTAATCTGAACTTCTGCATAGCACAGGACACTTCTCACGTAATACATCCTAGCAATGGCAGACCGAGAATTTCTTGTGTAATTTTATTATATGTTTTAGAAAGGCATCTAGTTTGGCTTTAATTTTTTCACATATTAAGAGGTAACTTCTTCAAATAATTTAAAATGCTAACTTTTTATGCAATATAATTTCAATTCTGTAATCACTGGCGTCTTTGTTTGCCAGTCAGAAGTTACTGGTTGGGTACTGCAAGGTACTACTGAAATAATTTAACTTTAGTGGGCAATCAAGCAGATTGAGGTTCTATATGACAAAATTTTCTTGACATTTTACACAGAAATGTGCAGGCTAGAAGAACCGTTGTTTGACATCCTTCTCCAACAACCCTCCCTCCTAGAGGCCTGTAGCCCAACCTCCAGCTTGAAAGAAGACTATTGCCAACACCAGATGAAGTCAGCTATGGCTTTCTCTAGCAAGTCTTGAAAACCTCCAAGGACAGAGATTTTGTCTCCTCTGGGTAACCTGCTCCAGTGTTGTACTAGTCAAAAAGGTTTCCAACGTCCTTGAAACCACCAAGCAACAATTTGTGGTTCCTGACCTTCTTTATTCTGCCCAGTACTACTAAGAAAATTTTGGTTCTATCATCATTGTAACTGTCCTTCAGCAGTTGTAGGCTGCTTTCTATTCTTAGCCTCCTCTTCTGCAGACTAGCAAAACTAAGAGGCTCTCAGCCTCTTCCGATAGGCCATGTGCTCCAGGGCCCCCAGATCTCAGTAGCTTTCAGCTAACCCTTTCCAGTTTCTCAGCAATTCTGTGGAACTGAAAGACCCAAAACTGGATGAAGTGTTCCAGATTTGGCTCAACAGCACCAAGTAGAAGGGCTTCAGTCTGCCAGACACATTTCTGCAAAACTGTGAGTTTTGCTTTAATATAATTAGATCAAACTGTTGACTCCTGTTCAACATGATGTTCATTATTGACACCCAGGTTCCTCCTAAGAAGGGCTGCTACCCACAGTTGGTATCCAGCCTGTACTGATGCATGGCCTTACCCCGTCCCAGACGCAGAAACTCAGTGAAGTTTCTCTTTCAGCTCAAGCTTCCACAACCTGTCTGGACTGAAACGGCATCAACCAGCATGCCAGCCACTCTTAATTGACTATCATCAACAGATTTGCAGAATGTGCATTTTGTATCTCTGCCCACATTTTTGTCCACGTTGTTGATGAAGATATCGAACAATATGGGCCACAGTATCAACCCCTGGGATACTCAGTTTTTACCTGTTGCCAACCAAAATGTCAAGCCGTTGGCTATTAACCTTCACACCCAGCAGTCCCAGGGATTTAAAACCCTTTGTAACAACAAGGAAGGTAACGACAATAAAAACAAAAAACCCTTCGCAACAACAAGCAAAATGACGTGAAATGCTAACATGAGGAGTTATGCTTGAATGCTTACCTGGAACGACAAAAAAAGACATCTAGAAATTTGACACGGATACCTTAACATTAACTTTTACAGGCATCCCATAATGTAATATGGAAACTACAAAAACAGATTATTCCCAAGAGCAGTTACGTTAAATTAAATGATTTAGCAATGGCTACTCCCAGCAAATAGATGATAAAACTTTGAAAATGCATGCAGTCAAAGGCAGTCAATACACCTCACAGTATGTTCACTATCAAAACATTGCAAGTTTCTTTATAATAAGTGAAACAAAAAAATACTAATCAAAGGGTTATTAAAAGAAAAGTGTTGCTGAGGGAGTTTTCCAATGGGGACTTAATTTCTCTCTACAAGTTGTGTACAGTAGTTGTCTAAACACTGAACTTAATTCTGTTCTTATATACTAAATGAATACTTACACCTACTATTTCTCTGTATTAATATTTTTATGTAGTAAAATTACCTACATAACTGTGAAATAAAATTGCTTTCCCCTTTCAATTCTCCTCTCTAAAATAAGTCTTTCTTAAAGGTGGATTCTAGGGAGATGCTCTAAAACACTACCAAATAAAATAGCTTTTATGACAGATAGCTGGAGTACATTTTCATCCCAATACACTTTAACAAAAAAAACCCCACGTCATGGCATGGAAACTCACAGTTCAAGGGATAAGGATAGCTGTTCCATCAGTCATACCAGTTTTAGAATAGTCTATAAATAACCAGCAAATGCAGGATAAAACCCCCAGAAGGATAGCATAGGCATATCATCTTCAAGGAAACGGTAAAGCAGAAGACAACAGCAGATCATCTTTCCTCTTCACTTCTCAAGATTATAAAAAGTAATTATTTTCTTGTACGCCATCCCCGCCTCGGAAAAATTTAATGTTCCCTTATCTCTATGTTTCTCAGGTATATTTTATAAACTCAATATGAATCAATAGCATGGGATAAAAAGGGAGAAGAAAGAGAGAGCACATTAACGTGAACACGGTGTTACTCCAGGCCAAAAGAGTTTAAAGAAAACGGCATTCAGTCTTGGGGAAGTCACAGAAAGTTTGTGAAAATGCTACAACCTGTACATAATGCTTTCTTCTAAGTCTACAGAACACCCACTTACTCTTCTTCACAGTCTTTATTTTTGAACTATTTTTTTTTCTTGAAAGCAAGAAATGAGACAGGACGCTTTAACTAAGAAACAACTTCAGTTTCATAGAAGTGAAATTTTCCAAGTTCTGTTCTGGTGAAGGAGTAGCAAGTCACTCCAGCAGGACCGAAGTCCTCTTCCATCCGTATGAAAGCAAGTTTGCTGCAAATCTTTCCTACATGAAGAAACACTGAGACCCCTAACGACACACCACCTTGAAGCTATCTCAGCTTGGAACCAGACACAATAAAAGACATCAGTGACGCTGCCCCACTGGTTTATCAAAAGAATGAAAAATCTATAGTTTTTACACCTTCTATAGTAGTACGAGTCAGTCTAAGCAGTTAAGAAGCTGAGTTATGTGGCGTACAGCACAGTTAAAATACTTTGCATGCTTTCCTTGGAACATGCTGAAGGATGCAGTAGATAGGACCTGGCACAGTAAATGTACACTTAGTCTTCCAAAAATGTGTTGCATTATATCTTTCTTTCAGCATGAAGAACTAAAAAGGAAGACTAAAAAGGGAAAAGAAAGAAAAGGTGAAGAGTTGCACGTTGTCACCTACCATGCAGGATGAAAAATAATCTTATTTTGATTCCATTTTAAAGCTTTCGCACTTGACATATAAAGCTCTTTGTGCGGGGGCGAAGGCAAGAGGCCAAATGTTAACTTGCTGACCGACCATTTCGTGTTTGAAGGAAATGTGCCGAGTAGCTTCTAGGCTGGAACATTTGAAAAACGTACGCAGCATGGCTGGACACCCCTGTGTTTGGCAACAAGGTTAACGATGACGATGCTGGCGCCCCAGCCTGTTTGCATATTCATATCGTGGCGTGATTTCCTGGTTTCCTTTGCTAAAGACCTCTTCGCTGAGTACCCATCACGGCTTCGAAGGAGCTAGGTGACTAAGCTAGGGAAAAAAAAAGTTGCCCTACAATGGCTGATATTAGTAACACAGTAGGCTAAAGAAATCATATTTTTATTTATTTATTTATTATTATTGTTTAGGCCAGAGAAGGACAGGGAATTGTACGCTGTACCTCTCAGTTCTCAGGCGGTAGGTCAAAAATTCCCCAGATTCAAAGAAATTTTAAAAAAAATAATCATGTGAGAAATAAAGCAGGAGGTAGCTCGGTATTGAAGAGCTTACAAAACATGCTGAAGGCACATTTTTAGTCTTCTGTATCTTGAAATTATCTGAGGATTATCACTATCTGAAGATTTGTGTTACATAAAGGAAAAAATGTATTTGCTCTTCTGAGAATCGCTTGAATTGGTAAGCAAAGAAAAAAAAGGGTTTTAAGAGTAAGCATTTTCAAAGATTGAGCTTACTCAGACTTTTATAAAGAAAATAAAAATGTCACTTGGGGAAAGATCAATAGCTTTTGTAATGTAATCCTTGATTTGGCTATAAAGTACAGACATACAGGGAATTTTTATCATTTTTGCCCACCTCTTATAGAACATACCATACATTCTGCAGTAACCATTAATCTGAACAAGTCTGCACAGCAAACTCGAGGCCTTTGATGTAATAGCGGTTTTGAGTGCTCATGTGTTTAGTACAAAGTTCCCAATATTAGTAGAAAACATGAGGTCTCCTTCTGGCAGACCAAGGTGATCCCAATTTTAATGTATATTCACAGTTATAAATAGTAAAAATAGTTTGCTTTTTTTTTCTACCCCAATAAACAGAGTTTAAGACCTTAAGAACCTTAACTTTTACAGACATGTTAAGGGTCTACAAGTGTAAATTACATGAAAGGAAGCTGTGGATGATGACAAATATTAATTTAAATAGATGTGTTCTGGGGTTTTTAATTAGAATTTTTCATTATAGAAAATTGATGATTTTCCATCCAGGCACAAAAGATGGGATTCACTTGAACAAGTTAGACATCTACAGTATCCTAACTAGCCACCTATAGTCCCTTTAGAGTGAAACAAGGTATTAGGCACTTTTAGAGAGCAACTAAACATCCATTTAAACTAGATGTTTTTATAAGCCAGATGAATCCCATCTATGAATTCATCTGAAGTTCATCAACTGTGGACATCAGCAACGGAGCCGTAGGGACATTGCTTCTGTCTAGATGTCCACAGTACAGACATCCTCAGAAAGGGAAGATGAACCCTGCTCTGATGAGTGAAGGACACCACCACCGATAGCGCAACTTCTGTTTCAGGGCTAAGCAACAGCCGGGACTAAAGAATGACTCAGTAAATTTGGTTCCTGCTCTGATCTCAAAGCAACGCAAGTATATACAAAGGCGGCTTTGTACCCCGGGTGTGTGTTAATTCCATTCATCTTCCTCAAAGCTTGGAAAATGTAATCTAACAAAGTATGTGCAGATAAGTGGGGGGAAGGGAGCTGGCAAGCCTATTTAAGATTATGTAAAAATTTCAAGGGAATTTTGAAGAAAGCCAAGCAAATGAAATTGCGCAGACAATAACAAAATGAATGGACTAATTCCCAGCAGTCATGATCTCATTGCTTAAGGAATAAATAAAACTGACCTCCTGATAGGGACTCACTGCCCCTGTAATACTTTGCCCTTCAACATATGCAAAATCTACACATACTGTATTTATTTGAAGCAGCGCCATATCGTATCCAAATTCCTTCTCTAAATTTATTACTGCGAGTCTGAAATGAAGAGCCGGAACCTGCAAACGAAACATTTCCATTCCATGGGATAACTTTGATTTCTACAGGAAACTATTTTTTTCTGCTACAGTAAGTGTCATGACGAATTTTGTAAAACTACGTGTTAAATTTATGGCTATCTTCTACCACCACTTTCCAAGAAACATAATTTTGGATAAATTACACTACTAAACTTAAAAAGTTATGTGGAATTTATTAATATATTAAGACAAGTGACCTTCCCTCGCTTTTCTGGTTGAGGATACTCTAACACCTTTCTGTGGTTTCCATCTGGCTGTACATAAAGAACTTTACATACCAGGTTAATATTAGGATACCTTTATGTCTTCTGGATGGCATTCTTCTGAACATTTATCCTGACTCCGTATCAATTCATGGATGAGGTTCATACAAACGGCTTTAGCATCTCCCAAGTAAAGCTTGCAATCACCAAAACAGGCATCGCTGCGTTCTTTGGAAGATATAAATGGCAAAGCAGCCCCTTTTGCATAATGGGTTTTAAATTTTTCCTCTTATTTGCAGTCACAATCAGCCACCACGCTCTATTTAATGAAAATACAAGAATTATAGAGGCTTATTTGTACGCAACAGGAAAATATTGTAAGCCATGAGAAATGTTAAAAATATTTCTTTTAGCTTTGTGACTACAGATATGGATAGGTAGATAAATAAAAAGACAGCTTAGAAACGTTTAGTTACTTAATATTTATATTGGATTCTATGCAAAGTTCCTGTAGTTATTATATTACATGTCATCTCAAAAAAATTCTCTAGTACGTCTCACCCTCATCGTATCTTCACCCATTACTTGCGGACAGCTTGGTTTTGAACCCGATTTACATACAGCCACTTGCATCCAGGAGAGGTAAGTTAGCACTGAGTAACTAAAGAGTTGCCTGACAAATAACCTGAGTCCCTGGAACCGCACTCCTTCCACCCCCCTGAAACCCTCCCCACCCTAGGCCGATGCGCTGTTTGGTCTTGTGGCCAGAAACTCGTGTTTTTCGCGCCGAAGTTGTTTATGGTTACGGATGGAGGCTGGTTTGGAGTGGTGCAGGCACAACATGTCTCCCACACTTATATATATATGCATAGATATGTGTATATATACACGTACACACATATATGTACCTATATGTACATATACCTACATGAATATGCATATATATTATATACATGTATACATATTACATACATGTACATAATATATATGTATATTCATGAATATACCTCTTACACTAATGTAATATGTATATTCATGAATATCCTTATACATAAGAATCATAGAACGTGTTATAGAATCACAGAATGTGTTGGGTTGGACGGGACCTTTAAATGTCATCTAGTCCAACCCCCAAAGGAAAGCATTAAAATTAATTAATTAAAATTAAATAAAATTAAAATACGTGGTACCACGTGTACATAGATGTGCTCTCCTTGGCACGTGACTGGAGAGTGCACAGTTACTTGAATTAACTTTTTCTGTTTGAAAACTTTTTCTGCCCGCTGTATTCAGAGAACAGAGTGGGATTCAAAAATGTATTCTTGCTTCCTTAACACAAGAAGTGGGTATATGGACATTTCACATTCAACTTGCGGCAATTACGCCACTGAGTTTTAATTAATTCTGTGGTTAGATTTTTATTCTTTTGGAATAGCCTTTCTAATTTGATAATTGCAAGACGTGGAACTCCAGATAAAAAAATCACATCATGAAATTCAGGGAATGAGTGAGTCACACATTGAGTTAAAACGGAAATGCTTCCTTCAGAAGAACAGTGACCGGTATGCATTACATATAAGCTGCACGTGTTTTTGTAAAGAGAGAGTATACTTTAAGATGAAAGTAATTGATAAGAGAGATGTCTCTCTCAACTTCACAGCCCGACTTTGGCTGCCTGATGCCTCTGGAACAGCCCAGGCTTCCTGACCAGAAGACAACCAGGACTTCAATATTCTAAACTCCTACCTGGGTTCTGCGACTAATTTGTCATCTGAGCATGACCAGTGCAAACAAAGGCTGAAATAATCACGGTTTAAGGCTCACGTCTCACAACTGTTGCAGAAAACCGTGGTCGTTTGCACTGACGCCAAATCATTGCAAAGTTTGTGCGCGGCGATGCCACGACACGCGCTCGCCGCCTGCGCCCGGCTCGCACAGGCTGGGGGAGAATAAGGCAAAATCCAAACTGCACAATGTGTCCAGGTACGAAGACCCTAAAAATCACTGTCTGAATTGAAAGACTTCAAGCAAAAGCATTGGGGTATTTCTTGTCATTGGCACTTCGTTCATGACTCTGAAAACAGAATTTGGCCCCGCGTGAATACTTCATTAGTCAAACGTTAATGACTGTGGGACGCTTGTTATTTATTTAACTATGCAAAATCTTCTACGCTGCTATTCTTATTGTTTCTTAATTTCCTTAAATATGAGCAAATTTATCTTCATAGTAGCTTTGTGAGCATTATCTCCACTATATACTCAGAAACAGAATAATAAAAAGATTATTTTCCCAAAGGCAGTTTGTTTAACTGTCAAACGCTTCTCTTTTTCTCTACTTTCTCTTTCTGATTTTCTAATTTTAGAGAGGAAAAGGAAAACATGGAGATTCCGAGATTTAACAAAATGATTTAGCATTTGGAATTAAGTTAATTTGAACCATCAGCTAATTTGGCTAATCTGGAACAATCTATTGAGGTATTTCCTTACACTATGCCTATTGATAAATATACCACAAAATTATTAAACATTTACATAAAACCAAAGAAACATATGATATCATTAATTCAAAACAATCACCACCATCCAAAAGCACTACAGGAGTTTTCTTATTAAATATCCCCATTCCCTTCTCTGGAAAAAAGAAAAAAAAAGAAAAATCTCAAAAAATATATTTTTGAATTGCATAAAACCTTCACAATAATACTTAAACCAGTTACATTTCATTTTGCGTAAGAAGTAGAACTGAAACTTTTAGGTGAAACTTTACTGATAGGCCATTTAAAAGCATGAACTTCACAATTTTGTGAACCAAATTTGCCAGATTTTGTTGCTTTGGTTGAGATTGGAGGAATACTTCGAGACTTTCAAGGCTGAAAGTCAAAGTGAAACTCATTGACTCGTGAAAAAGTCTGCAAGCGTCCGCTGGCACCTTTTAGCATCTGCAATTTAGATGTTCTGTACTGGTGAAACCACAATTTCTTCGCAGCGAATTTCCAATTAATTGTATCTTAAAAAATCTCAGCCATTTGACGGCAAAAAACCCAACAAAGTTGTTTTGGGGGGCCTTGTCGAGTCATCATAGCTTACATTGCCTTCGACAGAAGAAACAGGTCCACAGGTCCTATGTATCCTGGTCTCTTAGTCTGTAATGCCGACTGCCTCCCCAACACTCATGACTACTATAGACCCTTCATGCATTTATAAAAAATGAGGTGCCATTACAATAGTTTTGATGGGATTTTTTTTTTTCCTTAATCTTGAGACGAGGGGAAGGAGAGCAAAGAGCACCTACTGTATATGGATTCGTTACCATAAGCTTTACTGATAGTTTATCCTGTTTCCTAATGAAAGCAAAAAAAACCCACCCCACCGTGTCTCTATTAAAAAGCAATCAGATTTGGTATCCTGGTGACACTTTAAAGAGCACATTATGTGGGAAAACAAAATAAACATTTACCCTGGCAAATGAAAGTGAATTTGGGTTTTGACATACTTGGCAGGAAGGTAGAATTATATTCACGTCAAGTATGCAGAAAAGCTAATATAATATTTAAATATTTGCTTAAGTAATATAGAATTTAAAACAACACATTAGAAGAAACATTTTTCGTGAAATATTTTTAAGTTTTTTAGTATAGGACATGCCATGAAAGTAATATGTTCAGCTGAAATTTCAGACTTCCACAGCTTTGTTACACGTTCCCTTCACTTGTAAAGTGGCAGAGAGTCTTCATCTTCTACTGACAAGTCTTTATTTATATTTCCAAGACAAAGGCAGTTCTTATACTGATGGCTTAAACTGATAATGAGTATGTGCAGCTTTCCAAAGAAACAACCCTTGAGAATCTGAATCTTACAAATATTGATATAATGAGCTAATGTTAACACTATCTCAGCTAAATCCTACACCACTCGTCTACTGTTCAATACTACGCAATTATTTTAAAACTCCTTTAGTTTGCAACGAGACGTAATTCAGTGAAGACAGACCTTTATATCGCTCAGAAAGTATCTAAATGTTGTATGTCAACGACCTCTGAAATTCTCAGCTTTATTTAATAATGTAGCACTAATTCATAAATCGAGCTGGATACCGGATGCTCGTTTTAGTTTTGATAGTATTTTGATGCACTAAGTATGCAGATATTGGGTTTTCCTTTTTGAGTAGAAATCTAAATTAATATTAGCCGCACATACCCGCAAAAATCAAATTTATCAGTGTATCAGAATGATAAATGATTATGAAGTTTGAGGTACAATATTCTGAATTGCTAAGAGTATTTGTAAACATTTATTTTAAGACAAAGCTTAGCTTGATTTTATCTCATTTGGAGAGATATGCATAATTAGAAAATATTGTGAGACACTTCTAAATTGCCATAATAATACCATAATAATTTAATGCAACAACGCCACTCTTTATTGTAATTGTAGGTTGTAGAAATGTGTCATTTGAAGACCGCTTGAAAACAATTCATTTAAACATAATCTGATTTCTAAATTTAATTATGAACTATTAAACTAACTGCTCAGATTTTCGGTTCTCCTAAATCAGCGCAGCTCCTCTGAGTCCCACCATAAGAGAGAAGCCATTTATTTCAAACCAGCAATTAGAAGCAATATAAAGAGTATTCGGACTGTAAGACATAAACAAAAAGGGCTAGTTTGGGGATTTTGACTGTCAATCTTCTTAGTTTGCAGTGCCTAATATGCAAATTGTTATGCCGCGTTCATAATAGCTTTGGAACATAGTATGCATTCATCCAGCCTGTTCCAGAAATAAATTTAACAAGAGACTATTCCCTGCACACATTCCTAAAACTGCTTGCAATGAAAACCAATACCTTCCAAAGATGTTAGCACCGTCCAATTCAACGTGCAAAACTTTCAGTCACTTACAAAAAAGGAAAACAGGTAACATTTTTAAATATGGAAAGAATGATCCTTTTTTATTCTACTTTTATTCCACAGTTGGTCAAATGATTTTAAAAGGTAGAAAGCTTTGAATGGAAGAGCTTAGCAAGAGATATCCAGAATCCGACCACCAGGATAAATCTCCTGAAAAGGAAGCCATGGCTCTAATTCCTGTTCAAAATCCGTTATCAAGATATTGAATATATGCTGTAGTCCGGGTTGATACTCTTATTGCTGGGCACTGACAGCTTTGTAAATTTAACCTGAAAATGAAAATAATTTAACTTCGGAAATGTCAAAACCTGTTCGTGTTTCTAAGGATTTCTTTCATTCTACTTAGATTTTCTTGGAAGTTCAGGCTGACTGAAATGAAAAGGTTAGGGGTTATTTGGGAGCTGGAGAGGTGGCAAGGTGAATCAAAGATTTAGGAAAAAAAAAGACAAATTAAAAAATCACACAGCCCTACTCACAGAATAATGGAAAAATGTCTTAGTTAAAAATATTATACTTCATAATATAACATAATTGGGACACAAGGAACAATACCTTTAATATCGGGATTTTGAAGCACAGTTTTGAAGGTTAAAGTCTATCTAGTATTAAAAGTGCTTATAGTGTAGCAACACCAACTACCACAGTTTGGCATCAATTACTTGACTGCACTGTTAGAAGCTGCTGTAGATTCTGATGCCATCGTAGAGGCTGTTGGAGAAAATGTACTCTTCATTGGTGGTTGCTTGGCTTTCGCAGGATTTCTGAGTTTTTCTGCCATTTTTAGAGTCAGATCTAGCATTTCTTAAAGACGCCAATGTCTCTGCAGCATTTTTTTTCTCTTTCTTTAAAATACAATATAGGGTAACAAGGGTAGCAGGCACATTTCTTTAAACACTGGAAGAAGAAATCAGATCTCCAGCCTTGGGATACATCAAGAGTTAACTCCCATTTTGAGAAGGGTGCGATTAGTAGCTGGAAATCTGCCTGGGTTTAGTACATCTGAGGATGCTATTACAATTTTCAGATATAAAATAATTAGCTGATGATATGAGCTGACAGCTAATACATCTACAATAAACATTAAAAAAAATTATTTCCAAGCGGATGTAGAGTATGTGTTCCGTTCCTAAGCTGTTTGATATGGTCTGTGTAAGGAGCTAGGACTCGATACCAGATGCTCTGTGTTCTACAAGCTTTTTCTGCAGATGTCTGCAGCCTGAGAAAATCAACAGCGCTTTGAATAACACTCCTAGTAAAAGCATCTTCTTGTCAGAGTCACTGTATGATATAGGATATGAATCCCACACACGTGGATGAACTGATTTTAAATAATACCATCTGACAATGGTAGAAAAAAAACTCTTAGTAGGTCTGACAAAGTCCTGGAAATGGCTGTTAGCCTTGGGAAATAAAATCCAGCCCTCTGACAGAGACTACCCGTCCTTCTTTCGTTTGATCAAATGGAAAACCAAATTTAATGATTGCTTCCGAAGTTCCAGAGGCAAAGTTTCAACAGCACTTAACACTCCTACTGAGGAGCCCGTATCTTTGCTCCTTGCACATGCCACTCAAAAGAAGAGTCTGGAAAAAATGTTTAAGAATTATTTGAGAATAAAATATATGCATCTTAATGTATTTCTGCTGTATTTACATTGCTTTCTTGCCATTGCTTTTAATGAAATTTCTTTTAGAAAACGGAAAGAAAATCAACTTAAGCCCCTAGTGTGCGTTACACAGATACCAACATGCCAAAGAAATTCCAGAAGCCTGCCACTACCTGCACACCAAAGCGAAAATATTTACACCTCAAGCCATAAATCCACACATTCAACTGAGAAGAATAATTTTTTGCTCAAAAAATCTGTGCCCCCCCCCAACTTGATAAAGATTGTACTGAATTCACAGAAATCCATTTCTGAAATCTATTCTCTGTGCAAAATCAGTATTTTTTTCTAGTGATATACAGTATTATGCTCTTGCCTTCCATGAAACTCCAGGTCCACTTGTGGATGGACTTTGTCAAGCCAAAGCAGCAGCAATGCATAATTTTTGCCACATTAAAGTTAGCTAAAGGCGAACCCTTGATTATTAAATGCTGATCAAATGCTCATCTCAAGAATATTTGTAAGATTAAACTCTGCACGTTGACTCCATGAGGACTTTATGCAAGGTAGCTAGCTGAAAATAAAAACTGTTAGAGATTTTCCCGAGTACCCAAATTAAAATAACCATTTCCGATTCATTTAAGGAAGGTGTATAACTCTCTAGTTATCCTCAAATTTAATCAAAGAGGTAGAGCAACGTGGAAGAAAAGAGGAGTGCAAATTTAAAGGGGCAAAACATACGAGTGTCCTATACAAATGGGAATATGCTACTTGTGTAGAGTTAATAATTATGCCAGCTTATTACCCAGGCTGTTCCGTTAGCAACGATGCGGGTCCGTTTTTCAGTGGATTGGGTAAGGATGCATCTCACATTTTGCAACATGTAAAGCTTAATTATATTACTTCACCGTTTCAACAGACACTTAAGATGCTTAAATCTTGCTGCTCCTGATTCCATAGCCGTGACACATGTGTGAAGCTATCACTGAGTGCAATTTTGCACAGCAGCCAGATCATATTCTTACGGAAGAATACAGCAAGCAACATTATAGATAAAATAAACCACAACGACTGAGACAAAATGAAAGACAGAAAACCCTGTTCCTTGTATACATAAAACGTCTATTCCAGGAAATACCAGCAGTTACAGATTACAGAAAGTGCAGAAGCTGGAAAGTCCAATTATACGCTACCTAGACTTTTAAACAGTTTTTAGAAATTCGAGATGGTCTATCATCTATGTGTTTTATAAAAGCTCTTCTATTTCTACCCCACCTGCCATTTTAATATCCGAAATGGGAAACTTCAGGACAGAATCATAGAATTGTGGAATAATTTACACCAGAAAGAGCTTGGGACCTTTCCAGAGGTCTCTAGTTCAACTCACTGCTCAAAAGAGGTCCCGTTAGACCAAATGGCTCAGGACCATGACCGGTCAGATTTGGAATATTTCCAAGGCCGTAAACTTCCTCAAGCTCTCTGGCCAACCAGTTTCAACCTTTGGTCAGAACTTTTTTCCTCCATTACATATCAGTCCAAATGCTGTCCTTTACCTCACAGCCTGTCACCATGCACTGGCTAGGTCTGGCTCCGTCTCCTCCGTATCCTGCATTAATCAGTTGTAGACAGCAATAAAATTTCCCTTCGGCCTCCTCTTTTTCAGGTTGAACAAGCTCTAGTCTCCCAGCCTTCCGTGATATGTCAGGTCCTCCAGGCCCCTAAACTTCTTGACGACCCTCTGCCAGACTCGCTTCAGTATGTCAAAGTCCTTCTTGTACAAAATCGGACACAGATTCCAGCTGTGGTCTCACAAGTGCCAAATAACGGGGAAGCATTATTTCCCTTGACCTGCTGGCTAACCTCTTGCTAACGCAGCCCAATATGTGGTTGGCCCACAAGCTGAACTGTTGCATGGGGTTACGGCATCCCACATTTGCTTTTGTTGTACTTCATGAGGTTCCCATCAGCCCATTTCTCCGGTCTATCAACAAGGTCCTTCTGAACGGCAGGCCTGCTTTCCAGTGATTTGACTGCTCTGGTATCATGATTCAGTATTTATTCGCCACTCTATGAATTACCGCTTTTATTTGGTTTATAAGATCCAACGCCTAATCATTTCTCAGTTTAATGCATAAAGAGAAAGAAATGCTTCAGGAAAATGCAGTACAAAGGGAAGCAACTACCCCGGTTAAGAGGAAATGTCCTTTGCTTACTTTAATTCCTTGCACATTAGTTTATATGGAAAGCTGATAAAACTAAAATCACATTAACATGCATACTTTGCATTCTGTATTGTACACGCGTTCTTCTTAATCTCAGCGCTAAAATGACATCTCTTTTAAAAATCTGCCATAGGATCCTATTTTAGGGATAGTCTAAGTGTCAGGTGTTAAGCGTAGCTCTATCAGAATCAGCTTTGAAACCAAAAATGCCGGTATCGCTAATATACCTGTTAATTCCAGAGGAAGCAATTTGCTTACTATTAGATTATCTTAATGACCTTCACCTTAGGCAACAGACCATTTGGCTTTCCTAACGACATCTGAACTCTAGTGTGAATGTCGGTGGGAAGGCTTGGTCCCTGGTGGCTTTGCAAATGGGAACGAAAAATGACAACACTTGTACTTAGCAACTGGGTAATATGTAATCAAATCTTGTGACGTGCTGGCTTTTAGACTGGAACGTACTCAAAGGAGGATGGTGATACCTAGATAGTGACTACTGAGTGAATCAAGCGATCCTCGATTTTTTTGTTTAAGTGCCTGTGACAGATGTTCACAAAATCTTATCTGAATTCAATCAGCTACCAGGGGCAATAGGGACCAGAAGCTCGCAAAATGACTTCTTTACTCCCGAGGAGAAAAATTGCACTAGTCCCGGCTAATCCTGTGGTCAGAAGGAAAAAGGGAAAACGAAACCCCAAACCCAGAACAAAAGGAGAAAAGCAAAGATCGAATATACGTAAGGAGAGACAGAACAAATCCCCAGTTAGCCCAGGCACCAACAGTAGCTAGCCATAAAGGCTTAGGGAATAGTATAACTACAAGACAAGCTTATAATAACTATTTTCCTGAATAGTCATACAGCGCCCAGTGATGTGTGTCTCAGGCACTGCCTTAACCAAATGCAACGTTTTTGTATTCAACAGCCTTCAATAGATTTTATTTTTCCCCCCGTTCAATAGATCTGAGCTCATTTTGGTTATATTTAGCCGGAGTGCAGCCTGAAAATGCCTTTCAGTGCTCCTCTATCAGGTCTGTACGCTACGGGCTGTGGATGGAGAGGCTGTGAGGACACACAGCTTGCTCGCTCGGCTACCACAGGGCAAAAGCCCATTGAAGACAAAGGGATTCTTAGTAATTTTGTAGAAGGTGTTTGCAGGGCTGACCCATGAGCCTGATTAAAACTAGGTTTTGGTTCCTGGCTGGAGTCTAATACTGAGAAAGGCATTGTTATTCCCTTAGCAAATATACAGAGTAAGGAGAGGAAAAAAAGTGGCTTCTCTGCTCTACCTGTCGTGTCTAGAAATAGCAGATTAATGAACCTTCAGGTAAGTTAAGTTCGCACTGCCTTAGATTGAGAGGCACGCATCTCAATCCTGCGGATAAAGCAGGATATCCTATCCTACGGATAAAGCAGGAAAAACCCCTTTCCTTAATGGTGGTTCGTGAATGTTCTCACCCATCTGTTTAATCCAGGACCTTGCCTGTTAAATCTCAGAACCCTCTCTTCTACAGCAGTCGAAACAGAAGAACACCATCAAACCTCCTTCTACTTCATGCCATAGGGAACCTTCCTCTATTGTCTTCACGTTTTTAGAAGATAAAGCTTTTTGTGATATGAATCCTTGCATGGAAGGAGAGAGGAATTCAGGAGCGCACATTGAAGCTTGGTCAAAGAGTGGCTGATGCCCCAAGGTGCTCCTGCACCACGGAGCTTTGCAGGTGGGAGCGAGAGAAGCGGGTGGTCGGGAAGCTTTCTGCTTCAGGGACGGGGTCTCTGCGCTGAGGTTTCTGTCTCACTCTTCACAATAGCATCAGAAAATCTCTTCCTTGCAACAGGTGAGGAGTGGGAATGTCATAGAGCAGTACTGTGTTTGAAATGTTTATGTAATTTTCATTTGTGGGACAACTCCATGGATTTTTCTTTTGAGTTTTGTGAACCCCGTGCAAAACACTCTCAAAAATGGTTTTATGCAAGTGACTAATTCTTTCAGGAAAGCTTCAGATGTTAAAACTGTTCACAGGATAGGCCTGGTTAACCTCTTAGCCTAAGAAATAAATTGGGGTTTTTTTCTTTATTAAGAAAGGACTTAAGTATTAGGCTAATGGAGCTTAAAAGATTAGTAATTTGCTACACAAAGGTTCAAAGACATGAAAAAATAACTTCCCCCCCCACAACGCATCTAAATTACATCCTGTCTTATAGAAAGGATTTGCATTATCACATCCCTACACAACCTCAGAAACACAATTCATTATCAGCGCGGATTTGTTTAATTATTTTAAAGAACGACAGCAATTTCAATAACCTACTACCAATGGGACCTTTGTCAGATTTCAGCATCATTCCTCGTTCCCAATTCTCCAGAGTTTACATAAACAATAACCGTGTTGTGAGTACCAATACCTGGTCCCTAGTTTATCTAAGCAACAAACATGTTAAACACAAGATCAGAAATAATCACAATATTAAAATACACTTAGAAGGAGAATGTTTCATTAGTCTTACATTTGGCTCCTAATCAAATGCTCCACGGAAATACTGTTTATATGTATGTGCGTCTACATTTAATCATAGATATAAATTATACACATATAAAGTTTCCTTCCAAAAGCTAAGTTAAAACCCGGTCATTTGCGTGTCAAAATTACAACAGCCCAGAATCTTCCTCTTCCTCAGAAAAAAACAGTAGCAAAAAAATACTCAAAGAACTGAAAGACAGAAAAGCAAATAACACCTTCTCCTCCCAGCAAAACCGCCTAAATTTGCAGTATGAGCAACGCTCACTAAAATGCTCTAAAACCAACAATATTTTACTAGGACTGAGGACCCACACAATTTATGTAACCATAGCAATCAACCCCGATGTGAGAAAACCCTAATAATCTTAGATTTGTAGCAGCCTAAAAAGTCTGTTGATATTACTGGCTCTAAGAAGAAATCTTTTCCACTTGATAGCTTTTTCCCATTCTGATGAGAATAACACAATATTTACAGACGTATAGGTAATAATGAAAAACTGTTTCTGTTTATTTTCTATTTACCTTTAACCAACTCAACCATTACCCAAGAGAAATAGTGTTTTCGCAGTGTCCCAAACATTCCCAAGCAATGTGTAATCAGAGAAACCATTCATACCGGCAGGCTTGTTTTTATACCGAATAATGGTTACGAACACTTTGATGCCCAGACAGCTAATTTACAGTTGAGACGCTACTAGCGGTGCTATCTTTGCACTCATCTGGAAACATTGGAGCGATGCAGTGAAGTTAATTCCCTCTATATTTGGATTCTTAACTTTGGTAAGGTAGGTTTTGCAATATTGAAAAAATATCGCCTACAGAATAAAGGGTTTTTTCTTGGCTGACATTCCATCTACGTTCTTTTTAATCTTTGCATCTGTGTATATCAAAAGAAGTAGTCAGTATATAGGGAGCTGGTGTTGACCTTATAGTCTATTAGAGATCACCATTACACTCTTTTGTTCTTATCATCAAGGTCCTGCATACACAGAACTTCAGTCTCCAAAAAGAACCACCCCGGAGGCACCAGAAGTACTTTTCCCAACATCTGATGAATTACACTCAAATGTGACTTAAATATTTGGTTTTGGAAAAGGAAAAAAACAAAGAAAAAGCATTTTCCTCTCTGATCTAAGACACGAACTTCCCCCTGGATTGGTTCTCTCTCATTTCTGAGTACAGAAGCTGGCCTAAGTTACTGGGATGTTTAAACTTTTTCGGCAGGTCCAGTTCAGTGAAGTTCAGCCCAACTTGTGGTAGCAACACTCCGAGCTCTCACAGCAGCTTAAGGGGGTGGGAGGAGGAGATCCTGGGGTTTTTTGTCACTGTTCTGGGAAAACAGTGTCCTTGGGCAGAAACTTTCCTACTCCTGTTTGAGTACCTTACTTGGCCATTGCAAGTCCTTTTTCAAATTCAAGACAACTTCCCCTTATTTGGCCTGGACACACAGATGAGGTTGATACTGGTTTACACTTGAGGTTGCAATTATTCTGTCCATACAAGAACGCATGGGAAGACATATGGTTTTTAATGCTACAGCTTGTCCTTCTGTGTCACATCACTGGGATCCCTTTGCCCACATTTGACAATATTGAGTAAAGAACAAGGAAATTTATTTTCCACTCCCTTTGTTCAAAACTCAGTGTCTTAAAATTTGAGGCTATAACCTGAGTTGCTGGTGTAAATGATATAATACTAGAAATTCTGTATGTGGACCAGCACAAGACAAACACATGATAGATCTGTGAGAGTATTTCTTAAAGACAGCACAAAAATGCAACACTCCCATTAGACTCTTATTCTCAAATGAGCCTGAACCGTACGTACTTGTAGGCACATACACTCCACCCCTTTACCAGTTTCCCCGAACTCAAGCCTCCTCCGCTTCTAATACTTTCTGTCCTAGTCTTTCAGCCTCCACTCTCCACATACGGCCAGGAGAGAAGCAGAATGGTCGCTGACAACACCGAGAAATTCCCTGCAAGATAAATACACCCAGAGGAGCCTACAGAGCTGTGTCGCTCCCTGCAAAGAAGATACAAACATTTGATCAGCTGCTCAGTTCTCTAAACTCCACTATTTATACTGCCCGGGTCTCCAGTAATTACAGTGGGAGACGAGACACTTTGCTCACATGCAAAAACCCAAAACAAATTTAAACATTTTCATCTGTAGCCAAATCTTACCCCAAGATGCATTCTTTCATAGGGCGTAGCTGTTAAAATCGAAGAAGCGTTAGCGCTTATAAACTGTGCTTCTAAAATGTAATACATCAGATTTGGGCGCAATATTGTGAGATAACAGAAGTCACCGGTCAACTAAATGCAAAGGTTCTGTGCCAAAATACATCTTCTATCAACAAGAATCTGAAATCACTAAGGAAGTTAAAAATGACCCTTTCTGCAGAAAAATAAGTTTATCATAAAAATTATATAGCAAAAAAAAAAGATGTGCTCTGAGAAACAATGCCCTGATGCTTAGTAACATAAAACTTCCTCGTTTGTCTTCTGGCATGCAGTTTTTATTAAGTACGTGTTGTCTGTACGACAGCACTAAGCTTTCCATATGGGCTTTAAATCAAATTCCCGTTTGTTATAGATACACCCGGCATGAGCAGACACTCCCTAAAGAGTAATGACCCCACACAGCACTCACACTGGCATAATTTTCACCAGCGAAATGAGCACAGTAGTACTAAAAGGACTCAGAGCTCTTTCTAAATCATTTCCTGCTCATTTTCTTTGTTCATCCTTTCCAAATTAGTACCATGAATTTAAGCACTTCAACACCATCTTTTGGATCCTCCCTGAACAGAAGAGCTCATAGAGTTTTCTTCTGAATTATTTCACAAGATTTTAGCTGTCTCAACCAAAAAATACCAGGTCCGTGCCCTAGCTCCATGGGCAGTCAACATGGAGCAACCTGTGTCAGTGCTCCTGCACTCCAAACCTCCCAAAGAGAGCGGCCACATCCAAACCATGCCATGGAGAGAGCTCCCGGCCCAGGCTGCCTCCCAAACCAGGCCTAGGATTTTTTCGACAACGCTGCCTGGCTCAGGTCAAAGTGTGACCACTCAAGAGTTGATGATCATATTCCAGTAGGAAGGAATCTCCTTGGTCACTATTTTCATACTGCATGCCAGGTCTACCTTATTTCTATGATTGAAGAGTGGACTTCCAGAACACGATTCCTTGTACCCCAGGGTGCATCTAGGTGTGTTTAGGTGTGTTTGACGGACACAAATTAATTGTATCTGAACACAGACAAAATTAAATGGGAGTAATTTAACCTCATGTGAACAAAGGGCGTATTCCCAACACACCTACGCTTTATTGCAATCTACGGCATTTTGCAGAGGGCCCATTGTGAGCTCTGTACAGAAGCATCCCGATGAACAGCACAGGAAAAATCACATCCACAATGGACTTCCTAGAATAAAAATAGGTATCTGCAGTTTTTCAATACCTAATGTAATTCATAGGTCAATACACCTTAAAGAACAACAAGCTTCTGCCAATCCCTTTCTGTAGGGACGTAACTTCGGTTTAACGTTTTGCTGGCATCTAGCCTGTCTTCAAGGTAGTGTATTCTTCTAGGGAAGTTATTTTCCCTCCACTGTTTATTCAAATTTGCAATGTACTATGAAAGCATTACAGTAGCTACTGCAACTGAAGGATTGCCGTAGAACATCTGAATGTTGGAAATATATTCCTAAATTAGCAGTCAGAGTGACAGATGAATGGTGTTGCTCTTAATCCTACGGGAACAAAAGTGAAACGGAGCATTCACAGCGCGATGCTCTGCGCATTCCTTTGTACGTCAGTTCAGATTCCTGATGGGAAGACTTTTTCCTGGTGGGGGAGGTGGAACTATAAAACAAATGATAAAAAATAGGCATTGACAGAATGAGACAGAAGCCAGCTTCACAATGATGTTGACTTAGTTTTAACATAGCTGTACTTGATTTTAATAACAAGGCATGGTAAATTTGATAGTGGTTCTGATAGGAAAATTTAGCAGAACTGTTACCATTCACATAACTGTTACCATTCACCACAACAGAACGCTGTCACCGTTCACAAAATCACAGCCTGTGATTTTGAAACCTGCAGCTGGTTTCACTGTGGACACGTCACCTGAGAGGTTCAGAGTAGCAACGTAAGGACACGAACACCCAAAACTACATCTGTACCTAAACCGCAAAATAAGGAAAAATGCCAAGATTTTATACGAGTACGCACCTTCTTCCCACACGGGTTCAGCCATATCCCACAGAAATCCCAACCCTCCCCTCTAAACGATTTCTAAGAGACAGAAGAAAGCAGAATTGCGAATTGTGGATTCTGTCACACAACAGGCAATAGAAGGGGAATTGAATTCCCGAGCACCACCAGCTCTGGTTATTCCAGAGCCTAACCTGTTCAATAAAAAAGGCGTGTTAGGTAAATCACAGCTAGATTTTATTCTCAAGAGACCGTCACCTGTTATGAAGACAGCAACTGTGATGCGGAGAGCTCTCCTTCACGTGCACAGTTGAATTACATCCACGAACAAGAATAGTTTATTCCATCTATAATGCTTCTTACTGTGAGGAGCAGCGTTTCACTGCTCTTTTACTGCCGTCTTAGGAGGGCAAAATACTAACTGTTATGGAGTGAGACAGGGCTGTTATTCCAGTTTTTATTTTGTTTTGATTCTGCCAATACAGGCGGCTGGTTTGCCACTATCCATTGCTATTATTGAAGCTTTTATTATAATAAGTCATGATCACAAAGTATCGGTAACAGAATCATGTATTATAACATAGTAACATGAATTTTGTTCTTAGATTTGTTCTGTATTTTAAGAGCATTCCACTTTCCTTTGCACATTGTTATTATTACTGTTCTAGAGATGGTCCCTTTGCTTCAAATTAAAACCCCAGGACACATCAATAAGTTCCACATACAATTCCAGAAGAATGTCCTCTCTTTTTAATATAACAGCGTTAGTGGGCATTTTTCAGTCAAACGTGTAGAATTGTTTGGTCTCCTTTAGTGATGTTTGAAAGTGGCTCGGAGCTTTGCTTACTCCTCCGTGGGACAAATACGGAATAGACCTCAACAGCAAGCGATGAAGTCTTAGCTCTAATTTTATAAAATGTTTTAAAAGAAATGAGTATAAACAATATTTGCTTTTTGTATCATAACTGAAACCATACCGCTAAACAATCATATCCTGTTTAGCCCATAATGACATCAGAAATATATGTTTATCATCTGCTCTGGACAACTTAGCATGATTTTGGCCCAAGGCAAAGTGGAACTGAAATCACTTACAGTTGTCCAAACCAAGATAACCACACATTTCGGGGGTAATTGATACCTAAAAGGAACACTGCCTTTAGATCCCAGTTCATGATTTAAGTCCACTAATTCCTTAAAGAACGCTGTTAGAATTTCTAAAGTGTCTATTGGATTTCCTCCAAAACTTACCATGGATTAAACAATCTACTGCACAAAGAAAACGTGATACACGAGACCAGCCCATCCACTAACAACTCTTCCTTTAGGAATGGATCACATTTCCTACTATCTTTGATTCCTTTACACCCACCTCAAAGTGACAACAAAGGCCCAAACAAAACAAAGCCAAAAATATGTTAAACATTTTGAATAGCGTGTCTCAACCAATCTTCCGTGTTTTGTCATTAGTTTTAAAAACTAATAAGAAAATACACAGTACTGCCTTCGTACCTGGATCTATTCTAAAGTAGAGCTTGATTTTTGTCTTTTTTTTATCATGGAGAAAGATCAAGAGTTCACAAAATGTAATAAAGTAGAGCAATAGAGAAGAATTACTTTATATATATATATATATACAGACAAATACCACCCCCCCACACACACAGAGTTCATGAATTATAGTCTAGTGAGAAAAAACAAAACTTGTAGCCAGATGAAGGATAAATATTTGATTACAGGAACACATTCCTTGACAGACATAGAGTCAGATTTGTCCTTGCCTAGGACGGGGAACTTCATACTTCTAGTAACTTGTGGAGTTTTTTAGACTGAAAAAATATAATACTGGAAGGACAGAAAGAATGTAAAGTCAAGCACATAACCCCTTCATTCAGAACAGTGCTGTTATGTATTTTTTTGTGTACAAGCTCAAAGGATTTGCCTGCCTTTATGCAAAACATAACATTTTGCGTAAATAAATAAGAAGGCAAAGAAAAGAAAAGAAACCATCAGTTTCCAAAACACAAACAGTGATTGGGAACGACGGCTCCACGGCACTTATTTTCAGCTGGGGAAAATTGGGACTTCTTCCTTGCCAACTTCGTAGAGCGAAGGGATTCTTGATTAGATTTTGAGTAATTGTAATGGGGAGAAGGAAGGGGGAAAAGGACTGGGGAAGTCCTAGTTCTGAAAAGGGGCTCCATTAAGAAGAAAAAATGAGACTTACAACTAGGGCAGGATAAAAATCGGGTTATTTCTTAGAATTTTCCATGAAATCCTTAAAGCGAAATGAGGCCCTAATAGTCAAATATTATATACACCAATATTACTGAACACATCAGCCACCTCAGCATAGAAAAGAAAATCAAACCATCGTAACCAGCTTCTACCACCGCAAGGGTATAAAAAGCACTCTAAAAATAGCAAGTTTCCAACAGCCACATATACTAAACTACTGAATAAAAATGATGGAAATTAGCCCAAACATTCGTGTGGAATTGTGAGCGTGCTCCTGGCACAATTTTGGCCTTGACATCCAGTTGCCCACACAAGACATGAGGAGGAACTGAGCATGAAGAGGGGCCATGAACTGTTCTCCATATTCGATCTGGACAGGGCTACCAAAAAGACAGGGTAGACCTGTCCACCTACAGAAAATTTAGCCAGAGGGACCCAAGCCAGGCCATGTCACCTGCCTTCAAGGCGAGAGAACGGATACAGCCTTTGGATCTTATAAATGATTCACAGTAAATAATGCAAGTAAAAAAATATCAGGATGCTCTACCGATAGAGAGGACATAGGGTCAATAAGAGGGTAGATTTAGATTAGATTTTTCTCTCTGAGAGTGGTGAGCCCCTGGCCCAGGTTGCCCAGAGAAGCTGTGGCTGCCCCATCCCCGGAGGTGTTCAAGACCAGGCGGGACGGGGCTTGGAGCAACCTGGTCTGGTGGGAGGTGTCCCTGTCCAGGGCAGGGGGCTTGGAACTAGATGATCTTTAAGGTCCCTTCCAAGCCAAACTATTCTGTGATTCTATGAGATCTATAAGGTGCTTGATCTTATATAAGACCTATGACTTGCTATGATATGGTATCTTGTGCCAGTACAGCTAAATCCCAGTGAAAATGAGTAAAACTGGTATCAAAACCAACTAGCATCAAAACCATCGTTCCACAGACTTCCATGCCAACACAGCTCTACTGCCTCTTGATCTCAGGCTTGCTTTTTGAGAGTGATATGCTACTGCATTCTGTAACGTGGACATAATTTTTCATAAGTACATAGATTGGAAAATAGGACTTGAAAGCAGAGAGAAGAGCATATACTGAAGCATGTTTGCACAGAATATTTTAATTTTATCTGTAAGCTGTGTTATATGAAAAGAGTCCTCAAATGCTATTGAAACAATTCTGTAATGCAAGGAATAATGAGAAAAAAAAAAAGATTGCGAAAAATGCATGCGAAATGTTTATAAATAGAATCTGATTTCTACAGGAAGGAAATACAAATACATGGCAGAGAGAAAGATCCATAACTACCCTTTTGTAATCTTTCTTCTCAGCATGCGTGCTTAGGTATCGGGAAACATTTGAGGGATAGGAAATATATGGAAATAGGATTCCGTTAGACCATCTGGGCAAACGGAAAATAAATGTAATGACGATATAATATGCAGCATGAAAAAGGCATAAGACCAGCATGATGTGCGAAATATTTCACAGTTTTCTCTGCTGGAGCTGCGTATCAATAAAGAAAAGAATTACCTCCATCCGCTCTTGCTTGACATCATCAATCTCGTCATCTTCAAACATGGCTAAGAGCTCTCCAGTCTGATCAATGGAGTTGAGAAAGTCTTGAGCAAGCTTCTGGCGTTTGTTAGTGTTATTACTGTTGAATTTGTCTTCACAGAAGGAAGCAAAGAAAAATAAACTGAAGTTATTTGGCTTCTCCAAACAACAACTGATGTCCCTAGGAGGGACGTGTTTTGGAATCAGACACACTATGCAGAAAAGGCCTGTTCTTACTGTCCTCCTCCTACCAGTCATGCTACCTGACCAAGGTGATGTCACTGCTGTGCTGCAGTAGCACTGTAGTAAAAAATCACCTTTAGTGTTTTCTACTAGAACCTGGTGTTTTTTCGTAATCTAGAGAAACCTAGTCTACTGCTCAGGTATCATTATTTCTCACTGAAAGACGTGGACAGAGCTGTAGGAGAAACTACAGGGGGGATCATCGCTCTGCAGTAAAGCCTAGAGAACCCTGGCAAGGTGCTCTCTGTTGTTCTAAAAAGGAATAGCAGTTATAAACCAAGAGGTAACGGGCACAAACTTGAACAGAGGAAGTTCCATCTCAACATGAGGAGGAACTTCTTTCCTTTGAGGGTGGCAGAGCCCTGGCACAGGCTACCCAGAGAGGTGGGGGAGTCTCCGTCTCTGGAGACATTCCAAAGCCGCCTGGACGCGTTCCTGTGCCACCTGCTCTGGGTGACCCTGCTCTGGCAGGGGGTTGGATGGGATGATCTCCAGAGGTGCCTTCCAACCCCTACCATTCTGCGACTCTGTGATAAAGACCTTAGCTTCATGAAACAAAATTAATGGCTTTAATTACTAAATCGTGCCAGAAAATGTGATCTTTAACTCCCAGACGAACTGCGTTTTGGAAGCATTTCCTGAGCATCCAAATGGCTTATGCAAATTTATTTGTTTTAAACAGTGATACAGACTTCAGTATTAAAAAACCCAAAGCTGTCAGGTAGGAACTCATACTGCCAGACTGCTCGGGTGAAACAATACGCTCACGTGTGGTGAAAATAAAACGCCACAGGCAAATTAAATCTCAAATGAGTTGACAAAAACTTATCCACAGATCGAACAAGAAGTACAATGTTTACCTAACATCAATGTGGATGCTCACAGGAACCAAACACAAGGAATTCATTGTAAGGGGAAAAAAAATAAATAAAAGGCTCTGAGAAAGGAAGTAAGTTAAGTACAAAAAGTCGTGTATGGACATTGCTAGATGTTTTAAAAGTATGGCAAGGTTTAGATTTGTTATAATAAGTTTTACATTAACTTTTTAGAAAGGAAGTGCTAATTCTTTTATTAATATAAATCAACAAAACTTTACTCCAGCAAATTATATGGCATAAGTTAATATATTTTAAATTTGAAGAGCTTTTCCTTTTAGTCTATTGGTTATAAAATCTGTCACTTGCTCCTGGAATGGGGAAAAAAAAAGTGTTTCCCATTCTTTAAGTTACAGATTCAAAGTATAAAACGTTAAACTGCACTGAAAACAAGCCCAGATCATATATTAGTATTCAGTCACTTCAGATCATGTTGTGGTTTTTTTGAACACGTCAAAACTCTTTGACAATAATTTAACAAATGTCCATTCAGTTGCACACGGTAGCTGCCGCATTGAAATTAGACATGCTGAAATCAATTAGCCCCTTAATCAGCACCGGTTTCGTACTTCAGCAGAGTTCTGACACTAAGCAGCCTTCCTCATCATTGGGATGGTAGAGGCGAATGCTTACTTTTGAATATTTCAAATGGAAAAGCAGAGATTTTAAACCAAACTACTCCGAAGACAATCTTTTTGCACCTTTAACTATTAAGCAAGACTTTCATACTTTGCTTTGAGCTGTTCAGCTATCAAGTTATCAAGCCCCCCCCAAATTAAGTAATTTCTTTTTTCTACCTTCAAGGAGGTCATCTTCTTCTATTCCTTTGACAATTTTAGATTTGTAGTCTCGAAAAAACATGTATTTAAGTAGCCTCCTAAGCTTCTTCTACGAGAAAAAAAAATACATTTATATTAATTAGTATTATATAGAGTTCTTTTTTATTTAGACTAACTTTGTAACACACAGACATGCAAATGTGCAATACGATACATAAAAATTTCATTTTTAAAATGTTCGTAATGTTTAATTCTGCAGAAAATCCCTACATAGAAAGTACAGCAAGGTCAGTAGCAATCCCACATTAAATATTATTTATTTGAGCTCCTTGGTACTTTGCTTGCCAGCTGTGAGACAGAAATCGGTCTGGCTTTCAGAAAGCAGAAATTCAGAAATCCGGCTTCTTTGAGACACTCCAGAATGTTTGCTTAGTTTGGAAATTCAAACCTACAAATGCACATTTTCATGAACTTCGACATCCATATTGACCACTGTTTTCAGTAGAGCCTTATGGATCGTATCAGATAACGAAGGTGCAGTTGGTTTTTAGTGTTTTTTAATTTTGGTATGGTTTTGGTCATGAGGTTTCACCTATCAAATGAGGAAAGAAAAACAGAGGGGAGAGAAAAGGGGACAGGAGAAAAGGGAAGAGAGAAAGGGGGGAACTAAGGAGGAAAAGGACATAAAGGAAGAATAAATAATGCTGATAAAAATAGCTGATAACATTTTTTTTATAATTTGGAAATTTGAAGAAAGAAAATTAATTTAATCTTCATATGGAATTTTTTTCTTTTTTTAAAAAAATTATTGACCTGCTGTGCCTATTCTCCAGAGAAAACAAGATCGTCTCCAAATTTGGAGATTTTATTGAGATAAAGTACCGCAGAAATATTATAAAGGAAAAATCAAGACAGGATTTACTGACAGCCCAGTTGACAAAAATGCAATGATCGCACTGTCAAATGTCACATCTACAGCCTGCATAACTAGGAGGCAATTAGACTGATTGATTTTTAATAAAAGGGATATAAAGCATACGGATCGATATCTATAATGTTATGAAGAAATTGGTTTGCGCTCTAAGGTACAGTACCCACTCTAAAGCTAGTGAAAAAATCTGCTTATAATTGAAGTTAATAGAAAAAATGAGGATTAATTAAAATGTTATGCAGTTATTGTACTGTGCACAATACAATACAATTGCGGAGCAGCTATACTTTTAAATGGAGCTATTCATGATGATGGACTCCTTTCACAAAGGTTAAGAAAACACCTTAAAAGACGATAAGAAGCTTACTACGTAAAGTAAGAAAATACTGTTTCATTACTGTACCTTATCTTTGCGCATTAAGAACAGGAGATCTTCCGCAGAGATGACTCGAGCTCCTCTCAGCTGAGAAACTTCAGCTGCTTGCTGCAACTAAAATAAATTGATAAATTAGGATGGCTGTTTCTGTGTTAAAACATTTATTCACTAGAGTTTGTTTTAAATAAGTTCGCAGGGCAGTCCATAGCAAAATACGAGCTACACACTCAAACACAAGCTGGGACTCTCAAAGGTGTCACTCACTCGGCTCTTGGTAGCCAAGAAGTGAATAACAATTTTACAAAAAGACTGAAAGACTTTTAACAAATCTCAAAAGCTTTTTTTTTTTTTATATTTGAAACGACCGCTTTTAAAAAGTGCTACATCCCTTTTTTTTTTTTTTGCTTTCCTTGCACCGCATTAGCCCAGAAATTGAACATATTATTCTCTCAGGCAATGTAAAAATGCCAAATTCTTGCCATAGCACTTTATCTGCAACTGTGGAAGGGTGGCTGATCCCTCTCACAATTTTTAAGAATAACAAATATTAATTTTAAACAGCTTACCTAAGTATTTTTTTGAAAGAAACTCTACCCGTTCTTGACTTATCATTAGTACAAACCAGACCCACATGAAGAACTTCTCTGGGCATACTCTCTTTGCATTTGAGAGAAAGGAAATTAATTGCTAGGAAACACTGACTTTGTTAATAAAGTAATAGGAAAAAACTTATTGAGTTTTGACTCTATTAATAAAGTAACTGGAAAAACCAGGCCATTCAGACATGAAAGAGATAAAGATGGGATTGAGCAACGAACGCCACAAAAACCAGTAAGAGGCGGCTGAAGGATTGTGAAGTAAGGAACTGTCCTCACCTCAACCATGACAGTGTCTCTAAAGGCTCCAGACTCCTCAAATTAGGCTTTAAAGAGCAAAAATCTCTTCGTAAGAGACAAAGCACGTCAGCCTTGGATTCACCTTCAGTAGGTGCAGGAAATTGGGCTAGTTTATATACAAACAGATCATATTAAAACCAGTACAAGATTAGAAACCAAACTTGTGTAAGCTGATGCTTATCAAACTACTGGGGTAAGGAAGGTAAGGAGCTCCAACCCAAATGCAGAAGAGAAGTCAACGGGATCTGCTCCTTTCACCTCACTGGAGGATATTTGGTTCTGGCCTAAGATGATGCTGTAGAGTAGGTGGGACAGTAAGGATGCGTCACAGCATGGAGTACACCTTATCCTCTAAATTCAAAAGCATTGCTCAAAAGGCAAGATTTTACCATAATTTCTTTGCTCTTATCCTCATTAACCATCTGACGGATGGACTGACAGTGAGCACAGAACAGAATTTATCAAAAGGAGAGACGCCTTAAAAAATCTTGGTATTAAAACACACACACACCTGGAACACGATTGATAAACAGAAATTTAATTTATTTTCGAATATATCTATATTCTTCTTTCAGAAATGCATTAATGCACCTGAAAATAATTTAAAGAAATCCTATCCTTCATACTCACACTAGCAATGGTTTCACTCAGTATCACTGGCTGAATACGTATATTATTAATCTGAGCTCCCATGCTGCTATGACTTGAAATAGGCCTATTCAGAAGTTAAAAAGATCAACAAAAACAGTAGCTGTTTCTAATATCCAAAGGAGGGGCGGGGGGGGAGGAGGAAAGATTTTCATTTTGGCAAGTGTTCAGTGGGCAAAAGATTCAGTCCATAAATCATAATACTGGACTGCATTAATTTTTTTCCACACTAATCACATGCATACAAAACGTTAACTGTACCTCGGATGCACAACACAAAACATACTGCGTGAAGAGTTTCAGATTTTCCCCTCGAAACCCTCTCTTGGCCCTTGCAGTCACAAAGACCAGAGAGATTTCAGGAATTCAGAAGTCACAGTAATATAATCTTACTTGAAAAATGTAAGAATGTGAAAAACGATAGTTCTATTTTTTGGCATAAGCAAAACTGTTTCTTATTCTGATTAGTTTGAGGGCATGCAAGCTACTTATATTTCTAACGTAAAATATAAAGAGCTGAATAAAAATAAATTTACCAAGAACGAGCCAATATTCATCTCTGGTGTAAATCCATTGCAGTTAATGGATTTATGCCAAGGCTGACTTTGGCCCCACTAAGCTTAAAAGTGTTACAAAACCTGCCCTTAGCATGGTGATAACACAGCACAGCTTTTCCAAATATCCCACAAAACAATGGCGGAAATGTCTGATGTGAAAGAACGCTCGAGTTCCCTAACACACATAGGACCATAATTCCAATTTTTTAAGGTTCCTTCCAACCCAAACCATCCTACGGTTCTACAAGACGTAAGTTTTCTTACCATAAAATTCAGATATGCTAATTTCTGCGTGTAGCTGAAATACCTTCTTTTTCCCAATGATAAACACGTGACAATGTCATTTAAAGCGAAGATAGTGCGTGAGCAGGAACCTCCCAATGAAGTAAGGGAGAGTAAGGAGAGGAGGCCAAATTCCCGTCCCATTTGCATCTAAGTACAGCCTGAATAACACCGTTTAGTTTAATGGAGTTATTCTGGGCTAAACACGAGATCAAAATCTGGAATAATATTCTCAGTTTCTACCAAAACAATGAAAACTTTATTCTCGTATTGCCTCGACTTTTGCATCTATTTTATTTTAAGGAATGAACACGCGGCATTTAATTTCTTTGGCTTAAAGAAAGCAAAATACGAAAATAATTACTTCCTGTACAGTTATAAAATATGGATTATTTATCCAAACAGACCATAATGAGTTCTGCATTGGTACACATATTTACCTGGGAAACCAGGATATGCTCAGGTAAATATGTATCCAAGCAATTAAAAAAAAATTACGTACCACACAGCCGAGGTTGGGGGGAAGATGTATTTATAGTTTTAACACACACATAATTGACTCATTCAAACCACAACATGAGTGCCTTGCTATAATTAGTATTACAACAAACTGTCTTATTTGACTGTCCCAGAGTTGCCATTAATATGCAATAAGCCCCGACTCCTTAATTTCCGGAGCTGAAGGCCTTGTTGAGTCATTACCGCGGCTGCGTTACATGATGAAGGGGGATTTCAGGAAGCCATACCAAAGAAACGATCCATCTCCGAGCGCCCGAGCATTTATCATTCCAGAAAAGCAATTTTGAGCTAAGCAACCTTGAAGTCAGGAGGTCTTTCACCTTTTGCTGCGGTGGAAGCAGGGGGAGTTTTTACTCTGTGAGCAGCGGGTCTACTGCCCGTGACCCCAAATGATAGGCGTGATATAAATACCGCAATAACTTATCATATATGAGGTTCCTATATGGCAACAGTGGAGATACATCAAGAATTTCCCACCATCTCCTTTCTCCAAACCTCTGATACTCAGTGCCGGTCACAGAATTTGGGGCAGCAGCAGTGTCAACATCCTCACTGTCTTTTCCTGATTTTTTTTCACGGTTGAAATGATTTAGTCCACGTTACAAAACATCTTGTTGGGGATTATCTTGAAGAACAGCAAACAATCCAAATTACTTAGCTTTTTAACGAAAAACGGGCTGAATTTCCCAATACCAGCAAACAATATTTGAAACCTCGGAGTCTGAATGTATTTTTTATTACAGTCAAATTATGAACCCCTAAAAAGTGAAGTTTAAATAACGGAAGTGTTGAAATGACTTTAACTATAGGAGCGCAAATAGCTCTGTTAATAATTAGGAGTTTATGAAAAATAAGTGTATTTTACAATTTTTCACATTACAAAGAAGGCAGTATATACAGTAACTATATTTTAAAGTCTAAGAAGAAATGGCTGGGGAATAATATTTTAAAATGTAATCACTGGTTTAATGATTTTATGAAGTTAACTTTCTTGGCAGGATGAACTGAAGTATGTTAACAGTCACCTTACGGCTATTTTCTTTTTGCAACTTCTGCAAATTATAGATTTGTTGAAAGGAGTATTCATTCTCCTATGACAGAGCACAGTTACTTCAACGGTAATGTCTGCTTTTCTTTTTTTTTTTTTTCATAACTATTTTTTCTTCCATTACCTCCAAAGTCAACAATCACCGATACTTCTTCGACAAAAACGTCTTGATGGACAAACAGACAAAAAGCTGGAAAACAAACAAACTCTGTTGTGACATAATCCTTCCAGTTAAATGGCAGGACGGAGTCGAAATGGTAATGTTTGCATGCCTTCGAACTGCTGGGAGCCAAGAATAATGCTTCAGGAGCTACGAGTTTGTTTTCATTACAGGGGAAAATTAGATCATAGTTCACCTGGCTGATTTTTTTTTTTTTCTGAGGAAGGAAGGTTGTTTTGTTATTAAATATGCATAAAAGTGTCCTATTTTTTCATCTTCTCTAGATCAAAAGTATGCAACTATAAAAATACCAATAGCATATTCTGAATTTAGATATAGTGCCGTAAACGTATTCTAAACAGAGCATCCCAATACTGTTTTGAAGGCAATTAAACTTTGTTTTTCACTTAAATCTTTCCATATAATAACTCACATGCTCTTCATGCTGACACCTGAGCTTCTAATCCTAACATACATGGGAAAAACACAGAACTTGTTTCCACAAGTCAGCACAGGGATGTACTTTACACGGCCATCACATCCTGACAGGGTAATTACATTATGGAGTCCATTAGAGCATTGTAATAGGGAACGATTTAGGATGACCACGCAAGAGTTAAACGGCACGACTAAATTATCATAAACTGTCTAAAACGTAAAACTTAATCTGCAGATTAAAAGGCAAACAATTTTCTCCTTATTAGGTATCGGTTTTCAAATCTAAGTATTTTTTACTGAAGACCATTTAACGTAACACCAGGTGATTACGTGTGACCTTGGGCAGATAAAGCTCTGCGACCCCTTTTGAGGCTTTAGAGAATCATAGAATCATTTAGGTTGGAAAAGACCTTTAAGATCATCAAGTCCAACCATTAACGCAACACTGCCAAGTCCACCACTAAACCGTGTCCCTCGGCACCACGTCTACCAGGGACGGTGATTCCACCACTTCCCTGGGCAGCCTGTGCCAATGGTTGGTAACCCTTCTGGTGAAGAAGTTTTTCCTAATATCCATCCTAAACCTCCCCTGGCGCAACCTGACTCCGCTTCCTCTTGTCCTATCACCTGTTCCTTGGGAGAAGAGACCGACCCCCACCTGGCTACACCCTCCTCTTAGGGAGCTGTAGAGAGCGCTAAAGAGAAGCACTTTATTGTTTAACATACAGTGAATTTCAGTCTGTACAGATCACGAGAATAAGAAAACATCAGCTCACACCCCATGGTCTCTGGCATTTACTGAGAACTTATTTTCAAGTGCGTAATTTTTTTATATTTGTTTCTTCAAAAAAACCTTACTCTTTAGTGTGTGAAGCAAGATCGAAGCTTCACCTTGCCTTCTAGCAGGTGGCAACAGCTTTTGGTTTCCACAGTTCAGCCAGCCTGAAGAGATGGATCTGGATACAGAGTCTGCAGCCAGTTACTAGCAGCGGGAGAAGAATTATCCCAAAAGCACCTCCAGCAGTAAGCAGGTTAGACAAGGACTCCTTCCCTTCCAGAGCATAAAGAGTACGTCTACAGGTTCAATACTCAAGGGTGGTTTTGACACCAGAGGCGACAAGCGGTTGATATAAATTTAAGAAGTCAGATTGTTCTAACAAATAATGGAGAAAACAGCCCTTTCCTCAGACGCCTTCAGACCGACGTTGTGTGAAAGCAAGTCCCATGAACCCCAACGAACAGCCCTACATCTCAGCCTGCACACTTTTAACCATATTTTAATCCATTTTATCCTGCTATTAAAGACCCCTACAGCTTAGTATGATGAAGAAAAGATATTTTGTTATGACTCCCATTTGTTTAAATCGAACATTTAATATAATTTTGGATATCACCATCTCTCTTCATTCTACTGACAAGCCATATACATCTTTTGATTATAGAAAAGACTGTAGGGTGGGTTTTTTTTGGTTTTGATTTTTGTTTTTTAGCAACACAACATAATACAAATAGAAGAAACGCAACAAAAGAAGGTACATATTATAGGGGGAGAAAATAGCAGGAACAGAACACCCTGCAGCTTGCTCGAGCTGGTATTATTCATGTTATAAACAAGATCAAAATTCCAAAAAATGTACACGGCCTCTAGGAAACTCCATGGACTCAGCCTGTGTAATGGAATGGGCTAACAAGAAAATGCACCATGCTCCTGGAGCTTACCTATGGTGTACCCATAGTTTCAACCTGCTGGAAATCCCTACACCCAGAAGGGGAAGGCTTTCTGTTGACCAATGTCATAAAATTGAACATTACTAAATGGTTTTAAGTTAAAGCACATACCATTTCTTTTCCAAAAAGAAAGTATAAAAAAATCATCAGAACAGGCTTGGCCACCCAGGGCATCTTCAGACCCTACCCTACAATTCATCTCAGAGCAGTAGATTCCCAGAGAAGAGTGATTCATGGGATTATTCTGCCACAGATGTGGACACTTACCAGATTCGTGTCCATCCGATCCTCAAGTTTATCAAGCTCCCGCAAGAATGAAGCTCTGCCACTTGTCAACCACCCGCCGATCTAGTATTATCAACAAAGTTGTTGAGCATACCCTGCGTCACCCAGCCAGGCTGCTGATGAAGACATATGGGCCTCGTTATTCCACTCTTTACCAATGTCTACGAGACTTAAGTGGTGCTCCGTAGGAGAAGGGAGGGGAAAAGATAGGTGAAACCCTTTTCTCACGTGTGGAATAATTTCACAACGGATTTTGCATGCTTGTTCAGCTCCTTGCATAAGGTGTGGTAACTTCTGCAGTTCAGTAGGCAGGAGAGCAGCAATCCTACCACGAACTGGGATTATAATCCTTATATTTTTTTTTTACTTTTAGCCGGCAGAATCATAGCTGAGCCCCACGTTTGTTGATACTCAGAACCATTCTTGTTTAAAATACAAACAGGCACAATTATTAGAAAAATGCTAACTTACTTTTAAAGCCCAGCAGCCTAGGCTCGGCTACTGAAAGTGAAGATTTGCATCTATTGGAGACGGAATGATTTTTAAAAATTATATTAAATAGATGAAATTAGGAAAATAAATGTCCAAGTAAATAGGGAAATTAATACTGTTATTTTGCAAAAGATGAGCTTTAAATCAGAGTATTTTTTAAAAATCTCTTCTTTATAAATAATTTCAACTTAACTTCTTAAATTAGAGCTTGTTGTTGCATTTTCTGTCACACAGAGAAAAGAGTTTAACGCATTTATGAACAATAACTACATTTCAACTTAAGCTTCAGGCATGACTTTTTCCTATTTTCCCTTCTTTCAATTCTAATTCCAAAATCAACAACTTGGGCCAACATTTTATACCTGTAATTCTTCTACCCTCCATGAAACAAAAGAAACGCTATTGCACACCTGACGCTTACAGCAGGCAATACCCACCAAAAGTGAAATTATACCAACAACATTAATACTATAACGTCTCTAAATGCAGAAAAGTGTTCAGACTCATTGAATTCATATGGTCAAATTATTCGATGGCTACGTAGACTTTGCGAATTCAAGATTTGGCGTAGTGCTGGAAACAGCCACTGCTGATTCTCTCTCCCACTGCAGGTGATGATAGCAGCAGGCAAGAAAACAAACTCGGAAACTTCTACTCTAGTTATTATTATTACAGGGAAGAAAAACAAAAAAGAGCTTGAAAAATATCATTGAAAGGGAAACGATGGAGTAGTGTTCTCCAGAACAAGCAAGCGACGGTGAAAAAAGCTTTGCAAAGTGTGAACTTCGTAGATATGAAAGATTCATTAGTCAATACGAAACTGAAAGATTCTCATGCCAAAAGCACTCCAACCTCTGCAAACACGCCTCTGTTTCTGAAGATGAGCGTAGAGGTCCTGTACAGACTGTACACGTTCTAGGATTGTCCAGATATTCTAGATGCTGAAGGAAATGGTGACCTCCCACTGTAAATCACTGGTAGCAAATTTTCCCCGTATCTAAACTAAATAAATGATGGTGTTTTGGAGGAAATGACAATAAAACTCACTACATTTGGATTCAAACATTCACAACGAGCTATTTCATTTTTACAGCAGTCTCACTATACCTATTCCAAGCTGATAATCTCAACTTTAACTATTACTTCCATCTAAATTACATCTTCAAAGGCCTTCTTGGTACTAAACGGCATTTTGAAAAAATAAGAACGTGCAATCTTTTCAGCAATAAATGTATTGACCTTTCCTTTAGTAACACAAAAAAGGCAATTAGAATTTACCCTTCTTAAGAACTGAAAATAATACTATTTCTGAATATTTAGTCTATTAACTCAGATTTATTTCCTCTCCATCAATTATTTCTATTTTTTTTCTTTCCCCAATATTACTATGGCACGCAAACCAGCAGAGGTTTACATTATACCACAGCTTCCTGTCCTTTGGTTTCAAATCCCAGAAGAAACCACCATTCAGGATTATTGTTAGGCAGTTTCCAATGCTACAAGCAGAAAAAACAACCCAAAAACCTGGTGTCTGTTGATTGAGAGACCATCTAATATAAACAGGTTTCTTTCTCCCATTGCTACAGAGAGTAACATTTGCTGAAATCATGCGTCCTTACATTGCTCACACAGGAAAATAATCATTGCTTTATATTAGTTTCACCAGAACACTAAATAAATACCCTTCCTTTCCATATGACAGCGAATTGGAATCAGGCTTCACCGTTTGTCATAGGGAAAATCAGATGTGTATTTACCTATTCCAAGCACAGAGATAAAGTGCTTTTAGAGCACGCCTCAGGCTAAGGAGAGAACTGCAAAGCAAGTATTACTATGACGAGCAGGCAACCAGCAGTGCACTGAATACAGAGGAGGCAAGACCTTCATCCTTTGGCTGAACTGATCCCAAAGTCACTAAAAAAAATCCCTTCAAACACTTCAAAACGAAGGACAAAAACATACTTTAAAAAATTAAATCCCGCGAAGGACACAAGCAAGACTTTGCTTTGAAAATTTAGAGTAGGAGACAGGAGGAGAAAAAAAAAAAGGATTCAGGTTCAATCAAAAATACAAAATGGTAATATTTGCCATTAGAAAGCTCTAAAATTATTCACAGCTCTGAAGAGACGTGCCATTGTGTTCATACTTGGAAATGCAGTGCTAGTGGTAGAAGACTTAGTAAATTAAAATAATTCACCTGAAACTATTCACAGTGGTCTTTCTCCTTTTTTTTATTCCCATCTGCTCAAATGCAGGTGTTGAGCAAGTGGGAGCTTCTCAGTTTGCACGGCGACTACAGCTAAATGGTACAGGATCGCTCAGATTAAACAGTGAGACAAAGAATACATGTAGATGACTACTGGTTTAAATGGTTTTGGATGGAGGACAGGCCACAAGGGTGTCTGGGCATAAAGTAAATTTTACTGCCTGTGGAATTTTGACAGACAGGGAAGCATGATCTTGCAAGATGCACCAGAACTATCAATAGAAAGAGGAAACAAGAGTAGAAAAAAAAAAAAAAAATGAAAAATGAAAGAGAAATATGTGCGTGGAGTGTACATTATGACACCAGAGAAAGTCTCAGTCTGTTCTGCAATCTTCGATCTTCAGGAAAACCACTTGTCAATGGGGACAAGGTACAATCAGAACGTGTAATAGAATTGGAAGTTCTATGAAATTTTTCTCTTCTATCAGGAAATCTCTCTCCAGTTCATTTCATAATGGCTTCAAAATCCTAAATCTATAGCACCTTTCTTCCAACAATCTTCTAATGCGAGATAAAGACAAAAAATGGAGGGAAATTTCTGAAAACAATAATCCCAGTCCAAGGTAGACACATTTTCATGCAAAAATAAGAGGAAAGGAAGTCCAAATTTTTGTATCCATGTGTGGGTTTGCTGTATTTTCTCTTTTGCGTCTATGAATTATAATTCTCAGAGCTTCAAAAAATACAAGGTAAATTGCACAGAGGATAGCATGAACGTGACAGATTTTCTGTTGGGAAGAGGAAAGAAAGGAAAAAGGAGGGAACCCTCGCTCAGAGAAAGAAAAGAAAGCAACACGAAGGAGCATAAATGTAAAATCTGAACAACAGATACTTGTGTCTGAAAAACGGCACTGATTTCCTAACTCTTATTTAATGTTCATTCTTTAATTAACATTCATTTCCCAAGGACATAAGTTTGAAAAGGCTGTTTCACATTACTTTAGCACGAAGAGAAAGAATCACTTTTAAGCCATGAAAAGGCTGGGGAAAAAAAATAAACATGCCTTCTGAACATAATTTCCTCTTTATTGCTACTGCAAAGTTATGAAATGAAATCTATTATTTAATTACATTGGATCAAGCAACAGGAAGAGAAGGGAGTGTTTGAGTCACAACATCCCTGTAAGGATAAATTACTATACTTCCTCTTGCTAAAAGACAGTTTTCACAGGCTGAAATTGTGCAAATGGTTAAAATCAAACTACTGGGGGGTACAAAGATCTTCGTGCTAACATAAAAAACCCATAGAATGTTTCTGAAATTCTTAACAAAAATACCAGTAACAATAGGGAAAGAAAGTAGCAACATTTCTGCCAGAACATCAATAGTGTGAAAACTATTCCATGTATTCAGATTGTCTCCAGAATCTGAAGACAGTTTAAAAACTATACAATAGCTTCTGGGCCTGCTTTGTTTTATGCTTTGCATTGGAGATGTTTAGATAATCTATTATGAAAACTTCAAAATTTGTCTGCTATTACTACCAAATTTTTATTAGCCATGAGGGATTTCCCTTAGCTGTGCTTCAGTAATGTTTACTAGATCCTTCAAATTGAATGCAACTGTTGGAAAAGTTAAAGCATTTTATTTCTTAAGTATGTTCTTGGCATAAAAAAAAAATAAAAAAAAATGGGAGGGCTTTAAACTATAATGAAAAGATAGTCTAAATTCCAAAAAGTTGGAATAGATAACTTGGCAGCTGGTATGGAGTCCAGAACTGGGATATGAATGTGTAAATGCTGTGATCTTTTATATAATTTAAATTCACATTGACTCGCATGGAGATGCTCTGAAATAACTTTTCATGGAAGTACTATCTTTTCTCAAAACTAGAATGAGCTAACATATGAGGGCATTTCACAGATAATTTGAACAACAATGGAAAACGTCTTTGAAGTTGTTCAGGAAAGCTACTCCTAAGCCTGAGGGCAGGATAGGAGAAAGCATTCCTTTGACAAAGCTATCCTGAAGGCAACAGAGACTGGTTTCCTAGGCCCATCAGAGACTGGACTGACCTCTCAAGCCTGCAGGATGGATGACACAAATGGGGTGAGTATAAGCCATGAAGTTTTTTGAGGAAAAATGCAGAGAGGTTTTGAGAGGAATGAAGAAAACAAGATGGAAAAGCTGCTTGCAGAAATCTTCTAGATCAAAGATTTTCATGGTGCCCTCCTAGTATTTCGTCCATGGTCCACTACTAAACTTCTAACACAGTCTATGACAGCAGTCATAAAATAAAGCCTTTCAGCCATGTGGTGTCTCACAGAACTCCATGATTCTTGCATTTTTTAAAGAGGGTTGATCTTCAATGGAACATGTTAGGAGGCTACTTGTCCCTAATGATCATCAGAGGGCTGGAGCACCCCTCCTATGAAGACAGGCTTAGAGAGTTGGGGTTGTTCAGCCTGGAGAAGAGAAGGCTCTGGGAAGACCTTATAGCAGCCTTCCAGCCCCTGAAGGGGGAACAAGAAGGAGGAAGGCTGTTCCCCCTTCCTCCAGCCCACAGGAAAGCTGGGGAGGGGCTGTTTGCAAGGGCATGTAGCGATAGGACGAGAGGCAATGGTTTAAACTAGAGCAGGGCAGGGTTAGATTCGACATTAGGAAGAAGTTCTTTACACTGAGGGTGGTGAGACACTGGCCCAGGTTGCCCAGCGAGGTCGTGGAGGCCCCATCCCTGGAGACATTCAAGGTCAGGTTGGATGAGGCTCTGAGCAACCTGATCTAGTTGAAGATGTCCCTGCTGACTGCAGGGGGGGTTGGACTAGATGACCTTTAGAGGTCCCTTCCTACCCAACACATTCGATAATTCTATGATTCTATGTTTCTAATGTAACTAGAGAACCCAGACTTCAGCTACTAAATGTAGGAAACCAAGAAAATGTGCCATGAATCTCATCATACATGACACGTTTCTTACTCTTCTCTTGAAACTCAAGTTATTGGCTACCATCAGACTTCAACTGGCTATGGGGACATTTGGTGAATTTTTTAATATTTTACTTACTAACACTTCACAATTAAAACTTGCACTTTCTGAAAATGGTTATGAACCAGAAAGGTTTTGGCAGATAGTCAGTCCTGAGTCAATCCAAAAAAATATCAGCTGACTGAGCAAGAAGTCTGATAAAATAGAGGAAACAAGATTCATGTCAAGGGACAAAAGTACTTGGTCTTTTGCAAAAACCCCTGGAAATGGGTGACAGGTCCAAGCTGTGGACCTATATATATCCATTAGGAGGAGAGGACAAATAATTTCCCCTGCCCCAAGGAGATCTCTGCTTTGGGATTTCAACTGTGCAATCTTATAATTAAATTCAGCTCCACTAAAACTGCTCACGTGTTAAGTTACTAAGGCTGAGCACAAGGCCAGGATATCCATTACTGGTACCAGAGGAATCAGAAGATAATGCCAATGATGCCAGAGGGGAAGAGGAAAACTAGTGTTTGTTTCCAGTACTTATTTTTATCCTTTGGGATCCACAAAGGAAAGTGTCAGCACTACAGGTCTGAGTTCAAGAGACACTGAAACATCACCAAAAGCTCCAAAAGGAGGGGCTCAGGGCAAAAAAGCAAGGATGGAAAGAAAAGTCTTGGTTTTCTGCAGGAAACCCACGCTGTAGATTGGCATCTGAACACAGTGATTCTGACCCTGGTAAAAGCTGAGTACGATCACCAGGATTCAGATCGTTCAGCTCCTAAAAAATGGTAGCACACATTTCTTCAAGAAGAGACCTCGATATTTCTGCATGAGGGTACCTGGTTCTCTAATTATTAGAGATATTCTCTATAATGTTTATGGAAATAAGGGGAAGACTATCTAAGACTAAAGCACAACTGATGAAACTACAACCAAAAAAACCCACCCAAAAACACAACAAAAAAGCATCAAAACATAAACTGAAAAGTACCTTCATTCCTCAAAACCAATGGAACGCTTCCATTTTTATCATGTATTTATACGAAAGTGAACTCAAATATGAGTCACAAAGTGATAACTATGTTTACCAAAAAAGAGTGAAAACAAGCATGCGCAAAATCAACACAAGCATCATGAAGAGAGAAAGAAATCTCTGTTCTCACAACGACAGCGTGGATGACGCTTTTCTAAAAGATACGAGGAAGGAGTGATCCAAAGTGAGATGTAGGGGGGATGAAGAAAAGCTGGATTGCTGGGTGAGATTTAAGAGGGAACACTGATTAGTGAGGGGACTGCACAGGTCAAGGAAGTACGGGATAAGATTATTATCAATAATAAATAAAACATTCTCCATGAACACAGATTTCTTTATTGTGGAAAAGCTAGGTTACCTCTGTGAATTTTACATGTTTGTTTACGTGACAGTGATATCTCTTCTACGTCCACTTTACAAAAGAAGGCGCTGAACAACTCCACTGCACGCAGGCAAAGACAGAACCAGGACAAAAAAATCTTCTCTTTGCCTCCTTCACCAACCAATTAGCACTGCTGACACTTCTGCTCTAACGCGGTAAGAAACACCTGCAAAATAACGCAGAAATGGAACAGAAACCCAAACAACCAAACCTCTTCTGAGCTTTAACTTGAGAGTTTTTTGCATCTAAACTTGTACGCACTCCTAAGCAAAAACTATAAATATTTCCCAGGGCCTAAAGCTGTGAAACGCAGAGGTGATTTAGCAGACACGCAAACCATAAAAACGGTGCCCGATATATTTCTCTTCTAATTTAGAGTAAGTGGGCCAGCCTTATATCATATATAATCATAATTCTCTGTGACATTTAAACCAAAAACCAAGTAAACGTTTAAACTAAAAACCTGCAAACCTCCATAAAGCTTTACAAATAGTATGTCACTTTAATATAAAGCTAAGAGACAGCAGCATAAACAATGTCAAGACAGTCACTAGTTTGCAGTTTAGAACCTGGACCTGCGATATTATAAAAGTAAATCCTTACATTCACAAAAAACCCCATTTCAACCAGTGGCTTTCTGAGGAGGAAGACGATCTGCGGCACGCAGTTGAGGCCATACCATCAGAGGTCAAGAAGTACAAGAACTGCCAAAAGTAAATCTTAACTAGATTTGCAAGTCAAATTAAGAAGCAAAGCAAAGGAGGCTTCAGACATCAAACAGTACGAGGAAAGATAGTCTGTGCAGAACGAAATAGAGATGGAAAAGCTAAACACGGTTCCAAAACAGGGGAATAATTTTCAGTGAGCGGTGGGAAAAACTGAGATTTTGAGCACGGGAGCAAAGGTATGACAACTTATGGAAGAGGTATATGGAAAGAAATTACTTCTAATCATAGAATCATCGAATAGTTTGGGTTGGAAAGGCCCTCTAAAGGTCATCTAGTCCAACCCCCCTGCAACGATCAGGGACATCTTCAACTCGATGAGGTTGCTCAGAGCCCCGTCCAGCCTGACGTCCAGCCTAAAGTACCGAATGGCAGTAAACCTCAAAGATTTGACTGCGCTCCAGTCATCAGCAGTGGGTATCTCAGATGTGAATGAACTGTAAACACCACTGAATGTCTGCTGGCACCAATATTCAAATAAATCAGCTAAGTTTTAGGAAGCTAAAGGGATCGAATAATTATAGGCTGCCGCCTGCAAATACCTGAAGAGCAATCAGAAAGATGACGGATCCAAATTCTTCTTCGTAGAGTCAGATGATAGAACGAGGGGCGACAGGCAGCAATCGCAATTTGGAAGGATCAAGTAGGATGTCAGGAAGAGCTTTCTCACGGGGAGGACAGAGCAGCACTGCAGCAGGTAAGCAGGAGAGGCTCTCTGAAATTCCTCCATGCTTCCAAACCCTGGGCTGGACAAAGGCATGGGTGACCAGACCTAGCACTGGCAACTGTCCTCCTCTGAGGTGGTTGGACTAGATGCCTCCAGGGGTTTGTCCGTTTCCTTCCCCTCTATATTTTGTATATTCTGACAGAGTTTTTAAGTAAAGGAAATGCTTTACTTCTGTTTGTACACGTTCCCTCCCTCCATTTGGAACAGGGTCTAGCTTTGTTTAATATCTTTATCGATGATCTGGATGAGGGGATTGAGTGCACCCTCAGTAAGTTTGCAGATGACACCAAACTAGGTGGGAGAGTTGATCTGCTTGAGGGTAGGAAGGCTCTACAGAGGGACCTGGACAGGCTGGATCCATGGGCCAAGGCCAACTGTATGAGGTTTAATAAGGCCAAGTGCCGGGTCCTGCATTTTGGTCACAACAACCCCAAGCAATGCTACAGGCTTGGGGAAGAGTGGCTGGAAAGCTGCCCAGCAGAAAAGGACCTGGGGGTGCTGGTGGACAGCCAGCTTCACATGAGCCAGCAGTGTGCCCAGGTGGCCAAGAAGGCCAACAGCATTCTGGCTTGTATCAGGAATAGCGTGGCCAGCAGGAGTAGGGAAGTGCTCGTGCCTCTGTACTCGGCACTGGTGAGGCCTCACCTTGAGTACTGTGTTCAGATCTGGGCCCCTCTGTACAAGAGGGACATTGAAGTGCTGGAGCGTGTCCAGAGGAGAGCTACCAGGCTGGTGAGGGGTCTGGAGACCAGGGCATATGAGGAGAGGCTGAGGGAGCTGGGCAGGTTTAGCTTGGAGAAGAGGAGGCTGAGGGGAGACCTCATTGCCCTCTACAACTATCTGAAGGGAGGCTGGAGAGAGGTGGGTGTTGGCCTCTTCTCCCAGGTGAAAAATGACAGGACCAGAGGACATGGTCTGAAGTTGGGGCAGGGGAGGTTTAGGTTAGATATTAGGAAGAATTGCTTTACTGCAAGAGTGGTCAGGCACTGGAACAGCCTGCCCAGGGAGGGGGTTGAGTCACCATCCCTAGAGGTATTTAAGAAACTTCTAGATGTGGCACTTCAGGGCATGCTCTAGTGGCAGAGATTGTAGGTTGTTTGGTTGGACTCAATGATCTCAAAGGTCCTTTCCAGCGATGAAGATTCTATGATTCTATGATTCTATGACCTACTGCTCCACCGAAATTAAAATTCTTATCAAAAACTATGTCAAAAAAGTGGAAGTGCAGAAAGCCAGTTCCGAGGACACTGCAAAAGACAGAGAACGCAGGTGGAGGTGAGACAAACCTCGCCACATCTTTGAGCTGCTGCTACAATCATCAACTCGGAAAGTCGGCTGTAGCCAGGTCCCCCATATCTCTCCATCCTGAGGAAAAGCGTGGAACAGCACTGCTAATAAGGAGGAGAAGAGATAAGGTCTGCTCTTTCACATCAGCCGTCCCACTGCGCACTGAACATGACGTAGGACAAGATGAAACTTGCTGACTCCTTCAGTAAGAACGAATCAATACATAAAAATAACGGGTTCGTTCGCAGCAAGCAGTCTGGGCTGATGAATGGCAGTTATGTGTAAAATGAGTTGAGCAAGGTTATTGGGGTTTCTTTTGATACAACTTGAATGAAAATCAGCTCCTATGATGGTGTAAGTATTCCCAGAGTAGATTCCTTAATTATTTGCAGCCTTGGTTCATTCAGATAAATAGGCTGTGCTAATATATGTTTGAGCTTCACGTAGAAAAAAACAGTTATTCATTACAGATGTGAGTATCTCTGCTCCATCTACTTAGCCAGATACTGCAACTACTAATAAAATGCAGAGCGGCTGAGCTCATACCTCACAGTTAACTTTATAATTTCATCTGGGCAAGATCTGCTTTCTTAAAACCCTATAAGCTAAATCCTAAAGACCTAACACAAGTATTTACAGAATAGCTGCAGAATCAAGGCCTTTCTACTGGATTCATGTAAACAGTGATTTATAGCCCAGAGTTACTATTGTTAATAAACTTCAGGTTGTTGGGGTTTTCAGATTCTCTTTAGATATATTTCCCTTTATACCTTACAACTGTAATAAACTGCAACATATCAGCTAATGAATGAAAGAGGACATTTGTCTCATGAGAAGGCAGCACCATGGAGATTGTTTCTGCTTTTTGCGGACACTTGTAGTGAAACCGGTGGCAAGGACGATGGAACTGAGACTGACTCCAGGGCAAATTTCAGGTTGTCAATGAACAGTCAACACCACAAAATGCATCTATTATACTGTCTTTTTCTAATAGTCTCAGAGTATTAGAGTATACAGAGTATACAGAGAGTATACAAAACTCAGTAACATTATCCCTATTTTTCTAATTCAATATCTGAGACACAGAAATAAAAATTAATTAATCTAAGGTCACTTTACATTTTACCGATTCTGGGTCGTCATTTCAGTACCTGACCCCTTCCTGAGTATAGCATCATAGAATCTTCATGGTTGGAAAGGACCTTTGAGAACATCGAGTCCAACCATACACACACAAAAAAAATAAAGAGCATGAGCTCTCTCACTAGAGCATGCCCTGAAGTGCCAAATCTAGACGTTTCTTAAATACCCCTAGGGATGATGACCCAACCACCACTGTATGACCCACTGGAGAATTCTTATAACTTCTATGCACTACTTGCCTTCAGAGACAAACCATATTTCAGATGTTTCCCTCCGATCATCTTCAGTCTAATCAGTACGATGGCAATTTGTGCAAATAATTCTTTAAAGCACTCTGTGATGTCCAACTTTTGCTGTGATGTCCACCTTTTGTTGTCCTACTGATAAATTTAGTGATATCTAATGTATAGTCAGTTGATGAACCCCAAACGTTTTGTTAAATGACATTTAATCTCAGCAACTAGACTTACAAAGATAATGTGATAGGCTGATTTCCCGTAAATATCTCACAATGCATAGAAACATGCATCCAGATGCTTCCCATTTCTTCAACCTTCAGTCAGTTGTAGAAGTTCAGGCTTGCCCAGCCAATGCGAACAAAGAGAGAACCACCAACAGAATTCACATGTCCTGCGTCTGCGGGAAATGCGTCATCCACCATGATACTGATTTAAGAGGTACACCAGGTTGCTTCGTGAATCTGCATTTTTTCTCTTGAAAACTATATTCAAAAAAATCAAAGCAGGGCTAAATGACTTTTTGATGGATGACATTTGGCCCAAACACGAAGTTTAGTGTTATAGCAATACCGGGAAATTCTTTTGACGTACATTATATCCAGACATAGAATGAAATAGCCCCTAGTTTGAAAATCTAGCCTAATTTCAGTGGATTTGCATCCTTAAAGGATCAATTTACTTTTGCAAATAGCTTCTTATAACAAAAGGGTTTTTTAATTAAGTAGAAATAGTATTGCATTATATCAACTACAGACTAACGCAGTGGGTCTGATGGTATTAGTAATATTATCTTAGATGTAAAGTTAAAATTCGTCATCTAAATATTAATAAGCAGCTTCTACTAATAGTGTGCTTCATCCATTCAGTGCATAGAATGGCATTTCTGGCATACAGGAGTCCTAGAATTTGAATATGTATTCATTCTCAAAATTTCCTTTTACTCCTTCTTCCAGTGTGTAAATGCCAAGCGTTAAAGTAAATCTATAAATATTACTTTCATGTTCAGGCTGTGTAGTTAAGTCAGGAGTTTTCTGCCATCCCGCATTGCACTGGAACTCACACTCGCCTCCCAGAGAGTGAATCCCCTTGGCCTCAGTGGAGCTAAATGCTGAAATGATTTCCTGCGCTGGTCTTCCATTTCGTATTTATTTTCTGCGTCGTTATTTTATGCAGGTGTTACTTCTGATAGACAGAATGTGCTCTAGCGCAAGTTCACTTTCCGTAATAGTGGTGTACTAGCCAGCGGTGTGTTGAAACAGCTATTTGATAATTATACGTTGGAATTTCAAGTTTACCATTCTCTCCATCCATTGAAACCAGAATAATAACACGCCACAGATTACCTCCCTGTCAAGGAAAACAATCTAAACAGTGTTCACTTCGATGGGGGAACAGGAAATCAGAGCGCTCCTGTTTCTAACTATTTTTATTTATCTATCCTATTTCCTTTCTTACCCGTGTTCCCACCTCCCACATAGGTGGCCGTTTCCATAATGACTGAGGGAAAACTGAGTCACGCGCTTCCCTTTCGTCGCCGTGACCAAGGTTTAAACCTGATCTAAAGTACTGAATTAAATCAGCACCCGATCTTCAGCTGCCATCCACTCCCCAAAATATCCCGTCCACGGTTTGCTGCAAGTTGACAGGTGCTCAGGAAAGGACGAGCACAGCACTAATTATCACTCGCGCCAGGGCTGAGGTCATCGGCAAGGAAGTGTGGGAAACGGGACCGCGTTGGCATCTCACCTCTTGCTCTTCGAGTTTCTAGCACAGTTTTCGCAAAACCCGGATATTAATTTTCAAAAGGTCATCTGTGTTTTACAGTATTCTTAAAATTTTCTACTATTTCCTCTACACATCCCTTCCAGTAGCACCAATGCTCTCTAGTAAAACATAATCTCTGTTCGGAATCATTCTGTACTCTTGCTTTCTGGAGAAAATACAAAAAAACCCAGCTGGATTCGACTGGATTTGTATGACAGTTTAATTTGAATGTCCTTTCACTTTTATATGTATATTTTAATATTCTAAAACTCTTTTACCTTTCAAAATGTAGTGCTGTTTTTGAAAGCAAATTTCAGTATAAATCCCATTCTCACTTATTCTCATTTTTCTGTAATTAGCTTTTCTTTTGCCATGTTCTATGACCAAGTTCAGTTTAAAAAAAAATGTTTTGGTTTGAGTATGTGGGAAAAATGCACTTGGTCATTTTCAAGCTAGCCAATACGAAAATAAATTTCTTCCTTCGAAAGGTTTATGGGTTTTTTATGTACTCAAATAACATGGCTTTTGAAAATGTAAATCTTTAGTGAAGAACCACCACAAAAAACTAATAAATGTTCAATTAAGTTAGAAATAAACAAACTACGTACTTAATCCAATTTAGAAAAGGTTTTTCTAAAATTTCGCTTTTCCCTGTTTTGCTGTTTTTCTTAAGAGGGTAGAAAATAGATGCACAGTCAATGCTAAATACTGTTGATCACTACGCTAATACTCTCCTTGAACTACAAAACAACCAAATACTACTCTAAAAATATAATGAGGAATGACTCCTATCATAACAAGCATGGAAGCAGATGACAGTTTTGGCAGCAGGGACATGCAGATTAACTATCAAAAATATTATGTTGAAAAAGTGGCAAGATTTAGGTACGGCCCAGAATGAAGATACAGCGAGAAAAGAGGCAGAAGGTCCCAGGGAACACTACAGCGTTAATCAGCTCTCAGAGAGCGAGGGAGAAAAGATAAGGAGCTTGGCTTTGTCCTGCCTGAATTTCAGTGGATAGAAAAGTGCTGCTGGGGAAACACGCCAAAACGCAGCCCTGGGTAAACACAGACGAGCCGAGAGCGCAGAGAGAAATATTCAAAACACCAGTGTTAAGATGATATTGAATCCCTGAAAGCAGATGAGGCTGGGAAGCCCGCTGATGAAAAGGAAATGGAATAAGAACAGAAATCTGTGGGATGCCCGAAGAAAGTAAGAAAATTCTGTTGAAAGATATGCCGACTTACGTAGTGGAGGGAGAGGAAGATTAGAAGAATATGCTGTTCCTCCTTAGGTTGAAAAAAAAACCCCTTCACTTTAAAATAAGATTTAGATATGATGTAACCTCTGTGAGGAGAATCACTTCATAGTTAGGGGACTGGAGATCAAAACAATCTCAAAAATAGCTCTTCCCTCCAAACAGCAGAGGAGGAGCCGTATTTTCCACTGCTAACGCTTACTAGTTGTCACAGACTTGGTGCACATCGTGACCAGTTGTCCCTGAACAGTCCACAGGGCAAGAGGAAACCCATCCATTGTATTTCTGGTGGAAACTACCAACCCAGTCCCCTTCTTACAAGTCACGCTTGGCAAAGAGTTACACTGAATATGAAGTTCCATATTACCTTTATCTTCTGTTTGAGCAAGTACAGAGGGAAACTGTTTTGCACCTGCAGCTTTTATAAGGCAGGAGTGGGATTTTAAAGGAACTGCTGAAGTGACTGAACACTTTATGTGTGAGAGCCAACATGTGCTCTACATACTTACATTTGCTTAACAAATCATTATCAGCCAAATTAAACTGAAGTGTGAAATATGGCACTCAGAAAAATGACTTATACCCCTTTTGCCCACTGGTGGAAAGAATAAGGCAAGAAAATGGGAAAAGCTCTCGCACCATTCATCGGATTTTGAGCTTTAAAAGACCATCCAGTGAGGTGCATACGTGAAAATGGGTTCTATCAGAGAAGCAGCAGGATTTCTTAGCAGAGTAATGCCTATCTCTCTCAATCATGCAATGAGTGGGCTCAAGCACCTCCATCTCTTAATCCATTCAGGAGGACTAGCCATTTTCCTTATGCTTTACCAATTCTCTCTCAATCATCTTCAACTCATAATTAACTACAAAGACAGATCTCTCTCCATGTGAATAAAAAGGCATGTAAAGCAAAATGCAAGGTTTTGATGAATTCATAAATAACGGGGGAACTACTTATAGATATAAGTGTATGTATTGAAGCAGTATCTGTTTGCAGTTGGGTTCACGATGTTCTGGAAAATTGCAAAAACCAAGAGCTTTGCCATGAGGGTACACAACTGCCCAACTGGTGCAGATTAGAAACTGAGCGTAGGATATAACGAATAAGGAAAATGAAGTCAGAAAGGCCAAAAGAAGCATAAGTTGAATTTGCTACCAATTTTCTGACAAATTACATTTTATTTTAAAAATACCAATTCCCCAAAACTTTCAGAGGAAATGCACATACGAGACTGAGACCAACCATTACTACTAAATGTCAAAACCTGAATATGAAACATGGGCAATCTTTCTCTCCCTTTGAAGGACTCCTCTTTGTATCAATACTTTCAATACTTCCTTATTTTATTTTATCAGGAAACAAACCTTTTTCTTTTTTTTTTTTTTTTTAAATACATCATACATGAACAACCAAACTCTGGTGGGATAAGGGCATGGTCCCTGTCGCTCTCCTTGGCCAATATACATTCAATTCCTCACAAAAAGTGAAATGGCTCACATGGGAAAAAAAGAGAATCAGGCTTTTATGGATCTCATCTAGGAGACAGAAAGCTGGAGTTAAATTCCCTCGCCTGAATTGGGCAGAAACTTGCGTATTAACCTCCTGTGTACTCCAGGCAACCATGCACGCCACTGAACCCTGGTATAAAGAAGGTTCTCTTCTGTATTTCAAAGAAAATGCCAAGATATTTTAGTCTCATTCAAATACAGGACATCTTTTCAAGCCTTATAATAATTGTTCTGGAAACCTTCTACCATAAGCTTGATTTTCTACCATATACCTTATGATCACCAAGTTACAGTGGAAACGTGGATGAATTAATTCCTCTTAGGTTTTTCACAGAAAAGAAATAATTTGCCTACAGTCTGTTGAGTCAAAAATACCGGCTCATGACAATGCAGATACTACAGGTAATGCAATATTTTGTCTGATGAGGTTCATAAGTCAGGCCTAAAAGAAATGGAAATTTCAGGTTTTGCTGCTAATGCAATGCCATATATATGCAATGTTTATACGTTCAGTCTCATCTGCCGTTTTTCTGCATTGTCTCTTCTCACCAAGAGTCATCAAATGCACATTCAGCAAATCTGGCCCTCAAAAATAAACGACACACGTAGATACGCATTTCCTGAATCCTACATTTACCAACACGGGTTGGAAAGTTCTCAAAACCTTCCTTGGGTTCTTGGAAATTACTGCCACCTTCAATTTTATTACTTCAAGATCTTGGCCACCTCTAGTCACAGAGACGTGAATGATGAGTCATTGAATTGACAACCCAGAAAGGATTATCTGTCATCTGTTAAAATTACAGGCTACGGAGGTAAGGATGTCTGCAGTTACGCAGAGGCCTGATGTGTTTTTTATAATTTGGATTCCTTTAAAACACTTGAGATAAAGTGCAGCAGAAATAGCTCACCGCTTTAGTGGCATCGCTTAAGGAAAAAAAAAATATTTTTGGTAAACATTAAAAACTTACGCACTTATTTTTTAAGAATTATGAGCATCTTTATTCTGCTGAATACAATGTTGCCCTCATAAAAAGGGTTTTGCAATACCTGAGAAAAATCAGCCACCAGATGTGGCTGATTGGCCTTATGAAAAAACTGCGTTTGCACATGCCAGCGGGCAATTGTTTGGAAGTCAGAAGCAAAATCTACAAAGTTTCTACCCGCGGCAACCAGAGGGCTGGAAGCCGAACAGAATTTCCCCTACAATATCTTCTCCTAAAAGCTCTCCCCGGCAGCTGTATGTAGCGCTGGGCATATGGAATGAAAATATGAAATTTCATATGAAATGAAGTGAAAAGGGAACGCAGGGGTTTTCTTCCTATGTCCTCAATGCCTTCCCTTCTGCCCCCTGAGCAGCCACTGAGTGGCACATATGAAAAGACTGGTGGGAGAAACCTACTAGGTGTCTCCTCCTACCTAGATGCTTAATGACAGCACTTACGCATATTTTATTTATGGTTTTAAGGACACAAAAGTATTCCTCTCTATAGACAGAGAAATGCAGCTCAGAGGCACGCCGTAATTTGCGTGCACTTACACAATCAATAAATAACGAAGCCCAGGGCAAAACTCAGGAAATCGGTTCTATCTCCATACGTAGGAGACGCAGCTCCGTCGCACCAGCAGAAGAACAAAAATCAGAAGGACATTTCTTGTGATTTGTCGTCCTATCCCAAGTATCCTGAGGGATTATCAGAACAGGCAGCGGAAGGCCAAGGACAGAATTGTTCAAGATCTCAGCTAATTAATGGGAGGAAAAAAGATGGTCAGTTGACAAGGGAAAAGAACCAGCTATTGTTCTGATGATGAAAGATGCACTTCAATAGGCAGGCAAGTTGTCTCCACCCTCCCATTATAGCTCAAATAGTTTTGTTGGTGGCTCTTTTATAAGAATTCAATTGTTACAAAGATATGTATCTTCCAAGGACAAATAAAGCAATAGACCCCTACCTTAAGACTTTCAAATCTGAGAAATGTATCTTTTCGTGCAGCATTTTGAGATAAAAACCAACGGCTTTCCATCAGCCGACGCTCAGTCAAGCACCTTGAGAGATCTGACTGTTAATGAAACTAGAAATAATGAAGAGGGATAATGGGAAGGAGGGAAAACGTAACAGTAAAGTTCACGACGGAGAAAAAGAAGGTACAAAAAACTAACAGTGGTGACGAAGCATGGCATACGCGTAACATCTTTACCCTGTTGGGGCCTGCACAGATTTTATTTTTAATTAAAAGCATTATTCATTTTAATTAGCAGTCATGATTGAGAAGTGATGCTTTCTTGGAAACCACATCGAGCAATAATTCTAGACTATTGAGTCCAATTTATCTGTGACATAGCTGCCATACAGTTCAGGAACAAACAGATAAAAATGCCTTGTGAATAAAGAAATAAGGCAACCTCTCCACACGTCAAGCATTATAGGAAAGTCATGTACATAAATACGACATTAGTATTTTAATATTATTTTCAGTGTGACAATGAGCACAGTCATTTTCGAATCGTCATGGAAATACCCCAGTCCAGTTCTGAAAGATCTGATAAACAAAATTCGTGCTTAAATTAATTCGGCTTTAACAGGTTTGTAACCATGGCATCTTTAAAAAAAAAAAAAAAAAGCATCCGTTGACCCATGCTGTTAAATTCAGGGTTATAATCCAAAATCAATTGTGCCTCGGCCAGTTTTCTATCAGCTGAGTCTTTTGTTTGGCAAAGACTCAACTCAAAATGAAGGGAATTCATTGGGGTGATAATTTGCTGTATGAGCACCTATAGGGTTGTTAAAATAAAGGTGCTGTGCCATACGCAGGTGTTCCAACATTCTAAAACAGTCTGCCCAGTCTCCCCAATGCACTTGCAATTACAAAGTAAGCAAACTCAGCAACAGCAATTCTTCACCCAGCATTTAGTTTGGAGCCCTGTCTGGCACACGCCACCGATCCCTGCCTTAAAGCACATCCTTTCGGTTCAAACCATGATGATGGACTGTAAGGAGTTGCATTAAGGTCTCGGTCAAGTAAATTGCTCCGGCTTCAAACCGTCAAGTAAACTTTGCAGCTTTGCACTTCATACGGTACAGTTTGTGATAAAGGCACGGGAGCCCCAGGCTGCTGGTTTTGGCCATAAAACCACCCATTGGAGTAATCATCCAGTTCAGCATGTGACGGGGGAATATCCTTTATGCAGCAGAGACACACAGTTGGTGAACTGATACAGTTCCAAACCTACTGAAAATTGCTTTTCCCCACCTACCCCCCAAATCCATCCTTCTAAACCTTCACGGGACAGGAATCGGGGACAATTTTGGTCCTAAGATGCAATAACTAACCCATCACAACTTTGCCAAGCGTATTTTTTAAAATAATTATCTGCTTTGCTTACATTCCTGTCAGTACTTCAGTAATCTTCCTAAACTATGAGACCATGTAAGCCAAGCTGCTGGAGGCATCTATAGTGTTTATACACGTATATAAAGACGTGCATACTTACATATGTATATGTGTGTTATATTTATTTATTTTCCGTGTGTGTGTGTGTGTGTGCGCGCGCCTTGTGGGAATCCGGGCTCAGCCTTGGGACTGGGACTGGGACTGGGACTGGGACTGGGACAGGGAGGCGCAGCTGCAGCCGCCTCACTTCTCTCGGGCTCCGAGATCAGGCAACTCCAAACACCTCGTGCAGTAACACAGCCAAAAACATTAAGCTCTCGGTCAGCACGAGAAACGATCACAAGGCATTTTGTCTTAAGATACGGCTAGAAAAAAGCATTGTTTGTTCTCCGTCCTTTAATGAGCTATATTATCAGCGCTGAAACGTTCCCAAGCGGGATAGTAAGATAAACTCTCACTAGCGTGGTACAACGTGTCTTTTTATTTTTTCGAATGCTAAAACACCTCATTGCCTTTTCAGCACACAGATAAGATAGCAGACGCTTCTCAGGACGGATAAGGCCGCTAATTGATGAAATGGAAACTGTTCATGTTACGTTGCTCTTAAAAATGTTTTTGTGCTGATCCAGTCTCCTTGAATAAAAATAACCGTGTATACATAGCATATTGTTTGCTTCACTTGCAGTTTTTTATGAACTTTGGTAAAAACATAATAAAACCAAGCACTCAAACTGGATGAAACTGCTTTGGGTAGGAGGCTGCATGTGAGAGATGAGAACTGCCCTTGGCCATTCAGCCTGCGTGGTATTTATGAGCAACACTTCATTTTCACAATCTCAGAACACTGACAATAAACAATAATGATAATCATTTTCAAAACACTTGCTGAATTTCAAAATATTTTCCCAGAGAAGAGTGTTTGCCTCTCTCTGTTTTGATACGTGCATCGGAGGCAGTCCCTTGCGCGTAACTTTGGAAAGGTAAGAAGCTTCTGCTCATGACACGAATGGTAAATCTTGAGCATTGGCCTCTCAGATCTGTGAATAATATTTATTATTGTAATACACGTGGTTTTATAAGCTATTTTAGAAAGTATTTTAGAACATGAAGAAAGTGTATAACCTTCTTCAGCTCAGCTGTGAAATTACAATCGCATTCTGCCTCTAACTACATCAATAGCACCTTCTCCGTCAGCCCTGGGATGCACAAATCCTTCCTCTCCATAAAATTTACCAACCTAATAAATAGTGACCTAGAATCAGCAATCTTGGTATTTACTAGGGACTCTAACTGAATTCATAAATCAACATAATACCTAAGTGGGCAGTACTACAATCATTTTATATATTCTGTATAACTATTTCACGTAATATATTTAACGGTCAGAAACATTACACATTTAGCTGGCAAGTCTCTCCTTCAGCATTTAATAAATGCCACACTTTTACATAAGAAATTGTATTTCAATCTAATGTTTATATTTTGACTGCACCTAAAATGTGCTTATTGTAGCATACTGCATCAATAAATGAACAATTATTTCTCAGTGGCACATAAAATACATAGTGATGTCAGCAGCATTAAATTCGAGTGCCAAGTAGGGAAACAGTTAAATGTAGTTTAACTATAAAATTAATATTATACTAATTTTAATAAAAGGAAAAGATTTACCTTATTATTTTTAGTTCAGACATGCAGTCATGTGCAAGGTAATTCAATACCCACTGTATAAAATATGAACTATGAAAATGCTTTACAGATGTTTTTAATCAGCTTCCTTTGTTTAACATTAGACGCTAACCTCCAGAAGATACATACAAGCTGCACATCCTACAGGTAATGCTCTCCAGATGGGATGTTTTCCCCGAGCATCATGCTTAATCACACAAGGAGTAAGGAATAACATAAGGAATATGCTGTGAAGAAGCAGCACCTTGGCAAAAAACCTCTACTGTCATTTCGCATTCAGTGGCACGACACATCTTTTCCAGCTTGCCTACGGTACGTCTTGTGGAAAACTCCCAAAACATACAGCATAAAAATGTCTTGAATTCGGACAGCTTTATGTTGACTGCTCGGCTCCAGCAAATACTAAACACAGTGGTGATATCATCTTAATTATTAACTCCTTCCTTTGGTTAAATTGTACAACTTTCCAGCTGGTAGATCTCTGGGTTATTCCTGCAGCCCTATCCTGTACCGAATTTTCTCCATTTACACCAGTTTCATCAGGAAGACGCTGTTGCAATAAGTGAAGCAAGTCCGCCTTTCTTGGCAACAAGAAATGAGCTTTCCTTGCCCAGATGCTTGTTGACGGAGAGGAAGAAAACACCAAGGTTCGTAAATTCATTATTCGGCCAGGAGTAAAGAGTAACCCTGGTTCAGAGAAGAGGTACCCAGCTAAGGCATCGCAGCCAAGTGGTAAATCATTCCTTGTGTGTCACACCACTAGATCCATTTGCTGAACATCATTATCTCAGTATCTCATTCAAGTATTGTCTACTCAGAACGGGAAAAGCCTCCAAACGCCCAGATGACTTCACTGATTCTTGCAGAAGTGCACCCTGTAGTGCTTTGCTCTGACGAACTGAGCAAAGGAAGGAAACAAAATCTTCTTTAACCACTCCTGAGACCCAACTCAGGCAGAGACTACAGTCTGCCCAACGTATGGACTTAGCCCATATCCATCAACATCTCATTGTTCCTCAAGTGGAACACGGAGGGCATTTAAGCACCTATATTTTTGCCAGGGATGTCCACTGACAGTCCTGAGATCGCCTAAAACTGTGCCACGGTGACATCATTTTAGTAGGACTGAAACATTCAGCGTCTGGCCTGTCACGTAACAGCCCTCTCCCTGGGAGAAGTTAATCCTCTAGATATCCTCAATGAACATTGGGAGCGCTGAGTTCTGCACAAAATTCAAAAGTCAGGCTCACAGAATCACAGAATCGTAGGGGTTGAAAGGGGACCTCTGGAGATCATCTCGTCCAACTCCCCTGCCAAAGCAGAGTCACCCAGAGCAGGTGGCACAGGAACACGTCCAGGTGGGTTTTGAATTTCTCCAGAGACGGAGACTCCACCACCTCTCTGGGCAGCCTGTGCCAGGGCTCTGCCACCCTCAAAGTAAATACGTCTTTCCTCATGTTGTGATGGAATTTCCTGTGTTCTAGCTTGCGTTCGTTAACCCTTGTCCTGTCCCTGGGTACCAGGGTACCACGGAGAAGAGTCTGACCCCATCCACTTGACACCTGCCCTTTAGATATTTATAAGCATTGATAAGGGAATGGAGCACTTCTCTTATGAGGAAAGGCTGAGAGACCTGGGTCTGTTTAGCCTGGAGAAGAGAAGGCTCCGGGGAGACCTTATAGCCCGTTCCAGTATCTGAAGGGGGCCTATAGGAAAGACGTGGAGGGACTCTTTATCAGGGAGTGTAGTGATAGGACGAGGGATAATGGTTTTAAACTAAAAGAGGGGAGATTTAGATCAGATATTAGGAAGAACTTTTTTACTGTGAGGGTGGTGAGACACTGGAACAGGTTGCCCAGAGAAGCTGTGGCTGCCCCATCCCTGGAGGTGTTCAAGGCCAGGCTGGATGGGGCTTGGAGCAGCCTGGTCTGGTGGGAGGTGTCCCTGCCCAGGGCAGGGGGTTGGAACTGGATGGTCTTTAAGGTCCCTTCCAACCCAAACCATTCTGTGATTCTTCACTTCAGGGGTTTCCAATGGGAATTTTGGAGTAGAATTCAGCTGGAGATCGACACCTCAAATTATGCATCTATAATGTATGTAGGTTTCCTAAGCTCCCAAACAGTAAAAAGAGCCTGGGGGCTATTTAGGTGACTGGACAGTAAATGTTCACAGAGTTGAAGAGTTGACTCTGCTTCAGTGCGTACCTGAGTATCTATAGCAGACACATAGACGCACACACACAGACGTGAATTTAGGTATCTGAATCCAGACCTGAATCCTACTTTTCTCTCCTCGTCATGAAATCACGCATACCCTCTCCTATCGACCAGGACTTGAAGTATCTCATTCCAAATACATTTCCAACAACCTAACCACCAAAATCATCTTGTAACCATCAGTCCAGGCTTGCAATTTAAAAAAAAACAAAACAAAAAGGAACCTGGGGTCAGAGCAAAAGCCTCTGACACAAATGTATTTTCGAAGAATAACCATGGATGTAAGAAACCACATTTTCCATTAGGCAACTAGATCTTCCCAGAAAAGGCCCTGACGTTACTTTAAGAGAAGATGTGTTCAGGGTTGTTTCAAAAAGGCACAGATATCTCCAACATATACACCAGAAATCATTTTTTTGCATGCAATTGCTAGTCTACAGTCGGCAAAACAGACAGACAGAGCTCTGCGATCCAGTGCCCTCGAGTTGACTCAAGCCAACCTTACGGGGTTCACATCCCTTTGCAGAGCCTGGCTGGGAGCTCCGGCACACACTAAATACTAATAAAAACTAATTAAAATGTTCCCTACATCTGAGCACGGTAGCAGCTCTTGCACAAGAACAGAGTCGTGTCTCCCGTACTTATATTACTGAAGCATTTGGAAGTTTAGTAAAAATTTAGGTTCGAAATGGGTTATGACAGGCTAAGATTAACATCCTCCTACTGCAATTGCTTAGAAGTAGGGAACTGGCAAGACACAGGCTATTTTTCAACCAGACAGGCATGTTTCTACTGACAGTGACAGAAACATTTCCACAAAATAGCCTCCTGCTGTCTCCAACACTAATGAAACGCGCTGCACACAGCGGCGTAACGGCACTACATTTCCCTTCAAATATGACATGTAAACTCTGCGTTAACCGTCCTCCAGAACTGCACCGTATCTGTAACTTTTGTATAACGTTAAGCCTTCGTTAGATTAACTGCTGAAGGGCCTAAATGCTCATACACACACACACCCCCACACCCTCCCCCGCCCCCCAAAAGAGAAAAAGAAAAAAAAAAAAAGAAAGAAAAAACAACTCAAAACTATGCGATTAAGAAGGATTGATTTGATACGGAAATCCAACCAGACATACCTCTTACCCGTCTATTGAGTGTACAGGGCAAAAAGGTCTGCGGGAGCTGTAGTTAGCAGATAAGAGCAAAATAACTATTTAAATTTATGAACAAGGAATATCCCGTTTCTTCTCCCCAAAACAGGTGTGTATGTATTTTCATGACCGCAAGTACACATATCATACACACAACACGCATAACGGTGAGAGGTAACCCTTTCATTAGCATGATTTTGATCATCTGCTTCAGTCACGCACAGTCCCACGAGAGAAAGTCCTAAGCAGCTTAGACAGCTTAGTTATATTAGACCATAGTTATACCAAAACGTCACAACAATGGCCTACTAGGAGTCATTTGAAGTCCTTAACTTGAAAATCTAATATCTTAGATGTTAAATTAAACAATAAATCCCTTTTTCATGTATTTTTTCATTTTTATTATACATTTATTCAGCTGCTTATTATTTATACCCTAGCAGCAGACCCCAAGATGAAACCGATACTGGCGGGTCACAGCATTGCAATGTTGGCCATCACACAGTCACGTGAAAAAAAGACATTGTCACATAAAGCTTACAGTCCAGGATGACAGATAGCAAGTGACAGACACACACACAAGCACAACATGCAAGGTGAACAGTCACAGTCTCAGAAATTCCAGCACTGCGGCCATTTTTGCAGATGTTAGAATAGGTGGGAAGTTCAGCAAGAATTTGGAAGAAGTCAATATTTGCTTTTTGGAATTAAACAAAATGCCTTTTCTTCGTCACGACGTATAGAAGGAAATAAACTTTACAATACTGACTTTATTCTAATGGAGAAGATGGACATTTTCTTTCTTTAATGCAGGTCACCAACCCACGATAATAGAATATAGCAGGGAATCGTGACAGACTTCAAACAGGCAAACGCGTAATATTGATGCAACAGCTCCACTGATTTTTTTTTTTGGAAAAGAAAGAACATCCATTGTTCCCCTCAGATTTAAATTGCTCAGATCAAGTTTTCTCCATAATGACCTTTTCAAAAACTATCCTAACATGAAACTATGGAGAACAAATGCAGTGAGAAGCAAGCTCTCTTTAAACGAGGAAACCTTCTTCTTCCTCTATAAGCAATATCAGGGGATTGCATACGCTAAGAAAAAAATCCCATCACTAGATCAGACTACGGTAGAGATGTCTAACGTTGAATCATATAATCTGTGCAGAAAATGCTCCGCTGCATCTGGTATTGTATTACAATAAAGTAACTGACTTAAACCTGCAAAAGTTTTAAAATAACTTTTTTTCAGTAATGAAGTTCACCACTAATATGAATTAATTACCATTAAAAACAAATGAACACGAAGCAGTCAAGCTTTTATGAGACCCTGCAGCTATAACTGAAGCAAAAGATTTATAAAAATTAAGTTGAATTTTTGAACTACAAATAATCTGGGATTAAATGCCCATGTGAAATATATGAATAATTTAATCACGATCACTGGTCAGTACCTGGAAATGAAATATTTTTCCATCGGGAAAATCATATTCCTTGAAACAAACAATTTTGTATACAGGTACCGAGCAGTATTTCACAGGTCCATGGTTAAGATCATAGAGCTAAATGATGACATCAAAAGATGTATTCAACAGTCTTATATTACGGCCCTCACTCAGCGCTATGGGACACTTGGGTTCAAGTCAACGTTCTTCCAGCAAGCAGAGACTTGAACATTGGTCTTTCCTCTCCAACGCTGTTGTCCTACCCTCTGGACTACACACTAGATAAGACTTCTCTTCATCTCAGTAGATTTTTGACAATTTTTTTAAAAAGCTTTTAGCTTTGTTCTGATGGAAAAGTAAAGTGAATGTCAAAAGCCCTACATTTTTCAGGAAATGGAATTGTCGTTCTCCAGCCAGCTACAGTAATTATTGAGACCTCTGAGCAGGACATGAACCCTGTAATGCTTGAGCAAGAGCCTGAATTTTAGGCTTGCGGTGTTTGACTGAAATCAGGCAGCGTTTTGCCTCAACGCTAACAGCAACGGAACAGAAATGCCACCACCTCCTATTGTAACTGCTCCCATACACAGAGATTTGAGGGACTTTCAGATGCATGGATAAATCTTGGAAAAGGACCAAAATGAACACAAAGGAAATTCAAGTTCTAAAAGCTATACTGAAGCAATCTGAAAGGCTGGCTTTAAACCTGTTAAAGGAAGGAAATTCACAGTTAAGACTGAAAATCCTGGCTGAAACTCCAGCCTGCAAATACATACACTGCTCTGCAGCAACAAAAAAGGGGAGGCAAACCATACAAATCAAGACCACAGTGTCAGACTAGATTTCCAGTTTAAAGTATGATTTGTGACATATTAGAGAACACTTCATTTCATTCTGTTTCCATAAAGTTGTAGCTTTCAGATGGACAGGCCAAGAATAGTTAAACTAGCTGAGGGTTTATTATAGAAGCAAAATCAGTACCTTCCTGGAGGCAGCGAATAGACTTCTTGCTACAGGTCCATTAAAAAATAAAATAAATAAATAAATAAAAAGGAAAAGAAAGAAAAGGAAGCGATACTTCCAGAAGTCACAACATTAGATTTAACAGCATCACCTTCCCCAGTATAAATTTCTTTATAGTACTAGTACCTCCCCTAGCAACGTCAATCAAGATATTCTGTCCAAGTATTGCTTTCAAAGCAATTGCCGGTAGCTTACATCAACCTTTGATTAGGCAGTTATCCGTAATCCTTCCAAAAATAGGACCTGATTCAATAAATAATTGTATATATACACATAGGTATACATTTATAGCTATATATTTAAGAGCTCTCCTGAACAAAGGCCAAAATTAGTTCAAGATCAGAGATATGGCTCAGATGACCTCTTGAGGCTCCTTCCAGCATAGTTCTTCTCCAAGGTCCAGGATTGAAATTCCAGAGCAATCAGGGTAAAAATGTGTCATTAACCAAAAGGAAATGCTCGATTTATAACTGGCGTGCCACAAGCTCGGCGTGTGGAGAGGCCAGAGGATCAGCCTGGGTAGCGCGGACACGGACGGGCAGACTAAGTCCTCCTACAGGTGTCAAAACCATTACACGATTTTAGGCAAGTCATCGAGCTCACTTTTCACACCTGAACGGGAACGACAGTGAAATTCAGGACTAGCGTGAGGATTAACTAGTTATTATTGCACAGTGCTTTGAAGACAACAGGTGCTGAGTAAAAACGTTGAGTATTAGCGGGATGACTAATAAAAATTGTTAGTTACGAGGAGCAAGCATCAAAGGCGAAGGGGGGGGTACCACAGAAATCCAAGACATCTGGGGAGGAGAATCGGTGTAATAAAATGAAAACAAACCAAACCCCTGTTATTTGGCAATCCCACATGCAAACCACTTGAACTCTACACTTCTGGAGCTTATGTCATCATGGAGCCACCACCTTCCCGCTTTGAGAAAGCTGCAGTTTAGAGAATTATTATTTTAAAGCATACTATAAAGCTGTAATGGAGCAGCTATTCCAGAAACAACCTACCAGATTAAGTCGAGAAAAATCCTATCAGATTAAATGGAGTCACTAATCAGGACACTGTGAGAGTCATCTTTGCCCAGAAATTAATACATCTCCTCCAGCGTTTCTAAGAGGGGATGTAGAAAATCACAAATACTCCTCAAGATTTCGAGAACCTCTGGCATATTCGGAGAATGCAAGCGCATGGTGTATTAAACAAAGAAATGATACACACTTTTAAAATATCATACACAGCCCTCCATAAATCCCGCAAACCCTCTCATTAATGGCTATGGTATGATTAATGTTTGTACTGGGCCATTTTAATTACTTAAACAATTCAGAGTTCTACCTTAAAAAGCAGCTTTGTGAAACTGCAGTAGTTGCAGAATATTTTACTCCTGGGCTTGATAAAACACTAAACCAGAAACTGCTTTAAAATAACTGCCTGCCACAGCACTTTTAGCCAACTTTTGCACCTGGTGCCGAGAGAAAAAGCCAAGTGAACTTTCACTCACTTGTTGCATGTCAGCTTCAATGCGATGTCTTTCTTCTGTTGTGTTTGGGTTTCTAACTGGAAGAGACAAGTAAGCTAAACTAGCAGCCAATCAATCCCTAAATTCTAAGAACGCAATAAAATTTGATACCAATAAATCTTTTCTTTTAACAGCCAGAAGAGATTAACAAAGTTATTTGAAATTTTACCCTCTTCTGTTCTTTCAATAGGACGATTACCTGACAATCCCGTTGAATCAAACAGCAAAATTAAAAGGGACACAATTAAGCTTGTATATACATAGGAACAGGATACGCATTTATGCATATCCCTAGTAGGTCCTCCATTATTTATTAGCCTTGATGTATTTTTCTTCCTCTTACAATAAAAGTTATTACACCTTTGGTTTGTCAAATAAAAACCCAATTGGCTGAGACATAGACCATCAATATAAAATAGCTTTGCACAGCTACCCTCTCAGCTACAACTAGTTGACTTTTTTCAGCTCTGCCATTCATTTGTTTCCTGACATGGGGGAAATCGACTTCGTCTTCTGTGTACTTTAACGTCTCATCAGTAAAGTGAGCCAATTTTTTCCCCTAATTTGGAATGGCGATGGCACGATGTAAGAGGAAAATGGCAAACAATGTAAAAAGATATTCAAGAATGGGAGATTATAAAAAATGTAGTTACGGCGTATTGTGAGAACGGGTGCTAGGAACAACATCTTGTGAGTATATGGAAGTTGATATACCAGCATCAGGCTGTGTATTGCTATACAAGTGCTCATTATTGGTATCTATATGCATATATGCTTGCTTGTATGTGATGGTGCAAATATGCACGCATCCAGACTTCCGTGTGTATGGTGATGTCCACAGAATAAGCACTTGTCACAAGACCTCCCCTTTTTACCATGAATTCTTCACTGAAATGTAAAATCTGTCTCTCCCTTTCTTCTTAGTCCTGTGCCCTCCTGCACGGTGCCACCGATGGCCGCGTTCCACCTGCTTCATCGTTATCCACCTACTTTCTCTGGCCTTATCTGAGATTCAGTTTGGGAGCAACACATCTGCTGACTCTCACTCCATTTGCTACTTCTTGATGGCTACCCTGTCATCAGCACCCAATGTCCTGTAAAGCCACTTCCAAATTCATTCTCCAGACCAGACCTTCTGCAAGCTCCAGTCCACCACCCACAGTTTCTCTCTCGAACCTCTCTGCCTCTCATTTCAGTTACTCCTGATCTCTTGCTGTGGAACACTTTGAGAGAGGGTCATGGCATCCTCTTCCAAACTCCTTCCACTACAGGTTTGTTTTCACCTTTCTTAATTTCAATTGTTTGAACAACTCTTTGCTGAACCTCAGGCTTTCTATTCCTCTTTTTTTTTTTATGGGGGGGGGTGTCCCCTTTTAGCTCCATAATTTTTCTGCTACAAGAGAGAATATATGCATTCCCACAAAGTTGCACCTAGTTTTTGTTCCTGAACATCTCATAAACCTCTGGCCTTTTTCTCAACTCTGACCCACCCCAGTAGATGCATCTTATCCTGCCTACTTAGTCTTCAATTTTTCTTTGCTCTCTGGCACTTTTGCTCACGGTGTACAGACGTCCTCAGCCTATCCTCTCTTTTAAAGAAACCGTATCTCAATCCAGCCTGTCTCTCCACATCTTTTCCCATTTCTTTCTCTCTCTTCATCTGTGAAAAAACACAGAACATGCAGCTTTCAGCTAAAGCACAGACTTCCCCTCTTCTAACTCTGTCTTGGATCAGCTCCAACCTGACTTTTCATAAATCCCCTCCCTTATAACTCTTCATATATAGAATCATAGAATCATAGAATCATAGAATCATAGGGTTGGAAGGGACCTCTGGAGATCATCTAGTCCAACCCCCCTGCCAGAGCAGGGTCACCTAGAGCAGGTTACACAGGAACACGTCCAGGTGGGTTTTGAATGTCTCCAGAGTTGGAGACTCCACCACCTCTCTGGGCAGCCTGTTCCAGTGCTCTGCCACCCTCAGGGTAAAGAAGTTCCTCCTCATGTTTAGGTGGAACTTCCTATGTTCCAGTTTGTGCCCATTGCCTCTTGTCCTGTCCCCGGGCACCACTGAAAAGAGCCTCGCCCCATCGTCCTGACACCCACCCTTTAAGTATTTATAAGCGTTGATAAGGTCACCCCTCAGACGTCTTTTTTCCAGACTGAAGAGACCCAAATCCCTCAGCCTTTCCTCATAAGAGAGGTGTTCCAGTCCCCTAATCATCCTCGTAGCCCTCCACTGCACCCTTTCCAGCAGTTCCCTGTCCCTCTTGAACCGGGGAGCCCAGAACTGGACACAGTACTCCAGGTGCGGTCTCACCAAGGCAGAGTAGAGGGGGAGGATGACCTCCCTTGACCTGCTGGCCACGCTCCTCTTGATGCACCCCAGGATGCCATTGGCCTTCTTGGCCACAAGGGCACATTGCTGACTCATGGTCATCCTGTTGTCCACCAGGACTCCCAGGTCTCTTTCCACAGAGCTGCTCTCCAGCAGGTCAGCACCCAACCTGTACTGGTGCATGGGGTTGTTCCTCCCCAGGTGCAGCACCCTACACTTGCCCTTGTTGAACTTCATAAGGTTTCTCTCTGCCCAAATATGGTACACTATGTGCCTCTTCCTGGCCAGAAATCCGGGTCTCCAGTATGTCTTTATTTTCTCTGACTTTTCTGCTGCTTTTGACACTGTTATCATCTCCTCTTGCCATCAGAGAAGTTCCAATTACTCTCTTCATCTGTTTTTGTTTGTTTGTTTTGAAGCTTTTGTTATCCCATCTTTCAGGTGGGAGTTATCTGACTAAACACAGATGTCTACATCGGAGCTGGTCACCCAGGGCATCATTTATGGTCACAAGACAGAAATCACCATTCTGGGTCCCAATTCACCTCACCCTGAAAATAAATGCCTGGAAGAAGTCAAATAAATTATATCCTACAAGCAACATTTCTCTCTGCTGTCTCTGATCATTTCTCTGATAAGCCCGCAACGACCGGTTCACAGCAGTAAAACTATTGACAGGGAATAACCTAATACAGTGTCTAATACGCCACGTGCACACAGAGAAGTACAGTGCCTTCACCCAAGATATAGGAAAACAGGCAGTCTAACCCGGCAGATTATGTGTTGGAATTTAAAGGAAGAATGTATGAAAACAGAACTGAGTTTGGGAATGTTTATGTAAATCACAGATATAACTACTGCATGGAGTCCACCATACTCACCAGCCATGTTGAACATAATTCAGCTAAATCGGACTGACTGCAAAGCATATACTTTTTTGAGAAGATCACCCCTGTGTCACTTGGTGTGGAGCTCCCGAGATGTTTTCTCAAATTCATTTCCTTTATGTCGTCCTCTGACCAAGCCAACAACTCCATTACCTCATGCAAAAAAGTCCTACACCAGCCACACAGCGCTCTTAAACAAATATTTTTCCTTTAATTTGGAGTCTTTATAGCACAGGAATCTACAGATTGTGAGGGTGATGGGTCTGTGAGCAAAAAAGACATCTCTGGGAGGAAAGCTTCAGCCTAAAGTAGTAGAACTAACCAGTGACGTCTGGCTAATACAGCTGATGGGAAAAGATTGTTTTTATGCTCATATTGTGGCCTTCTAGGAAACTGGGTAAGAACTAAGGGCTTCCTCAAGAGGTGGCCATCATCTAGGTGAGTATTCAGTGAATCGTCACTGCTGCCTAAAACCACCACTAAAACCCAAAAATTCATTGACACTTTCAGATACAGCTACACGAAACTCTTAACGTAACATTTTTTATGCAGAAAGATCATCAGTTAATGTAAAAAAAACTCAGGTATGAGAGTCAGAGAGTAAGTTTTCCTCTGCCAGCAGCAGCCTTTCGCAGGAACAGGTTACAGGCCATACTTCAATTGCTCCACTTATTTTCAAGTCTGAGAGAAAAGACCGTTTGTGCCAGTTTTTGTGTATAAGTTATTTTCTGCCTACTCAAGGACACTGCTACCATCAACACTCCTATCAGGTAAAACTCGTGGCTTGAAGATAAAAGAACACAGAAATAAAAAGCGTTGACATCCCCCACAATTAAATAAATACCGATCTAAAGGTTTCTGCTGTTATCACTGTTTTTGTTGGCCAGTGACACTTAGAGACACAGATGAGCCGTATTTGCCAAAACTAAAGCACTTCAACAGTAAGAAAACAAATTTTGCGGCCCTTCAAGAAGTAAAACAGCTTTTGTCAAGTTTTCCAGTAGTGGTGTACTATTTGTAGATCCAAAGTAAATTTGTTTCAAATGATGGTAACACCTTTGCCTTCAGTGATTGCTTTCTTTTCAGGCAGGACAGAAATGGAAGATGTTGACAAAGGTGGAGAACTTCGGTATCGACAGTTATCTATTAATAACAACGTGCAGCATTAGAAACTCAAGACCTCTGAACACTAGGTGTCAGTGTAAGAAATGGAAAAATACCAAAAACCTGTTGTTTCCAATCAGGTGGATTAGCTAAAAAACCAGAACCAGCTGTGACCACATTTCCTTGTAACTGCATAACACTGTTAACAAGCCAATCTTCCTAGAAAAAAGTTATTCTGAAACTATCAGGTTTGTTTGAAATCAGATAAGGTGATTTAAAAACTACAATGAATTTGCTCTGTTAAACACTCTGAGATGACCTTTAAGGTTTATGAGTTACACTTAAAGACCATGCAGAATTTCACACTACTCTCCTTTTTGCCACAGACATCCATAAATCAGCTTGTGTCTTTCACAACTTAAAGTTTGCAGTTTTGTTTGACAAAATCAAGGAAAAACTAAATATCAAAAAAATACAGCTAGTGCTGAGAGTCATAAGAGGTGAGATGTCTCTCACTTCACTTAAGTAGTCCAGATTTTAAATGGATGGCCAGCATGTTAAATAACTGTGTTAGGCCATGAAGAGTCACATCCTAGAAGCGCCCCTTTATCTCCCCTGACCGCGACAGATGACCTGGCATCATCACCTAGGGTACAGAAAAACACGTTTGTTTGCCTTTATTCAGGTGAATCCACTCAGGATTTCAGAGGAAAAGCAGAAGGAATGTTACCCTCCACCAGGCAAGGACACTTAACATATTTGGAAAATTATTTGAAACAAAGCAAGTATGATAAAAACTATAATTAAAACTCCACTGTTTATTGGATTCTGGAGCTGATTTCAAAGATACACAGATGCTTTTCAAAGTTAACTTGAGGTCCATCTTCCTAATCAAATATCCATGTGTTGCACACCATTGCTAAATTTTTTCTCATTTAGTTTATTAATTGCTACCAGAATCGGACTATTAGATGAGAAGGGTCTTTGCGTGCAGATATGGACTTTACACACAGGTTCCTGCACTTACAATATTCAATTTAAACTATACAAACAAGTTAAAGAAAGAAAGAAACCCCGAATATCAGTTTTCCATTTGACTTCTGGACCTGGGGATGTAACTACGATTTTTCACAGACAGAAAGATTGCTCCTTCATTTCAGCCCAGCTGAACGATTTGAGGTATTTTTTAGGCTACATCAAAAATCCTCTTGGCAAAAGGCTGTTCACTCCTAAAGGAGACTAGAGAGTAAAACCACGGGCAGAGTATTGATTTACCAGACTGCAGCATATTGGGCAATAAAAATCCAATGATTACTCTTCAAATTCTTAACTTCATTTGTTCTTTTCTAAAGAGCGAATCACCTAGAATTTCACAGGGCTCCAGCAAAACGATAGGAGAACGTTTACATAAGTAGCCAGCACACCCTGGAACACCGTCTGTCTGTACACGGAATGTCTCGGCTCACCCGAGATTTCACCAGCTATTAACCCATGCTCTACTCCTAACAGCACATATAACAATTAAATAGAGTATATATTTTTATTTTGGAAACTCAGGCTGGGATCAGCTTATCAGTTGAGTCACAAAAGCCCCAGAAGCCAAGGTAATTGAGTACATATATATTTAAGAATGCCATAGATTCCAAAGCCCCCATGAGTGAAATTTCATACGTACTTATTTCCTCTTGCTCAACAGCCTAAATAGGAATCTGATGTGTTAAGGGTGGGAAAAACAGACCTGTACACACAGACGCATACATATGCATGCATGTATGTGTATAAATCTATATCATCGTTATTAAAGGCCCAAAAACTGATATAGAAAATCGGGAAATACTGGGATTATAGCTGCCTGCACTACCTTCGTTCTTTATATTTTATATGCGCTACAGGACAATCTTTAAACCATTGATCACATTGCTTTTTCCATTAAATCTCGTTGGCGATTTGGATTTTTTTTCTTCACTATTGAACACCTCGCTATAATTAGGTTGGGCATAATTATTCATTTCCTTCTGATTGATTTTTTTAGGGTTCTTAATAACGGTATCTTAGCCCTTCCTCTTGTTAGATCAGTGAAGCCCGTCACCGCTGGATGCTGAGCAGCGTCTCTGCACGACCAGGAAAAAAGCAGCAGCTCTGTCTCATAGCACGTGTTGACTCTGCAGAAAAAATCCATGGGAAAGAAAACATCTGGCCAGGTCAGTCGTCAAGTCTCTCATCTTTAGAGAAAGCACACGGAGCGCCCAGAATCCCTAACTGGGACTCCTGAACTCTCTCCTGAAGTAGATTCTGTGCTCTAGAATAAATACATCTGAATGTATCAGTAGCTAATGTTAAGAGTAGAAAACTCAGGACATCACTTTCCATATAAATTACCAATGAAGAAAAGGTAAAAGTTCATCAAAATTTAGACAAAAGACTTCATCGTTTCCAATTTGAATTTTCCATAAAATGCCTCCTTAAAAAAAACATTTTTATAATACTCTAACCTATTAAAGACAAAACGCTGTCCATTTGCTGACGTCATCTAAAGTCAAGCGCTTGCCAATCGAGAAATATTAGAAAAGAAAAAAAAAAAAAAAGACTTTTTTTTAACAAGGAATTCAGAAAACAGTATCTGTGTATGAAGTGGGCCCTTCTAAAGCAGTGAGGTCTTCACCCGCGAATGACAGACACACCGCCACTGAGCTCCGCTGGTACAGGAGTAATAGCATCTGATCTCTACAGAATGACCGTGAAAGGGTTGAGCCGACTCAATTTTTTTCCCTGCATAGAAAAACATGTATACTCAGAATGACAAAGCCTACTCTATACTATCCTGCGAACTGAACAAAGAAGTTGTTCGGCAAACCAGCCCTTCCTTTTAGAGTCGCATAAAAAGCTTTCAAAAAAACCGAAACACTACGAATCGCAAAAAATCATGCCGAAGATACAATTTCAATTAAAGAAAAAAAAAAGAAAAAACTTACCTCTACCTACCCTAACATAACCTAAATAGTGTTAGGTTACCCCTAACACCATCTAAATAGTGACCACATTTAAATGATGTAAAAGGAAGGATTAAAAACCGCCTGCTAGAGATAAAGTCTCTTCCACCACACATGAGCAACGCTAACAAATGCACATTGCTGGTACCCAGGACATTTTTTATATTACAGACTTATTTTCCAGTTTGATTTCTTCCAGGGCAGGTGTGCCATGGGTTTGCCGCAAAACGTACGCGTGTTGTTTAATTTACTCTCCAGTAGGAGCAGAATGAATAGGGCGAGGATTTTTCCCAGATGGTTTTTGTGAACTCCTTTCTCCCATTCGTGTAAACACGCGGCGTGTTCCGGTTTGCCGAGCTGTATATACACCCTATGACTTCGCACAAAGTCCGAATGTTTAGTTAGCCAGAAGATTGTTTCCATCCTGTGATTCATTAGGTCCCTATGGTACCCTCAACTTCCTTTATTTTGTACAATCGCAAATTATATTAGTTTGTCTTATTTTGATAACCCCTCTAATTAATGTCCTGCACAGGAAACTTTATTACTGTTTTAAAACAGACTCATAAAACAAGGACTTTTCCCGTTACCAGGGTGGCATAAGTGACAGTTGCACATAACTTTGGGATCAAGAGTGAACGGTGCTTCACGCGGTTGGTTTTTATCAGTGGGCAATTTCGGCTAATGAACAAGCTGGTTCCAAATCTTTCTTTCTTTCTTAAAAGGAATGTCAGAAATCCTGCAATTATGCACGTAAAGGTTACAAGTCTAACAGTTCACCAACGCAGTAAACCAACCTGGAAGTGTAGGATTTCAGAACGGCATAGAGGTGACATACATTAAAATGACTAATCCAGTTTGTGAATGAATACACGAGTGTGATTTGGTTTTAAAAAAAGACCCTGTAGGAACAGGCTGCAAAGAACCAGGAAAGCCCTATCCCAGTTTCTGTTTAAATCCTCATTCATCCTGCTCCCCTCGCCCATTGCCGTTGTCTTTTTCTCTGGATGGGGAAGTGAAGGTGAGTTTTTCCTCCTCCTTCTCCTTAAAATGGTTCACAATAAACCGCAATAAAATGGTTAACAGCTGCAGGAATAAAGCTGGGAACTGAACAAAGCACACCACGTTCATCCAGAACATGTACAGCCCTTGGAAAACAAAAAAATTCACGCTTATCATGATGAAGTACTTAGTGTTTCGTATCAGTAAACCCGTCCTTATGGTTGTCTCTGTATTTTCACCATTCCTTCTCCTAGTGGTGGCATCTTTATTTTGTGGTGGCATATTTATTACTCGATCTTTATTTAAGCTCCTACTATAAAAAGCAATTCGCTCCACAGGATGGATTTGCTATGGACTTACTCAGGACCTGACATACTGCTGAATCTCTGCATCTCACTCTAGAGTGTTCTACTATGAATTACTGCCACAATTTAAAATAATCTACGTATTCCAATATAGATTATTCACCTGCTGACCTGTGTTCTTGTGCTTCAGGTTGAGACCAAAGGACTGATTCTGAATTAACCGTGTTATCCGTGTAACAGTCAAGTAATTTCCAAGAGTAACAAACCAGAAGAAGTTAAAATTATTTTTGTGTACATGCAAAGTGTTTGTATACGTATGTATGTAACACGTCATGCTCCTACAAAGGAAGCAAGAGTGGAATGTTAAAAAGGATTAGGCAGTAGTACAAGTGGTATGAAATTCAATTCTTCCATAGGAAGACAAAAGTAAGTGATCAAAAAAATCCCAACAGATATCATGTACGACACGATTTGAGGCAACTGAAATTCCTTTAAATTGACACTACTGCATTCTAAAAAAGCCAACTGAGTGGCTCTGACTTACATCATTGGACATCAATTGAAGAGATCAGAGCCCATCTTCTAGCAGACACACGTTCGCTGACAGGCAGTAAACCACAACCCTGTTAACGTGAATTCTATCATTCGTGACAGTCTCCGCGATGACTTATCACACTTTACAAAGAATTCCAGTGGATAAAACATTTAAAGGATGCAGCCCAAGGATGTTGCAATGCCGCCTTCCCTCTGAGCAGCCAGTCTTTCATGGACAGGTGAGGTTACTTACCAGCAGGTAGGGACTTTCAGGCTCTGCTGTTTATAAGTACATCTGTATTTTTGGTATGCATATATGTAATTCTTCATATTTATATTGCTGAACTCCGTGCTATTGCTAAAATGTCTTTCACTTTGTAAAAACAGATCTAGTCTTCCCAGAAGCCTTTCGGTATCTCAGAAACAAAACGCAAAGGACTGAAGTTCACATCTAGTGCTAAACTGAACAATCGAAATTCTGTGAAAGCAGGTGTCGGTGCTACGACTACCATATTCAGCATGCCTCGAGAGTAAACTGCTGGTAGTTTACTAGTAGTTTACTTAGTAGTTTACACAGTAAACTGCTGACAACAAATGCCCAGTTGATACGTTCCCACCACAAGGAAGGTAATTCCTTAACAGCCTTTTTGATTTAAGTAGCACAGCATTATCTTATCGCCTATCAGCCTTTGAATATGTCATTTGAAGTATGAACATGGAGCTACAGCCCTATCAAGAGAAGATACTGAGAAAACTTTAGGTTTTAATATTAGTCTAATAATACTACATATTCCGATGATCCAGCCCACCATCACAAAAATTCTGGACAGAGACGGTGAAGGTGAGAAGACACTTTTCCTCTCTCTTAAATATTACATGGAACAATTTCCAGATGCTTTTACATGCATGTATGTGCAAGACTTCAGCTATTCTGATGCCAAACCTCTCAACGGTAGTTTAATAACCAAGAAAAATTCCTATTCCATTTCTCCTCGTTACACAGCCTCTTTTTCTTGACAAAGTGCTGAACAATATTGATTTCTCCTAAAGCAGGATCGAGATCCCTTTCTAAGGGTCTGAATAGATATTAATAGATTATAATAAAAATTATGCTTCCAAATCTTCTTCCTGCGTTTGCAAATTGTATTGGATATGACGAAAGAATGAACTAAAGGAGGTCTCGTTGCACTTCAAATGGTAAGTAAGTTAAAAGATTGTCCCCTTCTGATCAACATAGAATCATAGAATCTTCATGGTTGGAAAGGACCTTTGAGATCATCGAGTCCAACCAAACAACCTACAATCTCTGCCACTAGAGCATGCCCTGAAGTGCCACATCTAGACGTTTCTTAAACACCTCCAGGGATGGTGACTCAACCCCCTCCCTGGGCAGGCTGTTCCAGTGCCTGACCACTCTTTCAGTAAAGGAATTCTTCCTCATATCTAACCTAAACCTCCCCTGCCCCAACTTCAGACCATTTCCTCTGGTCCTGTCATTATTCACCTGGGAGAAGAGGCCAACACCCACCTCTCTCCAACCTCCTTTCAGGGAGTTGTAGAGGGCAATGAGGTCTCCCCTCAGCCTCCTCTTCTCCAAGCTAAACATGCCCAGCTCCCTCAGCCTCTCCTCACATGCCCTGGTCTCCAGACCCCTCACCAGCCTGGTAGCTCTCCTCTGGACACGCTGCAGCGCTTCAAGGTCCCTCTTGTACAGAGGGGCCCGGACCTGAACACAGCACTCGAGGTGAGGCCTCACCAGTGCCGAGTACAGAGGCACCATCACTTCCCTGCTCCTGCTGGCCACAACATCATCTTGTATTCCCTGTTGAACCTTTTTTGTCGGCACAATTTTCCTCGTCACAGACATCTACTACTTGTGCCTATCCATAAAGAACGATATAGCCTTGCCTGCTACCTCTAGTCTCGGCACACATAAATAAATACAGTTTTAGGAGTAACATAAAGGCATCTATAAATACATGTAGATGAGTGTTCAGGAACACTATCAGTCAACAGCAAATTTGATTTCAAATTAAAACTGGAATTCATTGTGCTCTTCAAGTACATCATGCTTGACCAAAAGATGTACACAATCTTTTCATCCTAAGGTGGGGTTTTTTAGTTTTACGTTGCTTGATATGCAAATAACAAAACATTTATTATAATTGCAACATATGCAAAAAAAAGGTCAAACTTATGCTAGCTTTCTGACACAAATTGGACGGAATTTCTCTCTTAATGTTTACGCCTCTCGCCTAGATATTCCTAAATATTCAAACCCCAGCCAGCTGACAAAGGATCCCTTTTTTAGTCAGCTGAGGAAATAAATTCCTCAAGAGATTCATCTCATCTAACTTGGAAATTAATTTTAGGGTGACGTGAATCATCCTCTAGAGATGCTCACTGCCTTCTACACGTTGGTACATACTTCTAGCAGAATTTCACTTAACGTAAAGCAGTGTACGTACTGTTTAAAACGCACAAAATCATAAAACGTGATGCAGACTTAAAAAAAGTCTGTTTTTCAAGAATTTGACTTATTAGTGCAGTTATCTACAGCAGCCGGACCTCATGGAGTATATAGTGGTTTGAAGCAATGACCGTATAAATCTGTCCAAATCAAGCCCTGATTTAAGAGAGTTCAGATCAACTTTGAAAATAGGAAGCTGGAACTATAAACCTCCGAGATATCAAAAGTCAACCAGTCAAAGGTAATCACACTGGCAACTTATTTTTTAATTCAGCAGCTCAAACCTGGACTTAATCAACAAACATGAAGTCTTCTTACAAATGTTTACCATGCAACATGCCAGTTTTACTGCAGGCATAAAAGCAATTTCTACAGTTCAGCCTTCTACATGTATTACGGATGGCAAAATGGAGATGAATTTTGAGAAGAAATCATTAAAATACATAATGAGAACTGCGTGCTCCATTAACATGAGTAATATGACAAAATCCAGGTAGCAGGCAATAAATTTACATCTGCAGTCAGCTTCGATTATAAAAATAGCTTTTTTCTAGTACTGGATATATACCCACACGAACACCTACCTCTAAAGTGAAAATTTAATATAACTGCATAGTAACAGCTCGGTAAGGATGTGCCGTTATTAAGGATGACAAATGTGCAAAAATCCCTATCAGAAGCCCGGAGCATGTAAAAAGCTCCTGATTTAAGAGTTCCGGCATGTGAATGTCAGAGGTCAAAGCAATGAGCTATTAAAGATACTTTCACTTCCTCAGAAATAAAGTGCTGTCTTGGGCTGGGAGGGGAAAGGTTAGAAAAGCTGTTTATCTGCCGCTCCGTTCCCATTCTTCCTTCTGTCAGGAAACGGTACACGCTCCTACACCCCGCGCAGGGTTAACCCTGGGTCAGGGTCATTCCCCGAGTAAGTGCCGGGGCTTTGATTTAAGCTGCAGGTCGCATTTTCTCCAAACGTGGGTTTTGACGGAAAGCTCAGCTCAGCCTCGGCGGGCCGTAAAAGCCCAGACTCTTCACCACATCATTGCGAAAGGAAGAGCGAAGCCGCAGCCATCGGTTTGCATGAAATTAAGGGGGTCGTTACCAAAGAGAAAACGTTATTTTGTAGTAGTTAGAGCTAGAATAAGAATTACAAATATATGGAGCAGCACGTTTAAACACGCGGAGGGGGGAGAGAGGTTGTCCCGTCCCCAGGAGCCGCAGGGCTCGTTTGGGACAGACCAAGGAGGAGCATAATTAGCAAAGAAGCCACAGCACAAAGGCGCCAGGAGGCTGCGGAGACAGGGATACACCGCCCGGCTTCGGAGGTAGGAGCAGAAAGAAACTACCCGGAGCTGGAAGGGACCCCGAAGCGTTCACTGCGATCCAGGAAGCCCCCGAACGGCTGCTGGATTAAGTGCAAAGCTGAAGGAAGGTGCCTGTCTGCAGGCAAACAGTGGGCAGGGGGAGGTTTACTTATATTATATTTTTATTTTTAAATATTACATACAAAACATGAATCTTACATGTATAAAAATATATATATAAAGATATAAATATATATTATATATACATGCACGCACACATGTATTTATAATATGTGGCCCGCCCCATTCTGAATTTTCTCAGTTTACAGAAGTTTTTCATTCTAATTAATGTAGTAACAGAACTCAGCTTGAAACTTAAAAACCCCTTCTGATTGCCGAAAGGGCTCGTTATAGAGAAAAGACCCAGGAACCTGCAGCTCAAAGCTCTGGCTGATCCAGGGAGTCATCATATGTAAATATTAGTTATAATGTGTGTCAGAATTATTTATATAATATTATGTCCCATACACATATTATATGTTCCAATGTACAGGAAGGTATATTCTTATATGTCACCTGTAGCTTGGGAAGCAGAACAACAGGTTTTTTTCTTATCATGGTGATTCTTCAAATTAAATTGCCAGCGTGTATGGGTATGGACGTTATAAGGAACATACAATATACATGCAGATTCGTGCCACAGTGTAAAACATCAGCGTTGATTTCTGAAGAGGTGGTGTTGCATTTTAATTACAAGCCATGGAGAGGTGCGAATTTAGAGCTGCTTCTGACAGACGAGATTCGGAACAGCCTCACCCATACAGCTATTTCACTGGCTTTCAATAAGGAAAAGCATTCAGGATTTCTGCATTATTTTTTGCGACAGAAATCCAAACATCCAAGAGTGAGAATACTAGAATATAAATGTTAAGCAAACAACGCACTAACGCAAATACTAGAACATAAAAAAAAATTTGTAATGAAGTCTTCAGATGACTAGCCAGTTTTTCTTTTCAACCACTTGAAGTTTTAACAACCCCCCCCCAGCCCCGTGCGCTTTATTTATTATTTAGGTGGGGCTGCAGGTACCACAGAAATGCAGTATATAACCGTAGGCCAAGTGCACACACTCGATCTGCGACCCTAACAGCAGCTTCCACGGAGTATCGAGGACAGAACATCACCCCCAATCCCTGTGTTTTATTTGTTTCTAAAACCAGAACAATCTGTTATTAGTCATTCGATCGTGAAAATTTCAGGCTGTTTCAAGGAGTTTTCGAGTGAAGACCATTTTATAAGCTATTTTCTTACCAGATTTATCAGCTGAGTGTGGACGATGTCTTCCACCAGCACTGCACTTTCATGGAGCGGCCTGCGAGCATCTCCTAAGGAAAACCTGAAAGAAAGAGGTTTATCGCAAGGTTATGAAAATGAGTTAAAAAGAAAAAATAAAAAGTAGGTGGTCTCCAGAAAAATAAAAAAATATGAATAACAACATCAAGCTTAATACACCTGTATGTACAGAAATGGATCATTCAGTGTGGCACAAGGAATAGAAGCCAAAGCAATCTGGTTAAAGGAACAAACCAGCTGCAAGCATGTATATTAAAGCACACAATGAGAAAAAACTGAAAAATTGAGGAAACAGAGGAAAATCCAGTTTGCAGGAACATTTGGAAAACGAGCAGGCAAAGCTGTAGCATGAGCACTACTAGGAGTAATTCTGTATTTGCAGCCCTCTTCGCTTACGAAATTACCAAATAACTATTTCAAAATGTAAAATGCCAACCGGTATTTTATCTCAAATCTAAATGCCAGTGCTAAGATACGGAAGGAACTACTATCAATGAAAGGTAAACATTTTTATGCATAATGATATACAGGGGGCTCTTAAAGTCTACGCTGCAAGATTAAATGACAAGAGACGATAAAGAGATGACAGTGCTCATATAACATCACAACACGTCAACAGGCGCCGTTAAATGAGAAATCGTGACGACGGGCTTTTTGCAAGGCTTTATCATCTCTAATACCAGCGGTTGCTCTCCACACCTGCCTTATCTGCTAGCCATGCAGCTGAAGCTGGGACTGCTCCCTTGACCTGGGACGGGCCGTGGCCGTCGCCAGCCTACGGAGAGAGACTGGAGATGCTGCAGAAAATCTGAATGTTGGACCTTCTGTTTGTAGCATCCCCAACCCACTGCAGGGCCTGGGCATTTCCCATGCAATGCCCCAAAATGGCTATGAAACTATTCAGCTGAAATTGGGATGGTGTGCTTCAGGTCCAGACCCAGGGGTACTTAATTTGAAACATGTAAGAGGTCCAAGTGGGGCTGACAGTGAGAGGTGTCCCTGCCCAGGGCAGGGGGGTTGGAACTAGATGATCTTTAAGGTCCCTTCCAACCCAAACCCTTCTGTGATTCTACGATTTACTACTTGTTGGTAGCTGCACTCTTTCAGAGAAGCCGTTGAAGACCCAGTGAAATATGGAACGGTTAGAGTTGGAAGGAACTTTAAAGATCATCTAGTTCCACCCCGCCTGCCACGGGCAGGGACACCTCCCACTAGACCAGGTTGCTAGAGCAACGAAGATCTTTTAGTGTCCAAAACTAGGGTAGGTCACAACCAAACTCCACCCCTAATCAGTCCAGCTCAGCGAGTCTAGAGAGCTTAAACCCTCCCTAACCCCTACCTCCACCTGGGTAGTTGAACTGCAGTCGAGAGAAAAGAAAAGGTCTCTTACTCTACGTGGCTTCCCCTCATCACATGAAGTAGAAAAAGGTGCTGTTTGTTGTAGTTGACTACTGTTGGTTCTGGAGAGCTATGGTCTACAGTTGCTTGGACACCTGCACATCACAGAGTTCATGAAAGCTCAATCTCCCAATCAGAACAACCAAGCCCAGGTCTAGTATGTGATATTTGCACTCCAGCATCCTAAAACAGACACGGTATTTTTAAAATGAAATCATCCACCAGTGGAAATCAAAGCCATTAACCGTTCTCAAGGTTTAACTGTTGCTCTACTTTCAGTCCCTCCATATCTGACTTTTGGCTGAATTATCTTTAAAACTTAGAGCTGTTAATTCCAAAATGGTCTCAATGGAGCCCAATGTTTGCTCACTGAAAATATCTTATCACGACATGCATATCAAAATTTAAAAAAAAAGCTATTTCACTCTTACATCATTACAGAGAAAGACAACTCGCAACGCTTTCAAAATATTTCCTCAGAGCATTTCACAGAACCACAGAATTTCTAAAAGAATGTTCTCTCTCCTCCTAAACTTGAGATTTTAAAGTAAGAGAACTTGTACAGTAAAATATACTCACTGTAAATCAAATACCGCAGACCAAAAATAACACTACAGTTTCTTATAAAATTAGTGAAATTTTATTTATAAGCAAGATTCAGATATTCACAGGTGACTGAATGCATCATTTATCCCCTTACAAAAGCATTCTTCTACCCTGCAATAAAATAAAAAGATATTTTACCTATAAACAACTGAAGAGTTATATAGTAGGGTGGTTTTTTTCCTTTATCTGATAATGAGATTATATCCAGTATTCTTCACACAGCATTTGAAATTCTAATGATAATTAATTCTGTGACCCATGTAAGAGCACAACGAGAACTACTGGGGCAATGTCTTATGATTTCTCTCTCTTCTTGAGACTATCAGCACATTAAAGAGTTGTTCATGTTTTATAACGCGTTGTACAGCATCTCTGCAATGAGGACAACTCCAATAACTCTTCCTCTATCAGGCAGGAGCGCGCACGTCCATGAATCATCATCTCCGATCCTTCCCAGGACTAGAAGCACAGCCCACCAAACAAGCCAGATCCCACAAAATATTTTACAAACTGCAAATACCTGGATATTATAAAGGAAATACATATAAAAATAGAATTATTCATTACCACATTACACTGGAATGTAAAATAATATCAAAAACATCACTGATTCAAAATAATTGCTTATATAGGATAAAATATTTATTTTTTTAAAAGTAAGGTGCACAAGTAAATTAACAGGAAAGTTTACTTTTTTTCTAATGATACAAGGTATATAAAACCAAACAGAATTCAGTTATCACCACCACAGTATGTTGTTCGTTCTCACTTACTGGCCCTTTAATATTTAACAGTATTTTTTCTTTCTTTCCGAGACTTTAAATGCAAAATGCATCAAATATGTAAGAGAGCAGTAAATGTCAGGATGCCAGCCCTATCATCTTAAATGCACTCTTATTTTGTTCACAGTTTTATCACCAAGCATTCCACAATCACAAATGAAAGGTTATTTGGTTTATTTTTTTTCTGAAGACAACGAAGTGCAAGAAGAAAACCCAATTTTTGCGGCAGGACGCTGCCTCCACGTTGAGATGCCCTCCCTGCCTGCGCCTAAAACTCTCACTCCCGAGTAACTACCAGCTCCCTAAACGGCACGAGAAGTAGAAGAGACGCAACCAAGACACGGTACATTGAAGAGACAGATATTAAATCTTTCTGCTCCATTCTGATGCAAAAGGCTGTGTCGGAGCTGATGGCGGAACGTGAAGGAGACAGACGCAAACTCAACTGCGCTACTTGAAAAATCAAGTTCCAGATGCACCTACTTTCTTCCTCCCTCACGTACGCCCTTTCTACCTTCAGAAGCTATTCCTATCTCGGTTTGCCTTCCCTGTTTTCCCACGTAACTCCTGCCAACTTCTTTCCCACACACAGCAAGCGAGGCACCGGCATGGTGGTTTCAGGAAAAAAACAAAAAAACAAAAACCAAACCCACACCCACCCACGGCCGCTTCCTTTTCCTTTGCAATGGATACGGGATTTTTTAGACACTACAAAAATGTAAAGCTTCAATACTTGTTAATTTTAGTTGTATGGCATCTGATATGTTCCTCGATTCTAACATGCTTATAGGATAATACTCTTTAAGATACCAAACACAACCTTTTTTTACCCCTTTCTGCTACCAGAGGTAATAACTACACACGCACAAGCAGCTGAAGTAATAAACTCTTCCATTTTTTTCTTCCCTTTTACCATTTTACTTCTCCATAGCAGAATAAACACTAAACTAAGAGTCAGGGGGCTCAGATTTTTGCCAAGTTGCAGAATACGAAGCAGGTTAAGAACCAAAAAGAAAACCCTAAAAAAAAAAAAAAAGAAAGGAAACCAAAAATTTGGTGCCCTTGTTTCTGGGAACTGAAACTGAACTTGACGTTTTAATATAACTTACGGATTTTACTTCACGTGTGCTTTGCTTTTAACGGTTCTTCAGAGAGTCTTTTAAAGAACCTTCCATTCCCTAGAAGTATAAATAAGTCTTCCTATGAAACATATAAAAATTCTCTTGAAAACAGAAAAGAGCTGTTTCCCCACAGGTAAACACTGGAGGAAATATAACAAGATATAACAGTAGCAGTGCATCAAAACAGCACAATGCTACGGAAGACCGTCCTGACAACAGGAGCATCTACCCATTAGTCACGTCCTACAATAACAAAGCCTTCTTAGAAGATCCAGTTTCAAAGGTTTGTCTGTTTTATGGAAACATTTTTACAAGGGGGCGATCGACTTACCCGGATTTTCACAGGAGGATTAAAATAGTAGCGCGGAGAAAGAAAAGACTGCCGCAGCTCTTTTACTGTTTACTTTCAGCTTCTATTTCTAATTTATTTAAGTTCCTGCCGTGATGGTTTCAGGCTCATCAAAAGGGGTAAACGTCCCAGCCACTAAATGCCGACGCGCAGTAGCATGGCCCACTACGCGCTTGGCACGCGCCGAGGTACCACGGCTGCTCATGCTGCAGGCACCCACGTTTGTAAGAACCTCAAAATCTCGGGCAGCTACAGAAATAGATAAAGCCCTTCCTTTGCTACGTTTCTCGGGGTTTTAAGCGCCTTGCGAAAGGTATCGGGCCAGCCTTGCTTCAACCCACCCCCCCTCGCCCCGACGCAGAGCTCTCCAGGTGGCCAGACCACCAGGAGTGTAGAGCGTGGAGACAGAAAGCTGCTGCAATCTCCCGTCCTCCACAGCCTCGGAAAAGCCGTCCTGGCCAGAAAGGAAGTATAACCAGGGTGGCTGGGAGTGCGCTAAGCTAGAATAAATAGTTTCCCTTACTGGGGCTTCTATTGAGTTCATACCATAACAAAGCTGCCCCAACTCATGTGGAATTTACCACCTCAAATAAATTTGATGAATCTAGCCTAGGAAAAGTATAAAAGCAGCAAGGTAGACTGGTGGGAAGCAGGCTTTTTTTTTTTTTTTTTCTTCTCTAGAAATACCTAACAATTTTCCTTTTTTGAATCATAGAATCATAGAATCTTCAATGGTTGGAAAGGACCTTTGAGATCATCGAGTCCAACCAAACAACCTACAGTCTCTGCCACTAGAGCATGCCCTGAAGTGCCACATCTAGACGTTTCTTAAACACCCCCAGGGATGGTGACTCAACCCCCTCCCTGGGCAGGCTGTTCCAGTGCCTGACCACTCTTGCAGTAAAGCAATTCTTCCTCATATCTAACCTAAACCTCCCCTGCCACAACTTCAGACCATTTCCTCTGGTCCTGTCATTATTCACCTGGGAGAAGAGGCCAACACCCACCTCTCTCCACCCTCCTTTCAGGGAGTTGTAGAGGGCAATGAGGTCTCCCCTCAGCCTCCTCTTCTCCAAGCTAAACATGCCCAGCTCCCTCAGCCTCTCCTCATATGACTTGGAGATTGCTGTTTCTTAGTCTTACTGGATCCCTCTGTACATGATCTTCCACAATAAAAATAAATAAAGTGTATTTTCATGAACAGTTTGTTGGCCATAAGGGTATTGTGTAGGAGTGTTCATGGAAACGGTGAGTCCAGAGTGACGGGGGAAGGAAAGGCTGATTTCAGACCATTTTCTCTGGTCCTGTCATTATTCACCTGGGAGAAGAGGCCAACACCCACCTCTCTACAACATCCTTTCAGGTAGTTCCTCCATGAAGGATTTGCAGCAGCAGAGATGGGACCTCCAGAAGTGAAATGGTTTTCTAAGCATCTGAAGATCTCACATAGGGCAAGCAGGTATTTCTTCTGTCCTCAGCACAGAGGTATTTATTTGCTCCCGCCTGCAACTGCAGGTCACAGAGGTCCATTTGCAGGAGAGACCTGACTGGGTGAACATTGTGTACGTGGAAGTGTAGCCCGTGAGTAGGATAAGAGGTTTGGGATGCACGTATCAAAGTGGCCCTAAATCTGGGCTGGATACTGGAGAGACCAGAGGGTCTGTGAGTTGGCTACTGGAGGGACCAGGAGGTCCACATCAGCTGCTGGGGAGACTGCGGGGTCTGGGGGTTGACGGAGAGACCCGTCTGTGTCTGTGTCTCTGCACGTGAGGACTGAGGCTCTCCAGCATTGAATGACTGAGCTGGAGGCTGCTGGATTCGGCAATTCCTAACTTAGGACACGTGTTGAAGCATCAGGCTCAGACTAGGCGTGCCTGTGAAGGCCAGTATTCGCACGAGGAGAAATAAACACAAAAATATACCGAGGAGATTCAAAAGAAATCAAAGGAGCTTGGAAGATGTTCAGCCAACATGTAACGGGAACATAGAGACTAGACTTAACCCACATGTAGACAACTGCTTGCTGCCACCTGAACCCGGGTGTCTGTATGAGCAAGCCAATTCCCACCCTGCATTTTCATCTGACCAACTGAGCAGAATATGATCAAAATATAATTGCTTGCCACATACAGAACCAGCTAATTCGCTGTTACAAATCTAAAACCAGGCAAGGATCCCACAAAATCACAGAGGACAAATCAACTACTAGATATATTTGGACTGGGTAATATCTGGGCTCACGTCTCCTCAGTTCTGTAAGAATACGCAGTAAATTTCTTTTCTGTCAGCTGTTTGGCCGGAATGCATTTGGAATGTGCAGCATATTAATTCTCAGAGATGTTTCCATACTAAAAACAAGTGTTCTCCTAAATATACGAGTTATTCGAGACCTGACAGCCAGGTGGTGACAAAGAAAATCAGTTTTACAGCACTGAGCACAAGAAGACACAGAAAACTTCCAGCAATTCAAGTGCCAGAAGGACAAGCACTGCAAAGCATTAAAAATCAATAACAACAAACTTTGGAAAATCAGGGATACAATACATTGAAGTAATCCCGCGTGGTGCCATAAGAGGTTGACTCGGAAGACAAAGATAAAAATATTGAGATCTGGCCCCTTAGAAGACAGAAAACTGGGAAATTACAGGTTTCTTTCAGATGAGCGTGGGAATGAACCTGCCATTGCAACAGACATCCCAGAGAAAATAAGATAAGGATAGAGCCTTTTCCAAACTCTCAAAAGCTAAAGCCACCTCTTCTCCCTCCACTTTGCTTGCCACGGCTGTTGCCGAACAAATTAGGGAGAAGCAGAGTCTGAAAGGAAAGGGATGACTGATGCCAAACCAGCACATTGATTAGACGTGCAGAGGAGGACACGTTGTGCGGAGAGTGGAAGAGGAAAGAAAGAACAAAATCCGGGAGGAAGAAATTGCCAAAAGTAAAAGGATAATTGCAACAGCGGAAAGAGCCACAAACAACCAGGTCTCAAAGTTATTTCTATTTTATGTTAAGATACGTTATATCAGAGAGAGATGATGTGACAGACTGTTGTTCCTTCCTTCCCTCCCAATACTGTCAGTGAACTTGGTAAAGGGACGTTAATTTAAAAAATAAATAATCTTACTTGCTTATTGCCTTAGCTTAATGAAAAATGGAACAATTTACAGCATCGAGTTATGTTAATTAACCAGCGCGTTCTACCAGTGCTACCCGAAACAGCGCTGGAATTTACATTGCTGTTTGTATGTTTAGTGCCTCATCGGGTCACTGCCACCAAAGGCCATTTAAAAAGAAAAAGTAATCTTAATTCCAACCAGAGTTCATCGTTAATATATTTATCTGCTTGGATTAATGAAACCAAATTTACGTAGGTTTCATACGTCACCCTGAACACAGTTCTTTACCAGCATTTAGTGCAAGTATGAGAGATATAAAGTCAAACTGCAAGTTGTAGCTGTGTTAGCTTTTTCTTTAAAGTTTAGACAAATCATGTTTAAGTTACAATAAAAACATTCCAAAAAAAGCATTCAAAACCGACAGCAATTTTAATACAGAAATTAGAAAAATTAGGGTTATTTTCCAATTTTTTTTCTGCCAAGGCTGCCAGTGGCTAAACTTGGAAGAAACCCCATTTTGCAAGGAGCAATTCTTGGAGATTCAGACTGTCTTGTGCAGTTTGGTACATCAGTAATCGCCCCACAGCCGTTTTGAAAAGCTTGTGCGCCAACTTCTCAATAACCTGCCTGCACTTTACACCATCGTGGCTCCAGGGCTCCTTAACACCAACTGCTGTACGTCGGTCACAGCCCCACCGAGCATTTCACCTACTCTGGGCAAGACCAAAGCAAACTGCGTTGCATGGCTGGAAGAATTAGACCAAGCAGCCATTTGGTCTATGAGGAGAAAAGGGATCAAATGGGAGAGTTCGTTTCTCCATGACTTTTGACTCATTGGGAGCATTTACCACAGTCCTAACTGAATCGGCTCTCAGCACTGAGGGGAGTTGTCCTAAATGTGAAGAGGAAACCAGAAATGCTGACTTAAGCCATATCACAGACTTCAGTTTGTGAAGTCCGTACGCTCTATCATAGAATCATAGGGTTGGAAGGGACCTCTGGAGATCATCTAGTCCAACTCCCTGCCAGAGCAGGGTCACCCAGAGCAGGTGGCACAGGAACGCGTCTGGGCGGGGTTGGAATGTCTCCAGAGACGGAGACTCCACCACCTCTCTGGGCAGCCTGTGCCAGGGCTCTGCCACCCTCAAAGGAAAGAAGTTCCTCCTCATGTTTAGGTGGAACTTCCTATGCTTAAGTTTGTGTCCGTTACCTCTTGTCCTGTCCCCGGGCACCACTGAAAAGATCCTGGCCCCATCCTCCTGACACCCACCCTTTAAGTATTTATAAGTGTTGATAAGATCCCCCCTCAGACGTCTTTTTTCCAGACTCAAGAGACCCAAATCCCTTGGCCTTTCTTCATAAGAGAGGTGTTCCAGTCCCCTCATCATCTTGGTAGCCCTTTGCTGCACCCTCTCCAGCAGTTCCCTGGCCTTCTTGAACCGAGGAGCCCAGAACTGGACACAGTACTCCAGATGTGGCCTCACCAATGCAGAGTAGAGGGGGAGGATGACTTCCCTCCACCTGCTGGCCACACTCTTCTTGATGCACCCCAGGATGCCATTGGCCTCTTGGCCACAAGGGCACATTGCTGGCTCATGGTCATCCTGTTGTCCACCAGGACTCCCAGGTCTCTTTCCACCGAGCTGCTCTCCAGCAGGTCAGCCCCAGACTGTTCTGGTGCATGGGGTTATTCCTCCCCAGGTGGAGCACCCGACACTTGCCCTTATTGAATTTCATAAGGTTCCTCTCTGCCCAACTCTCCAGCCTGTCCAGGTCTCTCTGTATGGCGGCACAGCCTTCCGGTGTGTCAGCCACCCCCCCCCCAGCTTTGTGTCATTGGCAAACTTGCTGAGGGAGCACTCTACCCCCTCTATAATCAAGCAAGGTCTACACATTCTTTCCTGTGAAGGTGGTGAGACACTGGCCCAGGTTGCCCAGAGAAGCGGTGGGTGCCCCATCCCTGGAGGTGTTCAAGGCCAGGCTGGATGGGGCTTTGAGCAGCCTGGTCTGGTGGGAGGTGTCCCTGCCCAGGGCAGGGGGGTTGGAACTGGGTGATCTTTAAGGTTCCTTCCAGCCTGAACCATTCTGTGATTCTGTGTGATACAGTGACATTGGCAAATACAGCTCCTCCCTAAAACATGGCTGGTGTAAACTTACAAAGAGGTTGCACTAAGCCCATTACAGAAAAGTACTAACAAATTTAAGTGCCAAATTACATGAAGACAAAGCATACAGATTTTTATTTTTTTTTCACAACCTCACAGAAAGAAGAGCTGAAAAAGTAGACTCTGGGTACTTGTGCTAACTTAAGAGCTGCAAGGAAGACTGAAGACCTTAGAACTTAACAGCTTCTGGAACAGGCTGCCCAGGGAAGTGGTTGAAGCACCATCCCTGGAGGTGTTTAAAAGAAGGGTAGACATAGTGCTTAGAGATGTGGGTTAGTGGTGGCTTTTGTCAGAGTTAGGTCGAAGTTGGACTTGATGATCTTCTAAAAGAATCTCCTAAAAGGAAACTCAGCTTAAGGAAAATGCTTTTTTCCAAAATGCGTATGGCAGTGACAACGGCAAGCACAGGAAGAAATGGAAATGTCAGCTACAAAATGGTGGGGTTTTTTTCCAGTATAAAATTAAGCTGTGATGATGTCTGCAGATATTCTAAAAGCATAAAAAGCAAGAAGAGATACATTACTTAATACCATTTAATTATTCAAAAGTATATAGTAAAGGGATAAAATTTAGAAAAGGAACATTTAGAGTAAATCAGAAGGAAAACATCTGAAAATAAGAGCTTAACCATCTCAGAAGGGAACAGAAGTTTCACTGCTGGAAATATTGAAAACTAAGCTTTACCAAGAACTGAGGGGCTCTTGTGATGTAAAACAAGTACACAAGAAGAAATCTTCATTATGTGACTTAAAATACTGAAAAATGGGATATGATCCCATTCTAAAGTGGTATTTCACCTTCAACTAACAGATGGTTGTTGGAACTCTGTATTTGGAGCCTGAAAGAGGCTTCCCCAATGAGGGGAGCCTGAAGTATTTGGAGCCTGAAGAGGCTTCCCTCTTCCTTATCATCATTAAGGAAGAGGTCTACTTCTCAGTCATGATGGTGGAAAGCAACATCCAAAGGCATCGGTCAAGTTCATTGCACCACCGAAGTAAGATCCAAACAAGGCAAGACCTTTGTAAGAGAAACTTTGTTTACCTGAAAATGGACGTAGCTTGTTTACACCATGAGTGTTTTAACAGTAAGGTCTGCCAGACAGCAGGATTAACCATTTCTAACAGCTTGCCAAATGAAAAGTCCCATTCTTTTCACATGAAGAATCAGTAATGAATTCCTCAGTGATGAATTCCTCAGGGAATGAATTTCAGAGATGTTAAAGTCTCCCAACTCCGTGGGAGGTCACTCTGTCTTGACTCAATAAAGTGTTTTGTTTAAGCATGAACCTTCTGAATCAGGTTTTTCAGTTGATCTTGAAATTTTTTTAATAACTTGTGGAAACAAAAAAAGCCTCCCTTTGGAAAGAGCAACTTCTGTTAATGTTTCTTTACATTTCTATCAAATTTTTGCCTTAATAAATTCATATTCATACCTGGAAAATCATCATCTTGCAGTACAGAAGGGGAAAAAGTGAGAAGAAGACACCATTATGCCACTGCTACTCCGTGTATCACAGAACAGCTGAGGTTAGAAGGGACATATGGAGACACCTAATCCAATTTCCCTGCTCAAAGAAGTTTCCTCAGGGCTCTGTCCAGTTGGGTTTTCAGTATCTCCAAGGATGGATACTCCACAACCTCTCTGCACAGCCTGTTCCCACACATTTGACCACCCTCACAGTCAAAATGTTTTTTTCTTACGTTTAAGTGGAATTTCCTGTATTTCCATCTGTGCTCATTGCCTCTTGTCCCGTCACTGGCCACCACTGAAAAAAGCCTGGTTCTGTTTTCTTTACTCCCCCCCATCAGTTATTTATAGACATTGATAAGATCTCCCTGAGCCTTCTCTTCTCCAGGCTGAATAGTCCCAGCTCTCACAAGCCTCACCTTGTACAAGAGATGCTCCAGTCCCTTGATCATCTTAGCGGCCCTTCACTGGCTTGCTCTAGTATGTCCACGTCTCTCTTGTAGTGGGGAGTCCGGCAATGGACCCAGCAATCCAGATAGGTCTCACCATTGCTGAGCAGAGGAGAAGGATCGTCTCCCTCACCTGCCGGCAACAGCCTGCCTAGATGCTACCACAAGAGCACAGGGCTGGCACATGTCCAACTTGGTGTCCACCAGGACCCCGCCATGGCCTTCTCTGCAAACCTGCTTTCCAGATGGTCAGCCTCCAGCCTCTTCTAGTGGCTGGGGTTGTTCCTCCCCAGAGGCATGACTTGGCTTTTCCCTTTGTGGAACTTCATGAAGTTCCTGTTGGTCCATTTCTCCAGCCGGTTGAGGTCCCTCTGAATGGCAGCACACCCATCTGGCCTATCAGTCATTCCTCCCAGTTTTGTATCATCAACAAACTTGCTGTGGGTGCATCGTGTTCCCTCATCCAGGTCACAAATGAAAACATTATACAGTACTGACCCCAGGATCAACTCTTGGGATACATCACCAGAAACCGGCATCCAGATGGATTTCATGCTGCTGATATCAACCCTTTGAATCAAGCCCTTCTGACAGTTTTCAGTCTCCCTCACTGTCCATCCATTTGTCTACTTCATCAGCTCGCATATGAGGGTGTTACAGGAGATGGTGTCAAAAGCCTCGCTAAAGTCAAGGTAAACAGCATTCACTGCTCCTCCCTCACATGCTGCACCAGTTATTTCATCATAGAAGGCTATCAGGTTGGTCACACATGATTTCCCCTTCGTAAATCCATGCTGACCACTCCAAATCACCTTCTTAACCTCAACAGGCTCAGAAATGGTTTCTAGGATGATCTGTCCAGGGATCAAGGTGAGGATGACTGGCCTGTCATTCCCCAGATCCTCCTTCTTGGCTTTTTTGGAGAGAGAAATGGTATTTGCTTTCTTCCTCTCTTCAAGAACTTCCCCCAGTGCCGTGACTTCTCTCCACGAGCAATATCATACAGCAAATCAAAGCAGAATACTGCATATTACGTTATTGGAAGAATAAACATGTACATTAAACAGACTGCACGCAGAAAGTGTAAGATTATCTGTACCTAAGCGTATGACTACAGTTACAACATGAAAAGTGAATTCACGTATATAAAAACACAACTTAGAAAATGCATTTGAGTAAACTGTTTTTAAAATATTTTTCCTCCCCCATGGTCTCTTACTTTACGAACTGTCAATATGCAAAATATTGTCAATTTCGATGCAAGACGCTATACAGGTCTACTCCCACCCAACTATTTATAGTTCCATCTCTTTCAGGGTGAATATGTCTAAATTCCATCAAAACCTAATTTTCTAAGTTTTGCTAAGAGCTCTGCAGAATAATCTTTCTACATATGGTTTCACTGAACTAACTTGGTTACTCTTGGAAAACTGCTGTAAGTACAATACCCACGAGCTGAGAACGAGTGCGATTTTGGAACAGAAGTGCTAGGATACAGGCAGCTATGTTATATAGGTGCTTTTAAAAGTTCTGCTTATTGACAAAAGACAATAGACTTCACCCTGGTTTGGTTGGGCTTTCTTTTTTCCTCTTCTACTCTTGTAAACGCTTCCTAACTGCTGAAAATCAGCAGAATTATCCCAACACAAAGCTGTGGCAAGAACTCTTTTCAGTACCATTGTATACTAATCAGAATGCACCAAACTCTAACAGTTAAGTGTCTTAAGCATAAATTAATTTTACAAATCCTTCCGGCTGGCGAAGGAAAAAGATATAATTTATTCCAGTCGTATAACATAATATGTTCCACTCGCTCATTCACAAAGGGTTTCGGTTTTTCAGGAAATAAATGAGACAACTGTCTTTCTAGACTGTGCAGACTGGACCGTGATCAGTCATTTCTGCTCTAGGAAAAAGTTCATCTCAACAATATACCCAAACCCAAATGGAATTTAACAAAGCCAAGAGAGATGAATTTTCAGCCTGCTCTCATGAGGACAGGGCGAAAAAGTGATGAGGAGAGCAGGAAGTCAAAACATCATCTCACTGTATATATACATTGTAAGTGTTAACCAAAAGTGGAAATCCCTAGCTATTTTAAATCTAGATTAAAACCACAAGACAATTTAAACTAATCCACAAGATACAAAATATAAATGAGGATGAATGCTTTATGCTAATTTTTAGAGGAATAATGTTATTCTTTTTATATTCTCCAAAATGTCGAGACCATTTTTCATTGTTGTAAAAATCCACATCACAACTTTATGAATGAGATCTTCGGGTGTTAAACCATGATAATTATATCCAATTCTCAAATAATACACTTCTTTATCAGATGCTAAAACTTTTTATAACATCTTTTTTTTTTTTTTTTTTTTTTTTAACTTTAGTACCCTTCCTGAAGTCAACGCCTGGAGAAGGGAAGTAACTTGTCCACAGTTGGGCTGTGGTTAAAAAAAAACCAAGTTATTCCCCTACGGCTCCCATTGCCGGGTGGTAACAAGTGCTCTACTGACAAATCAGGCTTTGCAAATTAGATTTATTTTAATAGTAAATTAGCAAATTAGATTTAATTTTAATAGTAAAACAAAATGATTTGAAAAGTCCACCTCTGCACGTAGAGAGCCTGTATTCTCATCGGTCATCTCGGCAGTACTCGTGTGAGATAGATGTTACAGCACTCACTGGAGTCATGGGGAGAAACGTAAAGAGGTGTCGAAAAACATGACCCATCTCAAAAATACGGAAATACTTGAGACCAGAAGAGCATTACAAATCTCAGCAGTTCTCACAAACCCTGTAAAACCTAACTATGAAATAAATATTTGCAGTATGTCTAGATTATTCTTTTAGCTATTATATATATATATTAACCACACTGCTGTAAAATGCTTAATTTCATCAGTGGTCCACAGATCACGGCTTGGAAATCTCTGCCCTACATTACAGTTAACAACTCAGGGGCATGGCCATTCATGCCTTCTACAGCTAATGAAGCATCACCGTCTCCCAGTTACCAAAAATCAAACCCGCTCTGAACTCTGACAGTAGTGACTCTGTGCCACCACCGAACCTGGGAGTGAAAAACAGAAATGGAAATTATTTCCCCACTAGGCACAGAAAAAAATATATCCACTAACAGGAAAAGATGCACAACTATCAAAATAGAAAAGAATTCTTTTGGGTTTCATTTAGGTTTAACTTCAGAATGCACTGAACGCACCAATATTCTCATTTTTTCCGAATGTAAAATTGTGCCATAAGATACGTCAATTTCACTGAAAAAAGACAATGCTTTAAAAGTGTATTTTATTTCAGAAATCAAACTATGCAACGTTCTTCCTGGAGTAAGAAATTGGAAGTTCTGTGATAAAATCTTTTCTGGAAAGTCAGTGCAATTTCATATCGATGGTGCACTCTTTTTCCTGCTTTCAAATGGATTACTTAAATGTTTTAAAATGTTATAACCCACAATAATCTGTTCCAGGCAGCAACGAAAAGGAAGAAAAAAATTACAGAAGTCAAGATGTCGCCTGGAAGCACTTTATGGCAAACATTATAAAGATAACACAGAGCAGAGAAGCTCTGGTTCAATCCATTATAAATACCCCATTCTTCTTAAAATCACAAAAATGTATTTATAGTAAAGAACTCTTACAGGCTTTTTCCTCAGAAGACTTCATTTAAGTGCAATTTGGCAGAATTTTTGGAACAAGAAAAGAAGAGTTTTATAAAATATTGATGTTTTACAGTCACCCCAGTCTTGATCTACTTGCTACAAAAACAAAAGCAAGGACTTTGGAAGATGACCACATCCGTGTCCACTAATTACACTTTAGCTTTTCATTCTGTCTAACATGTGCTCTCTAGCAATTATACTGAGCACAGACACTAAATCATCACTTAGACAATTAAGGCCTCATTAAAAACACAATTTATTTTTCTCATTTTATTACTGACATGATATGTTGTTTAAGGAACTATATGGGATTTAAAAAAAAAAACAAAACAAAACAAAAACCCAAACCAAAAAAACCCACCCAAAAGAATACAGGGCGAAAATACTGGCAAAAGCTATTCCTGTATATTCAATCTATAGATCAAATCTTTATTTTCCCATATGTGCAAATGACAGTATAGATAGTTGCCCTCTATTCCTTTACCCCTGGTCCCTCCCGAAACTTAGGGATGGGGGTGTACGCAGAAGCAATAGGCTACACTGACACCCCTGCCCACTAAAATTATTAAATAATCACTTTGAATGCAGAGATAATAAAACGATAAGAAGAAACAGCTTTCTTAAATTTCTCCAAATGAATTGTTTTCTTTTTTTTTTTTTTTTCTCAATGAAAAGTGGCTCACTGGAAAGTAGGAAACAGGTGGTGTGGATATCTGGACTTCAGAAAGATTTTCGCATAAGCACAAAGGCTGAAGCACGAGCGCTTAAAAAATCTTCACTCCAAAATTCAATTTTCAAAAATAGAAAAAATATTCAGTTCGCAAAGGAAAGAAGCGAAATCACGAGTACCAAATACGCACTGTCTGTTTAACAATAATATAAGAAGATCACCGAAAAGAAGGATCTGAAGTTACAGCGCAGCACGTACAAGATACGAGTCAAGAATAAGACAAAAAACAGGGATAAGAATTACTCTCGTTGGGCTCAACAGAACGTCACGTGAAAGAAAAGGGCAGTTAATTATCTCACTTTATCGACGACAGTTCAAAAGGGGTCAATGTAAAGGACAACTCGACGTCCATTCGAATTCGTCTTCTTAAAAAAAAAAAAAAAAAAGAAAAGATTGTATTTTCTGATCTTTCTCAATAAAAACCAGGCAAACGGGAGCTGCGCTCATTCAGGCGAAATGTTGGTGCTGTTCATTGAGAAGCATTTAGTTTTCAATAACTGCCAGTTTGGAGTTATACGGAATTATAGTTGGATTGAATTAATATCTTAATATGAAATTCTAATTTCAATTGACAAATTTCAGGTCGCTCAAGCAGGGGCAAAGCCAGTAATCAAATATAAGCATTGAAAAAAGGGATTTTTTTTTTTTTTTTTTTTTTAAACACAGCCCACCCAGCGCTATGCCCGGTGCATGAGTTAACAAAGAAAATCATTATCACGGATACTGTACTTTGCGTTCTTATCTGTATCGGCTGAGCATAACGTGAAGTGCTATCAGGTAAAATCCTAATTCCCTTATTTATCAAAATAGATAAGCTAGACAAAATAAAAAAAAAACAAACCAAAAAAACCAACAGGCATACCAGAGAGTCCAACAGTCATTCCAATGAACACTTCCAATTACTTATAGCACATTTCTATGATTGCAGAAGAAAAAAATTCTTGAAGAAATTAAGGACATGTGCAGCATCCTAACCGATACCAGCAGATGCTCCGTGGTGAGCAGATTTTAAAAAGACCCACGCTTCCAAAATAAGAATTAATCTCTACAGACACAAGTCAGGAATTGCCATGCTTGAGGGAAGGGTGTCCAGCATCCCATCTCTCCCCTCCTCTTCCTCCCTAGGAGCCAAGGGAGCAATGGTTGGAGTCAGGCAGAGATCGAATTCTCCAAGAAAAGCTGCGGTTTCACTGAATCCCACACTACAGAGGCAAAAGCAAATGTAATTTTTGGTATCGGAATGATCTGTTACAGGAGAGTAATTAATGTCTCCCTTCGTGCTGCACTTATTGAACACTTCTCCGTTCCTTCCTTTCAGTTTCGGAGCTGGAGAAGAGAGAGGCAAAAGCTGCGCTCCCGGGTGCCACGGAGGGGGCAGCCACAAAACACCGATATATTCTCCTTTTTTTTGTTTTTTGAGGGTTTTTTTTTTGGTTGTTTTTTTCCTTTTTTTTTTTTTTAACACCGTGACTGTTGCTTCTATATCCAGGCACAGTCGCCGCTTCTTAAAGCTCCAGCTTGGCATCATTCAACACACAAGCAATGATGCTCGTGGCTGAGATTTGTGTGGTCTACGGTAAGCTCTGCTTCCTCGAAAATGTGTGGCATCATACAGAGTTTATTTAGAACCTAAGTCTCTCGGGCACACTATGTAAGTTTATTGTTTGTCATTAGCTGGGGAAGTCTTCTGAGGTCAAGGTAAAAAGCAGGAGGTGATATTTGATGTAAATGTTCCAAAGCACGTTATGTGGTTGCATGGTTGCAGTGGCCCCCGGAGCACTTTGCTGGTGGTCCGCGGAGATCTGGCCTGTGGAAGGTGCTGGCTTTCCCTGTTTCCAGCTGCTATATCATATTTAATGTATTTTTAGCTTCACTTAATATTTTCCTAATATTCCTTTTCCATGTAAGCAATTAGTGTGGTTACCAGGGATGGCAACAGAAGGGATATTCAGCCGCCAGTGGGAGAAGAGGTGGTCTTTACAGCCGGGTATGGGAGAAGATCCGCAAGAGAATCTCCTTAGTAATGGGGGGGGGGGATCCCACCCAAGAGCCACGGTCTTAACACTTCTGATTTCTCCATTCACCAAAATGAACAATTTTATTTTTTTTTTCTCAGAAAATTCTGCTGACACATTCATTATTATCGCCGAAGACGAAGGAACAAACAAACAAACAAGTTGTAGCGTGGGGCCTTTTGCTATGAAGTAAAAGCAGGAAGGGAAAAAAACCCCATGAAATCACATACACTTTCATGACTAAGCTTCCAAAAAAAGACATAGACAAGCTATAAATGGGATTAAAAAACATGTGAAATTCCTGGCCTTGATTTTTGCAGGTTTATACGTTTTTTCAAAGCGTAGCTTTAGAATGCAACTGGAGATTACCAGGTACAGTAGAAACATCTCCAGAGTTAACTCTCCAATCTAAAAGTAAAAAAAAGTCTTTTGAAAAACATTTGCCCATGACCCACTAGAATTGTGCTATTGGAACATTTATTTTTGAAAAAATGGAAAAGTTTCTAGGACTCAAATATATTTCCAGTCAGCCTCCGCTGCCTTTATTCATATTTACTTACTTTCATCTTGCCTTCGACTAATCAAAAGAGACTCATCAAATCAATTGGAGACAACTTAAAAAATACAATATGAAAAAATGTGAAATGGGGAACATTTGCTGAACAAAGAAAAGTCTCTTTTTATGCTTTTTTTTTTAAATTTTCGTTCTTATGTAATTAACCATGAAACTACCCTGACTCCAATCTGCTTGTGAAGGTACAGCTGAGAGCAGACAGTCCCCAGCCACGCAAGCACGCTTTCTATTACCCTTAAGGAAAAATATACTAAATATCAGAGAAGTTACAAATTAAAGCATTCAGCTGCTGAATTCTGCTACCCACTCTAACAACGACGCTTATGTAGGAGTGACTTTTCTTTAGGAAAACAGCCCCTGGAGATGGGGATTTTATGTCTCGAAGGGAGTCCTCGCCTGCCTCAAACGCAGCAGAGTTGAGGCTCCGAACGTCTCCCTCCTCCTCCAGATAAGAGAGGGGGATTTTTTACAGTTCTCAAGAGCTTTTGCCTGATGCCTAGAAAACACCAAATCCCTTATTGGCTTTAGACGCCTGTAAGATTTCAGCAGAGCAGTCTCGCTGAATCGCTTTCCAAGACTTTGCACCGAGGGCCTTCCTAAACCTCAGCTTCAGAAGGATTTAAGGAGAGTAAATTCGCTCATCAACGGCTGACAGAGTAAAACACAAAATTGCACAAGGCTGGATGGAAAAATCACTTCCATGTACGAGGGTTTTCCTCCCCTTTTTTCCCCCAGAAGCTTAACCATCATCTAATGGTTACTGTTCTTCCCTCACTTTGATAGGGAGCAGCAGGTAATGTTGAAAAATTAAGCAATATTAATAAGGTGGGGTGGTTTTTTCCTTTTTTTTTTTTTTTTAAAACTAAAATAAAAATAAACCCCTATTGACTCGTATATCCTGACTGGTAGGAACTTTCTCTGGCATCTCTCCGGACAGTTACAGAAAAGTAAGGAATATAAATATGTTTTTAGAACTACATGAACATTTTCTCTCTTTTTGCCCTCTCTTTTCCCACAAAGGCTTTTTCCACAAAGGCAGGTACGGTAATAACACCAGTCTTGAAACCCCAGTCCATCAAGACAGAAGGAAATACAAACTGCAAGGGAAGTTGCTTTCAGTGACATACTGTGCAATCATGAGCCTGCTTTGTACGTTCAGGAAATTCTCATGAGCTTTCTTAACGGGGGAAAAAAAAAAAAAAGAAATCACTAAAAAAAGATTTGTTGTAAATATCTCGCGAGCCATGACAAAGTACCTTATAAAATATAACTATTCATAAACAGTCTAGCCTCTGGAATTAAAACACTGACACTTTCTATTAAAAGGTGCTTAGTCACAGTTCACTAAATATTTACAACGAATCATTTATTCTCTAATTTCATTGACTTTACTGTCGTTACCAAAAGTCAAGAAAACTTCCTGCATGTGCGTGAATGGCTTGTGTATGTAAACCGCAGCTCGCAAAGTCAGTTTTATGGAGGCAGAAAGATTTTCACGTTACAGAAGTAGATCCTCCTCGTCTGCAGAAAACTATTTGCTTAAACTTCAGTTGGGTGCGAGTCTTCATATGAGTTGGAATTAGAAGGCGCAAGAGTGAATGGACATCATACGTTACAGGATAAAAGGGAAAATAAAAAGAACTACAGTTCCCCACATTGCCCAGCTACTCATTTCTATTGGTAAGTTTTGCGGACAAATCATGGCATTCTTTAACTCAACCAAGGAAACAGACGCTCAAGCAAGGAGAGGATGAACGAAACCTGCATTATGCAACCTTACAGAACCCGTGTCACCAGAAAACAGCGTCAAGAACTAAACTATTGATGTTGCCAGGCGTTTCACCAAAGGAAAACAGAAGTTCTGCTGTTGTTTGGCAGGGGAGGGAGTGGGGAGTTTGGGCTTTCTCCTTCAAGAACCTGATTGAGATGCTGTCGAAGCAAGGGAAGCTCAAATGTCTTTGTAGGGAAATGAGGTGCTTGTAAAAATAAACAGGTCTCTGCCAAAAAAGGCAGGCTTCAATGCTATCAGAAAACAGACAATCTCCCACACTCAGCACTGACAATAACATAATTCTTCTACGGGTTTGTGAAGACAGAATATTGTAAAATGCTGTGGGTTTATGACACACAAATATCTTTCCAGTGAGACTTACACTGAAACCAACTAATGGGTTTATATAAATATCTATATCTGAATGTAGCCTCCATACGGAGGAGTGTTTTGTTGTAACTCTTAAACCTTTCCATGGTTTGATATCATTAATCTGTATGGTACTAGCAAGATTATTGCGATCCTCTTGTTGACATCATTTCTATCTGTTTTCCCATTCTGACCCTTGGTTCCCAGTATTGCTACTTTAAGTTCAACGATTTTTGTCCCCTAAAGACGAAAATAGGTTTTGAGTACAAGTCAAGATGACGACAATTCCTCAGACAGAGAACTTGGATCATGAGTTGGTTGGCCTTGGACTCTATCTACAACTATCTCTGTCCACAGTTCCTTTACCAGCACCACCAGCAAAGTTGCCAAAGAATTACTAGTGAATATCTTGTAGGACAACAGCAGGTCAACCACCAATCTATGTGTATTGAAACAGAAAAAAAGCTAAAGCTTGATGGTATTTGCTAAATTTTTCAGTGGCAGTTTTGTCCTAGAGGAACCAGTTTAGAGGAAGGGCTCGATGTTTATTAATTCATCTACTTTTTCAGGGCTTGATGTTTACTAATTCGTCTACTTTTTCAGATGACAAAACAAGGTTCACATTCCACTTTTTTTAAGACTCTGAGAATAACTACTACAGTAAATGTACCCATATGTATTAGAATGAAACCCTCAACTCAAAAAATCCCCACAAACAAAACCCAAAGAAATGCTTGAAGATGAGCATTCTCCAATCTGTTACAATAATCCCAGGAGTGAGGAACGCAAAAGGCACCATTTACAAATCAAGCTTTAACTGTGCCCTAACTTGTCTTGTAAATACCTAAGAGATCTTGGCTGCAGGAGCCCAACTGGAAATCTTTTGGTGACGGCGGCACACACAGACTCCCCACAAAAATCCTAGAAACAAAATGGCTCAGTAGTACAAAGACAAATGGGACTCTTCCAAACCCTGACCTCAGAAACCAAAAAAAAGCCATGCCACAGATTTGTGGCCTTCATACTTACCCTTCTCCCTTTAGAGGCAGCACTGATAAGACAGAAAGACCAAAAAGCTTTCCTGAAAATCAGGCACACCTCTGGCTGGTAAAGGGAAAAGTTTCACAGGCTAATGGAAATGGGTCAACTCATAGTCGCAGGTATCATTTTCTTGAGTCATATTTGACCACAAAGATTAGGCAGATGAAGAACCAACCACTGCTTCCCTCTGTTGAACTAGTCCATTGACTATCTCACTTTTTAAAAGACGCTTTGGTTCTAGTAAAAACTTACCTTGTTTCATTTTCCAATCATCTTTTTTCATCATATTTATCCAATCCATCTAATGATGCGTGTGGGATTCAATGCTCCTAAAATCATCAGGAGATTTAGTCGATATAGTCACTGGAATCCAGAGAGTGATTCCATTGATGAAATGCAGGGTCAATGTCACGGTGACAGGACTATCTCCCTAGGCCGCACAAACTACAACAGGATTTTAGACTTCTACAGTACGTGAATTGCACGCTGACTTCAATCACTTCTCTGTGAGATTACAGACCTTAATTTTCCATGTTAACAGTGACCAAGAGCCTTTTGACATTTTATTTCATAAAGTACACAGTGAGAGATTAAAAGGAACTCTGTATGATTTGGAGTCATTCCTGCCACTGTTTTCACAACACACCTCTATCCCAAAAGCCAGACAGGAATATTTAGAATAAAACACAGACAGTTCATACGAGTCCACACAGCAAATGATCCAGGTCTGCTACTGTCCCTGCTACCTTTGATTCAAAAATAAATCTCATGTAATTAGTCTGACAGTTATACTTTGGGCTACTACACTTGACAAAAAAAAATACCCCAACCAAACAAATAAAAAGCCAAAAACTACTAGCATGTTTAAACATGAAACACTTCAAGGATATTTCAAATAACATGATCTAATTAATGCTACAGGGTTTTAAACATTTCATTTTGCCAGGCGTTTTAACCCATATGAGTGACAAACATTGCAAAATGCATGATGAATACCTAAGAAGTCATATAGACGATGTCACTAGTATTGATCTTTTCATGTACACTAATGAATAACAGTACACTCAATATGTCACAAATCTCTATAACCAGTAAAATCCAGATGGTACCTTTTAGGTCTCTTACATGTTTTAGATTTAAAATTGACTCTGGATGTTACATTTACTTACAAAAGTATCATCACAAACTGCATAGGCAATGAGCATATAGTCCTTCTGAAAATACACAGCTCTTTGTTCGAAACCACTGAAAAATACCTTATCTTGAAAAAGAATCATGTGACAGTGAGTGACATAACATATATGCTGTTATTTTATTTTTAACACAAGTTACTCAAGCTTGAAGCAACACACCCTGCCTTCTCCTCAGTTTTACAGAATTTTTTTCCCATCATTACTTCCAAAGCCATAAGCAAGGTGAGTTAAACATCTAGTCTTTGCTGTCCTTACATGTGAATTTCATTCTGAATTTCTTTGTATAATCATAGAAGGGTTGGAAGGGACCTCTGGAGATCATCTCGTCCAACTCCCTGCCACAGCAGGGTCACCCAGAGCAGATGGCACAGGAACGCGTCCGGGCGGGGTTGGAATGTCTCCAGAGACGGAGACTCCACCACCTCTCTGGGCAGCCTGTGCCAGGGCTCTGCCACCCTCAAAGGAAAGAAGTTCCTCCTCATGTTTAGGTGGAACTTCCTATGCTCAAGTTTGTGTCCGTTACCTCTTGTCCTGTCCCTGGGCGCCACTGAAAAGAGCCTGGCCCCATCCTCCTGACACCCACCCTTTAAGTATTTATAAGCGTTGATAAGATCCCCCCTCAGCTGTCTTTTTTCCAGACTGAAGAGACACAAATCCCTCAGCCTTTCTTCATAAGAGAGGTGTTCCAGTCCCCTCATCATCTTGGTAGCCCTTTGCTGCACCCTCTCCAGCAGTTCCCTGGCCTTCTAGAACTGGGGAGCCCAGACCTGGACACAGTACTCCAGATGTGGCCTCACCAAGGCAGAGTAGAGGGGGAGGATGACCTCCCTCCACCTGCTGGCCACACTCTTCTTGATGCACCCCAGGATGCCATTGGCCTTCTTGGCCACAAGGGCACATTGCTGGCTCATGGTCACCCTGTTGTCCACCAGGACTCCCAGGTCTCTTTCCACCGAGCTGCTCTCCAGCAGGTCAGCCCCAGCCTGTCCTGGTGCATGGGGTTATTCTTCCCCAGGTGCTAAACAGGGGTACTTTGCTTGGGAAAACACCACGTAGGAAATATGGCTAAATGACTTCAGATGCATTTTCACCAACTAAAAAAAGGCAAGAGTACTGCTGGTGAGAATGATTAATGTGCAAGCACAATCAACGGTTAATCACATGCTTATGTTTCTATCACATTCCTGTATTCTGATTAATGGGACAGCAACACAAGGACTGAAAATCCAAAGAAAAGATTGGCATGGATTATCATGTTGAACATGGGGGATCCATGAAATCTCAGTGCAATTTTGGATGCGGTAAAAGAACGTTTTAAATGACCAGTTAAAGATTTTATAAATAAGTTTAGAAAAAAAATCCACATTACAAATCATGTTCTGGTAAAATAAGGAAGCTGATTATGCTGGGGTTTAGCTGGCATAGTAATAATTCTAACAAGTTCTTCCTATACTTCCTATTTCCTACAGTCTTCCTATATTTTTAAGTCCCTTTACAAAATTGCATCGGCTATTTTAACATTGACAGGATCCCTTAAGTATGTTGCTTAAGATACAACTGATCGTAGTGCTTGTAGCCTAAGACGGATGACTTTCTACAGCTTGAAAAACACACCGTGTTTGAAAATACGCCAGCTCCCGTTTTAAAGAACAAGCCTACCACTACAACTTCAGTCCCTGCATATATAAGTCAAGAGATACTTCAAAATGTATTGACCTGCTACGGTCTTTCCTAGATGTTAGATGTTTGTATAGAGAGAAATTAAAAGAGTGACATTAACATAGACTTGACCAAATGTTTTTAAAATAGAGACAATGTAGAATTACAGACATTGTCATCGGACAAACTGATAAAAATATACTTTACTAAATTGAATACAGGGGAAAAGAAAAAAATGTCTCCAGTAATGAACTTCTATAATTACTGTTGTGGTTTCTTGTGCTTAACAGGAGGGAAGCAAGCACGAACTCCGAATATCACAAAGACCTTTACAACTAGGGAAAAGAAATTAGGTTAGATGAGGATATAAGGGGACAGTTAAGTTCCTCTCTTGCCTTGGTTTTCATCCAGCTTGTACACTCCAAAGGCTTTAATCTCTTAACTACCGTTTCATTACCATCTCTGCAGAGATTCAGGGTGTTTCGAATATCTGGGAGTCTTTCATGTGCTAGAGTTGAAAAGCTTCATATAAGAAACCAACAAGTCCTAGCAAAGTAAGCCTTGGCACAAAATACTGTATCATCTGAAGTTTATCATATATGAGCACCTCATTCCCATGCCAGACACTGCAAAAAGTTGTAAAAGAACTATCCTAACAACAGCTATTCAATACAGAATGTAAATGTCTATAATCACTTCACCAGAGGAAACAGACTGACAACCCACAGGCCTGAGTTCTGGTGGAGTACCAGGGAGGAACGGGCACCATTATAAAAGCTTTATAGCACATAAGATTCTGGAGAGATGTTAAACTTCTTGTGAAACCTCTCTTAAAGGTCCCCAGTGAAGAACACATTAAGCAAATATGCCCTGAAGACCACTCTTGTGTGCTTGGTCCTTACTCAGAGTAGGAAGTTCCCTCCATCTCTTTCAGCTTTCTGAAGATGTCTAAGATTATTCAAAAAGTTTATTTCACTTTCCAACATAACATTTGTAAAGGAAAACCCACGTGGAGTCACGTCTGTTCATTTGCAGAATTCTGGTTGCTAAACTAAATTGAGTTTTAACAAGATTTTCAGGTACCGATGTAACGGCGTGAGACACCAGAGTCTGTGCCCCACTCCAGGAAATGCAGCAGAAAATTTGTAGTTTGGAAAAGGAAGCGGGAAACGTCCCTGGAAAGCCCTTGGTGTCCCAGACAGAGCTACAGGTTGCGATCCCATCACCAAAATACCCTCTTTGCAATGCTGGGACTCGGACACTGTTCTCAGAAAGCAATCAATCAGGCAGCAGTCCTCGCCTCACCTCCAACGATTAAACTTTTCAAATATCAACTTTCAGATAAAGCAAACCCCATCTTTTTCTTTTTTTCCTCTTCCTTTCATATTTCAGCCCTCTTCTTTTCCCTCTTCATCTTAAACAACATTCAGGAATTAAATTCCTCTAACAAACCCTCGAAAACTTTTCTTGATCATTAAGGCATTTCCATCCAGAGACACGACAAAGAGCAGCCTGTTCTTTGCTACATTTAAATCCTTTCACTTCAAAACACTTAAGCAAAGAGTAACCACTCAGGCATAGGGAAACCAGAATAAAACTGCCATCAAATATCCAACTACTGAAATGGCAAGTGACTAGACGCCTACTACAAATTTTGCTCTATAATGGCATATTCTGAAAAAAAATCACTAAAAATTTCACTAAAATTTGAGGCAAAGCTGTTTGAAGGCCTTTAATAAGCATTTGTAATATAACAGTTACTACCGACTAAATATGTAATATGAGACTGTTGAGAGACAACTACCTCATGTCAAAGAAAATAAAAAGCACATCAAACCACTACTAAGAAGTTTGTAGTCGTAAGACATAACCTTATGAAAGGCCTTTTGAAATGCTTCAAAACCAAGACTTTACACTTTCTCCTATAACTTGCTCTAGAGAATTCATTTTTTGGCCATTAACATCACTGACACAGAGCCTGAAAACGTCGAGTTGTCATGTCACAAGAGGACAAGCCACAGAGGTCACGCGTCCGAAACGTATGCGAGACGGTAGCGTGGCTCCAAACCGCTGCCCATTTTGCATACCCTGCCTGCTTCCCCTGCCTCTGGACATCGCCGGCCCAAAAAACCCACATCCTAAGCCGCAGGACGGCAGGCACCTGGGCAAACTCTCCACACAGGATGACAAAGTGCTTTAAATTTACCAATGTCAGGTGGACGTCCTCAAAATTTGTATAGTGTTTTTAAATAACAAAATTACTACATCCTTCCTGACCTTTCCGGCAACGAAGGTAATGCAAAAGAATTAGCGGCTCTTCCCCTAACCCTTGCCATTGCATTTAAAAAAAGGGGATTGTCTAGGTGGGTGGAGCACCAGATTCGCCTACTCTTCTTCAGTATAGATTTAATTAAGACAAGTGACCATTTCGCGATACGAATTCTGAATATACGTGTTCTTCACACTCAACAAAACTCATCTTTTATTCTCTTTACACAACCCTGCTCACACTGCCAGGGGACTAGATGGCTTTGAGCGCGCACGCACGTGAAGAGCAAGAGGATATTTTGAAGAGGAACTGTCAATGAAACCTCCTTCCACCCTTTCATCCATCAGTGAAATATACAATTAGGAGCGCTAACGAAGGATTATAAACTATTCTTCACACCTAGCTTGAAAAATGACACAATATGATCTTTTCTTCTGGAAAGTTGAATCTCTGCTACAGAAGTGGCTGATTTTTAACCATTCTTTAACTTCTGATAAAACAATTTAAAATCCCTGATATAAACACATAGCGTTTATATCCTCCAGCCTACAACGCACAGGCAAATATGTAGTAAGAAATCTGCTTGTCATTGGCTTGATTGAAGAACTTTGGCAAATAAAGTATGTTATTAGCTCTTACTTCAAAGGCTACAAACAGAAGTTGCCAAAAAAAGTTTTCATGGTGGCAAATTCTGTCAGCCCTCACACATTTTACTGAAAAATATAGAGTATTTTGTTAACTTTCTTGCAAAAACAAAACACGGCAAAGTGTTACGCTTTGTTACCGTAGAATCATAGAATCATTTAGGTTGGAAAAGACCCTTGGGATCATCGAGTCCAACCATCAACCCCACTCTACCGGGTTCTCCCCTACACCATATCCCCTATCCAGTCAAAGAATGGGAACCGCTCAGGAAATCAAAGAGACGTTGAACTTTGTTTTACGTCAGACCCTTTGGGTCAGAGAGAAAATACTAATTAACGATAACAATTAAATGCATTGATTAGCTTCATGTTATCAAGCAACTTTCTTACTTGGCCTTCATTTTACTATTTGCCTTCAGAGAAACTAGAAAAACTTTCAGGAGCAAGATATCTGCTTGCCAGAAGTACACACTATAGATCGTATCTCTCGAATCCTATCCAGCCTAATTTTTAGAAATTAGAGAGATACGATCTATAATGTGTACTTAATTATTCTTTTTTTAGTGTTTGCTATTCTTTAGAGTGTATATTTAATCTATAGTGTGTAATTACTTTTTTAAAAATTAGGCTGGGACATTTCACCTCTAAAATGAAAGCCTTGGAGCACGCGAAATTTAAGCTCGAAAATCAGAACTTGAAAAACCAGAGCTTGATCATCAGAATTTACTGGGAATTGCAAATATTTGTAGAAATAAATTTGAAAAAATGCACTTTAAAAAACCCTATTTGATGCTGAAAATGTTTTAGCTAAATCTAAATAAAGATAAGGATTTGGTTTGGTTTTTTTTTTTAATAATAACCTGTACAGTCCTGTTAATGGGGAGATGACTAAATTTGATTAGAGAGGTGGGTTTTTATTATCGTCATTTTTGAGCTAATTCAGTTTTCCAAACTTCCTTTCAACAAAGCTAAGTTTGCGTAGCTCCTCAATGCATGCACTCTGTAACTGTATTGATGGTTACATATAGTACTACACAAACTTTATTTCACATTTAAAATATATCCCAGCATTTGTTAAGCGTCTGTTATTCCTTCCTTAAATGCTTCAGTCACAGTGAAGCAATACGTACCTTTATATTCTAATCAGTAAAAAAAATTCACCTGGAAATACATAGGTTAAGTTTCATTAGTCCAAACTCAGAATGAAATCTCTCTGAAATTGTACATATTTCATAATGGGCCGGGTTTGTCAGAAATAAAGGAACTGGAGAAGATTTTGTTGTTGTTGTTATTGTTCATTTCTTGTCATCCTCTGATGGCAGCTTCCCCCAGGTAAATCCTGCTCTTGTTACAACCTCTGTGGTACAGAAGTGTCCGATCGATGCTTAATCTCTGTTTTCATAGATGTAACCTCAAAGATGCTTCTTTTGAACTTAGCCTGCTATTCATAGATACTGAGAAGTGTTCAGATCGAAGGAATTACTTAAAAGAGTTGATGTTTCTTAAAAATAAATGCCGATGGATAATTTAACCTGGATACAGTAATTACGAGATTATAAACTCATTAAACTATTACTTTAATGAAACCCTAAAGATCAGTAACACAAACACTCCTCACACCTCTAAAACACAGCCTGCATCTCAACCGCATCCTGGATCCAGATGGTGCGACATCACTATACAACTGTCTCATTTAACACATTTCCTCCCTATTAATACAGCCTCCTGGTGGCTTCTTCACTTGTCTTTTTGGAGAAACTGGAGAAGAATAAACCGTAAGGAAACTTTTAGCCCATTAACACTCAACGTTAATTCCCTTGGCCCGCCCGGGAAGAACATCCTCACAGAACTATAGTGCCAGCCAACTCACGCGTTGCAAATTTACATGTAAACCCACTTTCTTTTGAACGTTTTGCACAAATAAATCCAAAGACTGTGAAACTTCACCCCACTCCCCAAACACAGTTCTCTGGGAAGGGCCAGAATTTCTGTATTTTACACTGGCAAGCTACAAACTCCATAAGATCTTGCTTATTCATAACTGAACATGGGGTCTGCAATTGAAGAACAAAATGAATATTAATTACAGGTTTTTTTCATAAATGACAGTCATCAGGAATCTGACCTGGATTAGCCTTACATCTGCTATCTATAAATATATGCATCTGCACCTCTTGATAGCATTAAGCCAACAGAATATACACAATCTCCTCCTACATTATGCTTAGGAATGCAAAACAAAACAAATCCCCAATGCCTGGCTGAGGTTTTCTAGCCCATGCGCTACCTGAACTCCATCTGAAATCTCCGCGCTGCATTTGAAATCTCAGTAATTAGGCAGGAAAGAGACGGAAACCAGCACAGAGCCAACGCCCTGGTGGAACCACAGCCCAGGTTTTAAACACAGATATGTATTTTTAAGGAAGAACACCAAATCCAACTACTTAAGCCCCCTTCTTTCTGTGTTAAGTGTGGAATTAAGCTTGAATCCAGAGATAAAATTCACAGTGTGGACGCACCCTTTACCTGCAGGTCATTTTGTACCCTCCTACTCTTCTATTAGCATCTATAGCCTCTACACATTCTACATCAGTAAGATAAAACAAAAATTTCCCTCATTTCCTTCAGTTAAAGTACTTTCATAAGAGATTCGGCACTTAATTTTTATCAACTGACCATTTATTGATTTCTTTTCCCCTCAAAATCCATTTTTTCCCTTGAAGTCCATTGGTTTTTTTCTCAATATTAATAAGAAATTTAAATAAAAAGAAAAAAAAAATAAATTATAACATCCATCTTAATTACCTGGTGCTAATTTTTGCTTCCCTTACCAGGAATGGCCTCATTAGCATAAACTCAGTTCTCAGTATACTTATGATTTAACTCATTTTATATTTGTAGCATAGATGAAATGTTCTAAGGCATGGAAAAAAAACCATAAAACAAAAAGGGTAAGCGAACTCACGTATCCCAGTATTTAATTTTCAATGTACTCTAAAATAAGATTTCTAGAAACAAAAGCCTTGATGTAAAGCGTTTCTATAAAAATGGATGAGAACAACATTGGCGGTTTTTGCAGAGCACAGCAGAACTGGAAACTAAAAATATTATTTTAGGTGGTGAAAACAAAACTTTTTGCATATGTAAGTGAATCACGGTGGGTTTTCCTGTTGCCTGTAATTTAGCTTCAGTAATGAACAGCTTTTTGGGTCTTTCTGTGTTGTGTTCTTTTTTTCCCTGGGGAAGGGGAGATTTTAGCATTTCTTAGAAGTCAACTGAGAGGAACGGCATCTGAAAAAGATAAAAATAACTACTGATAAAATAATTAACTTGGTTTCGACACAGAGGCTACGGAAATGCTGTTGTAGAAAACCAAGGGCAGACACGTGTCTTAATCATAAATCCTAATCTTCCATTTAATTGTTTAGTGCCCACAAAATTCCAAAGTTTAAAGTACACTGTACGGAACTTGCAGAATTAATTCAACTAAAACAGCATATAATTGCTTCCTACAGTTTCTAAATGATGCTACAATTCATATTGTTATGCCCTATGTTTGGCAATATAGGGAAAGTTTTTTTAAAAAAAAATAAAAATCACAAGTCTTGGCTAACACTGCATTTTACTGGAAACGTACGTAGTTAAAATAATTTCCCTCGCCTACCCCTCCCCCCTTTTTTTTTTTGATAAGAGTAGGAAATAACAATGATCATAGTTAACATTTCAATCATATCTTGTAAATTAGAAAATCACTTATTAAAGGCGAGCAATCATTCTCATCGGTGAAGTAAAGGAAAAGTACTGTGAAAGTCAATGAAGTGACTTTTTCAAGACCACTTAAAAAGGAAAACAAATTGAATTGCAAGTGAAAGCCATCTTCAAAAACATTCTTCCTTTACCAAACACACGCCATGAGTAAGACCAACAAGATTTTTAATGGCCTTTTTTACACTCCTATTTTCAGCAAGGTTTCCAGGCAGAAGAACGAGGACTCTGTTTTAAGCAAAGAACGGGGACTAGGTCCACAGAAACATCTCAGGTGAAGATGACAGCTTCAGCAGAGGCTTCCAGAAATTTGGGTCCACAGTAAATAAAAGGTTGTGGCTGAATCAGTTTGTGATGGCAAATGGGTTGGAAGGGACCTCTGGAGATCATCTAGTCCAACCCCCTGCCAGCGCAGGGTCACCCAGAGCAGGTGGCACAGGAACGCGTCCAGGGGGTTTGGGATGGCTCCAGAGACGGAGACTCCACCACCTCTCTGGGCAGCCTGTGCCAGGGCTCTGCCACCCTCAAAGGAAAGAAGTTCCTCCTCATGTTTAGGTGGAACTTCCTATGCTCAAGTTTATGCCCATTACCTCTTGTCCTGTCCCCGGGCACCACTGAGAAGAGCCTGGCCCCATCCTCCTGACACCCACCCTTTAAGTATTGATAAGCATTGATAAGATGCCCCTTCAGTTGTCTCTTTTCCAGACTGAAGAGACCCAACTCCCTCATCCTTCCTTCATAAGAGAGGTGTTCTAGCCCCCTAGTCTACCTCGGTTGATAGCTAGCAATAAGACTGCACACACATTTTCTTACTTACTGGTGAGAGAAGCACACCAGCAGAGTGACGCAAGGGAATTCACCCCTTTCAATACAGTTACATCTTATTTGCAGTTGTATCCTTAATTGCAAAGCTCCTATTGGTGTTTAATGAAGGCATAAGTATCACAGGTTAAATCAAAGCGAGAGGTTCTACACTACTCGCGACATTTGCGCAGCCTTGGTGGAAAAGTTTACATACGAAGAGCAACAAAAAGGTTGACTGAAAGTCAGAATTCAATTTCCTTTTCTGATGAAGGTATTATTTTACAGTACACAGAGAGCCATTAAGGTCCTGTAAAACAATCAATAATCAATGTACCTTTTTGTAAACGGAGGAAATAAAAATAAAGCATAATGGTTAGCAACGATGTTATGGAGGTAGATCAAAGGTCTGAGTTACTGCCAAGATGACATTTTGGTGTACCTCAAAAATACTTTGTCCTACCAGCTTCAAGAGTTGTTGGGGTTTTTTTTATTATTTTTTTAAAAAGGGACAATTTCCAGTAATTGCCTCATTTTTAGATCCATCATCTCTGTCCATTTTTATCTCATGGTACATTTTTGAGATTCGTCCAAACGTATTTACAATTTTTGTTTAAAGTGACACTTTCTTGTCCAAGTAAGTCTCAGTAAACCATAGAGACCCGTGTCAACACCCAAAGCAAACCCATACTTTGAGAGACGGGGTCCTCTCGGTGGCACAGCGGCTGCCTGGCAATAAATCTAGGTGAACGTTCCAAATTTTGGAGTGGCAATGCTTTTGTATTAAAGTTGACCTGAGCAGCAAAACCCTTACAAATCTTAAACTGCGAATTGCCCACTGGTTAGAGCTAATCTCCCTTTTCTTTCTCTGTGTTGATGTATTTTAAAGCGACAGTTATCAAGGCTGCTGAGGTCAGTGCAGTGAAGCAAGTATTTCCCTGGATTATTTCAGAATATTTCACTGTAAGGCTTCCGAAGATGCAAGTTTTGAAGGGCACCTTCCTAAAATCTCACAGGAAGTATCAGTTAAATAATTTCCATCATTTTCAGAAGAGTAGAGGTATAAGCAGAAAAAAAAAAATAAAAATCAGAAGATAAAATATTGCTTGAAAGTACTTTTCCTGATTGAACAGCCCATATTCGTCAAAATACAAAATTTCCCAGCTCGCCACGACCATCCTTATTGATTTTGATACTGATTTGATTTTGCTACAAGGGTGGTAACTAATGGCTTTATTACAGGTCTTATGCACCGGCTGTTTCGGCTCCATTTCTCTATCTGCAGCAAATCCCTGCTGTAAAAGCACAACTCCCGGAGAGCAGGGAAAGCAGCACAAACGGCAGCAGTGGCAGGGTAGGAAGTCAAGCCCTGGTCTTAGGGGAGGGTCATAAAGCAAGTGCCAGTGAGCTGTTACAGGCACGCAACCGCAGCCAGAGCAGCTCTGTAAACTCCTGCCTACCCCAAAGAGCCCGGGAGATTTAGAAGTTGAGACACACAGATTGGGAGAAATATTTTTTTTCCATAATTCTTTACGGTAACTCTTGATTTTTGGAAGTTCATATGGTAGACGCACATCAGTGAAGCTGCAGCTAGGAAGAATGAAAAATATCAGAGAATCAAAATGCTGGGAAAGGGAGGAAAGAGGGATAGGAACCCCTTGCTCCCACACCTGATCCCAGACCGGTAACAAACCCAGAGCAGTCCTTCAAGGAGATTTTTTTCCTCAGCCCATAATCTGCATCGCTCATCACGTGTCGTCACACGGACAACAGTGTGAAGAAGTCTAAAAAAGAGCTTTGAGCACTCAAAAAGCTTCTCACTTGTAACCAGCTGTCTCAGTTTATGTAATAAATCACCTCTCCCTACAAATCCTGCTTCACTTAAATCAATCTCTATAAGTACCCAATGATCACTTAAGTCACCTAATTTATTTCAATCAAAGTTCTGGAAATAGGCCAGGATTATGACTAATTATTAAGGCTATTAGGGGATGGCAAAAAAACCCAAATTCAGTCTAAAATCACAAACAATTCTTAAGACTCTTTTTACATTACTGCTACGTAATCTTTTTCTTTTTTTTTTTTCCTTCTTCTTTTTCCATCCCCGATAACGTTCTGGTTAAAACCGTCACTGCAACAAAGCAGAGGGAAGGGATTCCCCGCTCGTCCGTCTGGTGCCCAGCTCTTGCAGGCGCAGAGAGGTCTTCTCCAAGGAGGTCCTGAGCAAGATGTCTTTGTCGAACAACGTGCAATATTTGCATCATGCCAAGGGCAACCCCATCTTCTTATGGGATTGCCCTTATACATGATCCAACTGGCAGGAGACCTCCCCTGTCCCCCACTCAAATAAGAATTTAGAAAGATTTGTCATCCTTTTAATAAATATTAGTATTTTAGTAATATTAGAGAAGCTGCCTGATGTGAGTTTACAAAGCTGGCACTAACCTTTGAACAAATTTGGAGTTATTCTCATAGGGAAGAGGACTAACGACACAAGGTAAAAGGCTACAGGTCTTCAGTTCTTTAGATTTATTATAAGAACCGCTATGTTTGAATAAGACTTTAATAATTTTATATGGAGAGTCACAGACTGAGAAAACCCACGTTCCACCACCAAAGTAATGATTTAGAAAAACCTAAGTCAAGAACTATGCAACTATCCCAAAAGCAATTATTAGACACCCGGGAAATTCACACCTAGCAGCCACGTTATTTAATGGATTTTTGTTTGGGGTTTTGTTGTTTGGGTTTTCTTTCCAAGGTGTCTTTTTTTTCTGGCCTCAATTTTTTAGATTTTTTTTTTTTTATATAAACTTCTTATTCCTTTTCATGACATCAAACTATCGCTAGATACTTTACCTTTTTATTTTCATACTTTTAAAATTTTGCATTCCTTCTGAATTCAAGCCTAATTCTCAATTTCCTGGTTTTTTAGGAAAAGCTGATAAATACAATCTATTTCTTCATCTAATTTAACCTTTAAGTTGTTAACCTTATTTTCAGATGCATACGTTCCTTCCCAGTTAAGAAGTTTTAAACTCCATTTGTACCAGAGTCATGGTCCAGTCTCACCGGAAAGGGATGCAAAGCCACATGCCATCCTGTGAAGGAACATTGTTCTCCCTGTTCTGTTAAAGTTGAGGCACGAAATAATTTCATTGCACTGACAGGCTTGAGCAGATTTGCTGTTTCATGATTATATGCATTTATTTAAGAATACTGTAACTCCAATAAATGAACATCTAGAAAAAACAACTTGAAATATTCATTTTTAGTCCTACACACATGGACATCACACCGATGATATCCATCCTTCTACATCTTGGTCTTTTTTCAGGAATCCACCAATCTAAAATTATTTTTTAATTTCATTTAATGTATAATCTGTACCCAGGTCTTCAGCTTATGCTCCAGCTGCTATGCGTAGATGAGGAATTTGATGACTGGCACTTCCACCTACAATTACTAAAGAGCTGTAGACATCTCCAAATTGCCCTTCAACCTACTTAATATTTGACCACCCTCACCCACAGAGAACAATCTCAGACGCAAAGCAAGAAACCCAATTTCCCTGATATTTCAGGGACTCCATGACATGTCAGCTGCATGAGCAGCCTTCCATCTATCCATCCACCGGTATCCATCCACCGTATCTATCCCGGTCAGATGCCCATTTATCCTTTGCCTGCCAGGCAAGGAACAGCATGTGCCACATATAACCCATTGGGCCGAAAAAACTGTCCCCTGCCCAGACACCGTGCCCACGAGGGGAGAATTTAATACCTCTGATACGTCCGTCGCTCAGCTACGTCCGGTTGAAATATGCCAATCGTTTTAGTCGACATCAGCGTAACTCATCTTCTTGGCATACCGCGCGTGAGTGGAAATCCTTAGTTACACGCCCTGTCCACCAAAGCAGATTTCAACACTTTAATCATGCTTTGCTGTTATCTATAAGCAACAACCACCACCAGAGTTATATGCCTTCCAATTTGTACACAGCGCTTTCCACGTACGTACAAAGTCACTGTAGAGATACAGGCAAAGTGGGACGAGCGCAGCTGAAAGATGTGCTCAAGGTTACCAACACCACCACGGGCAGAGCTGAAAAGGCTGGATGTCCCTTCTCCGGACACCAGGCCACCTCTCCAGCCATATGGCATCTTGCCACCTACATAACAGTTTCCATTGCTGGACCACGAAGAGGTTTTTTTATGTGAAGTTTGGCTGGACCCTACGTACTTGCTTGAAAAAAACCCTATTTCCTCCTTCTACGCAGTCGTGCCCCTTATCGCTACACAACTATCTCACAGCATTAATTACCTCAGTGCATTAATTACCAAGTATCTTAAGTCTGAAGTCTAATCACCAGAGGATTTCTGCTCCTGTACTCCACTACCAAACCCTGCCTCGTGCTCCGTGGTTTTCCCCAGCGAGAGGTTTGGAGGGGGGAGCGCTGGGTGGGGAGGTTGGTTCACTTGCTTTTTTGAAGTGAGGAAGGTCTGATCACATCTCACCTGATCTAATCACAAATCAAATAACAATTTGGTTTCAAATATTAAAAGAAGGCGCAGATATAACTAGAGAAACAGTGCTGTATCTCAAGCCATCTCTCATTTTTGCTGTTATCATAGCAGGCACTAATTTAGGCAAATAATCGCTCACTATCGAAAATGATCCAAAAACTCTGATCTATGACCAAGTATCTAGCTAAGATGTACAAGTAACTAAAAAGATGGGAATGGAAAAGGGATGTCTGTAGTCACTATTTCTATGAAAAAAGTAAGGTGCTTTTTTTCTTTTTTTTATTTTTTTTTTTATTTTTTTCTTTAAACCCGCAGGCATCAGACCACACAAAGACATTTTAACTGGTCAAAGCTCAGAAATTTAAAGAGGAAGTCCTCTGGACCAAAGAAAACAGCACTCTTTCCAGAAGAAACTATGGTGGGTCTAACTGAGGTTCTTAAAGCTTATGGTGGGTCTAACAGAGGTCCTTAAAGCTGAGACCCTTTCTAAGACGCAAGAATAAACTGATTCTTCAATGCCTTTCTGAATTTAAAGAAAGAAATTTATTGACTTTGTAGAATTCTATATATTTAGTGAGTAGGGATCAACATAATGCCCTTAAAACCCTTAAAAAATTTCTGGTTAACTGAGCTACAGATTAGCAATCATGGGACTGCGCCAAGGTTAAAGACATTTTTGAACCCCACCTGTTTGAATATGACAAAAATTGTGCTGTATATGACAGAACAAACGTGCAAACAAGGTCCACTTTGAGATCACCGTGATGGATAAAGGCTTGCTAGATCCAGATTTAAAATTCCCTAAAAAAGAAGCGATTAACTAGATGTCTTAGCACAGAGACGGGGATTTGGGATAAAGTTTGTTTCAATATTTGGAACTGTTTGAACATCACTGGGAAGAACATAACCAATTCTCGATCCCCCGCAACAATTCTTATCTTTACAAAAAAGGTAGAGAGAAGGCGAGGTCCAGTGGCGCTTCAACTCAAATCCATTTCTCAGAGGCGTTACCTTGAACAACAACCGATACTCGCACATTAGCCTAAAACACACACATCCTATTAAGATACCAATTCTCAGTATCAGAAATTTAAATACCAGCTATGTAACTAATTGGCAATTATAATTAGGAGTAGAGAATACACCGTGTAAACAGTACTTGAGTTTCTGCTGAGTTAAAAACTTTCTTTTGAAGCAGTGACGTGACAAAACAATCAGATTCTCATAGCGTATAAAACCATCTCAACCTTGTCAAATAGAGCATAAGAAAACAGGGAACGCATATCAACAGAAAAACTATTTTGATTATATGTATCTTCTAAGCACATTCAAATTTTTAAATTTGCTAAACCAGGGCATATACCAATTTACTGAAAAATCCAGTTAGAACGATTTTTTAAAAAATAACAATTAACAGCTATTCTTTTCAGACAGGAGGAGCCCTGCCATTTTGGAATGACGTGCTTTTAACTCAAGATCTAGCTTTAGTTGTCGGTCCACAGAATTCCAGAATGGCTGGATTTTGGCATTCAAGTCTAAGTACCAATTAACATAATTCAAACAGTAGCCAAAACACCGCTGTTCTGAAACAAATCTCCCCCAAACTTGGTTTTTTTGGGATTTTTATATTTGACCGTCTGAGAGGTCATAAAAATTGTATTAACACAACTTCCTGAAAACGCAGCAAAAACGTTTTGTCACAAACAGCTCTAAAGCTGGTACAGTCCATAGCTACTTCATACCAAATATGGTTTCAATTTTTTGTGGAAAACCTTGCCATTATTTACATTAATTACTATCAAGAGACTTTTCTGGAGTCTTTTTATTATTTAATTTCCATCTGTGAATAATTCATATTATCTTTTAATGAAAAACATTCTGTATGTTTTATTTCTCATGTATTGTTACACCACCTTTCCATCTGAAGTTATTGAGATCTCAATTACATATACATGTGTATTTGTATACATATACGCACACGTGTATATATACTTATCGTCTAGTAGTTTTTAAATCTTGTGACGGATAACGTAGGCTTTAAATACTGAGGGAGTTTTTTTTAATTTCAATATTTCTGGGGCACTGATAAGGACTTAATGAACCGGAGTCAGGAGGTTCATTGACAAAGCGTATTCAACACAAAATTGTCAGGTTTATTTCTATAATATGTTTGTCAGCGGAGTTCTCCGACAGGTAGAAGATGCAAAGAAGCACTGCCTGAAGGAGGCCACGTAGCGAGAAATACTATTTCATCAGTAGTGATGCGGGTTATAAGGAGACACTGAGAGTAGCACGAGATGACCTAACCCTACTCAGTTTAACAATAACCCCTTTCTGCTTAAAACACTTTTGAACCGATACTTGCAAGTGGTTTTCAGAAAAAGTACTCTCGGAAACTTTTCCAAAAAGTAACTTTATCAAAGTGCCCTAACTCACATAGGAACACGCTCTGTCTTCTTAAAACTAAAAAAACCGCAACACATCATTTCGTCTTGTACTGATAGCAAATAATATTAAACGCACAGTGTGTTTCTTGGAACTGAAATAAACCGCTATTCATTGTCAGAATTTAAAGCTAATAGTAAATCGACCTCAACTTTTAAAAACTACAAGGACATAGGATTTTTTTTTTAAAAAATGACAGTGTTTTGTTAACGGTAAGGTAATTCACAACCTCAGAAAGCAACTACCAGGGGTACGCTTTATTTGCACTCCTTGCTGAGTCTAACCATACACACAACCACTTCCAACACCGTTTTGATTCAATATTTATATAATTAAATTTGAATATGCTGTAAAAACTGCGACAGATAAGGTTTACCAGTGGATCGCAAAATGCAACAAATGAATTATCTGAGGAAAGCTCACAAGCAAGTGCAAGGATGGGCACCTGAAATCCAAGCTTGGAAGGCTGGATTGGAAAGCCAACACCTCTGCACAGCTCAGGACCCCGACAGAAAGCGAAACAACCCACCAGGCTGCAGGACCAGGGCAGCAAGAGCTCCCCGAAGGCAGCACAGCACCATGGCAAGAACAGAATTCAACGGCATCAGAAGGATAATTCTATTTCCTCTCTGCACTGGGGGGAAAAAAAAAAATTCAGAATTGGGAATTACTCAGAGAACTGTCATGTAGTTAAAATTTGAGTCCTAGAAAGAGTTTAAATTTTAAGACTTGATAAAAATCAGAACTAATTTGATTTTTAAATTCAAAATAAGTAATTACAGTTAATATCCAAGAAGCAACTTCAGATACTTGATAGCCTCTAATCAGAACACTCGTTACAACTGAAAATCAAACATAGCACTCAATTAAATTATTGAACCATGATGATTTAGTTCGCAAATTCATCAGCTTCCACAAAGGAGCTGCCACGTTACAATGATGAGCTTAGACAGAGGGCTAAAGCACACTCTAATTTTCAACTCTTTCTAGGCTAAACTAATTATGTAATTTAATTAATTCCTTGGGTTGAGTAAAAGAAAAACTTAAGTCCGCTATTTCTGAAACGTTAGGGACCAAATTATCTTTCAAAGATAATTTTATTCTTTTTTTTTAAACAAAGGAAAACTGGAATCGTTATTTATTTTAAGAGCAATATATCCAAAAGGTAATACGGTATTATCTGTGGAATGACCATTCACCACTGAAGTGGCAAAGAAATTAACCATATCTATTTTAATCACATTATCTATTAGTAAAGTACTGAGTGCTGCTATATACAGAGAAATAATTTACTATACAGGACAACTTCTAAGGGAAACAAATGCCAAAATAGGCCGGAACTCATCAAAAGCAGCATGGCCAGCAGGGCAAGGGAGGGCATTCTGCCCCTCTGCTCCGCTCTGGTGAGACCCCACCTGGAGTCCTGTGTCCAGCTCTGGAGTCCCCAACATAAAAAGGACGTGGACCTGTTGGAGCAGGGCCAGAGGAGGCCATGAAGGCGACTCGAGGGCTGGAGCACCTCTCCTATGAAGAAAGGCTGAGAGAGTTGGGGTTGTTCAGCCTGGAGAAAAGAAGGCTCCGTCCGGGGAGACCTTATGGCCCCTTCCAGTACCTAAAGGGGGCCTACAGGACAGATGGGGACAAACATAAAAAGGTTGAGGCCTTTAAAAAAGTAGGGCCTATTGCAACAGGACAAGGGGTAATAGTTTTAAACTGAAAAAGGGTAGACTTAGACTAGATGTAAGGAAGAGTCCAGAGAGGTGGTAGATGCCCCATCCCTGGAAACATTCAAGGCCAGGTTGAACGGGGCTCTGAGCAACCTGATCTAGTTGAAGATGTCCCTGCTCATGGCACGGGGGTTGGACTAGATGACCTTCAGAGGTCCCTTCGATCCCAAACTGTTCTATGAATTCTAACAATGCATTTCTGGCCCATAGCATCTTTTTATCATTTCTATAAATCAGATTATATAGTTAATTATTTATCTCGTATGAGATAAATAATAATCCTTATTATTTATAAGGAATATTTAAGCTAGAGAGAACTGGATATACAGAATCTGATCTAAAAAGTGTTTAAAGTAATTCAAATATCCATACGGATGGAATGAAAACCTAGGGGTGAAGGCATTCCTCTGAGCAGCTCCACTTGTCCCAGAGCCTGATTACCCCAGACAATACAGATGAAGGTGCGAAGACAACACAATTCTGATTTCGAACACCCCTCTGCAGCATTCTTCTGCAGAGAGACACAGATACGAGTCTGTCTTCAGAAGGACTCCTACCATTCTAAAAATACTGTCCCACAGCTGTTTAAAATTTATTTTTTTAGACCATAGCACCACTGTTTGGTTGTTTCCAATTTCTGAAACCACAAATAGTAAAAGTGTACTCAGTCTACTGCAAACATAAATAGCAAATGCACGCTTCAGCACTTTTAAAAGGATATGGAAATTGGCAACAAAAATGCAGTTCATGTTGAAAATTTACGAGGGCCCTGCCATATTTCTTCAGAAATACAATCAGGTAAAAATTAGGAAGATCTCTACCAGCTGGGTGGCATTTTTGTGTTTTCTTTACTTATATTTTTTTTAACTGAAAGACTTTCATTATGCAACTTCTGGCACTTGATAAAATAGAGCATGGTACCTTTGCTAAAACCACAGTTTCTTTGGTTATGTTTAGCATTACACAAACATCTTTCACCTTAGATATCCTCTTGCATTAGTGTGTTTGATTTCAAATACTCTAAGGCACATTACTTTTTGACAAAATTATTTTAATGACGATCAGTACATGAGTTGTACAAATTATTCTTCCTCTCCCCCAATTTCACAGGTCATTTAAAAATAGTCCAACCCTTCACAATTATACTTTCATCTATTTGGAGCTTTATGTACCTATTTCTATTAAAAGCTAAAGTAGTCCAATAATATCATATTTTTACATGGATTTATTTCAAGGAACACAGCACATAATGGCAAAGTATCTTCTACGTAAAGGTAACAGTAGACACGTCTAACAAAATGTGATTACATTCTTTTGATGAACATCAAAAGTCTGAAAACCTGAAGGAAATGTCAATATTTTGTCGTCTGAAGTACACTTCTTGAAAGAAGCCCGGATCCCAAGGAAGCTGACGAGAGCTGAAAGTCAACGGGGCTGAGATTTCAGCCTTAGCGTGTGTGAATTCCAGTGAGCTCACTAAGAAAAATATCTCTTTAGAGTGCTATTTGTGAACTGTTTTATCCTGACATGAATGCAACTAAAAGAAGAAACAGGTAATATTCCTCTTGATCACAAGCAGCACTTGGGGGGTTTCTATAGCAATAGACTGTTTCTATCATTGACATGACATACTACTGGAAACCCTAACCTTTGAGATGGAACAGTCCTAAAAAATAAAAAAAAAAATACAGTAATCCATGAGTTCACACCAAAAAAAAAAAAGTATATATTTATGTATATATTTTAGTATGTACATATTTTATTATGTTATTTATTATATTATAACATATGTATATATGTTATAAAATTTTATGTATATATTTCATAAAGGACGGTGAGAATTTTTTTTTTTTTCCTGATCCCTTGCAGCTAAAAAGATAAGCTAAAAATACATAGAACTCATTATAATTTGGGAGGAATCTCTTTTTGGTACGGAGTTTACTTGCTACGAGCTTTACTAACCACGCAGTTTGGAGGCGGCATGGGCATATATTTCTGTTCTTTAAAACAATTCCATACACTTCTGAATTTTTGCCTAAGTAGACATTTTGTATATTCGCAGAAACCAATTTCCTAGTAACCTTGAGCAAGGCGCAGACGTATCCATGCATGATTCTGCCATGTACATTCTATAAAAAAAACCAAACTGGAGATAAGACAACCACGGTCAGACTATGAAATAAAAAATTGTCCAATTGGCCATAACACATTGGATAAAAGCCACACGTGCTAAATATTCTGTTAGATTCCTTTTTGCTGTTGACTTGATAATTTTTTTCTTTCCTGTTTACTAAATCTGAAATCCTACATGTTTCTGACAGTCAGTAGGATGCTTTGATTAAAACAGTCTCAGGATAATTTTTTTTAAAAACTAAAAAATTAAAAAAAAAAAAAAATTGGAAATGGATAAAGTGCTCTTGTGCTGAATTACCCACTGGTACTTGACCCAAATTAAAATTCCCAGGCTTGGAGTCGGAGCCTCAAGAGGAGACGTGAGTCTAGAAATAACAATGAAATTGGTATCATGAGCCTGCAAACGATCCCGGCCGCAGAGATGGGAAGAGGTGACGACCCCGGGCTGGCAATCGCTGCCTGAAGAGGTGGCGGCATGAGTCGAGCATGCCTGAAGTGCCTTTATGTTTTTCTATGCGTGTTAAGATTTATTTTAAGAACGCACCACAGCAATTTTGTGCTCTCAGAGTAGTTTATAATAATGAACGAAAAAAACCTCAATTTAAAATGAAATCACAAATTAGCGCTTATCTGTGTTATTTAGCCTAACTTGAAGCCCATTCATACAGAGAGTCTTATATTTTTTTATTTTATTTTTTAATGTTGATATATTGAGCCTGGCATATTATTTTAAAGCTCTTGTTAATATTTTAGAATTAAAATTATGTCCCAAAGAAATAAAGATTAAAACACAAAACCTTCTCTTGACTAAGAATAAACTGATATAGACATCATCCTGTATTCCTACAGAATTACCTTTAGGATTGGGAATTTTTGTTGGTTCAGGGGAGCAGGGGCGGGGACACACAGTAATTCCTTTGCTTCAGAAATTCTGAGTTACACAGGTTTTTTTCACTGGATATTATGCGTTGTGATGGAAAACCTTTCCCAACTGCTCATTAGAAGAAAAATATTAGTTTAAAATTTAAACTGTTTGCGAAGTATAATTTTAACTAGGAAAATTCCTGTTGTAAATATAGAACTGAAATACTGTGATGTGGTTAACTGCACCTGCCACCCAAAAGGGTTTTGCCATATTATGCATAGACTTTAAAGGAAAAATGATTTGAGAGAAGCAAATAATGGCAAGAGTACTAATAAATGTTTGATTAAATTTATTTAAAGGAATCATTTAATTCCTTTTTAAAAAAAAAATACTTGCTCCAGTTTACTAATATCTACACGTTCAGAATTTAAGTACCTACTTTTGCACTTACATTAAGAAAAATATTTAAATACATGATTTTCTTAAAGGTCATCTTCAGGGCTAAGGCACACAAAAAACCAAGCTTAACACAGCATCAGTGCTGTTTGCCCATCTGTTAATGCGGGCTTAAAGGCTAAAATACATTCGTAAACCACAACCTAATACGCTATAAAAAAAAAAATAAATCTTTAAAACAGTAAAAGATACAACCTCAGCCCACTGAACCCAGAGAAAGAAATATTTGGTGCTTCTAACCATAATGTACTGCACTCTTACACACGAAAATGTTTTATTCTACAAGCTATAGTTAAATAAATGGCACACTCGACACGCACGGTGCAAAAGTTAATACACCCCTCGCAAAGCGATCCCGAGAGAAGCAAAGTGTGGCACGTATCAAATCAAATCTACAGAAAGACCCTTTGGGAAATAACACAGAGGAAGAGTTAAGGAGTAGAAGGCCACTGGGAATATCATAGGGGGAAAAAAAAAAAAAAAGTTTCAAGTCTGCCTTATTTCGTACTGGGAGATAGAGCGGAGAAGCAGTACAGCAGGAGAATGAGCGTAGGAGGAGACAGCAGCCAGCACGGGCAGAGGGGAGGCAGAGCAAAGCAGGAAAGCCATTGGCATTTCCAGCCCATTTTCCAGGGGGCTTTCTCAATGGAAAACATAATATTGTTTTTCACTTCAGTATTTTTATTTTCTTTTTCTTTAAAGAAGAAAAATATTTAATCCAATTACTTCCTTCAAATCCCCCTGATTTTTTTTTTCTTTTTTTTAAAAAGAAAAACTAAGAGAAATCTTCATTCTTGTAGGAACAGCCATAACATTTGGCTTCTAGAATTATGCCTGCTAAAACTAGCAGGCAGGAACAGAAATTGGTCCTTTCTCCGGATACAGTAAGTATCTGTCAGCAATATTTACAATTTAAGAAAATAAGTTATACAGTTTTCCTTGAATACTTTTCAAAATTTCCTGAGCAGATTCTTGAGATGCAGCGGGACAGTACTGCAGCTAAATCTGAAAAAGCTGAATAAATGAAATTTATACGTTGCATTGAAGAGCTCTTGGGTGCTGAACTTCAGCGTAACTTCTACATAATAAATTATTTCCCTAATTTGGTGCACTCACACGTGCAACCCAACATTAGCAACGCTCCGACCTCTGAACGGAAAGGAAATAGCATCACCGTTCTAACAACAGGCAGAAGGCAAACAGTTCCCCATTTTAACGGGACCCTATCCTAAAAATTAACAAGGTCGTCTTCACTAGAAAACTCGAACGCGGAAGAATTTGGGTTCCAGTCCTTCAAAGACATATGTAGGTCTGTAATGGCAAATAACGAGGAGCCCGTTAGAATTTACTGGCACAGCTCCAAGTGCTGAAGTGCAGCTTGCTCTTAAGGATAAAACCCTGCTAACAGCTACGAGTTGGCTTCCCTTGAACCCTGCGAGCACACCCAACGCGTCTTAAAAAGGAACTTCTCTTGCGTGTAACATTTGGCACATGCCGAACCATAGGGTACAAACCCTCTGGAACAGGGTCTGTCTTCCTATCTGCATAAAGAAGCCATAATCATGACTGGGCTCTTTGAGCACCACCACAACACAAACAAATAAAATTACGCACAAAAACTGCATTAAACGGCATCTAGAGTTGCAAAAGCCTGCATTCATAAATTGGGAAATGCCAGTCTTCAGACGGACAGCTTGTCTTAAGACGACGCGTATTTTTTTTGCCCGTTCAACTGGAAGACTGCCCGCCCCTACCCCAGTCTTGGTGCCATGCGATTATCTGCCCGATCCCCAGCTCCTCATCCAGCAAAGTGTGGTCTCCCCTCCCCACCAACCCGGGTCTCATCCCCCTCCCCCGGCACTCTCCAGCTTTCACAAATAATTGCTTATGACAAAGTAGTGATGAGAATCCGGGGTTAAGCCAAAATCCTGAGTTCTTCCCCCACATCACGGAGGGAAGAATTGCTGCAATTTCTTTTGCTCCCGCAACTTAATATACAGTCTTTGCTTAAGTGTGGTCCCATTCTTCACAGAGCAGATGCCTGTCCTCACTTTTTTTTTTTTCTTTTTTTTTTTTAAATATCCTCTCCATTTTAATCAACCTGACCATTTTAATCTCCCTCCGTGGTCCTGGGGCACCAGGAGAAGGTGTCACTTATAGCTTCCCCCGACAGCCCTGAGCCCAAGCGTGCTCCATAGGGATGCAACCCTGAGACCATTCCACTGCCCAACTAAAAACCTTCCATCGAGTACGTGCAACCAGGCTCTTTTCAGGACGTCTTTCCGCATGGGAGATTTCAATTCAAATGGTTAAAGCGTGGCAAAGCTACCGAAAGAGAGGAATCACAGTAGGTCAAGGAACCTTAAGAAGAGGCAACGGTGCTGATGCGAGCCATGCTGACACCATGGGTTATTTATATGCACACATTTAGGTATTTCGGTTCTGAGAATTAATGCTCTTTCAGATCATTTAACCATAAACACAACACATTTCCTAAGTAAGGCTGAATCCCATATTTCCATAGTTCAGTAAGAACACGTTGGACTATCCAATGTGAATGACAAGAAATATTTCACAGGATGAAGCAAAACTTATGTTTGGCTAATTTCCCTATTTTTTAATCATATGCATCTTTCCACCATGCAGAGAAGCCTCCTGAAAGGAACGCCACAGAGACTCAAAATAAATGCAATAGCACAAATACTCTTAAATAAGTACCTTGTTAAAATGTCGGTAAGGTCAGCAAATTGGTGTGGGGTTTTTTTTTTGCTTCCTTGAGGGTGGTAGAAATTACAGAATATATAAAATGCCTAATACAATGTGAAAGTATGGATCAGTTCTAATCAAGTATAAGTCAGCATTTAAAAAAAAAATAAATAAAAATAAAGAAGGAGAGAGAGAGAGAAGAGTGATAAAGGTCTGTAATCATTTAACTATTCTGACTATTTTCCAGAAACATATTACAAGAGAAATACCTAGGTAGGGTATGCACAATTTTTTATATTTTTTAAAAAATTACAACTTTAATCTAGTACATGTTAAGTAAAATCTACTTTGGCTAAATACTAGGAAGTATGTTTTCTGTATTAAAATCTGTGCTCTTAACTAATCCCCTCATACATTTACTCATTTCTTCTTTCTTCTCAGTTAGGCTACAACTGGCCTTTCAATAATGAAGTATGTAACACATCTCCCATTTCCCTTTCCCTATTTGTCTTTTAAAATTCCGTAAATAAAATACTTTTACCTACAAGGCATATATAAATCAGAAATTCTGCAGAGCAGAGCTTCTAAACTCGTATTTTCAAAGATCAGTTAAGAAATATGTTGCTCTAAGACCAAAGTCTTATTTATATGAGTTTGTGGCTTAACTGACAAGTATTTTTCTGTGACAAGTAAGGGCAGACAGTTTGTATCTTAAATACCATAATCCAGTTTTCAACCCAAGTAGACGTCTGGAAGGGAACCAGTCAGTAAAGTAAATTATATTATATCCCACTGACAGTCCAAACACAATCCAGGAGATTCATCGCTTCTACCAAAGACAAAAGAAAAATATTGGAGAGGTGTGGGAGGGTCAAAAATATTTGCAGCTCACCAGATTGCTTAATCAAAGTAAACAGGCTGCTATTTTTAAAAATACAAATAGCAGTTAGTTCTTGGTTTAAGCGCAAAGCTGGACTATAAGCACCAGCTTGCTAGGGTTTTTATGCGAGGCCACGGGCTAACTGCTCCTGTTTTACAAGCTGACAGGAGTTTGACCTCTTTAATTTGCTGGGAGACATGGAAACCGCACCTCGAAAATTATCTTTCTTCGCTAGTATGAATGTTTCCTCTCTGCATTTCTCTCACACGAGTTTGTGCAGTATTTATTCGCAAGAGATTTTCCGATTCTCAGATAGTGGTCTCTCGCACACGACAGACTTCATTGATCCAGAAGCCAAGATGTACAGATAATTGCAGTCAAAGCTGCAATTTAGCCTTTTTAATTCAGAAGTAACATCTGAGAAGGAACATTTCTGCATGAATTAGAATCTGAAGCTAAATAGTACTTTCTTTTCTTCCAGTAACCTCTTCAGCCAACAGCCCAACCTGGACATCTACAAACTGCATTTCACCTTTTCTTTACGTGCTTCCATGTGAACGAAGAAAAATTCAGCTGATTCTCTTTTTGTAACAGGAATTATGAATACATTATAACACAATCATTACTCATAAGGTATCTCTTTTTCAACATCAATCTAAGCTTTACGTACACAAATTATTATTTATACTATATGGATGCAGACAGTTCCTTTTCTCATTTCCAAATGAGAAACCAAGCAAATTTTAATTATAATACTAGACTGAATTTCCACATGAAAGTCACATCATATTCTACAGATCAAGGAATTGGAAATTAGGCACTAAATATGTCGCGTTCTTTTTTTTTTTTTGGTCTTAATTGCACTCTTTGATTCCAGTCTAACAAACAGTATTGTATTGAAAGTTACGCCTCTTGTTGCATTTTACAAAAATTACTAACAGCTCAAAGATTTTTAGAAATAGATAATTTTCCACTGAGCTCTATCTTTTTCCCCCCGAAAACGCCCACGCAGCCATCACTTTCGGTTTGGTCACGTCCATACACGTGCACCGATGGGAAAAAACTCCTTTGTTTTGACTGAAAGTGGGAAGTGAGGGCCTGGGTTTAAGTTTGGAGCTAGGAACCTCTTAGCAATGGCTGTGTGCATCGCCGCGCTTCCAGCGGCTGAACTGAGATTTATTTCCACAACACACAAAAACGTTCCGGCTTTGTGCAAATAGGAGAAACCTCTTTATAAACTTGGTAGCTACAACTGTAAAAATATTTTAAGTTGATGCATAAGAGAACATGTTTTTATTCCGTAGGCTTGTATTATGGGAAGCTTAAATACAGATTATCTCATTCAGTAACTCCCCACTTTACAGTAGTAGCAATTCATTCTAATTGCTTGGGTAGCACACTCAGGAAAAAGAGTATTTTTCCTTTTCACCGAATAATGTTTCATGTTCGGTTAAATGCAGGAAGTTACACCACCATTGGAATGCGATTGTCTGCAACTGCAGAGTTACTTCTTATCCATAGGTTTGTGTTTAGCTAAATATTAAAGTGTCAGCCGCCCAGCATTACCTCTCCAAACATCTTCAGCTTCTAACTAGCTAAACTAAAAAGGAATCTATCCCACTACAATCAAAATGATTTTAAGCCATGCATAATCATTTTTCACAGAATTTGAATCCCCCTGTATGGAGCGGATTAGAGTAAATGCAATTCACACATGCTGTTTCTTATTCAGAGGAAAACACAGAATAAGGATGTGGAGAATTTCTAGCCAAATCTTCGTTCAGATCCAAGATCCACGGACGCCACTGTAATTGAGGGACATTCACAACCAGATAGCTGTAGACTTCATTTTCCTTTAAAATAATACCTCTTCTACATGAGTTCCAACTAAAACAGCAATGTTATTTAACTTCTAGCAAGCTGCCTTGAGCTGAACTTACAACAGATTACAGTTTCTTGTTTTAATTTCGTTCAGAAAAGGACACTGCTTAAAACCGTATACTTATGTTCACATGTAGATTATGTAAACGTGCTGCTTCTTTTCAGACTGCTATAAAATTAAGCGTAACTAATAACATTCTCTTTTCGGCATTTGACTTGCCTGGCAGCTGACAATGGAAAATGAACTACTCTCCCTATACCTCAACGCATACGCTTTACTATGCGAGTTATTTGAGTTCATCATGCCCAGCCTAAAAATGCCTACTCATAGCGCCTCGCCTCTCAGAGCCCTGAAACGGGTAATTAACTGTCAAAGAAGCGGTTTTATTGCTTTCAGATTTCAAATAAGCTGCGATTCAGTCCCACTGTTGTGACGTTCTGCGTTGTATCAAAAAGAACGATTTCAAAAGCCACATTTAAAATTCCATAATAAGAGGGGATATAGCGTCTGAATGATATCATACTAAACCGTGTAAACTAAAAACAACCCCCAGAAATATTCCAGGATGCACAGCTGCACGCTGCTTTTCACCAAGGCTCTCTCCATGAGAGAGGCTTATTTTAATTTTTAAAACATTATCAATTTCATATGGTTTACACTGTTAGCTTACAAAGAAAAAAACAAACAAACAAAAAAAAAAAAACAACAAAAAAACCCCAAACCTGATTAAAGCACCAAAATAAATTGATTTCCAAGGTGATCTTATTTTAAAATTAACTCCAAAATAACACAGAGCTGCTTCCTCAGCTATTCCATACATACTCCTGCGCTGCTTCTCGGCTTCCCCAAAGGACACTCCCCCAAAATGTCTGCAGCTGCCTGAAGTCACTTTAATCCTTTGATTTCCGATTTGAAAAATTTAGACAAGTACTTACTCAGTTCAGTAACCTTACACCTATAACAAACTTTCATTACTAAGCTGCGACTGGAAAATACCCATAAAGACAATCACATTGAAAAATTATTTCATCAGTTTACCCTGCTTCTGACTTTCCACATGCAGAATCTCTACAAAATTTTATTTGCTAAATATATTTATAATTTCAGTTAACCATACCACCTTGTGTATAACTTTAAAGCAACATAACCCGCTCGAAACTGATGTTCAGATGCCAAAAGAAAGGGGGATCCTTTATGCAGTGACTTCAGTTCATTTGGCGTAACAGAAGGGATCCCGCCTCTCAGAATCCGTAAGAAAAACCAGCCGAGTACCCAAACCCAGGGCTTTCATATAGTCAGCTTCATGTATTTCCAAGAAAATAATATTTAGAATACCCTCATTTTAGAAAGAGAATCAACAAGCAGCTTTTGGCACGTGGCATGCACACAGCAGCATTTAATACTTGGAAGTCTGTAAGAACGAGCTCAGGCGGCGCCTATTTCCCTGAGCACAAGGGGCGAGAAGCGGTGAATGATGGAGACATCAGTGAGACTACGTCTCTGCCTCACGGCAACATTTTTAGAAAATGAAAACTAGGCTGCTAAGTCTTATTTCCGCCCCCCCCCAAAAAAACCCAAACTTTCCTGCCATAATAAAAACTATATACAGTTTATTTTTCAGAATTTTAGCATTGTCTAAGGTTGCAGTAGCTGTTGGGACACTGTAATCTTGGCAAAACGTTCCAGCACACATTGGAATTTGATTTATTAAAAAATTATTTCATGAGTACTTGCTAAAATAAGTTAAATGAAGTCAAATTACTGAAAATTCTACGTTGCTGAAACAGTGAATTTCCAAAAAGTTATTCCAAAGGAGAAGCATTTCTTCAATAATTTTAACCTTCAAGCAATTCCCTAAAATTGCCCAAATTATGACATTTTAAAAATATATAAATTCACAGTTAAATAACATCTAGAAAGCCAAGGTAAATCTTAATGTTGTTTTTCTATCTTGTAATAATCACTAAGTAACATTTTTCTTCTCAGTGAGCTTCAAAGATAAAATTGCAACTATTAAATTTTTTAATTTGCATCAACATGGACTCTATTCCTAATCCAGCCTCGAATAACGTTTTTATTATGAGACCAAAAAAAAAAAAAACGGTTATGAAGTCTCATTTAAATGCATTTAAAATAAAAATAGAACGAAACTCATAAGTAGCATTTCTGAGCAAAACATTACTATTTAAAGAAAATAATAAAATAGTACTTGAAAGCAAAGAATAAAACAGTACTTGAAAAAATCAGTTTCTTCTTTTGCACCTCTTAAGAGAGTTAAGCTGTAAAAATACCTACAGATATAATAAAATAGCTAAAAATGTATTTAAAGTTATTTTCCACCGCCATCAGCGATTTTAAAAGTGAAAATAAATGACATTATCACGTGACAGGCCAGCATGAGACACGTAGCTTTAATATTGATTTGAAATAGCCATTTTCAAGGAACAGTTGAAATAACAGGGGCTAAACGCTCAGTGTTTGAAGTCAGTCCTGCTCGAAATGGCAAAAAAAAAAAAAGTGTCAATGGAAATTCAGTCACCACACAGCCTCTTCATTTTCCAACATCAATATACCGAAGAGAAGGTCTCGACTTCAATACTCACATTCAAAAATTATGTTAACAGCACGGAAGAAACCTATGCATTTTAAAGTTCTGTATTTGTTAAATTTGTTTTGCTTTCTCTGCAGCACATCGCCCGGGCAGGAAAATAAAATTGGTAACCTCTCAGTACCTTAATTTATGATGCCACGATCCAAATCACAGCAAGTGAGATTTCACATCGTCAGCACTACAGTAAGATCTTTAGACACTAAACGAAACATGTATTTAAAGAGAAAAGGAATAATAATAAAAAAAAAAAGAGATACCATGCACAAGGTAAACTTTAAAATTAAATGAAAAATACACGCTGTTATAAATCAGTCTAAAAGTATTCATTACAGTATGTTTGACTATGAATCACACTACCCAATGATTTTTAAATTGTAGCATCTCAGAAGACATTTGAGTTAACAATAACAGAGTCAGTTTTACAAGGAGCCATTACTCTATAGAGAAGTAAACTACAAAAAACGCTTTATTCTTCACAGCAGCCTCTTGTATTCCAGTGTCACACCTGCTCATTACATTCATTCTGTCTTTTCCTCTAATAAGTTTCTGCCCTCTGATGATTCCAAACCAGTAAGATAAGTGTTCCCTCCACAGATGTGTAGGACATGCAGTTGGGCAGGGGGACAAACTGGTTCCAGTCCACCTCCCTGCCAAATATAAGTATATTCACTTTAAACCATAGTCGGATACAAACAGCTCTGTGAATCGGTATCCCAACTCCGGCTTTCCGCAATTTCTCCACAAACATGCATGTCATGAAGGGTCAGGTTCTCAATTTGGTACCTGGGACTTCTCTCCCTGGTGGCACCATGGTCCAGCTCAACAGGATGAAGGCCCAGAGCGACTATTAAGACCCTCCATGGCCTGATACCCATCCTGTGGATGCCCGGCAAACCCCTGGGAGACACGACCCACCCAGGTGGCTGCTCTCCAGGCTATAACTCCTCCCAGCTGCATTATTAATAATATAATCCATACTATGTTTAGCTTTTAACTGGAATATAGAGTCAGAATTCAAGTGTCTGTCCTCCCAAACCTGTTTGTGGGCAGGGGACGGATGGGAAACAGATGCCCACTTCCCCAGAACTGGCATTTTTGAGCATCTGTTGAGGAAGGAAAGCTAAGTATGCTGTAAACTATCATACTAAATACAATTATAGAACAATTTAGGTTGGAGGGGACCTCTCATCATCATCCAGTTTAAATTCTCACAGGGAGATGGCAAACTATGCAAGTTAGACTAGGTAATCTTCAAAAGCTTATAGGACTTAACCACTGTCTGAGCCTTAGGTGGATTTCAGTGTCCAAATCTTGACTCAGGCTGATTAAATTTTGCCTAATACTGAAGTTAATTTTTTGTTAATGCAATCCGTAAGTTCACACATAGTGAAATTTCCATTTTTCTGCCTCAAGCATTCTTTATGAATGCCATTAATGGAAACCTACTTACTTGCAGAGTCCAGTGTCTTGCCATTGCAAATAAACATCCACTATGAAGCCAGCTGCAATTTGAAATGCTCTACCTTCATTACCAACCGAGCATAGTAACAATTTGTATATTCCAAAATTCATCTGTCTTTATCCCTAACTAGCAAACTGTATGCAATTCATTTTCCACCTAAACTCCTTCAACTTCTCTTCTGGCTTGTTCTCTCACTCAAAGTTTTCCAAGTGCTGATGAAACCGCATTACGTTGCAATCACTTCAAGGCATCACAGGTATTCCAACCTTTCAGCAAAAGATTTTCCAATGGTTTACTCTCACCTTCAAATTTTCTTTACTTAACTCTCTCACCCTCACCATGCTCCTGCAAAAGCTTGCAACTCGCTTCCTCCAGCTCAACGCCTTCTTTCTGTCCTGCTCCTTCTCCAGTATTAAACTTTTTATCCTTTCCTTCCCTTGGTCACTCTGGACTCACCATTTCCATGAAGACTCCTACACAATACCCTTACGGCCAACAAACTGTTCATGAAAATACACTTTATTTATTTTTGTTGTGGAAGGTCATGTACAGAGGGATCCAGTAAGACTAAGAAACAGCAATCTCCAAGTCATATGAGGAGAGGCTGAGGGAGCTGGGCATGTTTAGCTTGGAGAAGAGGAGGCTGAGGGGAGACCTCATTGCCCTCTACAACTCCCTGAAAGGAGGGTGGAGAGAGGTGGGTGTTGGCCTCTTCTCCCAGGTGAATAATGACAGGACCAGAGGAAATGGTCTGAAGCTCCAGCAGGGGAGGTTTAGGTTAGATATGAGGAAGAATTCCTTTACTGAAAGAGTGGTCAGGCACTGGAACAGCCTGCCCAGGGAGGGGGTTCAGTCACCATCCCTAGAGGTGTTTAAGAAACTTCTAGATGTGGCACTTCAGGGCATGCTCTAGTGACAGAGATTGTAGGGTTTTTTTGTGTGTGTGTTTGGTTGGACTCGATGATCTCAAAGGTCCTTTCCAACCACGAAGATTCTGTGATTCTATGATTTCCTACCCATGGAGTGCTACACCTTGCATGAATGGCAGATTTACTCTGCTGCTTTCTCTTTGATAGGTGAATGGAAATTTTGCCAATTAGGTCAGCTTGGACAGTAAGATTCCCAAAACAAGGTATGTCATATTTTTTCTGAGAATGCCACAGACTACAAATGTATAATCCAAAAATCAGCTCAAATTATTATGTCTTTGTAGCTAGGCACAATAGGGAATGTAAGTGAGAAGAGCCCAGCTCTTGTGGACATCATTATGCTGACAAACAGGAAGAGAACAGTAAAAGTCACCCAACACTTAGCACCTCTAAAAGACATTGTTGCTTACAGAGAATAATATAGAAAAACTCAACTATCCTTTGGGATGGATACTTTTCTCATGCTGAAAATTCAAATACCAGGTTTATCACCTGCTTTGGACAATTTTTAGTAGTTAGCTATTGAAAATGACTACATGAATAATAGTAATAAATCCTACAAAAGCTGTAAAACAGGAGGCTTCACCAAAACGATGATGATTTTTACTTTCTTCCCTTTTCAAATTTTACTCTGTGGCTCCAAACTAACAGGAAAGGATGGTCCTCACCTTACCAAAGAGGTTTTATGCATAAAAACATCTCAACATATGTTAAAGGGAAAGCCCTACATGATACCCCAATAAAGAACATCCTACCATAAATTTGGAAGTGTTCGTAAAAGGCAGTGTATCTGCCTTCCTTTGAGAAGTGGGGAGTGAGCTACCAAACAAACGGGGTGGCCCAGACCATCCACGTCCACCCCAGTAGAGAACAGAGCCTGCAGACAAGCCCATCTCTTTTCAGCTTGGTTTTCAGACTGCAGATACACGAGCAGAAAGGGGGAAAAAAAAAAAAAAAATTAAAATACCAATCTGATCTACTGCTACACTAAATAACAGTGCAGTATTTTTACGAAGCCTCCTAATCGCTTGCAAATTACGGCTGATGGAAAGATGCTGCAGAAAAATGAATGAAAAACATATTGCCATACATGCTACTTAACGTAATTTGTTAAATTTTGCTGTACCAGAATAAATTTAAGGGAGCCAAGAGCACACTGTCAAAAACTTTATAAACCTGAAAATTAGACCTTTATAAACCAGAAAAATGTCAATATAATGAGAGCAATTAACTGCAGGAAGAGATTTTAAACACTAAAGCTATGTATAAATGAGCAGCACGGCTCGTAGTGACAGTATCTAGCCATTCGATGACCACCCAAGAACACAGAAGTTGAGAAGCAAGTAACGTTTTTCCTACAACAATCTCAAAACTTTCTGACCACACACAGGCCACATGGCAAAAAAAAAAAAAAAAAAAAAAAGAAAAATATTACGGAAAACAGTCTAACAATTTAAACAAACAGAAGCTTATAAATGTGTTTTATTAAAAAATCCTAATTGATAACATCCAAGAGCCTGAAATATGAGTAGAAAAAGCCAGCCATGAAAAAGTGACGATAAGACGAACCGTTTCTCACCTTTAAACGAAATCTTCATTGAAAGGACTGAAATGTTATCATGAAATTAAACTGAAGTGAAATTTAAGACTGTAGTTATTCTATGCATCCTAACTATATGCCAGGGAGATCAGCCTCAAAATACATTGGAATAACTCTACCTCGATAGAATTAGTGCATGTGAAATGTCCAAGTTTGAAAACTTGTTACTCAAGATGACAAAAATTGTATCTTTAAGTATGAATTATTTTTTTTGTATTACCCTAACAACCTGAGGGCTTAAAGGGATCATAGAATCACTGAATGGTTTGGGTTGGAAGGGACCTTTAAAGATCATCTAGTCCGACCTCCCTCCAATGGGTAAGGACATTTTTCACTAGACCAGGCTGCTCCAAGCCCCATCCAGCCTGGCCTTGAGCCCTTCCAGGGATGGGGCAGCCACAACTTCTCTGGACAACCTGTTCCAGTGTCTCACCACCCTCATAATAAAAAAAGTCTTCCTTATGTCCAATCTAAATCTATCCTCCTTTAGTTTAAAACCATTACCTCTTGTGCTATCGCAACAGCCCCCATTACAAAGTCTGCCCTCACCTTTCTTATAAACCCCCTGTAAGTACTGGAAGGCCGTTAATAAGGTCTCTCCAGAGCCTTCTCTTCTCCAGGGTGAACGCCCCCAACTCTCTCAGCCTGTCCTTACGGGAGAGGTGCTCCAGCCCTTGGACCATCCTCATGGCCTCCTCTGGACATGCTCCAACAAGTCCACGTCCTTCTTATGTTGGAGGTCCCGGAGCTGGAGGCAGCACTGCAGGGGGGTCTCCCCAGAGTGCAGCAGAGGGGCAGAATCCCCCCCCTCCCCCTGCTGGGGATGCAGCCCAGGCTGCGGGGGGTTTCTGGGCTGAGGAGCTGCGGTTGTAAGCACAAGCAAGCGGAGGGGCAAAACCATACACAGATAGTCCAAAAGGCCCACAACAGAAGCTTAAGATAAATCATAATAGGAAACAGCCGTAAAAGAAAAGACAGATGGGCAGATGGAAATAGTTGGAAAACTGGCAGATTTGTTAATATCAAGGAGTAATCACGTTTCGTTACCTGCCTAATTACTATCAGCAGTGGCCCCTAGGCATAACAGCTACAGCAATGAAAGAAATTTAAATTCTCTAAGAGCTATGCTTATAAACATCCATCCTCCTCACCTTGACTTTTTGCTGCTTTCTAGCACTTCAAATTACATCCTTTCTTTTTTGCTGCAAATCTTGGAAAATTTCTCTGTTTCACAAAACACTTCTGTTCCTCCACCTAAATTTCCTTCATTTATGTAGAAATGAGGTTCTTGGAGAAGCACAATTTCGCTGACTGTTCTAATCACACTTTATCCTCCCTCATCTGTGCGGGATGCCAAGCTCTTAATGGCCAATACTGTGTATCAATCTATTCCTCTAGTGTTGGTAAAATCTATTTATCACCAAAAAGATAAGCTTTTATATGACAGCAGCAAACAAGTAAAACTGAAGGGTAGGATGAACACATCATAGCTAATTTTGTCTTATATGTACTCTGAATAAAGAAGAGCTTTTTAGTAAACTATAACATACAGTATACATCCCTATTAGAATATATAATCATATTCTTCAGGTATTTTTAATGCAAAAGTTAAAATACGCAAATTTTGTTATAGATCTACAGGTGCAATGGAACAAAATACATCTATATTACATGTAGGATACTATTTGTTTCCAAAGTACGGTACTATACATGCACACGAAAAAAAATACACCAATGTTGGAGTTTATTAATACTTTAACCATACACATACACACGACGTGTTCTTTTTTTAGACTGGTAATTTGAAAGTTAGGACTATATTCACTTTCTTCTCCAGCTGTATACATTTCCTATAACAACGCTACACTAACTATAGGTATGCAGAGCATTGTATATATATTTTAAGCACTTAAAAATATGTTTCTCATTTAGAATTGTCTTCCTAATACATGGAAATGCCTTGTATTACCTGCAGTACACATTAAAATACACCAGTAATACAGGTCTGCTACTGTCCTATACTGTCCGCATAACATTTTCTTGATTTGCCAAATCGCTCAGAAAATATGTAAAAATACCCTTTTTCTGTCGGCATTGTCTCTATTCTTGTAAGTGTTAGAAGAATTAAGCTACAATGAAATAACCCTCTATTTTCCTCAATAGGAGAATGCCCTCAATAAAAATACTAGAAATGCGGGTGTTACAAAAGATCTCCAAATCTGTATTTAGCTTTTAGCCATGAAAGTGCACGAATTATTGAAAATGGCCAGCATTTCATTTCTAATGTTTTACAGAAATGAACTTTCCATAATTCATTTCTTACTTGTAATTTCCCCAAGTCATCTCCTGATGCTGACTCATTTCATTGGCTACAAAAAAAGCAACAGAACAAGACTATTAAGTAACAATTTTCACTCAAAGCAGGTATTTATACTCATCTACGCTTTTGTGGTAAACTTGATGAAAATAAAAACTATTATTTCAGATCACTGAAATGAAGTGTTTGCTTAATTAAATATTTAATCAAAACAATCTCTAGTCTTTCTGAGTTGGCCATAGAACTTTTAACTCCTACATAATCCTCTGCTCCAAACCATTTCTGTCATGGAGAGCTACACATTCAAAACCAAATGGTAACACATAACTTATCAGTAAGATTAATTCCATGTCTGAAGGAAGAAGACTTTCAGGGAAGAAAAATCTCTTACTTTGTGAAATCTTCGCTGTCTTAAAATTCACCGCATACGCAACTCGATCAAAGAGATGTTTCCATCAGCAATTGACCAACATACTCAACTGTTCGGCATCGTAAGGGGAAAAACTAACGGCCTGTGGTGTACTATTATCCACTTAAAACAAATTCCAGCCTTAAAACATGCAACAGCATCATAAAAATAAAAGTAGCACTCTTTATCATCTCGAACTACCAAAATGAACAGAAAGCTTGAAAGGGCTTACAGGGTGGTTTCCAAATATCCTGATGGAGGCTATTTACAGGTTAGTTAAGACTTTATTGAACGCCAAAATTTAAGGAATAGGAAAATGTAAATAACTGAAATTTAGCAATGGTTTTCCAGATAATGATCCAAGCATGGAAATTTTGAACAAGCCTTTAAATACCAACATGCTGATATGTATAAAATATAATGGTCTCTAACAGCCAGTACAAAAAGAATGGAAAAACATAATCAAGCTATGCTAAATAGAGCCTCCTGAGTTAGCAAACCAGATTTAACATAGCCTTCAAAGGGAAGCGTTACAAGAAAGGATCTTTTATTCAGACTTTTTTCAAATAAACTATGTCTGGATAGAAAACAAATTCAATCGAGCTTAAAATAAAGTTTTGCCATAAACTTGTAGCAGCTCTTCTACAGAATAACTGCATAATATAAACATTTCTAGAGTGTCTGATAAGAAGCGATGGTCACAAACTTGAATTTTCATTCAAGTATTAAGAACACGAACCATTTATGAGAAGACAGCACATCCCCAGCGGATATTATCATGTATTGAAAGACTGAAGGCACCTAGGTTAGATAAATGTCAATTCTGCATCTTCACTTGTGCTTTTCACCTGATACAGAGCACCCTGGGGAGTGATGTGGTAAATATGTAGCAACCATTATTTTTTTCCAGTTTTTCGCTTTCAGAAAGAATTAGGCTTATGGATTCCAGCTGGCAGAGAATTTGGGACAGGCTTTGCCGAACCAGTCTGTCTTTGCAAAGCGAGGAGTCTGCTGCTTTAGAAGAATTTGCTGGAGCCATGCTTGGTGACTACCTAGAGTCCATTGACAAGAAGAGAACAACAACTAAGCACTACCAAAGCTGGAATAGGAACTGGGAAAACCAGTACCTCCAACATTTGGGACAGAACGAGTAAAATGGCCAGTAGCAGATCTATCTGAACGAGCAGACTTACCAGAAGTAAAGGTAGTTTTCTGAGTTGGAAAGTGGGAGAGATGACAAATGCACCCACAGTCAGATACAACAAGAGCAGCATCGTTTCTTTAAAAAGTAATTAAAAATAATTAAAAAAAAAACACCTATTCTCATCGTTATTCTTGGTTTGTGTTTCTTGCAAAAGTTCAGTTTGGAGAAGGAGAATAAATCCTTACCGTTTGCACACTATGAGATAACGAGGACAAGCGACGCAACACTTTTAAGGTGCCAGAGTTGGCACTACTACATAAAACACGATTCCAGTATCTGACCATTTCACAAGATCCTCTGAGAGAGGGAAACCACACATCAAGCCTACTGCTGGTGCAACTGCCACCATAAAATGGCTTCAGCAAAGGCCAGACGTCCGGGTAGTTCAGGCAGTGGAAGGTATTACCCAGTGCTAAGGAAGTGCTGCAGCTTCCCAGGGCAACGTCCTTACAAAAGAGCAGCAGTAATTAGCACCAGTTCATTTGTCACTGCACAAGGAGATAAACCAAAGTTACAGAATGCTTCACTTTGCAACGCTGCTCTTCTTTTAACATAAAAACATGTTCTTTTTCATAAAATGCTATTTTCCATGATTTTTTTGAAGATAAAAGTAAAAATGAATAGGCATGTCAATCTCATGGCAACCATTTAGAATCATTTAGGTTGGAACAGACCTTTAATATCATCAAGTCCAAACATCCATTTATTACATACGTGGATCACGAGCAATTTTAGAATCTTTAGATTCAAGAAATTATCACCGATCACTTGACCTAATGCAGTACCAGGTAAAACGGAAAGGTCATTCATTACCTCTGAAGATATTCCATGTGGATAATTGACCAGAAGGATTTACTGCTGTCTAAAACAAAGCCAATAAATACTGAGACTCGGTATTTATTTCTTTCTTAACTACCTTGCTAGCATTTACCCATAACATCTATCCCAGAGTTCAGTCTCTCCAAAAGCAGACACCACCTTGCACCACATCCCATGCTGAGATCCATCCACCTTTGACTCCAGGTGCTCCTCTCAGGCATCACAACCTCACCCAGCTCTCGCTTCCATGGTTCAGCACCCCAGCGCCGAGAAGGACCACACAGAGAGAACATGCAGGGAGGTACTGTGATGATCCATGTATCCATCACCACATACTTTAATTACCATGACTGCTGTCCGAGAATGAAGACTAAAACCCAAAAAAGCTTAGCACAGAATCACAGAACGATAGGGCTTGGAAGGGACCTCTGGAGATCATCTAGTCCAACTACTCTAGTTCTGATGGTACAAAGCTTAGAAACCCATTGCTCATAACAGTAGAAAGGTCTGGAGCTCATGCAATTGGCAGTATGTTGCTCTTCTGTTGTGCCATTTATAAACGCATTCCTACTAAGAGACAATCCACTTCAAATTTTCTTTTCTTGTAGGCTTTTCTGGCCTCCTTACTGAATACTCTACTGAAAAAGAAAATCCTATTTTCCTTGAAAAACTAGTGTCATCCAACAGAGGGCAGGTGATAAATGAAGGAAATTACTTTTCAGAATCTTTAAAATGAAGATTAGAGCTTACATGACTAGATGAAGTTCACATCATGAGAGACCTTATTTCACCTCCTTAAGAATAAATATTGGACAAAATTAGCTTACTTTCCTCATTACTAGCAGAAACTTCTGCTGAGAAACATCAAACATTTATCCAAAAATGTCTGCACATTGCATATACTAAAGCTTTAATCTGGTCAATGAGAAAATTGCTTGATTTCACTGTCTTCTGAACTAAAATAAATGTAATTCTGTACGATACATGTGACTAACGGTAACTTATTCAAAATTCGGCCAAATTCTATACAGCCTACTGGTGATACGACAGCATGTTGAGTTACATTTGGGACATCAGATGGGCCCTGAACAACTTTACAAGGCATTGGTCAAAGGTTTTGCTTTGTGGTTGCAGATGTACATTTTGTATGCACATGGGGTTTAAGGAAAAGGTTACAACAGGTGAATTTTCTTATGCTAATTGTACTTTGAAAATAAACATTGAGCTTTAGTCCACTGCAGATATTTTTAGGGAATCTATACAGTAAGAAGGTAAGCAGAACATATTCTAAGAGTAAAGTATTAAGTTTTTAATCTTGGCTTACTGGCAGCGTCTTCCAGTTTTTCAAAATGAGTCTTAAGTGCCGATGTGACTTGTATAATTAAAAATATCTACAAGAGAACCTGCAGACCAAATGTAACAGTCACACTGTACTTTCTTCACATGGCATTAAAAGACTAAGTAGCACTAAGAGCACTTTCATCCGTAGTTGTCAGAGTATATTACCATAGATTTAGCATACTAAATGTGAAGCTTATCACTGTTTAATTTTATAAAAGGAGAAATAAAGTCATGTCTACATTAAGAAGTGTAGAAAGCTTTGCACTTATGCTGCTCTACACCAGAGCTGGACGTGAGTCGGTCCTGGTTCAGGACTGGACCTTTTTAGCAGGGCCTGTTGCGACAGGACAAGGGGTAATGGCTTTACACTAGAAGAGGGAAGATTTAGACTAGATAGAAGGAATAAATTTGTTATGATGATGCCGGTGAAACACTGGCCCAGGTTGCCCAAATTGATGGGAGATGCTCCATCCCTGGAGGTGTTCAAGGTCAGGTTGGACGGGGCTCTGAGCAACCTGATCTAGTCGAAGATGTCCCTTCCATTGCAGAGAGGTTGGATGAGATGGCCTTTAAAGGTGCCTTCCAACCCAAACCATTCTATAATTCTGTGCTTCAGAAAACACGCACCTGCATTAACACCATTACGAGTCAGTACCAGGATATTATGCCTCATAGAAAAGTGACGTAACTTGATAAGGATTGTACAGCGAATCAATCACAGGACAAAAAAAAAAAAAATAAATAAAAATCTTTTGTTTTGGTCCCACTCTGAAGTTCTGGTTGCTTTATTTATCATATGTCAAACAGAGCAACTGTTGTTCTAGACTCTCTTACAGAAATTACAGATAAAACGCAGTAACTTTTCCAATCATTCCTCCTACCCAAAGATCAAGGAATTTGTATAACCATTAAAAGTCATGCTGTATAAGCAGGAAGAGGAGACTTACAGAACTAAAGGAGTTGCTGCAAGCTACTACTAAAAGTTTAGATAGGTTCAAACAGCAGCTGCATAAACTCCTGGAAGAAACATTCATGGAGAGCTACTATAAACAACGACACCTCTAGCTCAGGAAGTCTGAACTACACATAGCGAGAGGTTAGGAAAGCATCCTGTGGAAGTATCCCTATATGTTTCCCCTTTTCTCATATTCCTTCCTTAAAATCCACTCTTGACCAGCACTGGAGATGATATAACAGGTTAAATGAAGTTTTGGTCTGATCCCAGTATAAAGTTTAGAGCCTTAGCCTAGATGCCTTGGGAATAAAGCTTTACATTTCTAATCCTACTGTTAGGGTAGGATTAAAACCTATTATTAAGCTGTAATTTTTTCTCACAAGGTATTCTTAATACAAGCTAGTTGATAGGCTATCCCATTCTTGTGTAATTGGTCACTACTGTTTTATGCTATTTACTGGTATTTCTAAACAGGATTAATTCAGCACTTCGTTTAGCTTAATGTACTTAAGCTTCTCCTCTTTAAACAAATGATGGAAGAACTGAAGCCAAGTTTTAAAACTTGAGTTACGTACATTTTCCAAGTTTGTGGAATACGTACTCTCATTAATATAGGTAAAATTTGGAGTACAGATTTGGATTTCATCTTCTCCCAAGAAATATTTGGGTCTCCCAGTTTACACCGGTCTGCTACCCAAATAAACTGGGTAGGAAACTGCAAGGAAACTTGCAAGGAAACTGCACCCCTGGCTAAGGTTCTTCTTCCGAATGTCCTAAAACATTGCCAGTTTTGAATTATTGTGTTACATATTATGACCAATGTGTTTAAATCAGAGCACAGAAACAGAACCTTCCCTTACCCACACAAAATTTTAATTTTATATTCATTACTTTTTAGCTAAATGCTTTACTAAGCATTTGAATGAAGAAGAAAAATTGTTAAGGGTGTTTTGGAAGTAGACACAAAACTAATCAAGCCTCATAAACCAGCATCAACCCCCCTTTTTGTGCTGTAATCCTGTTTGTTAAAATGCTTTCATAGAATCATAGGACAGTTAGAGTTGGAAGGGACATTAAAGATCATCCAGTTCCAACCCCCTGCCATGGGCAGGGATACCTGCCACTAGACCAGGCTGCTCCAAGCCCCATCCAGCCTGGCCTTGAGCACCTCCAGGGATGGGGCAGCCACAGCTTCTCTGGGCAACCTGTTCCAGTGTCTCACCACCCTCAGACTGAAGAATTTCTTCCTAATATCTAATGTAAATCTACCCTCTTCCAGTTTAAAACCATTACCCCTCACCCTATGGCTACACTCCCCCATAAAGAGTCTCTCCTCATCTTTCTTACAAGCCCCCTTTAAGTACTGGGAGGGACTATAAGGTCTCCCAGAGCCTTCTCTTCTCCAGGTGGAACACTCCCAACTTTGTCAGCCTGTCCTCAGAAGGGAGGTGCTCCTCTATTTCCAAACCCTCTATTTGCAGTACACTACAGAATCTTCCTTTTATTAAATATATAAGGTTCTCAACACCAATGTCGAAGTGTATTATAGCTTTATCTGACAAATCAATCTGGTAACAACACCAGATTCAGCCCTGTTTGAACGCTAGATGTTGGGAAACGTAGTATTACTAGATAAAGATATGAATATCTTCCAGATTTGAGTAAAGAACTGAGCAATTCCTTTAAGCGTGTTGTAGTGTCAAAAAGCAAAAGTCTGTAGATCTAAGAAAACGGCCTTTGAGGATTACACGTGCATCTGCTAGCTCAAAATTCCAAACCTAGGATGCTTACAGATGTGAGCTTCTTTCCCATATACATGGGGAGAAATAAAAAATAAATACTCCCTGAAGTCGATAAAACACGTGTCAGCACATCACAACAGAGCTAGGGGTTAGGACACCCACTCACTGAAGTCATGTCTATCTGACCACCAGGAAAGCACCGTGGTGTGATACCGATGACTGGGAAAAGGTACCAAACTGATCCCTTTCCTGCGGTGCAGGATCCTAGGCATCAGCCCAGGGTCAAGGGAGAAGCAAGAGCACTACTCTCTGCAGACGCCCAAGGTGTCGATACCAACCTGGTAGGGATGAGAGAATTAAAGGTAGGCTGAACGCACATCGCACTGAGAGCGTGACACTTTGCAGGTCTGAAAACTGTTACAGAATTAAACAAAGTGAATGAATTGCAACGCCAACAGCTCACAGTATTTGCAGCCCGGTTTTGGAAAAAAAAAAAAAAAAAAAAGAGCTTAAACAGACTTCTTCATATTAAATACAAGAATTCTTCCAGATACTAGAAAAAACGGTTAATAAAGCATTGGTTTGCAGCCCATTGGATCAATATGGGTTTTAAAAGTGAGAAATTGAAAAATAAACCCTGATTTACATTTAAGCGACGTTAAATTATTTCTCCTTACTTGTGGAGCAGGTCATGCCAACTACAGCAGGAACTTGAGGCGATGGGATTGACCTCGTTTAGCCTTCCACTTGTGCTTACGTGAACCTGCAAAACAGCAGTCTCTACTCTCACATGGCATCGACATGTCTACAATCTTAAAATTGCTTTTAAAATAAGAAAGAAATCAAATGAGCCATGAGAAAGTGGCTCTTATTTCTGAGAGCTCTGTTCTCTCCAAATGTTAAATTGAATTAACTCCTAACAAAAATAACTAACGATATATATAAAGCTGATGAGAAAACACCACTAAGGGCAAAGAAAAACATTTTAAGCTTCAACACGTACTTGTGATCTGCCACTCTAGAATACTTTCTTTCAAAGTACCATTTTTGGAGACAAATCATAAACCAAAGCTTTAGAGCTCACATATCAGTTAAATATTCATGTGTAACTGAGATTTTCACATTACTTTTGAAACACTGAACAGTATAACACCGCAAAAAATGAAGATTAAAAAGCTGATTACTTGTTACTACATTTATTTTCACAAGACCATCACTTTCAGTTTGCTAGCTGCTGTCCCCCTGCTTATCTGCAAATCGCCATCTTCTCTCTCTGTTCCCCTCCTCAAATACTCTTCAGAAACAGAGGGAATTCCCCTACGAAGGAGAAATTCTGTAACAATAAGAGGAATAAACATGAACTGCTTTACGGGAATTCATAAATAAAGGTTCTTGTGTTGCTCTTGGTAGGACTACAGCAATAGGATTCCGTAGAAAAAAAACAAATGCTTGACAAAGAAGAAAGGACCATTTTCCATGGGACTGAAACTATTCCAGAACTAAAGTGACTCTAAATTATTGAAGCTGTACACAGACTAACTTACCTGTGCTCTTCTTAGCCTTAACCAGTTCTTACCCTTAACGATAACGATTTTCAGATCTGATTTTACATATAGTGCCACATTTTCTGACGGTCTTTTGGCTTCAAATGTTCTCCCCGCTAGCATGAATCTCTAAGGAAGAGATTATCTCATGGATAATCCCAGACACCAGAAACTTTTCTCACATATATTTTTGCTTTGGTAATTTCAACGCTAAACTGCAGCAAAGTAGAAATACACCCAATTATCTTTTCAATATCTTACAGCAACATAACCAAGACGCTGGGCACTGCTCAAGTACAGGAGTATACATATCATCCTCCAGGTACCTACAGCAATAGGATCCACTGGTGTTTGCCATTTACCCTGAAGAAAGTAAGTACAGGCCAGAACGCGGAAGATTAAATAAACACGGGAACCAAAATGGAAGGAAAGATAAGCATACAAATGCTACTTTGTTCTGTTCCAAAGGTATCTCTCAATTTATCATAGAATCATCGAATGTGTTGGGTTGGAAGGGGCCTCTAAAGGCCATCTAGTCCAACCCCCCTGCAGTCAGCAGGGACATCTTCAACTAGATCAGGTTGCTCAGAGCCTCATCCAGCCTGGCCTTGAATGTCTCCAGGGATGGGGCCTCCACCACCTCTCTGGGCAACCTGGGCCAGTGTCTCACCACCCTCAGTGTAAAGAACTTCTTCCTAATGTCTCATCTAAACCCACCCTGCTCTAGTTTAAAACCATTGCCCCTCGTCCTATCGCTACATGCCCTCGCAAAAAGTTCCAAGCGGGAATTGTATGTGGTCCAGGACAGAGTTTATTAGCAGCCCAAGATTTTGGGCTTGTATTTATACAGATTCATCTCTTTTTCTTCTCCCTCTGAACACCTCCTCTTCTTCTCTAACCCAAATATTTAATACTCTCCACTTCAATCAGAAAGGTATTTTAACCATGCTTTTATCGCTAGCGCTCCCACTCTGGGACTAACTACTTCTTTCTTAGCCACAATCAGCTGCGATTATCACCTGCTTTGCCAGTAAGCACAGCACTAACTGTGATTTAAACGTATGATTTATACGGAAATAAATATTGTCCTCCAAAAGATCATTTGCCCCATCATAGTAATCACCTAGTTTTAAACGTCACTAAAGAAGTACATAACAATGAAAACTGATCAATGAAAAGGGATACATGATATATTACATACTAACAGTCAACAGCTTTCCTAACTAGTACTAATCCCACTTCCAGCTACTGATAATTTCCTACATTCTCTAAGTTTCTGAGTGCAAAGGAAACCTCAAAATTCAAAGCTTTCCAGGCATGTGTTCAGGATAGATCATTACACAGAGTCACAGCTGGGGAGGAGGGGAACACGGAACAGGAACAACAGCCTGATTTAAGCCCCCAAAGTCCAGTTCTGTTGGAGGGACGAGTGAAAAAAATTGCATCGCTGCTTAAACATAAGCAAAAGCATTAAACAAAACAAGGCAATAAAAGTGTTAATGTTCATCCTATTCCTGAGAAGTTTCTTAATCAGAACTAACTTCCAAAGTAGTATATGCTGCCCTTTATTTACATTTGTTTATACGAATAAGTATTTCTAGAAGGGGTGGGAAAGGATTGCTTCCAAATTAACAATAAAGTTGTATAATGTTGTATAATGCTTCCTTCACGTTATCTTCTTTCCCGTAACTAGGACAAAATCCAGGAGTTTCCACCTTGCGGGATTTATTGTCAATTAAATCTCATCATACCTGCACCACCGGAGAAAACAAAACTGCCACTCAGGAGCATTACTTACAAGCGTTTCAGCAATTTTCTGTTTTATTTTTTTTATTTTAACCGTTCCATATCTAGGTACTAGACAGTGCCTGACCACAAACCAGCCAAGTGCTGCAATTATTCATACTATTGGTAATAATCGTGTCTACATAGTTGCAGCATAAACCTGTAATTACACAGGCAGGATATCCCCAAGGCTTAGGAAACAGCATTAGTTTTACAATATGAATTTAACAAGCCGAAACTTATCCATGTTTGTAAAAAATATCAAGGAAAGCTTAAACGTTGCCAATTATAACTGAAAAACTAAAAATACAGTGGGGACAAAAACCAGAATGTGAGGACAATGCTCACGATCTTTTTGGTTTTTTTAAGGACACAAGGCTACAGAGGCATCCAATGGGATACAGACCTGGAGAGAAGAGGGATCCAGGAGAGCTGGCTGATTTTCACAGATCTCCTCCTCCAAGCTCAAGAATGGTCCATCAGGATGATGAGCAGGAGGAAATCAAGGAAAGGAGGCAGGAAGCCTGTTTGGATGAGCAAGGAGCTCCTAACTTAACCCAAACGTAAACTGTAAGCATAGAAGAGGTGGAAGCAGGGACAGGCGACCCAGGAGGCGTAGAGAAACATTGTTCAAGCAACGGGGTTAGGAAAGCCAAAGCCCACCTGGAGCCATCTGGTGACACAATGGGCATGGTCCGAAATACAGAAAATTTTACTTAAACATAAGGAAAAAAAAAAAAGAAAAGACACACACACACACACCCTTTTTTTTTTTTTTTTTGAGGGTGGTCAACCACTGGAACAGGTTGCTAAGAGATGTTTATGTAGTCTCCATCCTTGGAGATATTAAAAAACACGGCTGGACATAGTTCTGCACAATGTGCTCTAGCTGACCCTGCGCTGAACAGGCTGGTTGGGCTCCATGGCCAATGGAGATTCCTTCCGGCTTCAACTTTTCTTTTATAGCACGTCTAAGTGGGATCACTGTTCTGTCTTTTCCCCCCCAAATAATCGTTCCTTGCACTGTATATATCGGGCTATAATGATTAATTTTTGAAAGTTATCACAAATTAAGCAAGGAGTAGTCATGCTGATTAAATACCTTAATTTGTATCAACGAGGTCAAGAGTGGAATATACCTTTACTTACTAAGCCCTCTAAAGCATGGAAATTTTGTAGGAAAAAACACGACCACAGAAGAATACAGTCCGTTCAGGCTCCTACTAGGCATAGAAAGTTACATTTAAGGGAGCTTAGGAAAGCAGACCAGACAAAAAAAAAAAATAAAATATGTTCCTGCCCCAACAGATATGGGTGTTTGTGTACACACACATTGCTGAAACACGGTTTTTGCTTTAGGTATATTTTGAAAAGAGAAAGGAAGGCTTCATTCACCTAGTGATGAAAGAAGTTTCAAGAATACGGAATAATGGAACAAAAAGGACTAAAATAGGTACGAAATAAAAAAGGGGGCAGGTGAGGATGAGTAACATTTAGGAGCTAAGGAGCATTGATGCACACTCTCTAGATTTCTTAGTAATTTATGAAACATTGCTAAATACATTATTATCCTGAAGGCTGCGGCACGGGAAGACAAAGCAGATCTGACAGGCAAAGCCAGAAGCGCAGTGCTCACAAACTCTAGCTGACCGAAGAGGGCAACAAATTTCTCATCTTTGCATGTACAAGGGGGAGATGAAGTCGATGAAGTGCGGGCTGGATGAACAGTGAGGGGGGTTGAAGATCGTCTGAATGGTTAGGCCCAGAAGGCGGTGATCAGTGGAACAAAGTAATTAGTGGTGTACCCCAGGGATCAATAATGGGTCTGACTGCTCAACATCTTCCTTAACGATCATCTGGTTGATAATAGGGCAAGCTCTTGTTACTCTGGCCCTCGGGTTATCCAACAACGAAGCCTCTGAGTGGGCACCAGGCAGATGTCAGGCACCATGTTGCCTGTGGCCCACTCCATAGTCCTCTTCCACTTAGGCAATCAACTGGTGGTAGTAAGAGAAAATAAAACCTGAAGTTGTACCTGAAAGCATGTTTCACGGCTAAGTATTCTTTGACTGACAGTGACTTTCATTTTCTTTGGCTCTGTTCAGCTCAAACACATTTTTGTCCTTGACCAGTGAATGACCACTGCTCTGACGCAGTACAATAAAACACATGTTTTACGAGTACTTGAATTAGGTGCATTTGTGACGCATGTGAACATCAAAACAAAAAAATTAACCTTTGTTCACAGTACTGCAGTAAGAACCGAATCCAAGCAGCCCGTTTCGAAAAGATGGAGATAAACAGACCATCAGTTGAGTGTGAAAAATCGCCTAGCCAATTCAAAGATGAAAAGAAAATCATCTTTATCAGCAAGACTTGCAATAATACACTCGTCCCAAAGAAAGACCTATTAAGCCACACACCTATATATACCTGCAGTAAAAGTCACGCAATAAGAAATACACCTTTCACATATTTAAAAGGTGCTCTGATTTTTTTCTAATGCTGTCATTCCATCAATTAGCATTGACATTTATCGACTACCTATGACGAAGAGAGGAGAGAAGGGGGAGAGAGAGGGGAGAGGGGGAGAGAGAAGAAAAAAAATACAACAGGTTTGGTGTTAGCTCACCTTAGATCCAGGAAATCCAAAATAACTTTACATAGCATCTCTGTTTAAACAGCAGCATCCTCAAAAGTCACAAAGCATAGATGAATGTAAAAGCGTAGGGATGTATCATTGCCACTCTAAATGTCATTAGTATTGTCTGATGGTACACAAAAGCTGTCCTTTTATCTTCATTGGATTCTCCTCCAAAATTTGCAACAAAAGTAATATTAAAGTTGATAAAAATATACAGTTAGTAAATTCACCACAATAAGCAGAGTTTATTACGTGCCCTCCAGTTCCTGAAGTTCCGCAGGATCCTTTAAGAACGTTGGCATGGCTACGTTGTGTTATATGAAGAAAAATACTTTCCTATTTCAGGAAAACTATATGATTAAAAAAAATGTATTCCATTTTATCTAAGTTGAAACAACAGTAACAAGCAGAGGATTGTGAGTTTACAAAAAAAAAAACCAAACAACAACAAAAAAACCCAAACAAACAAAAAACCCACCACCCTATAAATTATTTCAGCAAAACGCATAACTTTCTCAGGGCTACCTGCTATAACTAGTACGTCCCATATCATTTCAAGAGGTGGAAAGAGAACATTAACCTATGTGTCATAAAGTATCTTGTACTAACTGCACTTTGGAATTCACTTTTTTTTTTTTTAAAACAAGTAATTGGTATTTGATATCAGCCTTTTTTAGTAAAAAAAAAAAGCCACACTGAAAGTTAAGAGATGAAAAATGAGTTTGTTTCTCTTATTTCATGAAAATTCTTCCAGTAGACAGCATTTAAAAGATCCTGAAACTGACCTTTAAAAAAAAAAAAACTAAAAAACCAAACAAACGGAAAAATGTAACGAAGTTAAGAAAGTAAACTATCTTTAACAATATATATTTGGTCCCTGATACATACGCACTGCCCAATTTTGCAATTTCTGCTTAGGGCTCAGGTATCTGGCTCACCATAAAACAGATGGCGAGTAAAGCAACGCACCAGAACACGGCTAAGCCGCGCGCGATACCATGGAGTCCCAGCCCCCAGTTCACAGCTCCTTTAAAGCACAGCTTCTGCTCAAGCCTTCCCACAAGATACACGCTTTGGTGAGTGGTGTAACAGGAGCAAGTTCTGTTAAATCCCAACACAAGGATACAAACAAAACGTTGAGAAATCCTACATAAACCCGCTCCGAATTTGCCAGAAGATATGATGCTGTCCTTCACTGAAGATCTGCAGATAAATTCACACGGAGGATTTGGAACAGTATCGAAATGGTGCTTCAACCCCAAAATCTTTCTGAAACTTTCACGAGCGTTTCAGTACCACACATGTTGCATTTATACTTAACACCATTTATAAAACCAGATCAAAAACATTTCTAAAGGAAACCAACTTCTATAAATCGGATTTTACAAGAATTTCATTCTTGCAAAATTACACGTGTAACGTACAAAAATCCTGCGAGAGAACAAATTGGTCTTACCAGACTCATTTTTGTCATGTTTTAAAACCACTATCTTGATACACGAGTAGTTTCTCTCTATAGCCTGACGTTCTGCTGCACGCTATAAAGCGAACACAAAACTGCTGAAGAATCACCTCACTTGTGTTAAGATCTTTTTTTTCTTTTTTTCATATTAACCCCTCCACTTTCTATTGGGCGCTCCTAACTGCCTCAGAAATCTTTAGAGAGTATTGAGAGACAAATTACTATTTAATTAAAAGAGTTTTAAACCTCTTCAGTGCCGCGGACGGTAAGCACGCAGCAGTCCTTCTAATATGGGTAGGCATCTATGCGACGGAGTTTAATTTTTTAAAGCACCGAGGAGTTTTGTGATGTGACAGGTGCCAAAAGGGACTACCCTAAGGTACCAAATTCTACCTGACTACCACTTCCCAGCACTGAAATAGCATCACAAAAATCTTCCTTTACTATCACTTAGGTCAATATGGAAATATTCAGTATAAAAAGGGTATCAACACAAGAAACTAGTAAATGACAACCACAACCTACAGGAAAAAAAGAAAAAAAACAACAAAAAACCAAACAAACCACCACCAACAAAACAACTTTAAGGCTACAAGGATAAGCTTCAAGATGCTATGCTGAACATAAAGCAAGAGTTTACGCTAAATACTAATACATTTCAAAGCATTTCAGTAGTGATTCGGAAAATATTAAAGTAATTCACAGTTCCAGGTAGGTGATTTTTTCCTTATCTTCTCATTCTGTGAGATGCCTGAGTGACTGGGAACATAAAAAATACTCCAGGTTAACCGAACGTAAACAAACCTAACCAACTGCAGTTTTTCTTCACTTCAAGGAAAAGCTATTTTTCCTGAAATTTCTGTATTCAATTTTTAACTTCTTTTACAAACGACTACAGACTGCTTCATGGAGCTGATCTGCAGAAAGGCTGCTGCTACAGCTCTGGTACAATGGCTTTTTATGGAACTGGGCACTGCCCAGTTCCATAAAAACGTAGAAATAGTGGTTTAGTAGACATAAAGCCCTTCTTATTAAGATGGAAATAGCCAAACACAGTAGGCGTCTTGAAGAACTCTGTCCTAAACTCCAGAATGTGAAAATTTCTCTCCTGGGAATTTTCAAGATTTAGGCATAAGGACAAAGAAATACTTCTCGATAAAATAAAATAAAAAAAAAAAAAAAAAGAAAATCCCACTATAATTAACCCAACGAAAAAAAAAAACTCATAGCAGATTTGAGAACAGCAAGGACTTTAAATAACACTGTAAATAAGGTGCTGATCCACACCTTTTAAATACTTGTGAATATGAACTTTAACCATTAAAAACTTGAAGAAAATAAAGCCAAGATTTCAAAGCAGATTTTCAGAGGGCCTTAGGGTCAATATTGAGTTTTTATGGGGCCACCAAGCTCTGCCTTTGCATGCATGTGTGTGGCATGGAGGAGGGTAATAGAGAGGAATCTGTGGAACTAAAGAGATTTAAGATATCTTTAAATACTTATTTATGATCTCCAACTTCTAAGAAGTTGGGACTGTTGATACAGACGGGAGAAAAATGCTGGCTTCTGAGATGGAGTGGGATGGAGCTGTGATCAAAAGCTCTTCAGGATAAATATAAATATTTAATACTGCCTTCCTTAAATTAGCAGCGACTACCACCATAAACTTTCTGAAAGTCTTAGGGCAACAGTTAATCCAAAGAGTTTCACCTATGAATTCAGAAAGCTAAAAGGAAAAATATTAACATCAACTAGCACTACCATATTGCGACAAAATGCACAGATACACTCGCTTTAAAGGGAAAAGCATACTCCTCCTTCTAAGCCTGGCAGTCTTAAAACATCAAAGGTTAAAAAGTATTTCTTGGTATGTACATACCCGTCAAACATAAATCTCAGCAGTTTATACTGTTCTTTACATAAATGATTTCTTTTTCTTGCCAAATGCTGCATTCAAAACCCACTGCGTGAGCCAACAGGTGTACCTATTCTAAAATGAACTAATCCGTCTGTGCAAGGGTACTGACACCATGTGTACAAACTTCGCGATTTTTACTATGGAATTTGTACAGTTAACAGGAAAGAAATAATTTGTGCCTGTGACTCTTTGGTTTATGAACATAAATAAATATGAAGGAAAGCTAAAGATGGAAAGGGAATTGGATGCTCTTTGGTTCATCCTGTTGAGACCTAAGAATTCCTTCTTTCCCCGTTTTCCTCCTTCCCTCAAGCATCTATTTTTCCATAATCAGTATGTAACAAAGTCAACAACTAGTGCCCAAGGGCTTGGCTCTCAACCTGTACTCCACATAATACTGCAGAAAGAATGGAATTTGGGTATAAACACAATCATGTACCTTTTTCACTGTTTCATTCAGTTAAATGACTTAGAATCATTGGAAAACTACAAAAACATTCCAAAAAAGAACACCTCCAGCAAGCTTGCTTCTGTTTTTGAAGACAGAATACGGTGTAAAGACTTTGTTTCAGCCCTCCATGGAAAACAAAGACTGGCTAGTTCTTGGGAAATAGCAGAGTCCAAGCCATTGCCCAGGTACATGTTCAAGGGAACCAGATCGCTCCATAAGTGAACGAGCTTTTGAATGCATTCGTCAGGCACACAGAAGCATGAAAGTGTACAAATTAGAAGAGATAAAACAGTACAAAGTGTGAAGAAATAATACAAAGACGAGTATCACTTTCTCCTGGCCTGTCTCGTACTTCTAAAATATCACAGGTCTCCATTCTGAAAAGTCTTAGCGGCACTTTTTTTCTTCTTCTCTTCCATGCCTGTGTCCAACTCTCATTCAGTAGATCATTTCCATATAATATCAAAAAAGTTATTCCGTTTATCCACCTGAGTTTTATTCAAACCAAGTGCTAACAGATATTCTGAGTATTAGATGCTACTACCAAAAGATTCCACCGTTATTCTTCCCTTAGCACTACTTATGGGCCAGTTCCTTACCAAGCACAAGGTCATTCACTGGCCAATACGCTAAGGGACAGACAGGCAACCCTGAAACTTTAAATCATTTTAAAAAATAGTGAATTCCTACCCATAAACCAATTTAATTCTTTTCCAATCCCTTCATCATTAATTTTTACATACTGAAAAATTACCACAGGAGCAAAGAGTCCCTACCGTTCACCAGTCCCGGCATCTGCTGAACCTCGGCATCCTACAAGAGAAACAAGCAGCCGAAATCTGCAAGGTAACTCATGGAAGTTAACAAGGAATGCAAGGCACACAGCAGCATCTCAGAATAAAAACTCAAATGAAGAGAAGAACTCATATAAGATTAACTGGAAGACTGTATTGTCAGTGCAGTATTAGTGGATGAAATTGCATTCTGCATGCACTAATTACCCACACTGTTCTTAAAGGAGGCGAACATCAACTTCATGGCAAAATTGATCTCAACAAATTTTTTGAGTTTTTCATCAGTGAAAAATGAAGTTGTAACTCAAGGACTACTCCAAATTGATTCCACTTCACAAACAACTGGATCTGTTTACAGCGTGATGGTACTTAACCAATGCAGCTATCCACAGAAAGGCGTATGTTCCAGGGATCATGCTCCTGATCCCTGGATCAGATGAAGTCGATTCTCTGTCTCCTTCCCCAAACTCTCCTGAGAATTTCTGACTACCTCTTTCACCATTATTTCCAAAACTTTAGCGCTCTCCAGATGGGTCTAAAGCTTGCTCCCTCATTCACGCTCAAGATTAGCATTGGCCTACAGCTTTAACATCTTCAGTATAGGGTTTTTTTTAAGAAAACAGATGATAAACATGTTTCTATTATCGTATGGTCTATCTGCCAGCCTTTCCTTAATGACTTGAGAACCACAAGCTCATTAACATCCTATCAAAGAGATAAGAGACCCAAATAAAATTAAGTCCTTCTATAGCTTAGGTTAGAACAAACAAATCAGCAGCTAGACAGAGAAGAGAGATCCAATAACAGAATTCCCAATGCTAAGGGAGGGGCAGGCATTACTCTTTATCCATTTCTTTAAAAGTTTGGTTCACCTGCCCAGACTTTGGTAGATAAACATTAGATATCTGTATTTACATTAACATTAATTGTCCCACACTCTCAGAATAGAAAAATAAGCAACTCAAGAGATTCGCTTTATCCGAAGACAGCCTAGATGAATGATCTAGTAGAGGGTTCCTCCTCTCTGTCATAGATCAGACAGTAAACTGCAGAGGTATGAATTGTTTGTATTTGAGTTGACTTATCTAGATCCATCTCTTCTACCTCAACTTACTTTTAGACAGTACCAGGATGCAGCTTTGTTCTTCCCAGATCCAAATAACTGTGTCCTGGTCCATACTCACAAATCCAAGGTTGTAGAGTAAAACAAGGTCAATGGTGCTAATACACAGTATCTACTCATAAAGCCAAGAATGACCCAAACTAGAAAACAAATGACAAAGAGTGATTTATTTGTGGCATTATAGAGGAATTTCAAAATAAGGAGAGAAAAAAAAAGCCGTCGCTCAGAAAGTATTGGGAATGATGCCTGAAGATGATGTTGCTCAGAAAGCATCAGAAGAGAACATACTTCCCGGTAGCAGAGAGAAGAAAGTCATGCTTAGAGAGTCCTATTTTCACCCTTCCTGATTTTTTTTTTTTCCTCTACAAGAACGCTTTCTTACAGCAAGAGGCTACCCCAAACACATCTTCTATAAAATCTTGATTTAGTCCTTGCTTTTGTTCTGACATTCCATTGACGTGACAGTCATTACGTGCCTTTGCACAAAAAGGTGAGCACGTGTAACTGGATGTGTCATTCTAAAACTCATTTCCACACTAACATCATTTCTACCTATAGACACAACCTCTCCTCAAGTTAACAAGGAAATATTTCAAAGAGCTAGAAACAAGGGCAATCACCTCCAGACGACTTATTATGTCTCATCCAGTTCAAATGCAGTATCAGAATACATCCCTGTCGCTTGTACAAAATACAAATGGAATAACTTAAATTAATTCTATGCCATACGCTACCTGAAGGCTACTTTCTGGTCACAAAGAAATGCATTTATTCACATGAACAAAAAAAATAAAGATTCGTTGACCTTCTCCAGCAATCAGAAATCTGAAAATGTTTTCTTTTCCTGAAAGTTTGATATTAAGGCAGGTGGCCAGATTAACTTACAGTATTAGTGAATGCAGCTGTGCTCAAAACTTTAAGTTTTATGGCAATTTAGAAGAGTTGAGCACAGCCTTAACAGTGACTTTCATAGATACTTGAGTCACACTCTCTTTTTTGTTGCATTCCATTGCTGGGCCCTGGTTTAAAGTATGTGATGATCCCTATAAAAGAAACATTACTTAGGTTTAACTACATAAAATGGATCCAGAGAATGTAAACAAAGTTCCTTTTATTGTAACCACAATTTGATTCCATTAAGCCCAGGAGCGATATGTATGGGCATACATCAGAATAATTTATTTTGCCTTTGGAATTCCTGCACCACCTTGACCCCAAGGACCTCTCATGCAGTTCTACTTCTAAGAAAACTTAAACAACCTAATTAAACAACAATTAAAAAAAATTAAATCTCTCTTTTCACATTAGAGTTTCGAGGAATGCTGCAACTGAAATCTCCACATCACATTCTGGTCTTTTTTTTGTTGAGAAATGACACAACTTGTCTGTTCTTAGAGCTCCCTTCTCCACCTCTCCTTTTTTTGCCTTCTGCTTTTCCCTTCACATTTTATTCCCCTCTCTTCCCTTCCATCCAGCCTTCCTTTCCATTCTTCAATTCTTCCATCAACATCTCCTGTCCTATATCCTCTCTTCTCACCCTGCTTCATCTACACAAGTCTATGCACCTGTTTCAACCTCTGCCAAGGGTTATAGGTTGGGCCACTGGAAAATCTGAAGATGATGTGGTGGGTTGACCCCCGCCAGCAGCTAAGCACCCCCATACCTGCTCAATCCCTCACCTTCCCCCCAGTCCACACTGGCCCCACAATGGGACACCATCCCAGCACCTTCCAGTACTAGAGACTACAGGCATTTAACGTGATGTGGATTACCTAAACACATGGGGGTCCATTCAAACAAAACACAATTTGATATATATCTCAACGTAAAGCTACATATTTTAGAGAAAAATACACACCGTAACTGCAACATGCACAACACTCCAGAAGACAACACTGAAAAGAAGTGAAGATTTAGAGCAGATATTCAATTTACTAGCAGTCCCCACTACAACAATAATTGCAAAATGTTTAATGAGATCACCAGACGTAAGACTGCAAAGTTATTTCATCTCTCTATGCCTCATTTGCGATGCAGATATTAAAATCCTGTGCCCAGTCCCAGGATCCAGTTTTAAGAGATAAAAGATATAAGTTACTGACTAGAAAATATAGCAAAAGACAGAGAGAATCCAACTTGTCTAGCTTAGTGAAAATCCCATCAAAAGGTGACTCGATATCCTAATGAAAGTATATTTCCTGGAGGAAGAGCATGGAAGAGTGGAGACAGCCAGAGTGACTGGAAATCAACATCAGACACATTCAAATTCGATTTAATACAACTACTTCTTAAGTGATTGAGTAATTAATTCAACAGACTACTAAGAGACATAGTAAATTCATTATCTTTTCATCATTTAAATCCATTTTGGAATGTCTAAATACATTTTGGAAGAAAAGTTTGAGTCAAACATTTACTAACGTTTTTGGTGGAAGTACTTTTTAACAGGGACAACTGATAGAACAGGTTAGAACAGATAACCTAAAATACTTCTTTGGCCTTTAAATGCACAAACTGAAGGCACATCCAATGGCTGAGTTAGAGCGCAAGGAAGCCTGAGAGATCCATGGATTGATTAGAAGAGAATCAGAATGAATGCAAGACTGAAGTTCAAGGAAGTGAAACACGGTATTGCTTGGGGAAATCAAGTTGTACAGAGGAAATAAGTAGGAGGAAATATGTATTGGGTTACCCAGAACATGCAAAGGAAGCACCTCGTAAATATGGCAACTAAATGAAAAGGTGGTGGTAAGGTCTGCTTTCTGTGGAGAAATAAAGACGACGATGCAGACTGACAAGGGAGAGAAGCAGGAGGACACGACCCAAGTGACAAGAACTGCTGACAAAGTATTTGCGAACTGGAAACAAACTGCTTAGAAATCATAAAAAAAATTAGTAGCCAACTTAGTAATATCTCTATTATTGCATTACGCATTTGATAATTTTGGCATATGTAATAATCTCAAGAAATAGTAATTTTTATGAATTATTTTTTCTTTAAAGAATAAGACTAAAGGGTGTTTTCATGTAAATCAAAGTAAGCAATTGTTTACTTAGTTTAAGTGTCAAGCAAAACAAGCAAATTTAGTCAGAAAACGTGTTAGCAATAAACATATAAACAAAGGTTTCAAAAGTTCCCACTGAATTTACTAAGAACTGGATCAGGCCCAAACTAAATCTAGCGAAAATTAAATCTAACAAATTAAATTAAACTATCTGAAAAACCCACCCGCATTTATTCTTCAAAAAGTAGTTAGGCTCGTTTGGATAGCTCTCCGCATCTTTAAATCTTTCTCATTTTTCAAATACTAGTGTCCGCATTTAGAAACCTAGATGGAGGTGGACTCATTTGCAAAAGTGCTGAGCGTTTGCAATTTGCCACGAAAACAACGTGAAGTGCCAGAGCTCCGCACCTACCAAAGTCTTCCCGCGTTTTCCGTGGATGTCCAAATATGGGTTCATCTACCAAACTTCAGGCACCCGCAACTGAAAAATGTGGCTTTTGTTGATAATTCTATTATTACATATTAATTTTTATTGCTTTGATACTGTAATTGTAGTTATTACTTCAGCATCTCTCCTACACTACGCTGTCCTGGGATAATCACTGGTTTAAATGTCAGCGGACCAAACTGTTTTCATTCATTCCAATATTTCTTTCACATGTTAATACTTTTTAAATTAAATCATTCCCCCTAAACTGACATCACAGATTTAACAGTTACTTCCTGATTAGAGAGGAGAGGAAGATGAATAACTGAGACTTTTCAGATATATAAGAGAAATTTTTCAAAGTATACCTCTTGAACCCCCAAATCCCAACAGTTAAATAATTATAAACCAGATAGGTCTTTACACAGAAGTTTTATCATATAATTACGATGCTGATCATTTAGAGCTATCCAAAACGTCTCCAGCCTTTTTAAACAGCTAAGCAAAGTTATTTTTAAAATCAAACATATGTGCTTTTTTCTGTTTATGTCTTCGGAAAGAACATTCTGTATAATGAAAAACATGACCAAATTTTTCACAGTACATCACTATAAAACCCTATAATTGACTTTTTGGGTTGGTTTACTCTATATCTATTTTTGTCCATGTAGAAAACAGCAATGATGTGGCGAAAAGACCAAAATGTAGGTCCCATTGCAGGATAAGGCTCCATCCTGATTAGTGAAGAAGTATCATGTTTTCCCTGGGAAACATGCCCATTTTGTAAAAGGGAATTCAGTCCACATGAACCTCCTCTTTAGGAAAAAAAAAATAAAAAAAAGAAAAGAAAAGAAAAAAAAAAATCAGTCCTTTTAAGCAGCACAGACTCTAGTGATTGCTCTCGGCTTTGGCGGAGAATGACTCAACAAAGCTTTTCCATCAACCAGAATGCAACTCTGCTGATTAAGTTTATTATAAGTTGTCCCGATATGAATTTCCTGCTTTTCAACAATATTCTTCAAAGCTTAGAGCTAAGATTCGCGTGTATTATTATTTTAGCTCAACCTGAACTGACAAAATACTTAACGTCAACTATTTCCTTTTTCCCAGAAGAAATAAAATTTCTAAAACCAACGCAAATCCAGGTAGGGTGGCAAGAACAGATTCACCATTGCAATTGCTACTGAGATGACTATGTACCCAACTCAGTACAAATAAAAGTCAACTTGAAATAATAAGTTAGAACAAACAAATACCTGCACTAAAAGAATTTCTCATTTTAAGTATTACCCACCCACAAAAATTAATTTAGGTTATGCATTTGATTTTACACGTTATTCTCATTCCTCTTTGAATGGCCTTTTAGCTCTATTATTCCAGATTACTCAAATGCCCCAATGACAGAATACAAAGAAACTGCGCAGACACATTTCCACAGGAGTTCCCATGCCAAAGGAAAAAAAAAGAAAAAATCTACTTCTTTCAGAGTTAATGAAAATACATCACATGGCATTAAACTTTGACTTGAAAGTTTGAAGAAAATACTGTTATCTTGCCAATTGTTTAACAGCAAGATATGCCATACTTGCTCTGAGGTAAGTCTTAGAGAAATTGAAGATGACATCTAAATCACAGGTTTGCGAAACAGGGCACGTACCATCCCCAGGCAAAAAGAGGGGACAGGTTTAAGAGGAAAGGTAAGTTATTTCCTTGAGCTCAGAGACTACGTTAAACTGCAGCTGCAGTCACTAATACTAGATTCTCATGGAAAAACTGGCGGCTCATGGCCTGGATGAGCATACGATCTGCTGGATCAAGCACTGGCTGGATGGGCGGTCCCAAAGAGTGGTGTTCAATGGAGTTAAATCCCGCTGGTGGCCAGTCACAAGTGGTGTCCCTCAGGGCTCAGTGTTGGGACCATTTCTGTTTAACATCTTTATTGATGACCTTGATAAGGACATAGAGTGTATCATCAGCAAGTTTGCAGATGACACGAAGCTAAGCAGGAGTGTCGATCTGCATGAGGATAGGGAGGCTCTACAGAGAGACTTGGATAGATTGGACTGATGGGCCAATGCTAACGGTATGAGCTTCAACAAGGCCAAGTGCCAGGTCCTGCACTTGGGCCACAACAACGCCATGCATCACTACAGGCTTGGGGCAGTGTGGCTGGAGAGCTGCCTGGCAGAAAAGGACCTGGGGGTTCTAAGTGACAAGTGGCTGAGCATGAGCCAGCAGTGTGCCCAGGTGGCCAATGGCATCCTGGCTTGTATTAGAAATAGTGTCACCAGCAGAAGGAGGGAGGTGATTGTCCCCCTGTACTCAGCACTGGTGAGGCCACACCTTGAGTATTGTGTCCAGTTCTGAGCACCTCAATACGGGAGAGATATCGAGGTGCTGGAGCGAGTGCAGAGGAGGGCAACGAAGCTGGTGAAGGGCCTGGGACTGTTTAGTTGGAGGAAGAGGAGGCTGAGGGGAGACCTCATCACTCTCTACAGCTACTTGAAAGGACACTGTAGAGAGGTTGGTGCTGGTCTCTTCTCACAGGTAATTAGCGATAGAACAAGAGGGAATGGGTTCAAGCTGCAACAGGGTAGGTTTAGGCTGGACATTAGGAAAAAATTCTTCACAGAAAGAGTGGTCAGACACTGGAATAGGCTGCCCAGGGAGGTGGTGGAGTCACCATCCCTGGATGTGTTTAAGACTCGTTTAGATGAGGTGTTAGGGGATATGGTGTAAGGGAGAACTTTGTAGAGTGGGGTTGATGGTTGGGCTCAATGATCCCAAGGGTCTTTTCCAGCCTAAATGATTCTATGATTCTCCCATGATTTCAAAGAATCTAGGGTCTGATCCCAAAATCAGAAGTTCCAATAAACCAGTTTACAGTGCTGGAAGTCAGGTGTCGTTTCTCTGTTGAGGGGAGAGTCTCTTTAAAGGGCTGCTCTCACAAACCCAGCACCTACAGGAGACGATCCCACCCCAGCCGAGCCTTGCTGAATTGTTTCCACAAGCAGAGATGCTGATTTATAAAAGTGAATGCAGGAACTGTTTCAAAGATGAAACGTGATGAACGTCATAGAAGACCTTAGGATTGACTGATGGATTGTTTCTGTTTCTTTGGGGTTTTTTTACTTACTGAAGGAAAAAGAAAGATGACAAAGCTTGCCCTAACAAAATAAAAAATTCTTAGTTATTTGATAGGTTTTAATGATACAAACATTATATGGAAATGTAACAGAAGTAAACAATCAAGCTTAACTACTAGATGACCTTTAGAGGTCCCTTCCAACCTGACACATTCTATGATTCCATGATAATAAAGTGGTTGCACTCTAAGAAAAAACAATTAATTCAGAATGTTTAAAAAGAAGAAGAAAAAACATATCTGAGGTTTAGGTCCAGCTAGGCAGTCTAGAAGAGCAGCTTTGATGTCAATAACAACACTATTTTACACCATTCAGACAAAAGAATGGAAAAGTACTTTAAAGACCTGCCCCAGGGACATACTCTGCACAACAAGTACAGCAGCACACATTTACGGCAAAGATTCTGACAGTAACATCAAAGTAACAAACTGCACTTCACGGCCTCGTTCTCCACCAGTTGGAGTATGAAATACTTACCCCACGGGTGAAGCATGATGTTTCTGAGGGGACCAAATATCTACATATAAGTCAGCCTACACTTCCTCCAAAGGCAGGGGAGAGAAACATGTTATGATTCACCTGGTTGATTTTAGACTCTTAATTTCAAGTGAATCACTAACTAAAATGGCTTATTTCTTTCTATTGGCTACAGACACAAAGGTTACGCTTACTCTCCCAGGTGCATATGCTGACAAGGCAGACACATGAAATTAATGAAACTAATCCCTCTTGCAACAACTATTTAGCCATAATGAACAGGAAGATAAGATTCATGGGTGGGTAACACAAGAAAATGACAATATCTACTTAGAGTTACAAGAGAAGTTTCTGCCATCAATGAGAGGTTTCCCCCCAAGGAGGGACATGCACTTCAACAAGACCCATCCTTTATCCAGGGGATGCTGCAATGAGAACAAGCAAGGTTCAGACGTACGTGCTCCTGAAACTCCAAGGCAGTGAAAGCAGTTCTTCACCAACAGACCCAGAAGGTCTCGGAACCAGAACTGCCCCAGTATGTTTATCTAGAGGGCGAAAACATTCTGGGTAACAGAAGGATTCAGAGGGGAAACACACTAAACCTTTCCCCTTACCCAATGGAAAGACTGAGCTCAGTTCTGTGCTTACACCAAAGACATTTCTGTTGAATTCACAACACAATCTATTAACCTGTGGATATTTTTATTACTGAAAATAGCATAGTAAATCTCTCACTTGTCGATATCAGTCTGAAATAACTGAGATCGTTTACCTAGGTGGTGGGTAAAATACTGAATTATTCAATGAACATGAGATGTAAGCACCATAAGTCAAGAGAAGGGTTACAAAACTATTCCCTCTGTCAGTGTAGAATCATTCGACGATACCACCAAACCCATGAGCTACCATATGATCCTGCATCACCTGTATGTCATGGCCCTGACGGAACGCAGAAGGACTTCATGGAGCCTCTTTATTCTCTCAAAGTTGAGTTCCAAGGAATGGAAATGCTTCTAGAACATAGCCCAGCTCTCAGATTATCTACTAATTGAAAGAAATAATCTTCCCACAGAATATACTTATATTGTATAACTCATTTGCAGTTGCTGATGTTGAGGACGAGTTAACAAGACAAAGATACGCAAAGGGTGGCTTTAGAAAAAACTAAACGGGAGACTCTACAATTTCCACTAACCTGCCTTACCAGTGTAGCATCCACCAAGATTACAGCACAGTCGCTATTTAAAACAGTAAGATAAACGCTGAGTATCCCTCTCCAGCACTGCTCATGGTGTTAAGAAACAAGACTTATGCAATTGCACTGACCAGGCATCTACCGCCCTCATCCCTCTTCATTTTGTCAAATGTTGCTGAAACGGGCCAATGAGCGAAGGGGTAATAGCGATGCAGAAGTTCTGTAGAAATAAAGTGTTGTGTAAAGAAAAAAGCCTTAAATCTGCCGTGATCCAGCTCCCTTGCCAAATCAAAGCAGGAAAGACTAGAGCTGAAGCTTCTGGACAGGAGAAAAAGTACGACTCGAATACCAAGAAAAACAGGCTCATTGAATAATTTGTTCAATGGTTTTATAACTGAACGCTTACATGGACAACAATTATCCGTTAGTACCCAAACATGTCCTGGATCCTTGAGAGCTTGTATTCAAATATGTTTTGAAAGAAATACAAACCTCATGATCTGAGGTTTAAAATTTTATCTCAGTATGAAGGATTACAATGAGACCTTCTCGGAAAGCTGATTATCCCATGTATCTACTGCAAAGCTTCTTTCATCTTTCTCTAAAACATGTGCCGATGGCCATAATACAACACAATACCTCACGTTAAAGTTGAGTTTAAAAACTCCTAAATTCCTTTTATATAAAACTTATGAAATATGCTTGTGTTTCAGAAACTTAAATCACTAACTGATGGTCGGGTGGTTTTTCCCCGCCCCTATGAGCAGGCTATTGCACAGCTGCCCCCTTTCACAATTCTTATACTTCTTTCTCAAGTAACCAATTCTGGCCGCTGCTATAGACAAAATACTGAAATACGTGAACAAGAGACTCAATATTGGTTTGTTACAACAAGCCGCAAATTCCTCCTGATTAAACACTTTGTTTACATTTTTAAAAAGCTATTTTCTTGCTGCTTTTGAAAAAAAAAAAAAGTATTTATATTTGCACGATACTAATTTGAAAATACTAATGATGCCACACATACCTCTATATTATGCTACTCGTCTTGCTCAATCCACATTCCAGGCTTTTCCAGAAATTAGCAAATACGTCTGGCTACGGTGTTTTCAGTTTTACATGCTTGCAAAATATTCACACTGCTACAACAGTTGAGCAAATAAAAAAAAAAAAAAGTAACAGCATTTTGGCAAAAATCAAAATGAATTTGCTACTTGAGAGGGTTGGGTTTGGATTTTTTTTAACTAGTCTTATACTATTACGGTAACATCGGACACTTAAAAGGTTTGTGAAGTCTACGCCTTAAAATAAATTTGTCCTTTTAAACAAGAAAAAGGTAACAATTTCACCTCAAATGTCCTTCTCGGCCACACGGTAATGCCGGCCCACTTTCGCTGCACGTTCAGAGAAGCAGGCATGGACACCGCGTAGGCTGTCCCCCAACAGCTTGTCAGGCAACAAAACTTCCATCCTACCAGCCCCGCTCGGTAAAGTAAGTTCTCAAAATACAAAAATACATTTGACAATTGCTGACCTGAATTTTCAGTGTCATTTGAAAAAAAAAACAAAAAAAAAAACAAAAAAAAACCCCAAAACCAAACCAACAGACCCCCTTAAAAAGTTTTTGAGGGGATGAAGGGGTTCACAGGCAGGCGGGGGAGAAAGAAGTCTCCAGTGAAATATGCCTTACAACAGATACTCCACAACAAATCTCAGAACTATAGGTAGGAAAAGCAGCTCAGTTACCTTGTTCTCACACTGACAGAGGCATAGGCTTTTAAATAATCACATGGCGATGCAGAAATCAACAGTCAGGCCACAAAAGTGCTACCTCACAAAACTCTTTAATGGATGAGAAAGAGGAAGGGGAAGTTAGAAATTTTTACCTACTACCTCTGGAAATAATCAGGGTTCAGGGAACACGGGACAGAGTTTTATGCAACCATTAAAGAACCGCATACAATATGTGTGGTCCTTCTGTAATCCAAAAACACGGTATTGCCGCTTTGAATAGAGTTCTGAATCTACTTCGGATGTGATTAGATACATTTGCACCAATCAACCTTTCGAAAGGAAGCTTTGATTTACTAGTCTACCGTGTTGAAATGTTTGAAAAAGAAAACATTAAGTGTTTGAATATAATCATCATAAATCTGTGACGATAGAAGGATAAACCAGTCCAGATGGCAGTGTGATAACATTTTGTGTTTCTCATCTATAAAAAGACGTATAAAGTTCACCCTCAGGCATACATAAAAGCTTGGTTGAAATCTAAAACGATAAATGCTGGATTGAATACCGAAATAAATAAATAAAAAAATCTCAAATAAACGTTTAATAACAAATACACATATTATGGTTTCAGTATATTTTGCCTGTCTATTCTGTTAAGATTTATTATAAATTATCATCCATAACGTTATATTTTGAAACTTTACTGGGGCTTTTTCATTATTAAGCACACCTTAAGGCTTAATTGTGTTCGTACCCGCTGATGAAATGGAACCAAATTTATGCCCAAAGGCTTTCATCAAAGCATACTTTTAGGAAATAAGTAGGATAACATTAAATACATAAGTGAATCCCTCCCAAAAGTCAGTCATTTTAGATAAATGAATAAAATTTTAGTAGCCTTAATACTATGGCTTTCAATGGGGCTGCTTCCTTCAGAAAAGGACTACAAGATTAAGGTGCAGATTATTAAACCCAGCATTTTCCAGACATTTTGAAGTGGTAACTCCTTTCCCATTGGAAGCCTTACTTTTATGATATGTACAGCTACTGAGGGTAGCCATATAGCTTTCAATAGGCTAATTCTTCCAGAAAGACCCAGCAAAATCACGAAGATGATCAACAACCGGAGCGCAAAATATCAGCATTCAAAGAACCAGACTTAAAAGCGTCAACAAAATAAAGAAGAGATTTAAATAGGGAAAACAACAACAGAAAAATCTGAAAAACCTCAGACGGAATACCCTGATACAACAAAACTGGAAAACGCCTTATTGTTTTAAAAAAATCACAGTGAAATACTAATGTCTGGGTGACCAATGAATTACAAATCAAATCAATGCTACTGAGGCGATATGCTTTTGAAAATACTTCTACAGAAGTACAGCCTACTTACTCTCATAAGCATAAACGATTAAAGTCCTTCCATTTCGGCATCCTGATTTTTGTACACCCGTTACTCATTTACGCACGAACATCAAATCTTTGAAGATTTGGTGAGTTTTTGCCCCCCCGGTAATCCACCGTTACGCAGCACTCTCATCTAGATACTGTTATCAGTGGATCTATACACAAAACCTTCAGACCTGGGATCTGCACCGAGACCAAAGACTCTCTACAAAGGCCAATACCGAATTCTTCGGGAAAGCCCCTACTTGGTTTTCTCTCCAACAGAACTAAAGTTTAGCCTCATTTTACGACTAGACAACTGTGTTTTATTGCTATAGACAAACCTCACCTACACGATCACCTTTTCTTCCTTTTTAAGCTACTATATTTTTTTGGCCTCCACAGTACCTTGTGGCAACGAGTTGATGAATTCAACAATTGAATTACGCACTGTTAAAAAACTACTTCCTTGTGTTCATTTTAAGCCCGCCATCTGATAATTTAATTAGGTGCCCCTAGTTTTTGTTATGAAAAATGGGAATAATTGTTCCCATTCACTTTCTCCACATTGCTCATAATTCTAGATTTCTATCACATTCCCCTCCCAGTTGTCTCTTTCCAGGCTTTAGCAGCTTGACAATTTAGTTTCTCCTTGTATGGAATTCATTCAATTCTTTTCTAATTCTAGAATATTGTTTTCATAATAGGGTGAGCAGAACAGCAGAACTACTAGTACCGCTCTCTTCCTTGCACACTCTCAATTCATTTAAAATCTAATGAATTTTTGACAACTACTAAGCTCTGAGAGGTATCCACTGTGAATCTCAGAGCTCCTCTTCTACGAAAATAAACAGCACGGAGTTCGTGCACACGACTCTGGGTTTATCAGCAACGGATCTCACCTGTCGTATCACCCACTCAATTCTGTGAAATGCTTTTGTGGCTCCACACCATCAGCATTTGATTTCGGTACTCTAAATAACTTTCTCAAGCTTTCTCACTTGTCCAAGATCCTTGGTAGATCTCACAAGTAACTTTGCTCCAGTGTGAAAATAAACTATTCCCACCCTTAATTTCTCATCTTTTATTTAGCCGGCGTCTTGTAAAAAGATCTCTTCTTTATATCCCACCACATTTTGTAAAGCTACTGAGACACTGAAGCTACTAAAAAGCCACAAAATAATTTACTTAAAAGATTAGAACTACTGGGCTCCCACCAAATCCTATGCCAATGTGGCCATTACTTCTGAGCAATAAGACAGAACCTGTAAAACGTGCAGTTTTGAAGCTCCTTTTTGGACAGGATGTTCAGCAGAAATTATAAATAATTTCGTGGCAAAACAATGTCCAGTATTAACATTTAATTGATACTCAGTGATTTTAGACATTCATTCATTCTTCCAAGAAAACTTATTTTTAATCGACAGCTATAGCCATTAAATAAAACCTTATTTTGTACTATATGCGGAACAAGCAATAATGAACTACATTGAATATTGTTTGATTAAATTAAGTAGCAATACTTGAAAATAATAAACATTTCTGCTCTTCACATTTTTTTATTCAAACCACACAAAAAGAAGCTACATATCATGAATACAGGATCCAAAAAAAAGGGTAATCAACTCTCACATGACGACTGAATTTTCTGTTAAGCCATGAATGATCTAAATTGAAGTTACATAAACAGAAAACTAATGCCGCTGGCAAACAGCCCCGTTCTGTAACGTTCTATTTGGGAATCGCTGGTTAAAGAAAGAGACGCTGAGCTTTGACAAAGAACGATATGGGAGATGACATCAACTTCTTTCGGCAAATGAGCTCAGCGTGCCAGCTAGCTGACAAATTAGCTTCTAAAAACCACTAACAGTAGCTTACAAAGTCACAGCTGTTATCCTGTTTTGAACAACAAAATGTTGATCTCAGTTGAAATGTCTAGTTTTACAGAAGATTTGTAAGTGCCCTGATTTTTTTTTCTTTTTTTTTTTTTTTAAACAAAGCAATAAGTTATACTGAGAAAAGCACAAGGGACAGGCAATGACTGTGCTCTGATGACTCCATGGTGATGTTTAATAGACAGGATTAAGTACAACACTTGCTTATGTTCTGCACTCTCCTTAAATTTAAAAAAATCCCTAGAGTTACAGGCTTAGTAGCAACATAAATCTACAAATATGAAAGTACTATAATCACAAGCAATTTCTTTAGCTAACTCAAGCTGTTCCCAGGATATTAACTATGATAGTGGGAAGAAATGTATCAGAAAACCTGGCAACAGAAAAGTTGTAGGAGATTCCCTCAAGGGAGTTAAATAAATTCAAAGATGCTAATACTCTACTAAACAAATATTCTACAATGCTGACTGGTGGACAAAGTAAATAAAAAGATCTTAATGTTACTTACCACTTCAACTATTTAAGTAGTGTAAATCTTCACTTTTATCACAGAATCATAGAATGGTTAGAGTCGGAAAAGACCCTTAAAGATCATCCAGTTCCATCCCCCTGCCATGTCCAGGGACACCTCCCACCAGACCAGGTTGCTCCGAGCCCCGTCCAGCCTGGTCTTGAACACCTCCAGGGATGGGGCAGCCACAGCTTCCCTGGGCAACCTGTTCCAGTATCTCACCACCCTCACAGTAAAGAATTTCTTCCTAATATCTAATCTAAATCTCCCCTCTTTCAGTTTAAAACCATTACCTCTTGTCCTATCACTACACTCCCTGATCAAGAGTCCTTCCCCATCCTTCCTGTAGGCCCCCTTTAGGTACTGGAAGGCTGCTATAAGGTCTCCCTGGAGCCTTCTCCTCTCCAGGCTGAACAACCCCACCTCTCTCAGCCTGTCCTCACAGCAGAGGTGCTCCAGCCCTCTGAGCATCTTTGTGGCCTCCTCTGGACCTGCTCCAACAGGTCCATGTCTTTCTTATGTTGGTAAAATATCACACACAGAATGACAGTATTCTCCATTTCTCAGTTATAAGGGACTAAAAACTGTACTAAACAACGGAGACAAACTCCTATGACCTTCATCACTGTTCATCCCTCAAATGACATAAGTTAAATTTATTAAATTAAAAAAAAAAAAAAAAGAAAAAAGAAAATCATCATTCCCTTTTTACAGACAACAAAGTGAAGGCCAGAGCAACTTACAAGACTTCCTGAAGGTTCACAGAGAAGTCTGTGGTCTAGCCCGTAGCTAAACTCACCTCTCAAGCACCAGACTACAGCTCTTTGCTAGTATAGCATTCTCTCTGCTTTTTTTACAGGTCTTTTGCCTCCATAAAATTGCAATAACTTCAGCATAATTACTCCTGATTTATGGTAATGAGAGGAATAATCAAGCCAAGACAGATGCATGCCAAGTTCAAGTGACCAGCCCAAGGCCAACAAAAAAAAAAAACACTGGTCAAACCTTGGATTGAAACGTCTGAGATCCTATGTTTAGATAGCTGATAAAGACTTTTATTTAATAATGCTACATAAAGACTGTTTCTATCAGCACATTTTCTTTTTTTTTTTTTTTTTGTATTTAAAAAAAGTAGAGATAGCATGATAATGAAGTAAATAAGACCGCAGGCATGTTAAGAGCTGAACACAAACACATATTTTCAACAGCAAGGCTAGTACTTATTTTAGAACAGGTACTACCAACTCCAAAATTCAGACCCAGAATCAGTCTGTTCCCCTTATGTATTTGTAAAACAGAAATTGACTTGTTTACCTCCTAAACAAGCGTGAAGGAGGACAGAAGAAGATAACAATTAATATCTGAAATCCTAAAACACAGCGAGTTCCATTCACAAATACCCTGTTGGTTAACAAAGCAAAAAGCAGCAATAGAGAAGACAGAAGAAACCTTTTTTTCCTTGTTTTCTTGGTTTTCTCTCTTTCCACAGAAATATGAGAATTCTGGAAAGTAAGAATTATGCTGTACGTACTTCTGTACAGCCATCAAAAGAAATTCAAAAAAAGAAAAAAAAGGTATATACAACATTTCAATGATCTTTGCGCAGTCTCACAGGAAGACTGGCTGTGCTATTTATAGAATTCTTTATCTTCAGTACTTCAGCCCCTCCCCACCCCAATTTCACAGATCAGTAACTTGCAAATGAAAAAAAAAATATTTACATCAAAGTCCCTAAAAAGCATTTTAAATACTCTGTTTCTCGCTAAATCCAAAACTTTTGAGTTTGGTAATCAAACATCTCAAGGTAAGACTGCGGTAAAATGAATCCGTGCAGTATGTATGGTATACATAAAGTTGACATACTGATATATCCTAACAGTAAATCAGTGTCCTAAACAGTGAAGCGTCTTTTTGGTTCTTGATCTGGATATGGCTTCGTTCAAACACAGCTCCTGTGCGTGAAATATGTCAAACAAGCAAGATTCAAACCATTGAGATGGAAAGCCCATCTCAGGATCCAGCGGCATACCTCACCTCTCCCTGTTTTACACTGAAGCAGACCTCAGGGAACACTGCCATCTCCTCCCTATGAGCCACCTGCAAGTTGTCCAACACCCTACATGGCCAGTGCGTCAGGAGGTTAGGCCGCATGAGGGTTCTGATATTGAGATGAAGGAGACTTGTAGCCTCAATCTAGTACTTCCACTATTGTGACGAAACCATTCGGTCTCCCGCTGGAACCTATACAAAGTTGTATACGTTCTTGATCGTAAAAGTGGACATGCTGAGTTCCGAACTGTTATTTTTATGTTTGGAAAACATATACAATGAAGCTCATCTATGCAGAAGAGTAAAGAAACATCGCACTAGATCAGAACAACACTCACCTAACCACGTCCCCTTTCTCTGAAAACGGACCAGGGACTTCAGAAGACTCAATAAAACTTAATTATGCCGTAACTAGCCAGTTATTATGCTTACATTTATCATAAAAAAGTTGTCTCACACAATAATTGTAAGGATTAAAGATAGAAGTCTAAAAGGAAATATCCTTTTAAGTGTTACCCTGGAATTTTATATCTACATGTGCAGCAATACTAGTGAGTGCTGTAAAGTTACTACTGTCCTGTGGCTCTGGTTGTCACAGAACTCCTGTCTCCTTCACTGCAGAGGTAGGATTTGTTAGGATGAAGGATCAAGGCCAGGTGGTAAAAAAGGTTGTCTTCCAACTCAAGATTAAAACCACTCAGTATTTTTCTGGGAAACTGGATCCTGTTCTGCCTCTGAAATAGTGAAAACAATCATTTTAGGAAGTGAGCAATCCTTACCCATTCCTTGTTTAAACCATGGTATTTGATTTGTAAAAGGTCGTATATCAGTCACTGAAAAAAATGAGCTCTTTAAACTTATAAAGATGCAGAGATAAAGCGAAGCAATTTCACAAAAAGTATACTCTAGTTGTGTACTCTAGAGTGACTGAGAAGCTGGGGGTTTTAATTTGCCTTCTATTTGCTTTAATTTTATTCTCTGTACCTCCACCAAATTATATATCTCATGTAGAGAATACTTCTCCCAAGAGTACTGCGAAGAAAAAAAATAATTAATATTGGTTAAGTATTCTCATAGTGTGACATGTGCCACAAAAGAGCACATGAACGTTAGTAACAACCCTTCATCGCAGGGTTTGAATACCGTGCAGGAAAGATGGCAGTCAGCCACACGATGAGCAACGAGCGATAAAAAGAAAATCACTGAGTAACTAACTCTGAAGCGAGCAGTATTCGTTCCGTGCAAAGAATGAGTCAGGAGTTCTAGGGAGGGGGGAAAAAAACCCATGCCATCAATTAACACTGTATTATAACGTACCACATGCAATGGGGCCGTGCTAAGGATCACTGGAAACTTTAATTCTAGTATTTTCATGCTAGTTTCATCAACTTATTCTTCCACTGTAGAGTTTAGCTAAGCTTACTTTTTTAGCAGAGGAACACAGATTTAATGGGGGGAAAAAAAACCCAAACCAACAAAAAGCCCCTATCTCTTGGGAGCAGATCTATTTACACGTTCTTCAGATTTCGTTCTAAATTAATAGGTAATTTATAGAAAATCTTTACTAATTTAGCTGCCTATCTGTCAGATGTCCAATCTAGGAATAGTTACTAATGAGAGCTGAAAGGAAAGCACTCAAAGAATTAGTGTTCTGCAAAATTCATGAATTCTAAAAAAAGTGTCTGGGCATAATAATGTCATGTAATGAATGTCTGACTCTTTCAGTTTATTTCAGTTATTCAAAAAGGAAAAATAAGCTGGAATTACTGTAGCTCCTATCCACAGATAAAACAGATATTTTCTACCCACATCAGAAAATGAGAAGACTGAATTGCATTCAGTTATGAATTGGATTTGTTCTTCAATTAAAAGAGAAGAAAAATAAATCATACTGAAGCTAAATGACAAACCAAATGCTATTCCATTGTAATTTTGTCCAAAAGACAACTAAATTTGTTATTTCTTCAACTCTTTGATCATTATGTTTAGCTTGTAAAGATGCCACTTACTATTGCAAATACTCCATTTCTGAACAGACTGGTATCATTTTTCCCGAAACTGAAATATAAACATTCTGCTGCAGAGCTGCTTCAAACCCACACTGGGCAAAACTGGGCTTAAAAAGCAAGAAAACATTTAGATTTTCATAAAAAATAAAAATAGTAAAAAAAAACAACGCAGCTTTGAAGAAAGGACAACAATTACAATTTTTACAGAATAAGCACGATAACGACTGCAAAATAAAAATGCATATTCTGCCTTATTCTCAAAGCAGTTACTGAAGTTTCTTTTAAAAATAATGAAAGATATACTCCACCTATACAGGCATAAAGGCATAAAATGTGAAAAAGAAAGGTTAGCTCATTTTAAACTTTACGGAGAATACAGTTATTTCCGAGGGCCCCAACCTTAAAGCCCACGCCATGAGAATCACAGAATCACAGAATTGTCAGGGTTGGAAGGGACCTTGAAGATCATCTCGTTCCACCCCCCTGCCATGGGCAGGGACACCTCCCACCAGACCAGGCTGCTCGGAGCCCCATCCAGCCTGGCCTTGAACACCTCCAGGGATGGGGCAGCCACAGCTTCTCTGGGCAACCTGTGCCAGGGGCTCACCACCCGAATGAGCTCCGGCTCCCAAGCAGCCACGCTTTCTTTAGCGCCGGGGTTTTTGCCAAAGCAGCAGAGTGCCCAGAGCGCTGCTTGACCTTACAAAAAAGATCTGTACATCCCCACGGGTTCCCCCCAAAAGACGAAGAAGCCTGGCTACAAGGTCCTGCTTTGGCAGCGTCATTACAGAGAAAGAAATCCGGAGGAGGATGAAGATCAAAGAGAATATCACTGTTATAATTGTCCTCATCTAATGGGTTTTGGTACAAAGTAAGTGTGATAGGAATTAACCAACAATGTAGATCCCACACTGATAAAATACAGCTTTCTTTGAAATACCAAGCTTATAAACTACAAAGAAATTTTATTATTCCATGCAAATATTAACCAATTAGCATGCTCTTTGATACGCAAGTGGGCAGAGATTTGTTTGATTCTTGAACTAGGTTTTGGACAGAGTGATAACTTTGAGTCCAAAGTCTTTTCAGGCCCAGAACAACTAAGAAGCACCACCCCAGAAGCAGAATGCGCTCAGGAAAGGGGAATTTAGAAAATAATAGAGAACACTATTGATTTTTTTAACTGGACTGATTTTTTACTACATTGCTGAATTTTCCAACAAAACTGGAATACTCCAGTTCCAACATACTCCAATTCCAATCACAACCATACTCCTATTCCAATCACTAACAAGGAATTTGGCCGTACAGTTGCAAAAGCGATTTGGGTACTAAGTGCCCGTTCATTGCTCTGGCCTCATACCCGCTGCAATCAGCAGGCAATACCCAAGAGTCTCTAGGCTGTCCACTATCACCTTTTCCTGCCAAAATGCAGAATTTCATCCTGCTTAGCACCTTTGACGCCTCACAACATATTCTGGGTAAAGCAAGGACCTGCGTTTGCTCTTGGAATGGAAAAGTTAACAAATTCACTTTGATTACAGGCTGGGTCTCCAAGTTAAAAGCACCCTGTTCACCCAACCGTCAGTTCTCCACAGAGCTTATTGGTTTGGGTGCCTACTAGACAGATCCCACATGGAGCTAATGAGTGGAGCCAGTGGTGCAGCTTCTTAAATGATTATTTTTCCATCTAAACAGAACAGAAATAAATGGTTAAAGTAATAAAATATCTAAGTATTAAAAAAATAATGCATTCACGGTCTTATTCACACAGAACATTTCCTCAAAGCTTGCATTGTTTATCTTAGAAGTTACAGGTCTGGATTCTGGCAAGCAAACCACAGGGTCTCTCTAAAAAACCTGCCCTGCCTCCTCACATTTGGGGTTGGAAGGTCAGAGGAGGAGGAGGTATGAGTGGAAGGAATGATTAGAATTCCTTTTTTATATTTTCTTCTTCATTACCACCATTCAGTTATTACACTGTCTGTTACTCAGAGCACGACACAAAAAGTATCTTAAAAAGAACTGACAGTTGCTTATCTGAATGATATGGAATGTCTACAAATGGAATAGTGAATGGAGTGGCTACAAATACCGCCTGCTTTCTCCCGTAGATATAAAAAATCAGCCAACCAACTCCCCAGCACGGAACACATCGCGTGTTGGAAATTCAAAACTAACATCTCCCATCCTCTTCCCAACCTCACTTAACTTTGATTCTCTTCTATTATTCTTTAGGCACACCTATACGGGCCAGTTTACGTGCTATGCAGAGACAGCCCAATTTACTCCAAACGAGCTCAGCGCTGCCCTAAACGCAGCCAGGCTGCTTCCAGTATCTGAACGGGCATTTCAGAACAAACCGGGCTTCGCATTGCCTGGGAGACTGGAAGGCCATTTTCTCCTACGTATGCCGTCACCACGAGAAGGGCTGCATGTCTTTTGTTCTTCATCCTGTTTCAGCTTCTTCAGTTCTCCTTACCTTCAGTGTTCCTTCTCTACACAATGGGAGCCATACTGTTAAAACAGAAACTCATTAAAACACAAGATTTTCTTTCTGATTCTCCTCCTTCCAATTTTATCCCTTCCGTTGCCCTCTCATCCTCTTTTCAACTCTCTTTCTCATGAATGATCTTCAGATCTCTCCTCCAACAAAAAACCACAATACATTTTTAATTACAAGGGAAAGCTTCGACTGTTGACAAGCTGTGGAAAAGAAATAGATCCAGGTACTAAATACTTTAAAAAAAGAAAAAAGGATGTGTAGAGATAACTGGGAGAAAGAACGAAACTACCTCATTTTGCTATTTTTCTTTCTAAAAAAAATCCCACTATTTACAGGACTGAGGATCTCAAACGCATGTAAACATGAACAGCAGAGAAATATTTCAAGCTGCATTCACTACATACAGAAATGTTACAGGGTTGGGTTTGGTTTTTTTTTCAAAAAATATAGAGAAGCAACTGTGACGGTCAGGCATCATGCCCAGGTTCAAGCAGATAACACGACCAGCCGATTGCCGACAATAACCAACACTCTTCATACTAGAATACGTGGAGAAAGCTGGTAATAAAATTAAAACCAACTACTCTCTTTTCTCCATGAAGTTCTTCAAATCACTCCTTTTTATTACAGTTCATTAGATGGGGTTTTTCCCCTCCCTCTGTTTCATACTTTTATTAAATGGCTAGCTGCATATATTTAATTGTATACTCCTCAGGGCAGCGACTATTTCCTTAATTGTCTGTAAAGTCCGCTGCTATAAACAACAGTACTAGGCAATGTTAAGTAACAAAAACTGAGTAACGTTTTGTTGAGAAAGTCATGCAGTAATTACGCAAGATAACCTGGAAAATACAGAAATCGGGGAAAAAGCCATGTCGTTAGGAATCTATAACTTTAAAGCATCACCACCCAATGAACGGTTTATGATATTCCATTTCAGTATTATATTTAATTTCTCTTGGGGTATTTAAAAAACATCTGTTCTGAAAGTTACCGAATGGGTATTGTTTACTCAGAAATTCTACAGGGTACAACCCCCTTCTCTACTGTCAGTTAAACATACAACGTTTTAAATACACGTTACAGAGCCAATTGTTGAAGCAGGCACTTAGAATGCAAAGAATATCCGACACATTAAAATACACGTGAAAAATACTGTCCAGGAGTTATAACATAAATCAAATACAGATTCTAAATTCAGTATTTAATAACTATGCAACTTAAAAAAAAAAAAAAAAAATTTCGTTTTTATTACTTACTGAACTAATTTCATGTCTTAAATCTACATTGCTGCAGACTTATACAAGCACAGAAGCTACTGAAACTGGTATGATTTTAAAACCAGAAGCAATTTTTTTTTATTGCTGAACTATGCCCCTGAAAATGGGGTTTAATATGAAAAGACTGACACCAAATCTGAAGAGCGTGAATACTCTGCTTTAATATTTTTTAAGATCTGTTCTCTAATCTCGACTGAGGTTTGAAAGCAGCAAGTCTGTATTTTTCCAGAGTAAATGTTGTGCAAAAGCTTTACAAACATAGATCTAAATCTGCAATTGCCATTACTAAAATAAATGAAAAATCTATAAGCAGCAGTGAAACTGGCATGCAAATAAAAGAACTGTCAAGACATATATTGCCTAAAAATAAGCTTACAATAACTATTTTAAAGACTGTGTGTGGTCTTACCCATATATTTTGGCAAGATGCACTTTCTCCAACCACAGCTAGATTCATCCAAAAGCAGTGGCACTGGAGAGTCTCTGTCTCACCTGTCAAACTTGAAGAACGTTGTTCAGCAGACCACCATGAGTCCATGGATAGGATCCACAGCACTACAGCAGCTGTTCTTGATAAGCGTTCTCTAACTATAGAGGCAAACGCTTCGAAAACGTTCTGTAAGAGGATCACCCTCGATATACGTGCATTTAGAAGACAAACAGAAACAAAAACGTATCTAGAACAAGACTTTCAGGACATTTATGGCAGAGCAGCATCAGCGACTCCATGCATCCCTCTGTCTGATATTTGGAAATACTCACTGAAGATTCAAGACTATTAAATTCACCCTATAAGTTAACTAAATTTATTCACCTCTCACGAATTATTACACTCTTCAAATTGCAGGCAATCAAATAAAACAACTAGAACCCTTAAATCTCCACATAACCTAAGAAGATGAACTTTCCTCTTCTCAGTTCCTTTCCCACATATGACACGGAAAATATTTTCACACCAACCTACAAAAGATGAAGTGGGAAGGAGAGGTAAAAGGCTGCTTGGCTACAGGAAAGGTAAGACTCAGGGAAAACGGGACGAAGCAACAAAAGCTGCCAGATTTAAAACTACAGAAGAGGATATTTTGCCGACCAGAAAAGTCTAAGGAGAGATCTCATCTGAATTCTGTCTACAGCAAATAACTTTGACTGTTATTAAGAAGCATATAATCATTAATTTCCAGAGCGATGCGAATATTTTCTAAAAATAGCTCGCTGCTTTAAACTACGGAGATCTGCTCTGGTTTAACTACTGGTAGCATTGTATCCCAGAAGCAAGAAAGGCTCTAGAGAGATTACTTTCACTTTTCCCTAGATATATTTAGTGTACTAACTAGCATAGTTAGGATATTATTTTTCTTTGGTTTTGTCAGTAGCATGTTTGAAATAAATTTTATTAAGTGGTAGTGTATGTAACATTGCATTGTGGGTAGCAGTTTCCTGCCTTAACCTAGCCACATCCTCAGCTGTTATATGAGACAAGTTTCCCATATTTTCTGCAAGTTGACTTTAAAAAAAAAAAAAAAAAAGAAAAAAAAAAAAAAAGAAAAAAAAAACAGAGAGGAGAAAATAGCTGGAAGGTTGGGATGATCTTAAACACCATATACTGGCTGCTTAGGATGCGTGCATCTACTCAAAAGGGCTTTTCTCTCAACTACTGCACAATCTACAAGACATGTGTTGGAGGAACGTGAGAAAAATAACACTTGGCGGAAAAAAAACGTCTGAGCAGCAAGAATGACCAAGATGAGACCCATCTGACCATGAAGATGTAGCCCTTCATTCAAAGCCTGATCAGGGGTTAGATTATTTCCCCGGGGAACATCTTTTCTATTCTATGACGGAGTGAGAGAGCTGGCAACTCCAGACGAATGAAACCAATTTATTACGACTTGCTGTTACATGACGTACTCACTGGTTAACAGAAGATGACCATCCTTTTAATTTAAATAACAGTTCAGTTCAAGGTTTAATTTGACCTTCAGTAGCCTAATTCCACTGTACAGCAAACAGACAACATTTGCTGACACCAGAAACGTAACAGGATTTTTCCCCCACCACATGCTTAGTGGTCCCAGGCACCCTCTACTTCAAACCGTGTCTTATTTAGAAAAAGGCTGTAAGACAGAGAACAGAAAGTCACCATAAAAAGGCAACTCAGATGTTCAACGCTACTCCTTGCAGACACCAATAAGTAGCATTTTAAAATTAAGGACTGCTAAAATAATCTTGCTGTTACGATTTTTTTATTATTTTTTTTTTAATTAACAGGCAGTTTTAGCCTTTACTTTAACACATCAGTCTATATGTGATAGCAGCGTACTTGAAGCCGTTGCAGAAATGCTGGAAATCAGAAGTCTATAAGATACGCAAGTCTAGCAACAAAAGTTACATAAAAAGTGCAAATATTTTACATCAACCAGTATGTTAAATATTTTAGCTAAGAACTATCAGAAAACACAGTACTATCCCTCTAAAAATTATAATTACTTTTAGGTTATGAAAAACCGAGCCAAGGAGAGACATTTCGCTCCTTAAAAGAAAAAAAGAACTGTTGCTGTAGTGGAAACAGATACATTAACAACACCTACAATTAATACCTGCATCTGAGGAAACCGCTGTAGGACTTTCTGTAAAGCACAAATCAGCATCTTGATATAGTATATATTGTAAAACTTGTAACTGCAATTTAACCAGTTTGTCATCATACTGCTTGAAGCAGAATATTTACCTCTCTCCAGTTGTAGCATAGACACAAACATTTAAACACAAATAAACTTTCGGCAGGGTATCATACTGTTTATATGCTGTATGAGCTTTGAGGGACAGAAGGCAAACTGTTTGGAAATAAAGCATGGCTGAAAAGTTTCAAAACACACTTCAAAAAAAAGTGAAAGATGTAATTATCTTTTAGCGTTGCATTACGACTGACTTTAAGTAAGATTTCATTTGTCGTCAAAGAGCAAGCTCGTAGTTTACCAGAGAAATTCCTTAGCATAATACTTCCTTTGTAAGCGGAATTGTGACTTAAAGCATCCCCCATGGAACACATGAGTTAACTTTGATTTTTGTAGATCTACCTTTTAAACAAAAGGCTGTCGAGCGTAAGTCTGCCATCAAGACACCGGTTTATGCAGTGGATTTTCAGGATTCACACATCTGCTTCCATCAGAAGCGCAAACCGCCCGGAGAGAAGCCGTCAGTTTCGCAGGTATTAGGTCTGCATAAAGTTTGGCTTTATAATGTCTCTACACTAAAAAACTAGCATTTTTTTTCAGTGACAGTTTCTGCAAACTACATCTAGATTGCTCAGTTAAACTATTTGCTTTTCTGCTTTTATTGGATTTTGCCTTACTAGCTGAAGACTTCACTGTAGTGGTCTTGATCTTGACAGCACAGGTGAAGTATGTACGGTTCAAAAAAAAATAATAATCTTATAAAGGTACAATATCAAACACAGTAACAAAGTCAGAGAATAACTTGGTGTTCGCAAGTGAAAGCATTAAAAAGCCGTTTCAGGGAAAGCCTGCGCACAGTATTTCAATGCAGTGAATTTTAAAATTCAGACTTCTGTAGGAAGTTCAGTATTCTAATATTAAAGATGTGACTAAGAATATATTCTGGAGTTTCAATAAAAAAAGAAAAAAATCAAACAGCTACATTCATATGATTGAAAACAAGTATTTAAGATCGAGACATGAGTTATATATTACATAGAAATAGTGCATCTACCTACCATCAAATAAAAATTGATAAATATCTTCAATGCATAAGTGTATTTGAGGGAACGTTGTGCTTACAATTAAGAGTTCCCCAAATAACGGAGGCAGCAGCCTCCAAAAGCTTTTGCTGCATCGAAAGTTGATTACAACTGTAATGCACACAAACATCGTTTGTTTATATGAAAAGATTCCCATTCTCTCCATCATCTTTATACGCTTAACTTTTTTTCCATTGATGTTCTTAAACATGCTGTGAAAATATAAAGAAATAAAAGCAATCCATCATTAAGAAAACGAATCACCCTTACTTTTATATGAGATGGGCGATTTGCCGAATACCCCTTTTTTATTTTAAGGTAGAATTCTATAACTTCGGCAGTATCTAATAACTTTTGAAATATTGAATTAAGAGCAATGCCATTTACTTTACAATAAATATTATTAAAGTTTTTATTAACAGGGGTTTATGTTGCTTTGATAAACATACAATAAAAAAATCAAAATACAATCTGTAATTTTTCCTGAAATCTCCTTTCCCGTCCCGGCAGAAGAGAGAACCTGCTCTCCACCCACACCTCCAGCTACTCATCTCACATCAGTCCTGGCCAGTTTCTTACTGGGAAAGGTGAGGACAAAGAGGAAAATACAAAAGGAGGGATGGCAGCTTCAAAGAGATGTATTTTATTTTACAAATAAAAGCTGAAGAGTATCTAGAAAATGTTTTACACGATTCTTCTGCTCCCAAAAATATAAACGACCCCCCAAAAATTGAAAAATCACTCAGCTAAAAGTAGAAAATACAGTGCATCTGTCATACAATCAGGCTAATAAGAAAAGTTCTAGACATAACGTCCAAAGAGGCAAAAAAATAAGATACTTTCTCAAAGATGTTTCCAATTTTGTTCTGAATCTGAGTGAGCAAATCAAGACTACTAATACACACTGTCTGTGCACATTATTCCTTACTACACACAGCATTTTGCAATTTATTTCAAAGCCTCTATTATAAACAAAAAAATACTGCTTTTGTTAACCCACTCCGTACTGGTACAGTAAAGGCTTATATTACACAATCAAAGTCAAAGTTACAATATGTTAAGTATATAAAAAATATTACACACACATGCACACATATGATAGTGAGTATTTAAATCTTACATATGCATCAAATTTATGTTTCATTTTAAAACTAAGTGTTAACATTAACTGGTGAATAAAGTTATTTATAGCCTCCCAAAAAGCCTAAGACTGTTCTATTTCTCCTAAACACTGAAACTATAATAAGCAATTAATGTAAGCGCAATCAAAACCTCCCAGCTCTCTCGGCTGATTCTCTTCTGCAACGTCTACGTTAAATCCCAGCAATACCGGCATTCAAAAGCATGGCTTCGACCGCCGTACACAACCAGTTAGGATATCCAAATGACATATTTCGCCCCAAATAGAAAAGCAGCATAATTGCCCTTAATTTGCATTACATAAAACTGCCAAGTAGTTTTGAAGGCATGTAAAGCAAGGCAGACGTGATTTAAGATTTGCAAAGGAATCCCCAGACTAACACTTCTGTGACAGCCAATTACAGCAAAAAACACCAGCCCAACAAGCAGCCTGCTACTAGACCTTGGGAAAGGTAAAGTTTCTTACAATAAGTTACAGATTCACAAGTAGAGGAAGACAAGGAGAAAAAGTAAAACAGAAGGAATCCAGCCACCCAGCAAATACGAAGCAGACCCGAGATCGTGATACAATCCAAAGATGTAAATTATTGTAAATCATCACTGTTGTTCAGAATTTCACACAGCCACTTGTGCCAATTTTGCTCACTTTTCCACAGACACAATAACGAAGTGGGGAGAGGGAACGGGGCGGGGGGGGGGGGGGGGGGCAGGGGGGGGAATGAAAAAAGAAAAGGAGGAAGAAAAAAAAAAAAAAAAGGAGGGGGGAAGAAGAGTGGGGGGAACCTGAACTGAGAGTACAAATAAAGTTCTGCTGTCCATATGCTTTAACCGTACAGAAGGTTGGGCTCTTACAGCATTTTGTACTCTCTCCAAATCCTCATGAGTCACAAAAATTAAAAAGCTATATCCTTCTGGATGCCAGGAAGGGCCTTACCACGGGCCTTTTGTCAAAATATATTTTAAAAAAAAAAAAAAAAGGGGGGGGGGGAAGGGAAAAAAAAAAAGGGGGGGAGAGAGAAAGAAAAAGCCCCAGTGTAGGCAGTCCTACTTGGAGTCCTCTGATGTCACAGCCACATGACTCGCTCGCTCCAGTAACAGTGCTTGCAAAAAAAAGGAGTTTTAAAGCTTTTGCTTTTTTGGATTGTGTGAATGCTTCATTCGCCTCACAAACAACCACAGAACCACAAGTGCGGTGCAAACTTTCTCCAGGAGGACAGCGAAGGCGGCTCTGGTTTTTAAATGGTTAATCTCCGCAGGTCACTACCAGCCACTGAGACCAACAGAGTCAGTAAGTGCTCTCTAACCACAGTCTATGCAGTAATAGTAGGTCCTTCAAATATTTGCTCATTCTCTTTTTTTTTTTGTTTTGTTTCCTTGCTTTTCACATGTTACCAGTGCTACACGCTTTTTTGAGAGGGAAAAAGCCAACTATAGAGTCTATGCAATCCAGGAACACTGTAAAACTAAAACAAGGTTTGGCTATGGTTTGTGTTTTCAGTTTGAGGATCCAAGAAGTATTTACACCAGAAGGTGAAAGCTCTGCGTGAAGCGAGAGGGACTATGGCATCAAACAGCCTGTTCAGTTCAGTGACACCATGTCAGCAAAACTTCTTTTGGGGTAAGTCCTGCAATATTTGAGCTTCTGTTTGCCGTTGTCGGGAGTTCTCTTACTTTTCACAATGCTGGTTATAGCTACCCAAGCAAAAACTTGCTGAATGGGATGTTTAGGGTGGTAAAATAGCATACCTGGTTTGTGAGGGGGGTGTAGGGGAGGGGGGGGGAAGTCACCGTAAATAACTTCTGCAGATTTCTGAACAAACTTGTTAGCTGACAAGCTGAGCAAAAAGAAGTCGGTGGCTCGGTCCTTAGGGCTTGACAGCAGGTGTGCCCAGCTGCCACCTGGGTCAAGGTGTAGCTGCACGAATTTGGAAGAGCCTGATGGGATCTAGTCTCAGGTTTAATATTATCTTAGGGAAAAAGATTAAGTATTCAGTGAGTTAATCAACAACAGCCCAGAATATCTTCTTAAAAAAATCCGGTGTAAAGCATAACACTTTTAGATGTATCCACCGTGACTGGTTAATGGAAGATATTGTAAGAGACTTAAATTGTATGACTTAAAACTGCTTATTCTCTAAACCTGATGAAAACGAGTAGTGTGCAGCTTATAGCAGCCTATCCCACCCGTAACTGCCCTGTCATTGCTCCAGACATCTTATTTTTAAGCATGTATCAGATGAAGTTATCAGTGTAGATCTGCAGTTCTCTGCTCTTTTGTTGCCCTCCTTCCACAGCAAAGCATGTTCGATAATATATTCATGTGTAAAAGCAAATTCTTCTCATTACACTTATTATGAACAAGGCAAAACATTCATGCATAAAAATATTAAGCTATGAAATAAAAAAATACATGATTTAACATGCTGATGAATTTAAGCTTTAATTGAAAGTGGGACTTAAAGAGCTCTGTAGAAGGGCACTGCCAAATATTCACTTCAATATTCTGAGCGGTAAACACAGATTCCTTTAAGAAATCATATATGTATACTGAGGTAATTATTTATATGCACTGCATACATGCATGCCCATAAAAATCATAAATACGCTATAAAATTGCACCTCTATCATTGCTTACTTTGAAAAGCTTCTTCCTCTCAGATGCAGTCTTAAAATCAGCACAGAGCACTTCACAAAATATTAAATAAAACTGAATATGACTTTAAGTGATTTATCTGCAAGTAAAATAAAGCAATATTTTAAAGCGTGTTGGAAAATGCCGTATTCTAGTCATCCGTGATGAGTAGCAAGAAGTGCAGACAAAAAAAAAATTTTTTTTTTCAAAGCATCTTTTACTGAGACAGGTCAGGAAAACTAACTGAAAAATGTGAAAGATCAAGAAAAAAAATTTCAGAAAACTTACAAGATTTTCTTAATGGTGTCCATCATGTTGAAACTATGTTGGGACCGTAGCTAAACCTATTTCTTTTCCTCCCCTGCCCCCCTGCTAAGAAAAACAACAGTGCCAGCCCCATTTTCAGCATATACATCCCGATTAAGCTTGCATTGTAATGAACTGATGACTGGAGCTCCTTTCACCCCTCCTACTTCACACGCTTTGACTGGTTCCCAGTTAAGCACATGAATGAAGCTTTAGGACCGTGCGTAGGGAAAGGAATGAAGAGCAGCTTCTTCCAGGAGAGAGACCGATTCACTTTGTGAGCTATAGATAGCGGGGGAGATAACAAAACCTGTGGCTGGCCGTGTAGCTCTAACGCACCGATCGCTGAGCTGAAATGCTAACGCACAACCGGGAAGCAGCTTTTCCACCGAAACTGCTGTCTCTAATGAAGCCCAGCAGAAGCGTGGCCAGACCACATTATCCCGGTGTTTACAACAGGAAATACAGTTTACATGTATAGGGACTTTCTTTTGCTTTTACTTCCAAAAGAGATTAGAAGAAATTTAGTTGGCTAAAATTATCAAAACACGGAGTGCTGACTGCTTAATTCATCTACTTTTGATCATTGCTACAGTGAGAGAGAAGTACCTGAACGTGAATAACACTTTTCCCCAAACTTCACGAGGTAGGGTTGGGGAACACAAATTCCACTTGGGACACAAACAATGGATGCAAGCGACTACAAAACCTCACCAGCTTTATCTACGTGTACGCAATATATCTTAAACTAAAAACAAAACTGAAAAAAATACCTTTACAAAAAGGAGAGAGAATATATTTTAAAAAGAACAAAAGCCAGAAGAGCCAAGTTACTGATGAATTTGCCGTTTCCTGCCAATGGTGCGGCAGCACGTCAGGACGCACGCTCTGTTCCTCCTTGCTGTACTGTCTGCATCTCCTTCTACTCCCACCTCCGCCTTATTCCTTTCGGGACTGTTGAATTTAATTAAGTTTCTCTGTTCAAGAATTAACTGATGAAACATAATGACGAGTAATAACAGGGAAGGAAAACGGCGCTTGATGATTAACTCGCTTGGTTGCTAACCCATGCCATTGACCATATCGCTGAAAATTCCTATTGCACTTACTTTTGTCTATGCATTTTCGACTTCATATGAAAGGGAAAAAAAGAGCAGTGAAGAGGAAGGATCCTTTCCTCATTAATGCACACATACCTATTCCTCTACAATTTAGCAGATTTGAATTAACTAGATACTATATTTCATATCCAGAATATTTCTACCTTAAGCTAATTATACAAAAGTTTTGCCTGCATCATATCTATGTAAACCTTCTACAGATTTTAAATATAAGTGCATTCATTTCAACCAGCACAGGATATTATATTCATATCTCTATCGTTTAAAAAAAAAAAATAAAATGCTCAAAATAAACACTAAGCAAAAAAACCAACAGATTATTTATTAGCAAAGTTGGTAAACATTGTTTAGATAAAGTATTTCAGAAAATGCAATGCTTTTGAAATGCCTCCCACAACAGTTACAATGTTACACATAAGAAAAAAAAGGCGTTTTCAAATACCTTCAGTGCAACCTCATAGGAGGATTTCACTGAAGAAAATAAAGGAGATCAAAATTTGGCTGACAATTTAATCAATCATTTCACACGTAACTTCTGGAAGCTGATCCCAACAGCCAGACTTGGTAAATCTAAATGCAAGTCTTCGAGTTAACAACAAAAAATTTACTCTGATTTTATTAAAATACTCCTCAGTATCTTCTCGTTCAATTCTTGAAGAAAACAAGCCTTTTTCAGATATCAGTTCTCATCTGCTTTACTATTTGGTAAGGAAACTTTGTGGTTTTTTATTTTAATTAAGATATTGATAAAAGAGATCCTTTTTGATTATCTGTGTGCATAAAGCAGGTATTTCCCATATGCTCCAGCTCTGTTTAACATATTCATGTGATTGTAAAAGCTAAGCAAAATCTCAGGAATCATTACCCTTTGCAGAAAATATAATCCAAAATACTAGGACTTGAAAAAAATAATACCGAAAACTATACCAGAATGACTACTCTCGCGTGCATTAAGGAAGGCGCAAGCCTCTCACTAAGGCTTTTGGCACGTGAAAGCCCTAAACCAGGCAGAATTGCACTGCGCCACTTACAGGATTCTTAGGCAGGAAAATGCACTGACCTGTTTCATTATCTGTTTCGAATGAACTATTAATAGCCAACATTGTTTAAATCAACTACACCGATGTAAAATTTGCAAAGATTGAAATGTTCCAGTTTGTTAGAGGAACATCGAAATATCAGATGGTTAAATAAACTGGCGGGGGGGGCGGGGGGGGGGGGGAACTAACTCATTAGGGGCACTAAGATTTTATCAAACATACAGGATTAATCTCTATTGAATAGAACCATTCACAAATCAAAACTTATTCCACTTCAGTACTTTCATGCAGTGCTAATCAATTACAACCTTTTCTAGTTATTCGCAATCCATGTGCTTTTAATTTTATTCACTGGTGGTCTAAAATATAATATTCAGGCCAAGCTAAGTCATTCTGTATTGCAACTTTGCTTTTTTTCAATAAATATTCATCTAGAGGTTTTCTTAGAGAGAACTGCTCGTATGAAGACTGTGGTAATATTTTTATACTGTACCTCCTTGTTGAAGCAAAAGGTTAGGGGTTACCTAAATACCTCAACTGTATATACAAAAAAAGGAAAAGGTAAGTATTCACATGAAAAATCCAAAGGGACTATATTATTTATTTTTGCATTTCCTATGATTAATGATGCACCAGTGCATACTTGAAAACTGAAGTCAAAATAGGGTAACACCTCAAATTCCTTTACAAACTGTACAAATATCAAACTTCCATGCTGTATTAACTACTCTAGCAGAAATATTTAAAGGCTCTGCCACCCCACATTAAGAGCATAACAATAATACCGAAATTCCTCTCAAGCAGTGTGAGTTCTTGGTCACGGTCAGACTAAGATTAATCTTAAAGTTGCACCTTATACCTTTATTTTTCCTGATTGCTTTTCAGAACACGGCTGCGCTTGTTATGAATAACAAGAAGCTGAGAGCAGCCTTAAGTAAATAACGAACATCTAATACTGTATCCATTGAAGTATAAAGGGAAAAATAAAGCAGTAAATACTTCTTGCAAGAGATGCTAAGTATGTAGTGCCGGGAGTTCAAAAGAGCAAACAGAAGCGTTTAAGGATATGGCACGCACCCATCGATGGGTAGCGTTAATAACAGCTAAGAAGAAAAAAAAAAAAAACAAACCCTGTGAGTTAACACAAGAAGCTGAAAACGCAAGCAAAATTTGGCATCCTTTTATGCCCAAGTCCAGCATACTCGGGTGGAAATGAAAGCCGAGAGGGAAGGGAGGAATTCTCCCGCGCCTGCCAGGCTGCGGAGGTGCTGAGCGCCCGCGTTCCTCCCGCCCGGCTCCTCTTGGAAAGCAAACCCTCCCTGCCTTTTACTCCATGTACCTAAAAAAAAATCAACATTGTGCGTTGTAGGTGACGGAGTTGGTTCTGAAAACTCATTAAATACACTCCATTAATAAGAATTACAATAAATTGCCATGTTTAATATGCCCTAGAGTATATAATATTTTAATTAAGGCAGCCTCAAGATAAATAGTGAGTTTAAGATGGTAAAACCTGATGCATTTTAAGGACTTAACGTCGGCACTGGAGAATCAGAGTTTCATACAAGCAGTTAAGGAACTGCAACATGAAAATATTCAACTGTTCTTTTACATATAAAAAAGTTAATTTGTCTAAAAGGAATAGATGCAACATTTACTCTGATAAGTGTACTCAAAAATAAATTAGGAAACCGTGTGCTGTTTCAAAGAGATTTGCCTTGTAAATTCTGCCAGACTTCGGAATTGACCACAGCTTTTCATCCGGAGACAGCAGGCACCCACAAAATCCAGAAAACATCCACCTCCTCCACCACAGAACCCCCCACAAGAACCTACCGTTATCAACAAAATTAATTTTTGCTTACGTTATGTACAATAGCTTTAATTTCTATTGTACAAGTTTATTTCAAACTGGCTTCTAAAGTCTTATGGGGAACAGACTAAGGGCAGCTATCTTCTGCTCTTCAGGTGTTTTTAAGTTAATAAAGCTTAAATCAAAGAGCATGTTTCCTTACATAAACATGCTCTCTTCTACAAATAAATATAAGACCTGCCACTTAACATCCTGAAAAGCACAACTTAAAGAGAATATTTTAAAGATGAGCACAAAGACAAAAATAAACTCTGGTTACTATGTCATAAAAAGGTTTAACACTCCCAATAAAAAAGAAAAAAAAAATCCATTATTCATGCATCTGTTTCCTGTATATATTTTTTATTCTGCTTGTTACCATACTGTGTACTGTTCTAGCCTTCCTCATGTAGCTATAAGTTTCCTATTTCATGTATGAACTTGCCCCAGGAGGGAAAAAACCCATAGGTTTTCTATTGACTCACTTTAACTGCTGAAGTGACTTTAATCAGAGCAATTACATTATTCTGCGCAACTTACTCCTCATTAAGCATTTCCATTGCTAAAAAAATAATTTTAGCATAGCAAAAGATAAAAGGGAAAAAGGCTGTGTTTTCCTTTAAATACACACAGCGCTTTAAAAAGTATTTTCATACTTATTGCATCCTTGACAGTTTTCTTTAAGAATATTTTTTCATCTTTAATAAGCTCCCTTTATTTACGCAGCAAAGGCTAGAAACAGTTTCTTCTGCTGTCTGTCTGTTTTAAAAATGACACATTCATTAAGATCAGGCAGATCCGGAATTAACAATAGCTTTAAGTTTTAATATGTTATAGCTAAAAACCCCGTGGCAAAAATACTTTGGCAGGAATTCACTCAAATATGGTCACTGCATTTTTGATAGACACTAGCTTATTTCATATATTATACTTCATCAGAATTGCTAGCATTTCCTAATGACCTAGAATGTATTATCATTCATTTTCTTGAATGAGGAAAGTTAAAAGCTGATGACCTTCCATACTTCTATTCGCCCCAGAATTTATTTGAAGCGTCAGCGTGCCAAACCATTGTTTGCTTATCCCTCCTGGTCAGATATCTTACATCTACATCCACTCTGCGGTTTGCTAAAACAGAGACGGAGCCACCGCCAGTTACCTAATATTGTATTGTTCGGAGGAGAAGGACCCAGCCTCAATCACCATGAAAATTAACTACAGTAAGATGCGGTTGTGTCTATATACACGTAGACACACATCAATGACCACGCGCTGGGTGCGGGTCTCGTATAACAAACGGGAGCAGGAGGATGTTACAAGTCATTATTAATCATCCAACTGAATTCCTTCATCGCATTTAATATATATGACCTTACCCACCTAAGCAGAAAAGAGAATTATTTTTGTTGTTGTTGGTTATTTGTTGGTGTTTTTTCTTTAAGGAAAAAAAAAAATAACATAGAAAATATTTATACCTAAACACATTCACTTCCAGATAGCGTTAACCCCCCAAAAGATCTGCAATTCACTTAAATACAAATCAGAAAAGACAGAGTTAAAAAAAGCATGATATTTTAACGTATCCATGTGTGGTATTAGAACAGGGTATTCTTTCTTTTAAGAAATGTTAATGAGCTGTGTATGTGCAAACATGTCCGTGTATGCAGCTCCAACCTCTAGTTCCTATTAATCCATACTTCCAAAATTTTGAAATTCTTCAAGTGAAAAAAAAAAAAAAAAGAAAAAATAGTGTAAATTTAGAAAAGGTCTGTATTGGTACCGTATTTTCTCCCCTAACAGTGAAGTTGTGGGAGAGAAGGTGCTGTCGGACTCAGGTTTGCCAGCAGGACAAATCCCCAAAGGTTTACAGCTCCTCCCTTATCTCCACCGACTCTCCCAACACGCAACACAGGAACTTGCAGCAAGGGGCTTGTCTTCTTATTTGTAAAGAAAAAATGTCTATTAATGCTATTACGGTGTTCTACACAAACTGTGTTAGTGCTAGCAGTGAAATAATAGATGGCAGAAGTACTCATTTTTAGAATACTTGGCAATATTTCTGAGGAAATAAGTGTTTTTGGAGTGAGTTTCTTGGTATCTTCTTGCTTCTTCCCATAGTCCCATGAAGAGAGAAACTGCTTTTGTGGACATTAGACTGGCCAATCTTAACTCACCTCAACTTTTAAAGTGAAACCATGTATTTTAGCCAAAGTAGTCTTATTTGTAGGTTGGCTGCTGGTTTTGACACAGTGCAATATATTTCTTCCGAAAGTCATAAAAAAGAAAAAATAAATAAGGCACACTGTATTTACATTAAAAGAATTCTGATGTGAAATGCAGAGTTGTTCTGCCAAGAACTGATAGTACTTCACAACATTATTTTTATCTTAATACTATAATACATCGATAATTTACTATAAATACCAACCTCCATGTAGAATCGGCGAGGCTAAATTTACACAGATTAAATAGTTCGGATTCAACAGAACTTAAGAGACATTTTAAGACACGACCAATAAAAAAAAAAAACATTCTGGGGACTGTCACAATCTGCTGGTTTAGTTTATCATGTCTCAAAAAGCCTTTTAGGTGAGCCGTAATACTGAACTTGCTCTAGTATCTATGCCCTTGCTGCATTTTCTGTATAAATTCCACAAGTAACTGCTTTCATTCAAATGCATCGTCCATTCCGCTGAGAATCCTTCACCCTTAAATACAAAACTTCTAGGAAAAAAAAACAGAAATATGTCACGTTTGTTCTTTACCAGTGAAGGGACACATATGGTCTAGCTTAGTGACTCTTTATTAACAAGCGTTTGATGAATTAATGCTACTAGCTATTGTATAATACTCAAGCACAGGAGCAGCTTTGTAACAGAGTACTTGAGGTCCGCAATGTATTTACTTCCTAACACAATCTGCAAAACTTGTTTCCTCTCAGTAAAGACCACCAGTGTAAATTCACATTAAGAGAGTTCATCATCTGTGTTTTTCCAATCAGTGGTATCAAAGTTTAACTCTGCCGAGTTTGTGGAATAACCAAGCCATAACAATGAATGGTTTATTTAAAACTGACAGGACCAGAAAGCAGCAACTATTTACTTAGGCGGTGTACCTTAGTATACACCAGTAAAAATGTTCTCTTTTCCCAAAAGGATTTTCTGCATAAAGGGCATTCACTTCGCTTCCTTCCCACCCCTCTTACATCCAAGTCTGTACATTCGAAACTAAGTGCTATATTTTTCTTGCTATTCAGTATATTTTTATTTCCCCCTTTCTGATTAAAAGGCATAAACAGAAACACTAAAACAAATTCAGAGGGCACACTCTTCATACTGACATTTTATTAAAGAAACCAACAGTCAGGAAAAAGTCCAGTCATTTGTGGATAATAAAATAACACCATTTAGGTAGCAAAAAAAAAAAAAATTAATTTAGCATCAGATTGGAAAACATATATCTTCCACGGCACAAAATCATTTTCATACTGTAGCAAGAACAGTCTCATTCTAATGCAACACCGTGTATTGCATATGCAAACGCTAGAACAACTTTTAATTTTACAGTATTTCAGGAAGAGGACCTAAAAATCATGCTCTGTTATTCTGTATAGCAATTAATTCAGTCATGACCTTGTAATAATTTGGGGTTCTAAACTCATTAAAGTAACATTTTAATATTACCTTCAAAAGCAAAAGCAAAGTCTTAATTACAGCTGAACCACCTAAATGTGTATTAATACATCTTAAAATAAATGAAGACTTGCGTTTGTCCAGATACAAAGATAAATTATTGTAATACTCATGAGGTACAAAAGGCTTGGAAGAGCATCATTTTGTTACTTTAAATTATGATATTAATTTACTAACTAATTTCAAGGCACATGTGTAGGGCACATGTGTAAAATCTACTCGGTGCAGGCAGCTTCCATACACACACACACACGAGCTGGAATGTTCCAATTCTGATCAAAGATGTATGTAGCCGGATGTGCGGTTAATTCACTGATCAAATTTTCACAACTGAAAAACATCTTGAAACATCCTAGTTACCAGTAGTGTGTGCTTTTTACCGTATCATCAGATTTACTCTTCCTCATTTTACATTTCAGGACGTATCTTAAAAATAACATAATCTTTCTCAGGCTTAAAATAAAAAATAAAAAAGGAAGGAGCAAAGAAAAAAAAGTTAAAAAGTTTTCAGTTCCAGTATTCTTAAAGGGCACAGTAAGACCGAGTGAAATAAATTTAAAATACCCGTACAACCTGAACTCTAATCTTAGTGGCATGTTCTTACAGTAAGCTTGTGCTCCATAAAACCTATATAAAAACGTCAGGAGTAGATGCATAGCATATGTACGCAATGCAAGACACAAATCTGTCCTGTAACAATAATATACAGTAGCTCCTCAACGTGCATGAAAGATTTTAAAATGCACTAAATCTCTAAAAAATAGGCTGCTGTCAGACTTCACTGTCTACTGAATCACCCAGATGTATTCAATAAACACTACTTAATGGCTACTAGATTTTATCAGCTACGTATAAAGTTTAAAGAATTTAAACTAGCAATTGTCTGAAGTCTTCTGCCACCACATTTAATAATCTTACTTGCTTACTGAACTGGCTAGATGTAGTAAATAAACATAATACAATGGCTATTCCACTTGAGCAGATATTCCTAAAACAAGAATAATCTAAGACCAATAAAGATACTGAGATGGGCAGCAGTTTTACTAGTCTCAACACTAATTTAAAAGACGTCTCTTTTTTCTTCTTTACATACCTGGTTGTTATCAATTACTGATGTGTCTTCACCCCTTCTTGTTGCAAAGCTTCCTTTAAAAATCTTAAGAGCAAACACAGCGCAACATTTGAGACCTATATACATAAAAAAATACTCTTTTTTTTTTCGGTAGCCCAGGAAATCTGAAGGTTTTTTTAGGCTGACGATATCTTCACATAGAAACACAGAACGTCTGCAGACAGTAAGAAGCCTTTAGTAAGCCTTTTTGCTGCACCATAATAATCTGATCCAGAAATTCAAGGGTACCTTAAACAACGGGCTACCTGTTCTAGCCATGCTTAGGAATGTGGCCAAATCATTTTTATTGATTTAACCTTTATAGGAATGCTACATATCCTCAGAGCAAAACATTTCTAATGCATTTATAATATGATATACCTCTGAGAAGTTATGGAAAAAAAAAAATAATCTTACGACAGATAGGCTAGCCCCCCTCCACTATTATGGTTTTTTCTGATTTAGCGATCGATAGGCATTCGAGTGTTGGAATATTTTCTGAGTTTGCATGTGTCCGTACTCATAGGATGAAGTCAGAAACTGTAACGCTTACAGAGGACACGACTGATCTCTGACTTGTCTTTGTTTAAGGAATAAGAACTGGTGAACTGATAGCCAAGGCTCTAAATACTCCTTTCATTCTAGAGTTACACATCAATCACGTTACCTGCAAACATATCAAGTTAAAACTTCCAGAATTTACAGTCCTTTTTGAATAAACTGAGCAGCATGTTAGTTATGTTCAGAGAGCTTACAGAAGGTGGTTTGTGTATCTCACCAGAATTCTTAAAGAAGTACTTCTCAAATTCCCTCTTCATCAGAAATCTATTTCGTACCTATTTCAAATCAGCATTTCTTGATGTCAGATTCATATTCTATTATTCTGAAGCTCAGGTTTGAAAAAAAAAATAGTGTATTTTAGTATTTGGTGGTCTTTGGAATGTTACAAACCGCACTTGAGCGTTACCAGGAGTCACTTGTTTTTCAGAAAGTAAGCTGTTCCGAGTTGCTCATTATGGTAAACTTCTTGACAGTATAAAGCAGAAGTGAATACAGTGACTGAAGAGTCCGTCGAACGAAAGCAAAGAGGCTTATGTTATGAATTACATTAGTTACATTTCGAATAAGAGAACCGGGGGATAGGAGGGCTGTTTGTTTTTCAAACACGCACAAACATAAATGGAGAAAACCCGGTAAAGAAAAAGATTCTTAACTCCTAATAGCTACTGGCATGAAATTTCAGTATGTTATTCTTCACAACAGGAAGCAGCAGAGCCAGGCACAGTTTAGGTGGGCAATACGCTATAACACAGCTCACCTGTTTTAATAAGATTTACATCTACATTTTTTCCTGAAGACAACAATGTCTAGAAACCACTGGTATTAGGGGCTCTCTCATCTACAAAGAAATACATAGCAATTCTCCAAAGAAAGAAAAATGTTAAACCAATTAATTAGTGAGATAAGTGCCTATCCACACGTGTAATGCAGTCAAGTTAGTACATCAAAGCAACGACTTGAAATCAGAATATATGGCATACAAAAAAGCCCTGCAAATCCTGACAGATTTGGGGTTTTTCATTTTTCAATAAGAGGCTGGCCTGTCCTTCAAAAAAATACATCACTAATTTTGTTTCTTCTTCCACTTTTTCTAAGAAATACTCTAGAGAGGAATCCATACCCAAATACGCAACATCCATGCATAAAAAATCCCTGGATGCAACACTTACACTTTGAATTAAGACCTTAAGGTGACATGCAGCAATGATTTTGTTTTTTTTAAGGACAGCTTAGTTCTACCTTCATTCATGCTGCGTATCAAGGATCTGACGAGGTGAGCGCTTGCATTTATGCAAACCCGGTTTGCTCTGTCCTGCAACAGACTGAGGGCATTCCAACAATCCCTTCTCACACGCGGGCCAGGGATGACATCCATGAAAAACAACTAGTAGCTCCAAATATGAGCCTAGAAAGATCACTGAAGCATATCAGATCATACTTACTTGATTTCAACTTCAGTACTTGTAGAATAAAAGTTAATGGAGCAAGAGGAAAACAAAACTATAGGTAAAAAAAAATCCTTTGGATGACACGTGTTTGAAAATCCTTGTAATAAACAGCCTGGTGCTGAGAGCTGTCTCCCTCCTCCAATGTTAGGTTACAGAACAGAATTTCTGCTGTCACTTGCTATTAAAGTGCACCTTAAGGAAGGACCCAGGCAACACTGGAAAGCAGTGAAATATGTTAGAAACGCAAATTTTTATATATTTTTTTTCAGACAGCGATGATGGAAAAAGGCCTAGTTTAAATGCAGTTACACTAATAAAACTACTTACAGTAGCACACAGGGTTTTTTTATAACATAACAGATACATTTGTACAAGTGGATTTATTAGCATAGTTATCCTGGCAAACAATAACATCTTTTGATGCTACAGAAAAGCTGCTCTGTGCTGGCGTGTGAGAAAGGTCAGATGGTGGAAAACTAACTTCATGCGCTTAACCTGTAAACTCTTTCCTTTCCCGACGCCTAACAAATGTCCAAGCAGGGGAGATCCGCAGCCTTTCCAAGAACTCACGTAGGGAACCTCCTGCTCTGTTCCGATGGAACACAACATGCGCACGTTCACCTTCAGGAGCGCTGGCCTCCGTGGCAGCTCTGAGTAAGTCTGTCTACACAGCTCTGCCACAGAAAAATTGCCTCCAGATTTTCAGTTCATAAAGATTTTATATATACACACATATATATACACACACACATATATCCATACGTATAACATCTGTAAAAAGCAACATACTTAACTGCTGGCGTCTGCATACTATTAGAGGAGCAACTGTGATACTTCAGGAACCCTAAAACTCGATTTCAGCGTTTTGAAGGAGGGTAGACAAAGTAAGGAGAGAGCAAACTCCCGGAACATATTTTGCAAGGCTGTTTTATAGGGACTCGGGCAGGAAAAGCTGTCTTTCTGACATCTTACTGGTATTATACAACAAAGAAAGGCACGCTAAAAAAAAATACTCATCCTTGGTGACATCCACAGAGGCTTAGGGTGATGGGAGCATTACAGGTCAGGCAATGTACACATTTTGGCAATGTATAATTTGAGTAACACAGCTTGTTTTCATGATTTCATAATTCTTCCATATTTCCCAGTGGATTAGTTTTTTGGTTTAATGATTCTCCCCACATTTTCTGATGGTGAAAGGACTAGGAGAATACCATGTCACTGCCAAATGTTTTGACTTTGGCCAACTTGTTCCTTAGCACGTTACTACCCACCTCTCATACTTCCGACCTTCTCAATCTCAGGTCTTGACAGTAAGGAGTATAGCTCTGCCTCCACTTTCAAATGCCAGTCTTCCTTTCCAAAAGTGTTTCTAAGCATCTTCACGCCTGTATACTACCCCGCTACCTCCTCTGTTTTCTGGCAGAACAGGGCACAGCTCCCACATGAAGCTGATTCCAAACTTACCTGAATGTATTATGATCATAAATCATATTCTTCTGCTTTCAAAATCGGCAAAAAGATTATGACCATCTGACTCAAGGTTTTTCAACTGCCCTATTTTCACGTGGCAACGGTTATCTGGTATGCCTTTTAGAAGTCCTGGTCCCATGTAGAAGTCAGAGACACCTGGAAATTCTAGACATCTTAAACCCTGTACCCTCCATTTCTTTCGCAGAAATTTTGAAGATTATATTTTTGTTATATGCTTGTACAGCGCCTACCATAATAAAAATACTGATCCACAGGTATGACGCCTATATGACAATATAAATCAATAATAGCAGAACTTTTATAGTGAGCATCATCAGCTCAGCCTTACCAAGCATCTGTTTGTTTTAGCCCAAAGTAAAGCTGTCTCCTTCAAGGCTAACTTATTTTGATGTATGTTTGAGAAGTCTGTTCTAAAAAATAAAAATAAATTTAAAAAGACATACTGATGACTCACACCGTCAGGACTTGGTAATTTTGGTTCTTGCTGGAAAAACGCTTAGCAAATATTGTCAGCAAAATGCTTCCATTTTCTTTGTGTAAGCATATTTTAAACCTGAAAATAGCAATGCTAACAATTGTGCCATCACCAAATATAGCTGTTCCCTACTTTGGATAGGTTCCTGAAGGTATTTTCAACTAGAAAACTGGTTTTGGCTGCAACTAAAAATTCAAAAAAATTCAAAGCATTTATGATTTTAAAAACCTCACTGACCAACTTGGTTATGTCAGCAGCACCATACAGGATTCTGATTAAAAAGAGTTGATTACTCTGTTCTTTCTTAGCCAGTTTCCTAAAAGCACAGTTGACCCTGTAAACAAAGTATTGTCCCGCATCTGGTCCCCGTACACCGATTCTCTTGACTGAAGCCACTGCCAGACCCGAGATGCTGAACAAACTGAAACAGCCAAGCCATGAACGCTTGCAGAGTAGCAAGGTGAAAAGGCAAGCAAAATGGATAAATTAAGAACAAATACTTGCATATTAACTTAATTGATTAATTTCATAGAAAAACTGACTTTAACAGTACAGATTAAGCAGTAGAATCAAAGCAACATGGCTTCAGAAAAAGTTTGATGCTGCCTATGTATCATCCAAGGGAACCTGTAAACTCAGAAGAGTGTTAAGTGTTGCAGTACAGAGTGTTGCAAACTGTAGTTGATAACAATGAGTCCCTATCAAAATAAAAGATATTTAAGTGTCCCACAGAGATATGGCATGCCCAGTTTTGTTTAGGTTACTATATTCAGCATAGGTGAGAGAACAGGAACCATATTTATCGCAATTGACTATGACAGCAAGCTGGAGGACGCTCAAACATTTGAGGAGAACATGATAGTCTTGATCAATTAGAGAAACCTCAAAAGCAACAGGACATATAAACAGACAAAACCCAAAACACTCGTAGAAAATAAGACGTTAATATCAATGGGAAAAGGTTAGTCACTATAAGATGAACAGGGATCAACTCTTCCTTGGTCTTGCAGTGAAAGACAAAGAGAAATCAGAGGCAAAAGAGGTGCAAGAAGACATTTTGAACAATTCAGTATTCCACGGCTAGGTTGCAACTATGCCACATATGCCACAAAACGACTTGCCAGCTTGGATTTTCCGGGCCTTTTAGGTCTGCAAACCTATCCACACAGCTTCTAAAGCCTGTTTGGGTCTTGAGGTATTTACTTATTTTTTAAACAGTGAGGAAGTTTCAGGAAGAAATTCTTTATGGTAAGGGTGGTGAGGCACTGGAACAGGTTGCCCAGAGAGGTGGTGGAAGCCCCATCCCTGGAAGTGTTCAAGGCCGGGCTGGATGGGGCTTTGAGCAGCCTGGTCTAGTGGGAGGTGTCCCTGCCCATGGCAGGGGGGTTGGAACTGGGTGATCTTTAAGGTCGCTTCCAACCCGAACCATTCTGTGATTCTGTGAAAGTTGAAGACAGACATCCTTCACATCCAGCCTATTTTCACATTATATCCAGACTCATTAACGTTGATCAGTCATATTCTCTCGACAATCTTGTAGAACAACAAAAAAAAAAAAAAAAAAAAAAAAGGGGCAAGTTATCACAGACATCATTTCCCTAGAGAAACAGAGGAGTAACTCTCAGAAAAGAGAATTCGTTCTGTGGAAATTTCCCAACAATCTCCTTCACTAGAGAGTCTGGAGCAGAAGAGACAGCTGGCTGTCAGGAAGGTTTTGGTAATATAAATCCTGCCTCAGTGACCTGGACTGGAATAAGTGGATTCTTTCAGTTCCCTCCCAGCCCTGTACCCTCTTGTAGTCAATGACTAACAAGTAACAATCATGGCTAAAGGTACGGGCTTTGAAGCATAATCAACTTTCCACAAGAAAAGGCAGGATGGAAACTTTGCAGTGAGTCAGCTACACTGAAGAGCGTGCTCAGGTGCACACATTTATTCTTCAGTTAGTTAGACTATCCCTGAAGGAAAGGGGAATGAGCAACTTTCAGTTTAGTATGGGGAAAAAACACGTATCCATGCAAGTACGATGGAGTGGATAAGGCAGTAAAAATTCACATCCAGTTTACCTATGGGGAACCTGTTTGCATGCCCAAAGCCTAGCAATAATTTGTACCAGAAAGTACAATGAGTCTTGAGATCTCTAGATTTCAGTGAAAGGTTTTAGTTAGTTATAAATAGGCCTTACTCAGCAAAACACTTCAGTACATGCAGAGCTACGCGTATCTCATTCCCAACCAAGTCAACGCTAATATCCTGCTCAAAATCTGAAATCATTCAGATAATCTGCTCCCAATCTGTTCTCGATGCGTAAAGTACATATAAAACGTTTCCAGTTCCTATTGCTGAATTCCATAAGTGATGCACAACTCATTTCTAATTTGCAGATGCAACTAAAAAAGTCAAATAAGAATAGGAATCACTTCTGCTTTTTTTTTCCCCCCCCTGTTGAGAGTAAGATTTAAATTTCTGCAAGACAACTTCAGTGAAGTTTTAAAACACCCAAATATTGACTTGGCAAACAAGAAAAGAGGGGGGGGGGCAGAAGGGGGAGGTGCACATCCTAATTGTAAGAACATATTGAACAGTAGAATTTTTTTTACATTATGCACTACTAAATGAGAAAACTCAACAACTCGACAAAAGGTTACATGGTAGGCTTTGTCCTGCTTTGGTAACTGGCAGCTGAACCGACAGTTTAACTACCTAGTTAGGTCACATTTACAGCTGCCTTTTTTATTTATTTATTTAAAAAAAAAAAACCTCCTGCCAGAAAAAAAAGTGTTTCATCTTTGGTAAAGGCCCATCCCTTGGAAATGTTAACAAAGTAGCATAGATTTCTGAAAACTGATAGCTTTGCAAATAAACTGCTTTCCAGCTTTTCAACTCTAAGTAGATTTTCATTTAGTCCACCTTACTGTGGCTTATAAGTGGATTACTTTAAAGGTAGAGATCCTGACCAAGACTTAGAAGATGTGACTCCAATTCTTAATCTGAGACTGATCACGTCAAGCCCCGAGGTTAAGAAGATACAAAGACAATCATAGAGATCCTTCTACCAATACTCTCAAAAGATCAGAGCTGAGACATACTGACAAAGAAAAGACAACACCAGCTCATCATTACCTCTTTGAGGGGAAAAAAAAAAAAACCACCCAAACATTTGGCAAAAAATAAAGACCACTCACACACGTTGTTGCATGAATTATGAGCAAGTATATCAGAAAAGCCCCAGTAATCAAATTTAAATTGTAAATACTGTACTATACGTAAAAACTAAACTGCAGAGTTTTAAAGCGTGCTGATACTCACCCATTCCTTCAATCCAAAAAAGAAAAACAAAACCACAAACAAAAACTAAAAACTTCTTACCTTTTTTTTTTTTTTAAAGTTTTTAAAATTCCCTGAAAAAATGTTTCTTTTGCTTTGGCTGTAATAGATGGACTGCTCTTCGAATGTCTCAGCTGCATGAGCGATAGCTATGTTCTTCCAATCCGCACTAAAATATTCCCAGTTTCTTTTTTTGTTTAATCTACAATAAGAAAGGAGTCTTTCACTGACCCCAAAAACAGAGAAACACATGAATGTTACCTCTCCTGCAGTATTAAAGTAGCAGCAACTGTTCTTCGTGCCTTTATCATCCCACATTTATAAGCAACAAGGGTGTACCAAAAGAGCAGCAGCAATGACGGCTCTCATCGGCTGGAGATGTCAGCTCTTCATCCTAGTGCATGTCAATTGTTAGTGATACTGGCACTTGACTTTAATAGTAGACGCTTATACAAGAAACACATGGCACGCATGGAAAGCCACATGGCAAGCTTACATGTAGCAAATAATGATAAAAAAAAAGTCTAATTCCTATTTTATTTGTAGTAAGACAACTATCGTCACTTGTGTATGAATGGAGGGAAGTGTTGCCAAAAAAAAAAAGTCAGACGTCTTTATGGACATCAAATACATTTTGCTATATTGCCTACATCAATCTGACTAAAGAAACATTTATTAAAACGGATAAGACGACGACAAGAGTCTCCGCTAAAACTAAATGGTGTCCAGGAGTTCCTCCCCAGGGCCTCAATTTTCAATTGATAAAACAGTGTTATGACTTCGCTGTTTCTAAAGGACCATAATGATAAATCAATTAATATCTTTCCCTCAAACCCTATGTTACTACACGGAGATGTCTTTTTAAGAAAGAAATTAAGTGCCCCGTATATAGTTTCTCAATCCATGTTTAAATAAGCAATTTTCAAAATTTTGGACTATTTTTCTGGATTAATAAAAACATTAAAAAAATAGCTGGTTCGTGTAGGCTTTTGATTTTTATCTGTCTTAAGAATTCAAAGACAAATATTGCCATCCTAACGCCAGCTCCAGAAATATACTTGACTTTGATTATTCATACATGGCAGAACTTTTTCAAAAATAACCCCTAGAGTTTCATCTCTCCTTCTATATATCGATCGCTTACCTTTTGAAACACTCATCTGAACCACAGGAGGACCCGATAGACTGAGTTGTGACTGTAAAATCAGCACTAGGCACGTAACTGGAGCAGAACGTGAAGGGTCCTACCTGGGCAGGCAGAGTAGAAGATCCTGCCAGCGCAAACTCACAGCCAGAGCTTGTTTTAATACATTTCTTTCCAAAAGAGAGTCTCATTCTTGAAGGAACAGAACTGGCATTTAATAGAGAAAGAGAGGATAGAGAAGTTTGCCAACTATCTACAGAGCCTTTCTCTTGCAAGGCACCAGGTATGCACGCGGCCCTGCTTAACATGTATTAAAGCTGGTTCAGTTTAGTAGATTTTCAGTACTCACTACATAGGGCTACTTACTTGCAATTTCATTTCAGTAGGTATAAACAACTGAGAAGTGCCTAGTCCAGGACCAACAGCATTTCTGTAACTCTCGTAATACACTGCATTCAGAGACGATCAGCGTTTATACTTCTACAACTGGTACTTCAGGGCATGCTCTAGCGGCAGAGATTGTAGGGGTCTGGGGGTTTTTTTGTGTGTGTATGGTTGGACTTGACGATCTCAAAGGTCCTTTCCAACCATGAAGATTCTATGATTCTAATTTTTAAAGTTAATTTGCATACAGCTAAATTTAATTACACGATTTGTATTACATGTTTCAGAATTACATAAAACTTCATTTCTACAACTGATCTGTCCACTATCAAAAGCTACATTGGAATCACTGGTACATCAGTAGAGGCTTAGGAAGTTAAACAGATAACAAAAATATTTTTGCGCATTAAAAACAAAGCAAAAGACTGCTATGACCATCTTAAAAGAGTTTACATTCCCTCCTAGAAGGTAACAAAGAAAACTGGCTTCTCTTACATCAAAGCTTGTAACACGAAGTTATGCGCAATTCTATGGCCATACAATCATAGAATCTTAGAATGGTCAGGGTTGGAAGGGACCTTAAAGATCACCTAGTTCCAACCCCCCTGCTATGGGCAGGGACACCTCCCACTAGATCAGGCTGCTCAAAGCCTCATCCAGCCTGGCCTTAAAAAATTCCAGGGATGGGGCTTCCACCACCTCTCTGGGCAACCTGTTCCAGTGTCTCCCCACCCTCATGGTGAAGAACTTCTTCCTAACGTCCAGTCTGAACCGTCCCATCTCTAGTTTTAATCCATTCCCTCTAGTCCTACCATTACCCGACATCCTAAAGAGTCCCTCACCAGCTCTCTTGTAGGCACCCTTAAGATACTGGTAGGCCACTAGAAGGTCTCCTCAGCGCCTTCTTTTCTCCAGAGTGAACAACCCCAACTCTCTCAGTCTGTCCCCATAGGAGAGGTGCTCCAGCCCTCTGATCATATTCGTGGCCCTTCTCTGGGCACGTTCCATCACATCCATATCTTTCTTGTAGTAGGGGCAATCTTTACAAGGATGATGTATTAAAGTATAAAAAGCAAAGACTCCAGGGGTCTGGAGACCAAGTCATATGAGGAAAGGCTGAAGGAGCTGGGCATGTTTAGCTTGGAGAAGAGAAGGCTGAGGGGAGACCTCATTGCCCTCTACAACTATCTGAAGGGAGGCTGGAGAGAGGTGGGTGTTGACCTCTTCTCCCAGAAGAATTCCTTTACTGAAAGAGTGGTCAGGCACTGGAACAGCCTGCCCAGGGAGGTGGTTGAATCACCATCCCTAGAGGTATTTAAGAAACGTCTAGATTTGGCACTTCAGGGCATGCTCTAGTGGCAGAGATTGTAGGGGTTTGGGTTTTCTTTGTGTATGGTTGGACTCGATGATCTCAAAGGTCCTTTCCAACCATGATGATTCTATGAATAATCACTCCCTTATCTCAGCACACCACAACTAACAGATGTTTCTTCTCTGAACTCTGTAAACACGCACATAAACATGCAGAAATTGCCAAAAAAAAGCGCCACATAATAATTTTTCATATTACCTAATATATTACAGAGAAGTCCTCATCACTGAGGCTGTACATCAAGGGACAAAGTTATTCAGCAGCCTTCACTGCTATTGACTGAACTGCCTTACCAAATTACTAGATGAAACACGTAGGCGAGAGATCTGGCTGTAGCCAATCTGCCAACTAGACAGTTACGCGTTCAATTTAAAGTTACTAAGAGAGGAACAAAACGCTAAGTAATTTAGGTAGCTTTTTTGAGAGGTGGAAGGATGTTAAGAAAACTCATTCTCACAGATCAGCCTATTCCTACACCCTAACTTTTTGTTCCTACGTTTCTTCCTAGATAGCTAGACAAATAGATTAAGTCAGCGAGATGTTACAGTTCTATACAAGCATATACACACACCACGCATACAGAGAAACAGCCAGAGATTACTGGACACACATGCACACTTTATTCCCCTAAAAAGAGGAAGGGATTGAAGGGTATTTTTTCATCCTTTCCAAATACTTCATCAAGTCTCCGGGCCTACTTAAACTTGTTACTTGAAATAAAAAAGAAAAATTCCTTCATAGCAACCTTCAGCACTGCAATGGCTGTGTAAAATAAACTTAGGTTTTATCAGCAACACAAAATGTTTTATCATAACTGAGAAGCAGGTCTGTAAAAGAGTAACTATTGATTTTTTTGCACGTGTTCTCCAGAAATTAGAAACAGTTAATAGTGTTTGGGCTGGGGGGGTGTTAACTTTAAATCCTATTTTCGCAGGGAAATACGCAGAATTACTCCAGTGTCTACAGTTTAAAATACACATTTGCAGTAGCTTTGCACTCTAGCAGGAAAAGTAGTCATAGGTATGGAGTCAGATATTAAACCACATTGATACATACCTTCCATAAAGGCTATATATTTTCTCTAGTGAAAGGGACTTTCCAGAAAATCAAAATTAAACATTATTTAGTGATTTTATATGCTGCTTAATATTAAGGTCTAGTCTACATTTAAAAGTTTTTTCCCAGAGTAATTACACTAGCTTAGCTATATTAGGAAAAGCAGTTTACTACTGTAGGCTGTAGCAGTTAAACAAAGTAGACTATAAAATAAACACACATTTTTCTCATATAGTCGTGCAGCAACCTGATCTAAGGTCTCAAACAGGTAGGTTGGACCAAATCACCTCCACAAGTCCCTTCCAACCCAAATTTTCCGATGATTCCGTTCGCTGGTATTATTACTTAACTGGTGCAGAAACACTGCCAAACTATTGAGAGTGAGTGTGTGTGCGCATACTCATTTAAATGAAAACCCACATAATACGAGCACACAAAAAAGCATAGGCCTTCCGCTCAGGTTCTCGATTTCCCATCAATAACTCAGAACATAGAGACTACACAACAACAGAAAACTACAAGCTTGGTTTAGAGGGGAGCTGCCTTGCTTCTCGAATTAACAGGAATTTTTTCTAATACAAAAGTATTAACTTTTTTAATAGGAAAAAAATTAGTTTGCCATGAAATTCATTATTTGTTTTCTCCCACTCCCATCATTTATACTTTGCGGAATTCAAATTTATTCCTGTAAGGCTTTATTTTTTTGTTCGCTGTGTACACATCAGATGTTCATGCTATCGCGCTGTACTTCACCAAAAGCACAACTAACAGTGCTTCCACTTGTACTAGATACACTGGAGGCTCTGCACACAAACAAGGAGTCAAGTATAGCCTGATTCATAATGAGGGATTACTATAGCTTCAAAATGGATAGTCACGCTTCATTGCAGGACCAAAATATACTCCTTTGAGAGATTGTATCCAAATGACTCTGAATCATGGTTAAAGGAACACAACAGGACATCTGCTAGCAATATAGCATTGGGACAAAATTAAATAAGTACTTAACACATTGTCCTCTCCAGGGTCACAATACAGTCTACTGAGGGTCTGTAGTACTGCATCTCCCTTTTTCAGGGGGTAAGACTGTGTCACGGCTGTTGCCTTTTTAAGTAAGAAAAAGGCTCACTCATAAGCAAGCCAGTGCTTCTTCAGAAATACTCATTCAGTCTAGAAACGAAGGATGATTCAAAACCACAACTACTCAATTTTCTAAAGGTTGTACAAATCATGTTGGGGGAAAGGGGAGAAAAACAATCTGAGCTAAAAATAAGTAACAAAGAAACATTATCGTTCGGAGAAGGGTACATTAGGTCAGAAGCTGCTGCTTTTTAACACCATAAAGTGCTTATAGCTTTCTGTTCAAAAACTGAAGCAGAAAAAAAGTCACCACCACCAAATCAGGAGAGCAAATAAGTTATTTGCTCAGAGTTTTCTGTTAAAAAAAAAAAAAAAAAGAAAGAAACTTTAAGCATAAACTACTTGTTCTGGGTAGTGTTTTTTTTTTTTTTTTAAAGCTAAAAAGCTCATCATTGCTAACATTTTGCAGCATAAACTGACAGTGACATGCCATTAGGCTATTCTCCTCGTCCTTTCTCCACCCACCTCCCACTCAGCCATTCGTGTTATTGACACTCCTGCCATCCAGTTCTATCACAACTGCTGAATTATTATTTACCATTTCTAAAGCCAAGCTAAAAGGAACGGTATTCCGTTATTCCACAGGCACAGGAGTTATGGAGGGGAGGGTGGGTTCCCTTCTAATCACTGCAATGCCTTAGTGCATCGTTCTAGAAGGTTCTACAAAAAAAACATCAAATACTGGTCTACGGGATTTAAAATCAACTTAAAAATAATAAAGAGTGAGATTTCATACGTAGTATCCTATATATTTATATATAGGATATATATATATAACGAAGTCAAATGGAAGAGTAAGCAGAGTAATCTGATGGAAATTAAAAGTACGATAAAGCCATTTGTACACTTTGTAGTATTCAAAAAAATTGATGGTGTTACTTATTTATAAAGTGCTAGAAACTATGCAAGAGTAGAAGTTACTCCATCTATCATTATTTAGCTGGTTTATTGTAAGTCCCAGAGCCAGTGTGGGACTTGAGGATAAACTAATCACCTCGCAGACCAATTTAGGGAGAACGTCATAATCTAAATTACTGTGTTGAACTCAGAATGATACAGGAAAACACATAAACACATTGCTCTAACCGCTAAGGGCTATCTTGTACCTCCGAAGAGACAGCCACGTACCAGGGGAGGCAGACTTCAGCATCAGTCCAGCAAAGCCTGGGAAGGATTATAGAGCCTTTGTGCCTTAGAAAATAAAAAAAAAAGAGATAAGGCATTGCTCTCCAAAGGCACGGAGGAGATAGCTGAATGAGCCAGAAACAGCACCTAGATGAGAGACCCTCTGAGTCAGCTACCTACGACACAGCGCAGCCTGCAGAGTTTCCTTCTGCTCCTTCTAACTCCGGTCACCCATGTGCAGTCTCACTGTAAATTTTGAATAAACTATCTGATGCAACTGGAAATAATTCCACAGGGCGGAATGACTTCAGAAGAATGAAAAAGCCAATAGTGTCTATTGGAGTGTCTAATTGTGTCTAATTAGAGTGTCTATCGTACTGTTCTGTATGGATGAATAATGTTCTGTAACAACACTGCACGCTGACACGTACTATCTGCACTGTCAAATTAAAAGTGACTAAAACAAATAAATTGAGATTGCAAGTTATGCAAGCAGCTGTAGTTTAAAGACTTCATCAGTTAAGAACAAACACGTCTGCCAGTTACAGTCCTCACTATATTTAAACTAGATTTCCAGGTTCAGTCTGCTAGAACTAACGTATTGCAAATTATTACACTGGGGAAAAGAGTAGAAAATGATGAACTTGAATAATGTATTAGGTTATGGCTCTTAATGGGCTTTTGGTTACACCACTTAAGTAGGATAGATCATTTCCAGATTTTAAAGTCTTTTTACTTAGGTATTAAATGATACCTTAAGGCAACTTGTCAAAACCTGAAGTTTCAGGAATCTAAGCTTGGAATCCTGGAACCATATATCTTAAAATACTTCAATTCAGAACAAAGTTTCAAACACCGGATTTAGGATCACAGAATTATAGAATAACAGGTTGAAAGGGATCGCAAGGATCATTTGCCCCAACCTTTCTTGGCAAAAACACCGTCTAGACCAGATGGCCCAGCACCCTGTCCAGCTGAACCTTAAAAGCATCCAATGTTGGGGAATCCCCCACTTCCCTGGGGAGATTATTCCAATGGCCGATGGTTCTCACTGGGAAAAATTTTACACTTGTGTCCAATCAGAATCTCCCCAGGAGTAACTTGTACCCATTATCTCGTCTTTTCCATATGACTCCTTGTAAAAAGGAGTAGCTTCTCTGTAGCCACCCTTTAAATACTGCAACGTGGTGGTAAGGTCTCCCCTAAGCCTTCTTTTCTCAGGGCTGAAAAAACCCAATTCTCTCCGTCTTCCCTCATATGGCAGGCTTCCCAGTCCTTTGATCATCTTGGTGGTCCTTCTCTGAAGCCTCTCCAGCCTGGCCACACCTTTTTTGTACGGCGGGGACCAAATCTGAACACAGTATTCCAGGCAGGGCCTGTCAAGTGCTGAATACAGTGGGATAATGACTTCTTTCTCTCTGCTGGTGATGCCCTTGTTGATGCAGCCCAGCACCCTGATTGCCTCCTTTGCCACAGCAGCACAGTGTCCACCCATACTGACCTTGGTGTCCACCAGGACCCTCAGGTCCCTTGCCACAAAGCTGCTCCCAGTCAGGTAGATCCCAGCCTGCAGCTGCACTCCTGGATTGTTTTCCCAGGTGTGAGACCTTACACTTGTCCTTGTTGAGCCTCATAAGGTTCTTGTTAGCCCACTCTTCCAGCCTATCCAGGTCGTCCTGCAGGGTGACTCTCCCTTCCAAAGTGTCCACTTCCCCACTCAGTTTGGTGTCATCAGCAAACTTCATCAGGGTTCACTTGATCCCATCATCCAGGACACTTATGAAGATGTTAAACAGTGTTGGACCCAGTATCAATTCCTGGGGGACCCCCCTTGTGACAGGCTGACAGTTTGAAAAGGAGCTATTGACCACCGCCGCACAGACCACTTGTCTAGACCGTAACGCACCAGTTTCTCTAGGAGGAGGCTGTGGGGAACCGTGTCAAAAGCCTTGGAGAAATCCAGGTAGACAATGTCCACCGCTCACCCCACATCACCCGAGCAGGTTACTTTGTCACAGAAGGCGATCAGGTTTGTCAAGCAGTTTGCCCCTGGTGAATCCATGCTGGCTCTTCCCAATCATGTGCTTTGTTTGACTTGTGGTAGCCCCCGGGATTATTTGTTACATAACTCTCCCAGGGACTGAAGTAAAACTGATGGGCCTACAATTTCCTGGACCCTCATTCCAGTCTCCTGGGACATCCCCCAATCTCCACGACTTCTCAAAGATTATGGAGAGCATCCTCACGATGACATCGGCCAGCTCTCTCAGCTTGCAGTTAAGTCAAGGGGGGCCTCTTGCTCTGCCTACTTCCCTTACCTTTAAGGGGAGAGAAGTTGTACGTAACTTAGAACAAATTGAGTAGAACTGTACGCATCGTAACCTTACTTAGAAGAACTCTTCTCATACTTATCAAAACTAATTTCACAAATTAACTGCAAAACCTACAATAACTTTGAACTGGCAAGAGAAAAAAATATAGTACTAGTAGAGCAGAACCACGAGATACACATAAGCCAGACCAACGCTAGACTTCAGTTAATTTTGTTTACAGAAAAAACTGTTATCCAGATTAACCTTTCCAGTCTTTCCTCAAAAACATCCTTCATGTTTTTCTTTTGCAAGCACTTTGAGTATGAATATAGTTTTGAAATTAGTGACAAGGATGTTCCTTCATAAGTCTGTAAAGAGAATCAGCGATTTATTTGCTCTATGTAGAAGACTGCCCGGGTGCTACTCCAAACGTTATTTAAGATCCCCCATCACCTTTTGGCCCCTTCATAAGCAGGGACAGGATACTCAACAACAACAAACAAACAAAAAAAACACACAAAAAAAAGAGAGAGAGAAGCAAGAGATAAAATCAGTGTATTTCAGACACAATATTTGACACTAATAAGGCTGTCTTTTGAGTGTTACTGAAAGGTGAAATGAAAACTGCATTATTACAAGAGGGAGGTCTAACATAACTACACTTTAAAACGCAGCACAGAAATCTGGTAGCCTGAAAAAATGAATTTTCAAATAGGTCTAAAACTCTCTCAATTTTCAGCTCCTGCATTTTTTACCACCAGTCACGAGAACCCCTTCAGGCCTCCTCAGCAAAAGCCTGGTCCACTAAGCTCTGTGCACAGAAGAGACTCTGCCTTTAAAAGCTTAAAAATATCACACCAGCATCAGAAAGAGCTGTAGTTAAGTTCTGTCTCTAATGAATGTCCTTCCTGTACTTCGTCCTACCTAGAAAACTAGGAACAGAACTAAGTTTTCCTTTTCTATCTTGTACGGCTCGTGCCTGATGTATTTAACGAGGTAGACAAAAAAGCACCACACTATCTGATGAGCAAGTGCCACATCTGCTGCCACTGCCCTTCCGTTGTCTCTCTGCTAAAGGGAGGGAAAAACTCTTCTATCCATGTTTGCAGAGAAGGACTTCAGCTTGGTAGGCTAAACTGGTTATTTTGGAACAATGCAATCTCAGCACAATTCTGGGTTCAAATATGGTAAACAAGTATGGGACAGAATAGAGAAATTCTTTACAATCCCAAATTACAGTTTGGTTAACCAGAGCGCTCCCTCAGCCAGGTCATTACTGCTGTTTTCTTCCACTATCATTCCAAATGAACTATCCAAAGTCAGATGATTTTACTGATCAACTTCAAAGCAGAGAGGGATAAGCATACGACCAACTGAAACCATAAGATAACAGTCATAATAGGGTTATGTGAGTACTACCATACCTCATCATACAGTAAGATAAAATAAAGTATTATTAATATTCGACTCAAGCACATGCTCATTGTGTGTTGCATGCTATATAAATTCTGGGCCATTTTATTAAAAACGATCATCTAGCCTGTCTGTTCAGCATAACTTCCTAGTCACTATAATCATTTACTGGTTTCAAGTAGAATCAGGGTCTGCCTGGGCTCTGCATTCTGAGAAACCTAAGACGTATGAAAGCCAATACTCTAAAAAGTCTTGTGGAAGAACTGTCCCTGGCATGAGGGGAAACCTCATGAGGAACAGCAGCGCTTGTATTTATGCTTATATCTGCCTCACAAGGGCGAGTCAAGCTTATACACTTTGGTATAATAGAAAAAAAAAGTAATCATAAAGCACAAAATAACCACGGCCATGGTTTAACAACTGTGAACTAGATTTACCAGCAACAAAACCCATTATCGCAAAGAGATGTAAAACACCGCACTCGCGTTTTGAAGACTAGCGTAACAAAATTAGGTGGTTATCAAAAACCAAGTAGCAGGCTGATCGCAACAGCTAAAAAGAATGATTTCTAGCTCTTGTCCAAAATCTTGTCAGACAAAATGTCTTTTAAAAGTTATCTTATTACACCATGTAATAAAACACTTTAGGTAAAATATGCAACAGTAAGTTATGTCTCGCCAACAGCACAAAACGCATATTGTGTTTCAGGTTATTTTAGTTAGCTTGTAATCCGAATGACTCAAATTACTTGAATTATAATTATTCTGATATTGAAAACTGGATTAACAAACAAACACAAGCCAATCTGGCAAAGCGCAGCTGCATGAATCACAGTATTTCTTTAACATTACACATGGCGTGCACGTCTTCAGCAGCAAGCAACAAGTTCCCTGAACTTTCTAACGGACAAGAAAACACTATTTTAGCATATGTAAGCACTGTTATTATGGAACAGAATTTGCATTTCTGTATTTGAAAATAAATTTAACATCTGATACTAGAAGAAATCAGTGAGATTTTCCAGGGCATTCAGTACCAAACAAACTGTACTCCAACTCAAGTCAGCAGGGATTATCCAAATACATCACTTGAGAAAAGATTAGTTCAGAGAGCCTACTTTTGAGAATTTCATTTCACTTCACATGGAAGAATTTAGAATGTTATTTCTTAAGATATTGCCACCTGAGAATGGATGAGAAATCCTAAATAAGTAGAAGAGAGTTCTACAAACACTAATCTCTAAAAATAATTTATTTGATTGACAAGATTGAGACAGACAATAAAAAAAGAGTAGATTTTATAAGATCACATTGTATATAGGAAAGAAAAAAAATAAGCACTCATACCATGCAATGCCTGCGAGTCTAAAATAAAAGTATGCTCAACCTAGACGCCCCATGAGTGACCAGAGGTCTAGAACTGCTCTCTTCCGGACAGTTTGAACTGTCAAATATTACTGAAAATACTGAAATGGGAATGAGCATGAAAGTTGGCTCCATTACACAGTGAAGCCCCAGTGCATAAGAAACTATTACTGGAAGAGTACTTCAGCGGAAAGCCTTCATGGTCAGCAACATGGATGTTATTCTCCATAACGTTCCATGTTATATTCCCAGAAGTAATTGATGCAAAAGTAAAAGAGGAAATAAAAAGAACAGGAGACGCATAGCATTGTATAAAGCTCAGCAGGGAAGTCATCCATTTGGTTTAGTTTCTTACACTCCACACACACACGCGCAGTATTTTCCATCCCTTTCCTCCGGGCAATTTATGCAGCACAATCAGTAGCATTAGAAAGATCAAAAATACCAGGTTAATCTTAGTAAGAGGAAATAACACTAGCAACACAAAGACAAAGCCTAACTCACTTTCCCCCATTTTTCTTGAGTACCATGAAATACACACCACATCCCAATAGAATTGGCAGTCACTAGTTATCAGCTTTACAAACTTCTAAAGGTATTTTATGTTAGGTTTTGTGGTTTATTAATCTGTTTTAACAAATGGTGAGGGAGAAAGTGAAAAAAGGGATAAAAAATAGGGAGACAGAAGTTATGCGCTCTGTATCCTCTATTGCTTCTGAATAATTACCTGTAATTCTGATGCTTGCAAGCTGAAAATTAACAAAGGCAAGAACAGAACTACGGAGTTTTCCTTAGAGCACTGCAACTTCTCTACTAACAGCAATGCCGCAGATCCACAAAGACAGTCAAAACAAGTTCCTAACTTTATTTTTCAACTACAGCAGTAGGCATTTATAAAAAGAAGATAAGGAAATACAAGGGTTTTTTTCCATGCTCTGATAACTCTGAACTAAAACATTTGCTCAAATTTGCTTTTTAGCAAACACTACTGAAATAAACTTTTTTCATCACCAGTTAGTTACAAGCATCTGAAAAAGAAACTTAAAAAAATGGAATGCAAGTTACTCAAATCTCTTGCCTATCTGTACCCATCTACATAGAAATGTTTAAGATGTTGCTTGTTAGCTATAGCATTCACTATCCTTATAGCTATAAATGTACTTCCAAATATACATATACATATATATATACAAAAAAACATGACCGAATCGTGATTTCTTCACCTGACGTAGCCTGCATTAAATTCATGAAAGACCTTCTCAGAGGGTTTTTATACATTGAAAGTATTCAGACAGGAATAATTTCACCTCTGAAATGATTCTTCATCACTTTCCCAAACCAAACACTCCAATTTTGGGTGGTTCTTGTCAACAAGCTTCTTGTCCTACCTGCAACATACCTGTGCTCAATATTAATTGCTTATTCTACCACTGTTTGCTGGAGAAAGAGACACTAAACAAACAGAATCATCATTAGATTGGTGATGGATCATATGTAGTCTTCATCTTAATGAAATATGTTAATTCAACAGAACAAAACAGCCAGTGCGTTAACAAAGCTGTGAAGTCCTTCACTTAGTTTTTCCTTACTTGGTTCTTGTGATATCTAGATGACCAATGACACAAAATGCACATACACACCAGTCCCTAAAAATGGAGAAGGGCAGGAGAAAAATGATGAATATTGAGAAAGCATTCAAATACTTGAGTAACAGGGACCCTGTAAATATCTCAAGAGTTGGGCGGACATGCCTAAGGACTCTTAATGAAACTAGCCCCAACTCTTACCAAGTCTCTCCCATGATTTACTACAGGTTAAAAAAGAAATAATAGATTATAAACAATATATTTATTTAAAAAAAGGGAATATAAAGTTTTTTATCAAAACCTCTATTGCACGCTAACACACATTTGGACTGTATTAGGGATAGGTATAAGCTATATACAATAACTTTGTAACGTCAAATTTTGATTTTTTTTTTTTGTACAAAGTCTACCTTAAGAGCTAATTATGAAACCAGGTTTAATTTATATTATATATATCCAAGTAACATACAAAGGGAAGGAAAAAAAAAGCAGCTTTAAATGCACTTAATTCAGAATGTTACCAGACACAAGCTGGGTATTGTGTCTGAATATAGTTCAGCCTCTTGATTCAGTTTAAGTAATGTATTATCAAGCTGACAATTCACGTTGCCACAAACCTAAAATGGCCATTTACTTGAACTATGTATTTTTACAAAAAAAAAAATGGTATCAGAAAAGCATCCGGTTTAAGCAGATGTTTAAGGTTTTCTTCCTACAACTGAATCCTCACAGCTACTTCCCTGCACATCAAATAAATGGCATTACGTGTGGTAATACAGCCTACCATGACCAACGATGCTGCACGCTGAGGCACAAAAAAAACACAGTAGACAAAAAACACGCCCTTCAGTATGGATGTTTAATTAACCAGGACTTTATACAGTATCATTCAAATATTTATCATCAATTTGGAGCCCAAACCCACAAACCTTCAGCTGTCATAAAATTACTGAAACATGCAAAGCTAAACACTGGGTCACCTGCAGGATCAAGCTGTAGGGTGTAGGAAATTGAAGTCTTTGATTCATATTAGTTTTAAATATATGTTTGCCATTGGAAAATTTTACTCATACGATTTTTAAAAGTATCCTGTTGATAACCTAAACTAATCTCGAGTATGGCCTCTGTTCCCTCTGTATATGAGTTTTCAGGGGGGAAAAAATCCCACACTAAATCCATAAAAAAACTTCTCAATTAACTTCAGATTGCAGTAATTAGTATTTTTGTAAAAAGTTAAAACAGCTTTGAAAAAATCAAGATATTTTACCAAGGGGAAAAAAAAAAAAAAACCAACTTCTCTCTTCATCTGCATGTTGCTCAACACAAGTGTTTAGAACGTCACAGCTTCCAGAAATTCGCTCTATAAATGGCGCTTATGTTACAAAATAGTTGATCACAACTAAATTATAAATTTTAATGGGTACTGTGAAATCATCATGGTTGTGAATCTACTGCGCAAAATTTAAGTGCAACTGACATAAGGTTAGCTGTTAGCTTGGAAACAGGTCGTAGATCAGCCAAATAAAGCTTTGTAAAACAAACCTCAGCAAAACATACTGGACTTGCCCAAAAGCTTTTTTAAAATTATTAACACCTAGCACTGCAAATTCTATGGTAACATAATAAAATATCCAAATACAAATAAAGGATGTGGGAGTCAAAGCAAAATCTACATAGCATTATGCTCTTTTACACAATTATAAGATAAATATCAAATAACTCCAAGGTCTTAACAATTAAAAGCCAAACATCTCCATGTAAAAGGTAGCACACTGTAAATTGACATGTGTTTGGGTGGTCTGTGATGGTTTGATACTTTTAATTAAATCTGTATTCCTCTTAAGGTAATCAGCGTATTAAGCACTATCACCAGTTATCCTTCATACTATTTACACAAGCATTAGACATCATATAGAAGAGATTATTTCTTTTCTGACAAAGAAAGATTTCTTCAAATCCAAGTAAATGTTTAACCAGTGGAGACAGAGAACCATTTTATTTGTTAAATAAATATATATATATACACACACACATATGTGTGTGTGTACACTATGAAAAACCTGTACATATTTTAAGACAGCTTTTCTGCAGTATTTTGGGATTTCATTTCAGGACACCTATACATTTCCCGCCTTCTCAAATACATTAGAAAAATATTTTTGAGCTTACAAAAACACAATTCTACAAAAGGATTCAGCCCACTCCCTAATGCTGTGGTTCAAAAATAGGTGTAGCACGTGTAACAGACATAGTATATGAATAGCCTCCTCACCTTAAATAGGATTACTCACAAGTTTACATATAAATTGAAGCATTCTGGGGAATCAAACCCTGACGCAACCCTTAAGTGCAGCAAATTATAAACTAATCAAAGATACCACCTCCACACTTTGAGGCACTGTTACCCACAGACTTCCAGATGACACTACTGGGTTATAACAGGATTTGATATTCTACGTTCTTTCTGCCTTTTAAGTCCCTACAATCCAACAGCCCATTTTTGAACGTCAGCACGAAGTACCAAATGCCATTCTGGATCAGCACCCAACATGCCTGTAGGATTCATTTCTCACAAGTTCATCTCCTTGCTGCATGCATTTTTTTATTGAGAGCCAGGACAGGTTGAATTTACTCTTCGTATTACTCTATATGGATGACAACCCATAGGAAATAAGTGATCCTACTCAACTTCACAATAACAAACTATGCAGAGACAGTCTCTATTTTCTTTTCTTAAAGAAAGTCATTACCTTTTTTGCATTGCAATGCTCCAGCCTTTACTATTTCCCAGGATCTTAAGATGTCAGCATGGATTTGTTATAAATTGCCTAAATGGGAGAATCTGTAACTTCCTAAATTATGTAGTTTATAAAAAATGTCAGCTTCTGTCAGAGCCTGGAAAGTTCTTTTAAAGTGGTAACTTCATTTTATGGTCCTGGCCAAAAGAAACAGCTGTCATTTTTTCTCCACGTGGTTCATCCCTGGTACTTTATCATTTCAAAAGTCTCCTTTTTTCCAGCAAAAAACAAAAATGTAACTTTCAACGTGCTTGATACATTCAAGGAATTTCTTCAGTTCCTACTAGTTTAATGAAACGGTGAAGACTGTTACTCTAAAGCACAGACGATCTGTTTGCATAGCTTTCAAAGTATAACTGCACCAGTTCTGAAGCAAAAGGAAAAAGTCTATTTCTTCCACTTATATGGCCAACAATAACTTCTACATTCTGACAGAATCATGTGTATACTGGCGGGGAGGGTAGTTTCAAAATACTTTATCAGGAAGTCCGCAATTAAATAAAACAGAGGCTCCCCAGATACCGATCCGAATAGATGCACAGGCTTCTTTCCCTACAAACTTAACGGTTGCTCTTTTGTTTTTTAAGCACAGTTGTAGTTATTTTCTCCACCAAGAACAACACTTATATATTCCAGTGTAGATGACTATAATAGATGTGAACAATAACTAACCAGAAGTCTCTTGAAGGAGAGAACTAATATTTTTCTATCTAAAAAGAACTCAATACAGCAGACCACTGGGTCTGTAACAAAGCACTCATCTGCTTTAGAAGAGTCAATGCACTGGAAAACAGTTCATTATCCCGTTTACATTACACTCTAGTGGAACGTATCCCATGTATCCACTTAACAACAATCTAGTAGTCTCTTAAGCACATTGAACTGAAAACAAATTGCATCTTCTACTTTTGGATAGGGAACTCTTAATAGAATTTAACGGAGGCAAGTAATTTCTTTCATATCTACTGCCCATATAGCAATTCAGATTAGAAAACGTTACATGACAGTGAAGGTGAATCTACAACATATGACGGGACAAGCAAGACAGCATTCTTCTCACCATCATTTAAGCTGCATAAAATCCTGTATCGCCAAAAAGTAGCAGCCAGAGGAGACTGTTAGGAACAGGCTGAGAGTGAGAGAGCTGGGAAAGTGAGAGGACATGCGTTGTCATCTCCATAACAGACCAAAACAAAACAACAACAAAAAAAAGGCAGTTCAGATGTAGCCTACAGTGACTTAAAATACCTCTTTACTCCTAAATGAACTCCTTCACAAGTATAAGGGAAGTAAAAACAAAGAACGTATCTAGCATGAAACAGCAATACTAAAATGTTAAATATTTCCATCATGCTAAAAAGCCAAATAGAGTTTTTATGCAGGTAAAAAATAATTATCTGTGGAGGCTTGAAATACTTTTAACTTCTTTACGGTTACGGAAGGCAACTGGCAGAAAAAAATATTTACAAGAATATATACATAAAAATAAAGCTTTAACATTCTTCCCATCCTAATCTTCAGCTCTAACACAATGGAAAGGGGAAGGAAGACAGTAGAACATTTCAGATAAGACTATCTAAAAATTTTACCTCGCACAAGGTGGTATATTAAAAGTCACAAAACAAATTAATAGATGGTAATGGTAAATGACCTAAAGTAAAATGATTAAAAGGATAGTATCACTGGAACAGTCAGGATGCATCCATAATTTCAATAAATAAAATTTCCCTGTCATTAAAACATAGTTACACATCTATGGGTCAGAAGGTGGATGTTGTAACTATTTTGATTTTTATATAGCTGATCAAAAATTAATTAAAAAAACCATGAAGCAACACCGTAAAAAGAAGCTCTCAAATATTGGCTGTTTTCAATGATCTTGCTGAAGTAAAGATGAGTAGCCCAAAATTAATTCCCTATTAAGTTCATCCTACTTTACCTCTTCCTATCTTAAACAACACCCTGGACAGTCTTTCCGTCCCAAGACTAGTGAAAAGAGCCAATGATTACCACTATCTTTTGAAACCGTGGATTTATGTCTCTGTACTCTGGGACCAGCTTTCTTTGTTTCATGTTCAACTCTGACAAATGAACATAGGGGAAAAAAAAAATCTTTTAAGACACTTTTGCAAGATTTCATAAAGCAAAGCTCCCTTTTATGTGCAGCTGACCTCAGCAATTGGCAAATGTGTATCCTCTCCCTTCCCCATAAGTAACATTTATAATCATATATTTTAAAAAAATACACAATTTAGACATGAGCCACTACAGCCAAGCTATCTGCAGCCTTAAGAGGTTAGATATCTTTTTAGCTCTGGGTTGAAAAATTCTTTGAAGTGTTTGATAAATCAGGAAAATGAATCCACATGGAAACAAGCTCATTACTTCCCCCCTGGCCCCATCCTGACAGTGCAGTGTCTTAGATACACAGAGAAAGGGGAAAAAATGCCATACGGTGGCAGGTGAAACTTTTTGATGAATATGTTGCTTTCCACAAAATGAAGATTTGCAGCCAGCCAGTGTAATATGTTACCAGTCAAGATAAAGACACCTTCTACAAAAGGAATTCTTCTGATTATGCAAGTATCTTTAAAACTGACAAAACCCACCTGTTTAAACATTCAAGAAATTTAGAATTTGTGAACTACAAAATCATGTTCTATCACAGCTTGGAGATGGGTTTCTAAGAATCCACTATTAATTTACAACAACAACAAAAAAAAACTTTCTAACAACTTCACTTCTTCTCTGCCAAAACCCAGTTATTTACAACTGTTCCATATCTTAATTTCATCAGCAATATTGTGATCTCTGCAGTCTACCTCTCTGAATTAGCACTGAAAGATGGTAATAGAAAATATTTCCTCAGATAAGCATATATGCCAACAGGAAGCTTAGCTTTCTTCGATGAAGGGCTGAAAAATACAGGTCTCTAATGACTTCTAAAGTATTACTAAAAATGCATCTCCTTACTCAGCAGGACTTTCTCTCCTTCCAATATAGCACCTTTTTTATTTACCTAACTCACCTCTGAATGTTTTACAACTCAGAAGTAAAATACTAACAGTTCCATCATTAATACCTGCTTCCTCCTCCCCATCAGCCTTATACACACATTCTAAGAAACTAGCTAAAAGATGCATACAAAATGTAGATGTTACCAGATATTCTGATTACTTACATCATACTTTGCAATTCAGGCGTAAAGCTTGTTGATTTTCTTCCAGTGCTCGAAGAGGCGATCGTTGACATCGGGCTAGCCACGGTGCTGCTCATCTGAATAAATAAAGAAATAACAGCATTTAAAATACTTTTATTTTAAAGAGAGCTTATGTATGCTTCACACTAGATATTGAAAGGGAAGAAGAGATTTTGGGGTAGACTTGAATGCAAAGATTCTGCATGCAAAAAGAAGCCTGAGACACTGCAGAAAACATACAGGAGTTGATGTTTACTGCAACCAAAGCATTGGAAATGTGTGCTATTTTTAAAAATATCATCCCAGCAACCCACTGAGAGGTACCCTAAGAACACCAATGGAAAAGTATTGAGATAAAAACACTGGTATTCTGGAATACATGGCATTCCTAGACACCAGGATCTTGATATCCAACACATCCTTTTATATTCCTGCGGTACCCCATGCACTAGTAAATCACATCTATACTGTTTCCACTGAGACTAAGAGGAGTAAAACAGAATCTCAGAAGCAGCCAGATAAAACTTGATGAGCACTAAATCACAAGCTTCCTTTCTAAAACACTGGCTTTATGTACACATATTACTTAAGTCTTCAAAACAGAAATGCATTAGGAAGAACGAGACCTGAACGTCTCCATAATACTTACACAACCGAAGGTACTATCTTTATACAAAATGTTTTATGGCTTATCTATACAAATATCTCATTTAAAACTCTAAATCAAACCCAGGACAGTTCTGCTCTTATTCTATGAATTAACACATCTACATTTTCCCCTTTAATAAAAGGAAAGTCAAATGCCTTTAAATAGTTTCATTTTTAAAAATAGCTGCACTTACTAAAACACTGACAAATCAGAATTTATCTAATTATGGAAAACTCAATAAATATAGAATAGGGCGTTTCATTTTTCCCTTCAAGAATTTTTTTAACAAAGAACTCCACACACTATGCAAGTCTCCTGATAAGCGGAATATATTCCCACAACATTCTTCCTCTTCTAGTTTGCTGCACGCTAGTAACAGTGGAGTTTTACTACTCATTTCTTGTGCTATTAGTAGTAGCAGTAGCAATGACAATGAAAACCACGTTAATATAGCTTGCTCTGCTGTAAGACCTCTAAAGAGATCCCACCTTTCTCCGCTTTTAAATTTTACAGTTGACAGATATCTTTTCTAAAAAGCAATCTAAAAGTACGTGACCAGATTTATATTAAGTGCCACTAAAAACATTGCAATCAATCACAAATATTATGCTTTGCTTTAACAAAACTTGTAATACTCTAAATACAAAGCTAAGATAATTTCAAAAATTAACAAAAGAATAACTGTTTTGAAAGGCTAATGACATAATAGCATAAGAACGAACAACAAAAATAATAGGAAGTTTATGCATTCAGATGTAAGTTTACTTTTTTTATTAATGCTTTCAAGTAGATTTTCAGAGTCCTGTTCATCTTCAAGCAGATTCTAATTTAGGTCCCCATCCTGCAAGCCCTTACGCACATGTGTAACTTTAATCACAAGTTTACTCCCACTGAAGTCTGATTTTAATTACTTGAGTGGTTACACACCAGGTTTAAGTGTTGGCAGGATCCTGCCACAATCAGCAGTTACCAGAGACTCTCATATTCTAAACAGTCAAATTAACGAGTTAAAAATCAAAGGAAAAAAAAAAAGTAAGAAACATCTATAACATGAAGGAAGGTGAGAGAGCATTTCTAGGAGAGCTCTATGTACACATGGAAGGGAGTGAAGAGGAAGCTGCAATGGTACCCAGAACAGCCCAAAGACTTGCAAGTTTATATGTGTTTTACTGTTCGTTATTTGACTGAGACTGATCACAATTCATTTTAGTAGCTATATATATACCCAGTATCAATATCCCTAAATATAAATTAATACACTGTAAATTCTATATTTTACCCAGATCCTAGAGAAAGTAGTTAGGGGAACACCTCAGTTAATACTTTATAAAACAGCTGTAGAAAAAATCCTGAAACATATCAGTCACATGTGCCTTAAAGTTTAAAAACTGAATAATATACAAAGACTTAAGTCTTCTTTTAAGTTTGGTGGCATTTTATGTTTGGTTTGGGTTTTTTTCCAACTAACTACGTCATTTAAAGCATATGGCTATTTTATTTTTTTTATTTTTTTTTTAAATCCAGGTCAAACATTTTGCTTTAGCCATGGGGTTCTATTCCGCTAATTTATGAAGCATTCTCACAAAAAACACGGGACACAATTCCATAGTTGCCTCCTCACAGTGTACCCTTTGTCATTCATGCATGTCCTATTCTGGAGTAAGTATTTTTTTAAGGTTCCTGCCCTCCAAGCAGACAAGAAGAGTCTAATTAAAAAAAAAAGCTTGGAGGACTGTACATCTGCAAAAGTATCAGCAGGTTTGAGAGCTGAAAGCTTATCAGCTACTGCTTCACTGAAAACTTGGTCTTCCTATTGCAACCAAACGATTTAACTTTCAAATCAAGCAGGTGTACAGCATTTTCTTGACATAAAAAACCAACAGCTTGTCAGGCTTCATCAGACCCTTTACAATAATTACTTCCACAGCCCACGTTTTGTTTGATGGTTTAGATAATTAACTTCTTTACACATCAAAGTCCCATCGTCCTTATGTTCTATTTCCTTTCTTCCGGACATTAAAAAAAAAAAAAAAAATTCAAAAGCAGAAGCACTCTCAAATCAATTTTCTTCAAGAAGTACAGCTAACATGGAACTGAAAAGCCTACTGTAATCTTCAATGGGTCAATATACTGTATTTGTTTTAGCTCCAAACTGAAATGCAGCTGTTTGCCATATTCTACAAAATGAATTCAGATGTTCAGATTAGGTCACAGATTATTTCAACATGCTGTATTTTAATCATAAACTTTAGCAAGGAGAAGATAACTTCTGATTAACACTATTTGGACTGGTAATTACAAGTTCCTATCCAAAGAGGTCCAGCTTTTACAAATTCTTTTCCCATAAGTAAAATATTGCAATCAAGCGTATAATAGAAATAAGAAACTAGAAGGTGTATATAATCATTAATGTAAATATTTTAAAGCATCTACTGTAATCTCAGTCTTTAATGTAAAAGAGTCACAACAGAAAACAATTCTTGTTCCATATGAATCAGCAGAACAAAAGAGTTCTCCATTGAGGGAAACAAAATCTGTCATTTCTTCTTTAATTTAGGCCCACCCTTCTCACCAAGTAAGATACCTGGGCAGACTTGCACTTCATAGCCATCCTTCATATCCATATCCACTCTGAAATTACCAGGCAATGCTAACTCACGCTGATGGTTGTCCAATCAATACACCATCTGTACAACCCACCTATTTATTCAAGATCAAGTTCAGAGATGTGTAAAAATTGAAATTCTACTTCTCCTAAAACTTGAATTTAATATACGGGCTACACATCTAGCCCATAATTGTAGAGCACTAAATCTCCCAGCTATGTCATATCATTTGGGACATATATAGGCAGTCTTAAAATATATACATATACACTCACAATCAGCACCTCCATTTTTTGAAAGACTACTCAAATACTTTCACCAAACACCACTGCCAAAACGCCACACACGGACGTAAGAGAAGGATGCATCCCAACAGTCACTACAGAACAGTCCCCCAACACATCTGTTCAATAACTGATCTAAACTCAATCAGGAAGAGCAAACATTAATATTACTACAGCTTTCACTTCACAAAAAAGGAAAAAAAAAAAGAACATAAGTCTAAACTGGGTCAGTTTAAAACAAAAGGGGAGTCTCACACATCTGATGTCTCTGTTACAGGCTAATGAAGGTGCGGAATTCCCAAAAAAGCAGTGTCCCTACATAAATTTTTGCAATAAATAACGCATTAGAGTAGAATTTACTGTTATGATAACTTAATTCATCAAACATGCATCTAGTGCAGTTACCGCATCAGTCCTCTTTTCTTGCCTTTCATAAATACATTTTGCATATGACCTCAAATCATGCAAAAACTTAAAGACTGACATAAACCCAAACAAAACAGGAAGGAAATAAAAGCCAAGATGACTGTGAATTAACACAGAATTAAAATTAATGCTTTTGTTTTCACACCCTCTACTTCAGAGTAATTAGATTAACTAGTCTGTTACCACTGAGTATTTTACTGCACGCATGGCCTTAGCAGCAGACAAGAGAGTATAACAGTCTTCTAGGCCTGGAGATGTAAGAACTTAATTAACTGCAGGAAATACAGATTTATTTTTTTTTTAGTGCACTTCTTTTAAAAAACAAAAACACAGCCATAAATGCTGTTGAACACATGCAAGACTGGCTTTCTAAGCTCAAAATTATTAAAAAAAGTTAAAAAAAACAGTAGCCTATAAGCAAATACTGGAGTAAATATACTGTTTTATGCCTCACCCACTCTCCCAGTAGCATGGAATAACTGAAAATTAAAACACTAGAGTATTAAGTCCTTAAGTTCTCCTGAGCTGTTCAAGCAGGCTGGAACTAGAAACGCTCTAAAGGGTCTCAGAAAAGCACAACGCACAGATGGTCTAGATCTTACAACAAATTAATGATTCAAAAGGTGCAATGAAACTCCTTTATCATCCTCTAACCTGCTCAAGTTCAAAAAAATCAGCTTGTTGCGTAACAATTAAGAAATGGCTCTGCTTATAGGCAATAAGAAAACTTCCGTATTCCCTAAACGTGGCCTCTTAAAAGCCAAGCAGATAAAGCAAAGGCACAAATTTTGAAGGAGCAGCCAGACCAAATCCAGGATTAGAAGCAAGCTGTGGGCAGGCACTGACACATCTGCATCAGGTCTGCACACAATAACATTGTTCAAAGCTAGGGATGCAATCTCAGCTTTCTTTCATTTTTTTAATTAATTAACAAAGTATCACAAAGCAGAATGCATGCACTATTCATGCTCAGGATAATACATTACATCTGCTACTGCTGCTTCCATTTATTACCTGATAGACTAGATTCTTACGATAGTTTTATTTTAAAGTGAATACCAGAAAGAAATATTCATCTTAGCTGTCAATGCACAGCCCAGCTTTCACCACCCAGGCAAATAAGCATCTCATCTTTAAACGTGACACTCTTTCTTGGAATGAAACATGCTTGGAAAGCCCCCACAAATATAAGGAATACAACTGAACATCATTTCCCCCTTTCCATTTTTAAGGCAACTCAGTCATTCATTCCCATTTAGAAGTTACAGAAGAAACATGCATGTCTGATAACAAAGAGTAAAATAAATTTTCAGATACATGTAAGCATAGATTTTTGGTCCAAAGAATAAAATGCATCTTATTGATTATATCTTTAAGCCTGTCCCGTTCCACATCCCTGGAGACAAAATCATCCTTAATGTTCATTTCTCCATCTCATACATCTTTGTGCATTAATTTTACCAAAGACCTTAAACGAAAGCAGGGAACAAGCACAACTCTCTCACTGACTTTGCAGGGAAAGAAAAGTCACTAACCAACTACAGACTAAAGCATAACCTTCTAACTCTATTCTGCATAACAACTGCTGTATTTTACCTAAAATTACTCTGCATATCCTCGTATTTTAAACTATTGTTTGTCCACGCATGAGTTAGACATGACAGTTACTTAAGCTTCTTCTGAAACAGACCACAGAATGGTTTGGACTACTGAAAGAATATTGATACACAGATGTAACTATTTTATTTGAGATTGAGAAAGATACAGCATAATCTTACATGAGAGAGGTATGCCTCCACATCTGGAGATGTTTACTAACACTTCTCATAGTTTCTAACTCAAGTCAAAACAGAGCTCTGCCCTTCCCCAGGAGTGATTTATTTATTTTTAACCAAGAAAGGAGACAAAATGAGCCTAATGTATAGAATCATAGAATCATTTAGGTTGGAAAAGACTCGTGGGATCATCGAGTCCAACCATCAACTCCACTCTACAAAGTTCTCCCTTACACCATATCCCTTAACACCACATCTAAACAACTCAAACACATTCAGGGGTGGTGACTCCACCACCTCCCTGGGCAGCCTATTCCAGTGTCAATGTAGATGCCCACCTCTCTCTGAACCGAACGCACAGCACTTTTTTTGCAGAACTCCATGCCACACTTGGCAGTTAATGGCACTGCAAAATAAGCACCAATGACATTTTTTCTTCCTTCCTAAAAATGCTCTAACAGAGCAGTATAGAGATCAGACAACCTGTAACTAACAGTAAAGTTCCCATAGCTTCCCAAATCTGGCTCCGGTAACCATAACTTTGTTTGGACCAGCAATTATTTTGGTAGTATTCTGAATCTTCCATATCAATTTTTTAATAATTGTATAGACATGTAATTAGCGACCACGACCTTCCTGCGGTAACCACTGACAATTTTCAGTGAAGGAAATATAAGGTGTGCTTGCAAGTCTTGCGATAAAAAAATGGATTGAAATCATTAGGAACTTATATACTCAACTGCAGCATGCAGAGATGAACAGACACCAACCTGTAACTTACTCAGTATTTTGCTTTTTCCTGAAGAGTAAAACATTCCTATTTGAATACGCAGATGTCAAGTTACTCCTGCCAGTATGCTTTACTGCTCATTCGCCAACAAGCAAATCCATTAGTCATCATGGTTCCCATCTACCTTTAGTTCCATCTAAAGTAACTTAAAATTTAAGGTTTCACTAACACAGCTGTATTCTCTGTAAAGCACAACCAAGTTTGTCCCCTTCTCACCAATAGCTTTAAAGTTATACTTTCCTGGGTATAATTTCTCCCTAGGCCTTCATCTTCCTTCACCTGTTCAACTCCTTTCAAGATGGCATCTACCTTCCCAACCTCGCACACTGATTACACCAAGCCTCCTCCCTTCACATCACCCTGAGCTGTGTTTAGTTCCCTATTTGAAACACAATTAAAATAATCTCATAATATAGTTCCACCCTGACCTCAACTGAACATTCTGCCATATCAGGCATTTCATACTCTGCCCAATGCTGTCCTTAACTTAGGTCATCAATATATGTATCAAAAATTCCTAATCAAGAACGACTAGCCAAATGCAAAACTGAGATTATAAGAATTTTCTCCAGTTCTTACTGTTGAACTGTTCCTCTCCTTTCTGAAATCACTGCTTGCCACCATAAATCAAAATCCTCTAGAGCAGAAAACGTCTACCTCCATTGCTGCTTATTCACACAACACCTAGCACAAGGAAAACTACAGGAAAAAACAGCCACGGCTTTAATGCAAATTACAAGCATGAAAATTACTTCTTAAGAAATAGATCTAAGAGTAAATCAGTAACATTCAGGACACCAACCCCTTTGAGAGATCTCATAGTCACAGATGATGTTCAGTAGGTTCCTGCTAAAATGTATTCTTGTTTACTTGAAAATACACATTTATCTTCACTGTTTAAGCACATGATTTTTAAAAGCACTTAACACTGGAGAGCTGTATTGATAATTCTGTGATTTCCCTGAGAGATGTTAGCAAGAGTTAGGCCGATACCTCAGTGCTTCAAACCACAGGTTCTTCTGTCCAAGCTCTTGGCCTCTTTATCAGTACTGTCACTTTTTCTGTGACAGTTTAAGGAGCTGTGTGAACTAGAAACTTTGCAGTTGACTCTGTGAATGCGTGATTGTAATCAAATGTAATACTTCAAACGTATGCAAAGTACAGGGGTAGAGAAAAGCCAAAGATTATTTATAAATAGAAATGTATTCTGCATTAGCTTGCAAATGAACACGTACTAAGACTACTTCAAATTAGTAATGATTACATGCAGCACTACAAATGCCAAGTATCTGAAACACAGATTACAGATCTAATCAATATCATTCTCAGTACCTTTGACATGCAGTTTTCTGATCAGCTCCAGATAAATTCATAACTGAGTCACTACTGCCTGGTTCTATGAGAACATAGGCCCAACTAGTTTCCTTTTCTTTACATACTCCATACATTTACACATTTGGATATTTCACAATTGCAACAAGAGCATCAACTCAATTAGTTTCTATGGTATAATTACATTGTTTGGGTTTGGCCTCATGCCTTAAAAACACCCCTGCAATAATGACCCAGAAAGACACTGTCTGGCTGGTCTCACTGCTTGAGGGCATCACATCAGAACGGCAATAACAACGTGAACAATGCTCAGTGTTGCTCGAGACTATTATATGCAAGTAATTCTTAAAAACACTTGTAGCTTACTAAATTACAGCTTGCTTATACTGACAAGTTACTAACTGGCTAATCAAATTTCAGACAGCTCCGTTCTATGTTATTCAGAATTGAGCCCATGAGAGTAATTCAGTTGGTTATGACGGAGGCTTAGCAAATAATCTAAAGGCTACTGAATCCTGTTACACCTTAAGCAATGTTTCCAAGTCCATACATTTGAAAATCACGAGTAAAATGCCAGTAAAGTATAGAAGGATTTCTTGTTTACTTCTAAGAGACAAGACTGAGTTTTCCCTCCTGTCTTTTTAACATATTCTGGTTAGACCTCAAGCTCTTCTTCAGAATCATCATAAGATTTTCTTTATCTAAATGAAACCTAACATTTTCGCACTTTCGTAAGACTCACAGAGATGGGGCTTTCAGAAAACCTTAAGTAAATACTGCTACAGTTGGAAATGCTACTTTTAACATCAGGATTCCCATCTATAAAGCAACAATACACAGGACAAGAAGGAATCAAAATAAAATCAAATCTGATTTGCTGATCAGTAATATGTAAATATGAGCCTGCACAAAGTCCAAAGTTAACAGAAAGACTGACGCTGCCTCCCATGACACTTGGATCTGGCCAATAATGAAGAAAGATCTGCAAAAAGGGAGAAAAGGAAGGTACACTGCACCCTGCCAAGTAAGTTTGCACTGACGAGGGTGCAGTGCCCTGAGCCAAAGGGAAAGAGAGGCCTGTACCAAGACAGACAATGACGTGGGAGTTAGATCAAACACTTCAAAAGAAAATTTAAGCATATCACCAACAGCACTGCAAACCTTGAAACAGATTCACTCTTAGGAAATGAAATGTCTCAGATAAATCATTAATGCTAATGCCATACAGCAAACTTGGTTGTCCGCAACATCAGGTTCTTACCTCCCCTTCAAGTACACAGTAATAAATATTTTGCATGTATATTGTGCTTTGTATTCAAAGACTGCAAAGCATTAATTTGTAAACTTTCGAGGAACTTATAAGCAGCTGCTACTACATAGGACATACAAAAATATAAACAGTAAGTGGCAAAACCACTTAAATCCTACACAGAGTATTCTTCCGGACTAGCTGTTATTCCTGAATTTTTAGCATTTACTAGTAATTTCTATAAGAAATTATAATTTCTATAAGGAATATTACACGATCCCTATTAATAAACCACCACGCCCGTTTGGGCAAAATAAGTAAAATCCACTTCCTCCAGAGAAAAACTACAAACTTTTCACAGCACCAGAGAGACAAGAAATCAGTAATACCCAGCAGCACACGGCCCATTGCAGGCCCAAGCCTGGCCTCCGTCATGCAATTTTAAGCCTAGAAACACCTTCAAGACTAGCTGCGAGACGACACCAGGAGCAGGGCAGGGTCCAATGCGTGCACCACCACCACAGGCCCCCAGAAAACCAAGGCGAGAGCAGAACATGGCAAAAGCTGCTCACTGCGACCTGCCAGCAGCGAGTAAACCCCACGTCTGGCACTTCCACCCCAAAATCTCATGGTTTCGGGGGCTGCAGAGCTGGGATGGAGCCGGTGGCTGGGCCGAAGGCTGGGCCTCATCCCAGCACCTTGGCTTCCACCCCAGAGCAGATGGCTTTGACGCCGAGGAGCCCCTTTGCCAGGCTGCCGGCCACATACCCCCGCTGCAGTCACTTTTTGCAGCCTCCTGCTCATATCTGGCCAGCGAAACCAAATACAAAACCCAAATGCAAAGCCACAGACACAGACAGAGTTAGCAGAAGCCCCCGCAGCGCCCCCCCCCCCCCCCCCAGCGGCTCTCCCCCCGCCCCCCCTCACGCCAAGCAGCCCCACACAGGTATCGCTGACTGGGACCCGCGAGGTTAAGGTTTCTGAAGGCCCCAAAAAACAAAATGAGCAGTTAAGATAGCTTAACAGCAACGCGCTAATTGCGTGCCCTCGCTGGTGACTCACGCAAAGGCTCACCCCCGGGGACGGATGGATGATGAGGAGGAGGAGGCTGAGATGTGCAGGGGAGGAAGGAAGGGAGGAGGGAGGAAGGTAGGAGCAGCCTGGCTTGGTGGTGCCCAGTCCCCCCACCCCGTGTGCGGCTGTCCCAAAGGGGAAAGCGAAGGGGCAAGAACTGAACCTCGTCCCTTCCCCTCCACGCGCTGCCTGGACCGAGGCAAGAAACGAGGGGGACGAAAACCGGCGGCCGCTCTCCCTCTTCCCCCCCCGCCGCCACCTCCACCACAGGAGCGACGGCGGCTCCGGCGCTGAGGCGCACACGCTGTGAGGAGGGGTGGTGGTGGTGGTGTGTGTGTGTGTGGTGGGGGGGGAAAATGGCGCCGCCCGCGGGAAGGAGGGGCCGGTTCCGCCACACACCGGCCGCGGCGCGCCGCCGCCTCCATCTGCTGTGTGGCAGCAGCGGCCGCGGCGGCCTCCCAGGGCGAGGGGTGGAGCCGGGCTGAGGCGGGGCTGGCCGGGCCGCCGCTTCCTCCCCGCCGCCGCCGCTGCAGCCGCCGCTCCCCTCACCGCCCGCCGCCGGATCCCTCTCCCCAGCCCGCCTCCCGCAGGTGCTGCCCGGCGGCCGAGGGGAGCGCCCGGGCGACCATGGCCACCCCGCTTCCCCCTCAGTGCCCGGCGGTAAGAGGCGTCAGGGCTGCTCCGAGTGCTCAAAACCGGGGAGAGGAGGCTGGTTCCCCCGTAGCAGGGGGATGTGTGCGCTTACACAGGTGCCGGGCCTCAGCTCACCCTCATCTCTACCGCTACAGCGCTATGGAGGTATTTGAAAATAGTACGGTGTCTTTCCCTCGCTGCCTAAAATGGCTGTGTTATAGTACATTGTATCAGAAATAATGCGGCCAGCAGGACTAGGGCACCGATCGTCCCCGCCGTAAAATAGTAAAATAGCTATTTTATAGTACGTGGTATCAGGAACAGTGTGCCCGGCAGGACTAGAGCTGTGATCATCCCCCTGTTCCTCAGCAGGGGTGAGGCCCCACGTCATATTCTGTGTCCGGTTTTGGGCCCCTCGCTACAAGAAAGACATTGAGGTGCTGGAGCGTGTCCAGAGGAGGGCAACGGAGCTGGTGAGGGGTCTGGAGCACAAGTCTTGTGAGGAGCGGCTGAGGGAGCTGGGGGTGTTCAGCCTGGAGAGGAGGAGGCTGAGGGGAGACCTTCTTGCTCTCGACAACTGCCTGAAAGGAGGGGGTAGCCACGGGGGGTCGGTCTCTTCTCCCAAGGAACAGGTGATAGTACAAGAGCAAACAGCCTCAAGTTGTGCCGGGGGAGGTTTAGATTGGATATTAGGAAAAACTTCTTCACCAAAATGGTTGTCAAGCACTGGAAGAGGCTGCCCAGGGAAGTGGTGGAGTTGCCATCCCTGGTGGTATTTAAAAGACATGTAGATGTGGTGCTGAGGGACATGGTTTAGTGGTGGACTTGGCAGTCCTAGGTTAACAGTTTGACCTGGTGATCTTAAAGGTCTCTTCCAACCTAAATGATTCTATGATATATTTTTGCCTTTGGAAATACCAGTGGATCCTTACTCGAACATAGCAAGTTGTACTACTTTAACCACTCTGGGGTGGTTAAATGAATCAAGGTGGTTAAATACCTTTCATCTATAAGCAGGGCCTATGTTTCCCCTCTCTTTCCTGGCAGTGGTGGCTTTCCTTTTCCCATGTCCTGTCAGTTCAGCAGGTTGATGGGGATTGGCATGACTAGGAGAGCTGGAGTATTTAACCTACCTTTCCTTTCTTCTTTTAACCTTTTCTTGCTTCAACACCTCCTAATGGTAGGTTTTTGTGAGTTCAGTTCAGTCATTCCGCTCGTCTGGCAGTACATGTGCAGGTTTGTTAGGAGACAGGCTGATTGTACCATGGTATAAACTGGAATTAATAAATGTGACCGATAGAGGTAAATGGAGTAACTGTTAGTGCTTTCTTCACCACATATGCAAAAATCTTGCTCTTCTTGAAGGTTTGCAGGGTGTGTAACTTCCAAAGTTACAGTCTGTCTTTCGCTTTACCTTTCTCAGTCCATCTTTCATTCAAATTCCTGCCTGCACACTGAACAGTACTCATATTATTTCTACTGCGATTCATTCTAAGAAACTGACAGCTTAGAGACTTGGTAATTTTATGTACATTGTAGCATTTTACTTCTCTTTTTTAGAGGGTAAAAAAAAAAAAGGGGGGCAGGAGGAAGCTCTGCAATGTTCTTAACACTCTAGAGGCCATCAGCTTATTTGAAATTCATCTTATTTTCTGCCTTTTTCTCTTAGTTTCTGCTATCCTTAATTTTTTTATGGTTTTGGCTACCATTCATTCCCCATCCTTCTTACTACTGTGTATGAACACCCTATCAGTCCCCTCCACGTTACCACCTCCCACATCAGCTTCAGAAAGTTGAGGCGATTCTGCTGCCGCTGCAGAGCACTGCCAGCTTCTCTCCCTTCTGCCGTTGCTTACGATTCTGAAAGTAAAGTCGATACCAGCCCAAGCACTGACAGCAACAGGGCAAAACACTGAGCAGCAAAAAATAATCTCTTGGAGACTAAGGGGCTTCGTGCTGCTGATTCTTGCATGCACAGCAAAGTCTAGTTATTGCTGCAAGGAGGATGGCCTGATCTAATCCTTCCTGTTATACATTTTAAAAGACCTGGGCAACCCCAGCCAAAGCAGAGTTATTGATAAGCATTTTCTGGGCCAAAAGGAGAATCAAAGCATTCTGTCAAGTTACGAAAGGTACTGCAGTTTTCCTTGAGGTGACTCAAGTTTTTAGCCAAATTCTGTGGTTTGCCAAAACCTTACATTAAACCGAGGAAGGCAAGGCAGCATATTGCTGACATTTCTGTGATATGTACCATGCATATCTTTACATCTATCAGAATTGGTAGGACAGACTAATAAGAAAACAAAGAAAATAGAGAAATTGCTATGCCAATTCCATATGGTAATTTTAATAAGGGAATTGCTGGCGTAATATGGTTAGGCATGTCGAATGTGCATTACATAATTTCCAGGAGCTTGAATGGAGGCAGCGTGACTTGGTGAGACGCCTGAAAAAGCACTGACAGAACATTTTCTGTCAGATTTTGTTGCTGTGCACGACCCTTTATCCTGCAGTGAGAGGTTACTGGTTCAGAAGTGGTTGAAGTCAGTGCCTGATGATGAGCTGGGCTGATGAAAGGTCATTCCCTCTGTTGTCGCTTCTATAGGTGGTAACTCCTGGCAGAGTAATTGAGCAAGACAGATACTTACTGGCTATGGAATCTTAAATCTATACAAAACAATTTACTAGAAGACAGGAGGAAAGAGGACAGGAGCACAATGTCCCTTCTAGTACTGTGCATTATTGTTGGTAAAAATGCAGTGGCTGCTCCCTACTTGAGTCTGAATTTTTACTATTCACAGACTTCACAGACAAGGGAAAAAAAATTGAGCAAGTTTTTGTTATGCATTATACAGAACCAAAAAAGGGCACATACAAAATTTTTTTCCCTTTTCAGGTCACCTTTCAGATTGTAAGGTCATTATAAACTGTCTCAGCACTTTTACAAACTGGAGTCTGCTCAAACCATAATGCTTACAAAGTTTCACTTTGAATAGGCCTGATTTTCTCTGTCATTTGTTTTCACTTTTTATTTCTCTGCAGAACATAAAAAGTCAGAAAAAGATTTTATTTTCCCCTACATAGCATATAATTTACATCAATCATCCCAGGAGGTCAGTACCACTGGGGTGTCATTTAAATACAATGAATATAAAGTAATGAAGCTCTTGCTGGAGTGGATGGCCACAATTCTCAGAGAAAGAGAGAGAGAGAGAGAGAGTTTCCAAAGCATGTGGAGAAAACACAACGGGAGACCGAGTGAATTCATCACACCACAAAAATGTCTCCATCCTGTCGACAAAGTCATTAAAGGAAAATGAACCATTGTTACTCTAGACGCTTGCATTCCTTTGGCATAATAACCTCAGTATAGAAGCATTGGTGCAAAGAGAATTTGCACACACAAGAGAAAAAAAAAATTAATCTATTAAAAAATAAAAAAGTATCCAGATTATGTAATGAAAGAAAGCCTCCATGCTCCAAAGAAGAGACGGAGCCTCTGCAGAAGCCACAACTAATAAGGAACCATATGCAGTGGTACAGGGCGGTTGCTTTTCCCCCTACCAACAAGTCAAAGTAAATGCCAACACAGGCAATTCTTTTCAGATAACCCACAAATTATATTCTCCTTTAATTACACAAATGTTTCTACCCTTTGCCGATCCATAGCCATCCTGGGTTTTAAGATCCCTTGTTGAGATTTCCTCAGTACCAATTCCCTTTTCATACTCATTTACTTCAAATAGTTTTTTCAGTCTCCATTAAAGCAATCTGTGAGGAATACAGGGATTAGAAAGGTTAGCTATGTTCAATTTTATTTAATTCTTTGGCAAAGGGTGTCCAAATAAGAGAAAGTGTCACATGCGTAGAGTAAATCATAGCATATATCAGTTTCACAAAATAGATTGTACTTCTGTGGATATCCCTCAAGGAAATACCACTTTAAAGCAAACCACCGTGCAACCCCTGGTAAAATATGTACCATTAGAAAGCTGCAACAGAAGTCGCTCCCTTTATTATAAATTACTCCATGATATGGCAAAGTCCTGTTTTCTATACTCATTAAAACACAAACATGCTAATTAAATTATCACCTTAATTGTCACAACCAAATAGGAATATAATACACAGAAATACATAGCTTACATTAATTATTTATTTTTTTTTAATACAAAAGCACTACATAGATTTAAGCAAGTACTGAAAGGGAAATCTGTCCTTTTATTTCTTTTTAGCAACTGCGCTGGAACAGGGAACCTACTCAAAAATGAGCAGAGTGCTACTGAGGAAACACATGCCAGCAAACACGAAATCATACCTGTTAATTGCAACTAATGCGCTTGTAGACAACAGCAAGCATGCTATTTATCCATCATTTACAGGCACTGAAGTGTAGGGAAGTGAATTGGTTTGCTGGCAGATGTCCCAATTAATTGGGCGTGCTATTTATTAGGGTGCTGATTAAAGTGTACTCTGCAATATAATAGTCGAGTATAAAGTTGCCAACTCTTTTTCACTCGTGGCTCATATGGATGAAAGCAGGAGAGTAGACTAGCACAATATGAAAATAATGATGCATTCTGTGCCAGAATGGATTTAAGGCAATTCCAATGCCTGGAAATTAAAGACCTGGAGAAACAGAATTAGGTAGCATCATGATCTTGAAGAGAGAAGCTGGTGTTGTGTAATCCAGTTGTGACCAAGAGCTTCAATCTGTAATAGTCATTTTGCACATGTATGAACACTCCTCTCAGAAGCCAACACCATAGGCACAGCCTTAAGTAAGCAGCACACAAATTAAATGATAAAAGCAGAGTTTTGTTCCTGCCTGATCCGAGTCAATTCACTGGAAGAAAAACTACCTAGAGGGGTCCTTTTCCCAGCCACCTACTCCTTTAGCCTCTCCAATCAACTGTCCTAACTGAGTCTATAGCTTAAATAAGGCTCGTTTGTTGTATGCTATTCAAAACCATGGCTTCCACAAACGAGGCTGGGAGTTTCCACACACAATCAAGGAAACTTATGCTAATAATTGTATATATTATCTGAAGTAATGCTTGAGGTTTGATCTCAACCAAGATAACCACCAAAGCAAAACCAAAGTCATGATTTATACCAGCAGAGAATTTCTTGGTCCTGGATCATTCTTAACTTACCTTGTTAGCACTGATGCAAGACCTGGACAGAAGGCCCAACTGGCCGTGATTATTAATGAACTTAAAAATCTGCACGTGCTTTTTTTCCTACCTACTTCCTACAATGGTCACAGCATTTTGGCAACATCCTGCATTGCATCTCTATAGCTGGAGATATTCAAAGGTGACCTCTATGATTAGAGAGCTCCAGCCAAAAAACCTCTTAAGTCTTGGTGCAGAGTCTTTCTTACAAAGCTGTAAGGGACTATGCCCCAAAAACATGCAGCTCTGAAGAAGAACCCCCTGGCAGCGTGGTAGATGTTCTGGTCACCTAAAAATGAGAGCAGTAAAGGGGAGGCAAAGCTCCAATTCACCCAAGCAAGGGGAAGAGCCAATACTAGTAGCCAGAGACCCCTCTAGCAAGGGAGCAGGCAGCAGCTTTAGCTAAATATTGTCCATACGGATCTCAGGGAACTCACTGAAGCAAAATATCAAGAGAGATTCATCACCCATGTAATCACACCTGCCCACTGCTCTTGCTTTCCTGCTCTGCCACCATTTAACTACAATCACCATAGTGCACAAAATGCAACCAAGACAGCTTATCCCTGGCTGAATGAAAAGCATAGTGATTGCTCCAATAATACTACGTATTCTGACAACTACAGTATCAGGAGTAGGTTTCCATTTCAGGTGCAGTCACCTAAAATTAGGTGTCTACAGATGGGCTGTGTTTAGGTTCCCATTATAGTCCGTGGCAACCCAGTCAACATGGTCAGTGCAGGCAAGAGACCAATTCAGTTCATCCGAAAGTAGACACGTGCGTTAGGTCATAGACTTGCTCTCTAGAAGCCACTGACTGCGCTTACTAGGGCTGAGTTTAGTTGTCTGTGTCAAGTACTCTGGGCTGTGCTGTCTGGCCTCCATCTGCCTTTCCAAAGAGGAAGGGGGCCTCACGTAGGTCCTGACTCATGTGCCAGCCCCATGGCAATTTCTTAGGTAGCCCACGGCATCTGTAATGGCACTAGAGCCTTAATTTTAGGCAAGAGAATCGAGCCTTAGGTCCCTACTGAGTATAATGGGAACTTGAGCAGCTAGCTTAAATGTAAACATTGACATTGTAGACAACCAAATTTAGGTGTCTGAACCTGGAACCCAGCCCCACTCCAGCTGTCATTTGTCCAAAGAAAATAACATGTATATGTAGTTATTGTTTACTTGTATTCGATATACAAATTGGAGTATTATGTTGCTTGCAGAGAATTTGTAGGTTTCTGAATCCTTTGTATGCTTAACAAAAATATGGCTGGGGTCATTTTGCCAGGGAGAGCAGGTGGGATCCTCAGGTTAAACATTTCCAAATTACATGTTTATGTTATTATAGACTCCTGTCATAAGCCTTTGGAAGATAAGTGAAAATTAGGTAGAAAACCAAGCTTTCCTCTGCAGAGGACGCTTAAGCAGAGGACATTAGTTCTTTCTGGATTGCATATTAATATAATGAAAGTTTCCAGAATCAGTCCATTCAAAACAGTAATTTCTTGAAATATAGAAATCGTGCCAGGAATTTGCATCAAATTACTCCTGGCCTGCAGAATAAATAACATCAGACACAGGTTGTTAAGGATTTAATTTCCTCAATGTCCTGAAACAAATTCATGTTATTTGACCATGCAGAGCAGGTAGAACGCTGAGTTTATGGTTCTCCAAAACTTTTTATCCCTTAACGCGGATGCCCAGTGGAGCTAATCTGTGTACATTAGATATCAGATACAAATGTATCGGAGAAGTTTTTTTTTTCTCTGAATAAATGTTTAAATATTTAGGGCCAAATTCCATTGCTAAACATATGAACACAGCTCTCTTTGAGTTCATTGGAGTTGTGCGTGTGTATCTAAGAGCAGAACTTGGCCCTTACATTTTAGATTTTAGCACTGAGTTTCCAGTGTAAAATAACGTGTGATCTGTAACACACGGGAAAGCAGTAAGACCTAGTTTTAAAGGAAGGGTACAATTACATGTTTCTGTCTTTCTTTTGGATAAGAAGCACTGCCTTCAGCAGAGCTCCTATGAATATTCTTACCTCTTCTCTAGACAGTCTTCCTTTTGTATAAGGTGCTCCTCTGGCAGCTCTGGTCATTTCTGTCGCTGGGAAACAGCGCAGGAGACTTTTTTATTTCTTTGCTACTTCACTCCAGTTTCCATTCTGCCAGTTCCGACTTAACATCATGATGGCAAATACAGAAGCATTTGAAAATACTCTTAGACTAATGAATTAGATATATTTTTTAAATTATGAAAAAGTTAAGATGTTGATTTTAAGCTATAGGTGATGTGTTCAGATCAGCCAAAGGACGTATCCGCTCACCCTTTCCAATGAGCAATATTCCAGCTGGGATCAGCTAAAGCATTTTTACTGGGAATTGTTACAGAGTGCCAATACAGAACTCTTGAATTTGGAGAGATTCTTTCCCTATTCTTGCTATCTTTTTTATTCTTCTGTAACAAAGTATTTCTAAAGTATCTAGAATCTTGAGTGTCCATTTTATTATTGCATTCACCTAACATCCAGGGCCAGGAAAGAAAGAATGATCGCACGACACTTGTGCAATATTGTGTGAATGCCATGGGACATGCAGTCTGATAGAAACGTGTACCAATGCCAAAAAAAAGAATGCCCCAAGTATAAGTGCAGTGATTGACCACTCTAAAATTTCTCCGGGGCTTCAAAATTCCTCAAAAATTACTTTCTCCCATCTAATATAGCTCTGGATTTTCCCATTGTCAAAAAATACTCTGACTGTTATCAACTCTGTGAGTGTGCTGAACAGTTCATATATTTTGGTAGGGTTTGTGAAAGTCAGGTTCTTGTCGAGGATTAAAGTTTTTGAGGGATGGAGGGCTTTTGGAAGATTTCTTATGAAGTTCACTGTCTACCTTAGGTTCTTTTTCTGTGGTAATATGCTAATGCTAATGGCATCCCGCACAGTAGAGAAAGATCTTGCACAGTTTTCAAGTTTTATAGATGCAGTTGTAAGTGAGAGGGAGCTGCTAGCTTCCTTCAGTCTTTTTAAAATCCTGCACAGATAGCTAGACAGACAGATAGATTAAACATTAATCCTTCTAAAAATGTTGTTACATTTGTAGCCAAAATAATATTTTATGGCATTTGTTGCAAAGGTCAACTGGAAGTTCTTCTGTACAAAATAGCATCTTCTTTTACGCATTTGAAAATAACTTCTGCTTTAGTTTCCTTCCTCATATACTAGCTTGCTCTTTGCACAATTGCAAAAATAAATACCGTAGGAAAATACAACTTCTATTACAATCCACTTCTTTCATGATGCTTCCATGGAGCTGGTCAATTAATAACGAACATCTAAGAAGTAGAGGTCCAGTCTGGTTTGGCAATTTAGTTTCTTCTGCTTTTTCGGGTAAGAGCATAGAATAGCACATAGCATATGCAGGGGCTCGAAGATTCAGCTTTAAGCATTATATCATCAGCTTCATGTGATGAGAGCATTGATCACTTGCTTATAACATGGGTATTTTCTTCCATTAACAGTTCCATCAAATTCAACTCTTCTTTAAATTAGACTGAATAATCTTAAAAATCGTCCGTTTTTGACAATTGGCTTGTGGCCTCGAATTCCGTACTTATGTAGATGATCGGTGACAATGTACCAAAAATCCTGTTCATCACCTGACATCCTGCAAGTATACATCAGCACAGAAAGTCACAGTCCATGTTGGCGCGGCAGACTTTGCACTGTCCCAGGTTTACGGAATTGTGCCTTTTATAGCATCGATATTTCAGTAGGTGTACACCTACCCCGGACAAACGATGTGTTTTTGACAACTGTTGTCAAAATGCTCGCCCACTCTCTGCACATCTTGGAGCAGTGTTGAAAACAACGGCTCTTACAACGTGGACAAAGTCAGTCGAGTTCAACACCTATTGTAACAAATTCTATACACTCCGAGGCAAATCCTGTTTGCCTTATTCAAGCGAGTTGTCCCATGAGCCCTCAACAAGGCATGATTTGCTGCGGTGAGCAATGAACTTACCTGACCTTGTCCACACCAGTGAGGCAACCATTTCTACTACTACTTGAGTGGATTTGAGGGTGGAAAACTATTTTTGACGCCCCTCGTGAAAGGCAGATCATTTTTCTAGAGGAGGCAAAACCCCAGTGACATCACATAGCGTATGTGCTGAAAGACAATGGGGTGAGTTAAGGGCGTGGGATCATCACTCAGAAAGGCACTTTCTTGTTTTAAATTCAGAATACTCTCATAGGTAGAATAGTACTCACTAAAGCTTGTATTGATAATTTCACATGTGATAGTCTAAAGAAAATAAGCACACGTATTGCGTGCATCTATTAAATTAGGTAGGTGTAATAGATTTTAACAGCCCACTTCTCCTCTCACACCACGGTAAATCAGGATGGGTACCACTGAAAGCCACCGAGTTACTTGTGCATAAGAAACACTTTAATGTTTCTGAAAACATGGTATACAAACATTTACTAAAGCTCCCTCTTCTCACTTAATTTTCACGATTGCCTTAAAGAGTTCTGCCTCTATTGGATCCAGAGCATAAAATGGGGAGAGGAAGGGGAGCAGGGAAGGAGCGTAATGACAGGAGTACAGGATGGGCAGCCAGGAGCAGAAAATTGCCTGTCCCATCCTCATTTACTCTGAGATACAGAGCAAACAGCTTTCAGACTTACTAAACATTTTGAACATACTGAGAGTTCTCTGTTTATTTCAGATGTGTAAAACGCCATAACTTGCCAGTAAGTGTAGCTAGGCATGCAAGTGCGCGCACGGGGATAAAATATTACTTACAAGAATTATAATTGTCCTATCATTATCTTTTCTTTCTTTCATGAATCAGAGTGAATGTGCCATAATCTAGCAAGAATCTCCTGATAAAGTAATGTCAGAAATGGCTTTTTTTATTATTTATTTCAGAGCTGCCAACTGTCTATTTTAGACATAACATCACCCTTTACTGTAGCCTTCCACATAAAAGCAACACGAACAGTAACGTCTCTAAGCAAGCATGAATGATTGGCTTGCAGATTCTTTACCAAAAAGGGAGTTTATTTACTCCAGACAGGTCATAAATTTCCTTAGAAAAACTATCAGTGGTAATCTACATGTGGTGTTTAGTAAATAGAGCTTTCCTCTGATTCCCTCAGTCCATGTTCTTCAATTGTCAAAAACAGTGGAAGATGGTTTTCTTGTGCCTAAAAATATGAAATATTCTGGCACTTTAAAATGGAGTGGAAACGAAGAGCTGAACGACTTGAAATATTCTTCAGCAAGATGGGCATTTAGACGTTGAAATGCGAAAGACTAAGGAGAATAACCTGAAGTAGCAAGTTACCTAAAGGCTTGCCTCTGCTTTTCTTAACGTGAAGCAGCACCTTATTCCATGAAGGCTCCCATTGAAATCCGTGGAACTGCAGACAGAATAAGGCTTTTCTTTCTTTCTTACCAAGGGGAAAAAAGGAGAAAGAGGGTGGGATCTGCCTTTTCATGTAACGGGCTTTTATCTGCTCCAAAATCACGCTAACCTCAGGGTGCCAAGCACAGTATGTTTGAAAGCATTCCAGGGATGGAAAGAGCTGCTCTATCTTCTCCACTACAAAGGGAAACTTGGTGGTAATAAGAGCTGCTGCAGTCTTCCAAGAAAGGTTTTGTGTCTGCTTTGGCCCCTCTGAGCACCTCTTTCTTGTTCCTCCTGGATACTTCCAGGTTATGTCTTTCTTCTTATGCTTCAATTAGGAAAACCTTTGAGTGACTGCCTTCACCATGAGTTTTGCCACGAAAGGACAGAGGGATTCCTCCCTTGCTTTTCAATACGTATGCATTTAATAAATTATCTAAATATTTATAAGATAAACTAGAATAACAGGTTATGGTATTACATCACATGAGCTCCTAATATCATAATACTCCTAATATCCCGAGGTCGGGGAATCTTATTCACATTTGAGTGTCTAGTGTTAATGGTGAAGATTTTCATTACTTGTGTTCCTTCTAGGGCTGACCAGCATTCGATACAAATTGTTTAAACTTATCATACTTGTCATAACTGAATTATGAAGTGCATTATAAAAGAAATGCCCAGAATTTCTACATGACTTTTATTTCTTTTCTGTCACTTCAAAACAGACTATTTAAAAAAAATCTGTAGAGAATTTTGATTTCTGAACTGAGAGTATAAGCCAGATTTCAGCCTGGAAGGAATTTTTATGGTTGAATTATAGACTTCTAAAAGACACAATTTAAAACTGAACTGCTGACAGTCATTCTGATCATATTTTATAAGCTACTATTAACTAGGATGAGACCTTAAAGGAGGACTAGGTCCCATATCTGTCTGCTGACTCTAGGGTTTCTTATCCTTTCCTCTAAAACATCTAGTGCAGCCTACTGTCGGGGAGAATATTGGTCAGACTGGGCTGACAACAGATCCAATCCAGTCTAGCAAGCCCAGTGCTGCTACGGAGGCTTTGCAAAATTTAGCTGCCAACTACTTTATCCGCACTGAGCACGCGCAAGAAAAACCTCAACAATTTTCAGCAACTTCTAACTCGGCCAAGTTCGGGTGGATCTTTTTGGTCAAGGGCAACAAAAGGAACTTAACTGATTTTTCCTCTTTATTCCTCTCCTCCTTAGTAAAACTTCCCATCCCGGCTTTGAAATAGATATTGGGATGAGTCTAAAAAATTTTAAACTGTTGTGAAACAATGTGTTTTCTCTTAATGCCGATCTTAGAAGCAGCAGAAGGATTTCTGCTGGAAGTTTCCAAAAAATTCAGCTTGAGGCAGACTCTGGATTGAAAAGCTCATCCTGAACAGTTAAAAATTGGCAGCGTTATGTGAGGGAAAACAAGGTCTTATACTGGAAAGTGGTAGACAAGCTTAACTGCAGATACTGCTGGCAGCTTCACCTGTAATATTTTTTCTGCCAGATCTTTGTCTTTTATTACTAGAGAGAATCATTCCTGTGATGTCTAATGTTTTGTCATCTGCTCTTCTGGCTTGTTTCTGGACTGATGTTGTTGTCTCTTGTCACTTGGCTGCCAATTCCACAACAGTCGACTACGGGATTGATCCTGCGTTATGCCCCACACACCCCATGTCTTAAGACCACACCTAATTTGGGGCACCCATATGTTGTGCTAAAACGTGACCAGGATGCTCAGCATTTTCATGATCGCATTATGACATACCGTAAATATGATTGTGTTCTTGATCTTCTGGTCTGGCCTGACTATGCCTCATTCATCATTTGAGTGAATTTTCAGGAAAGGGAAAATACAGACTGATTTTTATAGTTCCTTAAAGAGTTGGTTTGCTATGTCCATTGTGTTTACTCTACATTTGCCATTGCCATATGCTTTCTTCTTCTATTGCACTCCAGTAGAATCATAGAATGGTTTAGGTTGGAAGGGACCTTAAAGATCACCCAGTTCCAACCCCCTGCCCTGGGCAGGGACACCTCCCACCAGACCAGGCTGCTCCAAGCCCCATCCAGCCTGGCCTTGAACACCTCCAGGGATGGGGCAGCCACAGTTTCCCTGGGCAACCTGTTCCAGTGTCTCACCACCCTCAGAGTGCAAAATTTCTTCCTGTTATCTAATCTAAATCTCTCCTCTTCTAATTTGAAGCCATTACCCCTCGTCAGGACTGCACCGCCTCTTTCAATGCTGCATGTTTTTTCATCCTTTTTAGAACAAGTCTATCACTGTTCGGTGTTTTTATATTGCTTCAGCTTCAAGACTCATGTTACTAACAAAGAATCTGCCTGATTTTTTTTTTCCTGCCATTCATGCTATTGCGAATAGATTTACAATGGGAATCCTCCCCATTGCAATGCTGAGAGAGTAAATGCGGGGGTCTGGTGATGTGCTTGTGGTTGGGAGCATTAAAAACCACCTCTCCCACTCGAGACTGCCTTACATCTTGTAGTATCTTCTGTGTGAGCTTTATGGAGCTTGTATCTGGCCAGAGTGCACTTCATTAGTCTCTTAAAAACCAGCATGCAAAATTTAGGGACTCTGCAAGGTTCCAAATGTATAAACCCTTTTTAATTACAAACAGTTATACCACCCACTTTCCCCACAGTTAGTCAAGGGAACCAGTTTTCATTGAGGTCAACAGAAAAAATAACCGTGAAGTTTCTGGCTCATGCTGGTTTTATATATGCTGAAAGAAGGAAAAAAGGAAAAAAGAAAATTTAAGCTCTCATTTTTTAGCCTTTATATCTCTAAAAACAACATGCTGCCTTTATCTGAATTCATTCAAGGAAAAAAAACCACCTTTTTCCTCATTCTGAAATTAGTTGCACAGAAGTTGGGAGGAGGATTAATGGAAAGGGACAAATTAGTCTTGCCATGAAAAAAACAGTTTATCCCCAGCTGTGAATACCCTAAAAACCTTCTACAGTTAATTTTTAGTTTGCATGTTGCAAGCAGGGGGAAAAAAAAATTTACTTAAGAAAGACGGGCCATACATTTTTCTAATCGTACCGCATATTCAGGTTTTTACTGCCAGAAAGAACAGGCCATACTTTCTCTTTCAAACGCTGTGGTAAGATGACAAGTAGACCCACAGTTCTTTCCTTCGCAATGATGGCATGGGCATTTGCTGCTTTAAACCTCATTGAAACAGATGCAATTCCAATGGGGCATAAGAGGTTGCAGACAGGGAGGGAAATGGGAGAGCCCTCCGGTAGGACCGACACCTAGGCTTGTAGTCCATGCTTATTAGAGAAGCAGAAAATACATCATTTAGGGAGGGGAAAAAAAAAAAAAAGGCAGAAGCAGTAACTATTTACTTTGTTGTTTGTATAACGTGTGTCTCACTGCGTGCCACGGAAAAGCTGACAATTTTTCAGCAGTGACATGGCAGGTTTCTTACCGGCTTTTAGAATTTTTCTCCTGGCATTACCGGTGTGCTTTACAGATGCAGAGCCCTGCTAATCTTTGGACTTCTGAGAATTTAACACATATTTTTATATCTCAAAAGGTGTACAATAATAGTTAGAAGCCCATTTTATACTGAAGGAAAACTTGCTAAAAGGCTTGTCCGGTGTCACAGAGCAAGGCAGCATCAAATCCTGAGACAGAGCACTAGAGTCTCAGCTCTCGCTCCTCGCTTGCTACTGAAAATACCAGGGGAAAAAGTAATATTCTCAAGACTGATTTTTTAATGTGATCATTTTCTAGCCTGTCTTTCAAACCTTTATGCTTATGTTTGTAGCGGGGGCTGTAAACGCTAAAAACCAGTGCGTGGTGCTGAAATATTAAATGCTTTCGACTAATTTTGGGGCACAAAGAATCTTCTTTTATCTGGGCCATAAATCAATGGGGCAGGGACGCAGTAGTTAAACAAACCATAGTAGTCCATAGTCTGCCTATGAATGCTGTAGTTACAGAACTCATTACCACATGCCTACTTAACAGACCAAATAACGTGCAAATCTAGAGTTACTATTTGTCATACTTAAGAAAAAGCAAAGAATAGCTGGGCAAACAGTCAATTTAACAACCAAAGCGAAAGTAAAGCGCTGCCAAGAGACACTGGAGCTTATCTTGCCCCTACTGAAATGAATGGCAATTTGGGCAAAACCTTCTCTAGCATTAAGCTTACTTAAGTTCACACATTTTGGCTCGATGCACATTTTCACGAGCGAATAAAAAACTTTGGGAAGGTAGGTTTTGGAAAGAGAATATTGGCAAGTCCTTAACTATAGTAATAATTGCTGACATTGCTGTAGTCTCTCTGACTAAAAATATCCAATACAATAACAAACCCAGTGAACCCATTCATTTATTCCCGTTTCACAAAGGCTATTTACATATATAGAGAAGCTCAAAATAAATTCTGTATTCATCGTATTTACACCACATTCCAGCCCGACAAACTGGCATCCAAACTATTTATTTAGGGAACATCGTTCAGGTTAGAATCTTTCAAATTTGACAATTATTTTTCATCTTGAGCATACAGTGCTTACACCAGGAGCGTGCTGGGCCCACGTTTTATAAATGTAATGGTAAACAAACTCAGTGCTCTTTAAAAAGTTACCTTTTCATCCAAAAGCAATCTAATTATGGCTGTATTCATAACACAGTTTAAAGTAAAAAAAGCTAAAAGACAATCGAAATTGCAGCAAACGTAGCCCTACTAATGAAAATCCTATTTTATAAAGTGGATCCAAAGGTGTTTGTTAAGACATAATTTGCAGTGCAAGCACATTTTTTCACTAACCTCCTACAATTCTCTAACATCTGAAAATACGACCCGTTTTGCAACCAGTGCTAAAATTCCGAGAAGTTCTGAAATAAAACCCGAGGAAAGCCGAGCAGCAGGGTTGCTCTCCATTTCAGCCAAATCCAAGCCAGCGTTCCAGATTATATACATATATCATAACATAAATTACTATTTCTGAAAAATCCCATCCAGCTTTTATGCAGGTCCATAAACATTACTGGTACTTTTATTAATTTGTCCATAACCATTTAAATAGAATTCTAGTGCTCTGAGCTGTGATCTGTTCCAGGCTGTAGTAAGTTCCTGTTAAATGTGTAAATGTTCAGCAGAAAGATATTTTTGCACGGAGACCGAAAATCAGCTGTGCCAGATACCTGAAACTTTGTTAGGGCGTTCAGTGGAAAATTTTATTTCGACATTATAAATAACCGTGGACTATTTTAAGTGACCTTAAACTGGTAGCTTCCAATAACTTATTTTAGTTTATCCTAATTAACTTTTTATTTTATTTTAGTAGGAAGAGAGGCAGCTGTAAAACTTTTAGTGTGACTAATTAAAAGTGGAAATGTATCTTCTTGTTTGAAATAGAGTAAATCACGATGGGCAGGCTTATGTAGTATTTGGATATAAGGCAACCTCTTGCCTTCTCTCTAGCACCTTTGGAATGGCTCTAATGGAATGTATTTCCCCTCCAGCTAAAGGGGGGGGGGGGGAGAAATCCAAAAGAACCCATAGTCATAAACATTTTACCCAAATAATTATAAACAAGTATGTATTCTGTATTGCAACTACAGCAAACTTGAGCTTCTGAATATACTAGTCGTTGTAGGTGATGATAGACTGTCCTTTGGAAAAGTGCCCCCCCCCCCCCCAAAGTGGCCACTTTTGGGGAAAAGCAGATGCCTACGGCGCGCTCAGGAGGGGTTCGCAGTGTTACCCGCAGCCGTGGCATTTTCGCGACGGGATAGAAAACTTCCAACGCTGGACCAGGCAAAGAAAAAAAAAGAAAAAGGAAAAAGGAGGAAAAAAGGGGGGGGTGGGAGGAAAAAATAAAGAAAAAAAAGAGGGTGTGGGGCGGAGAGGAGAGAGATGGAGCCAGGCAGTGGGTCAGGGGCCGCTGCTCCCCATTTCACCCCTGGGAAAGCCCGCGGGACGATGTCCGCGGGCCGCTGCGCTGCGCGGAGGCGGCAGCCGCGCTGCGCGGAGCGAGAGCTCTCCCCTGTGACCGAACATCAGATCTTTCCCTCTTCTTCTTCTGTGAAATCGAACGGGGAAGGAGCAGCGCTGCAGCCCGGCCGCCGCCTTCGCACGCACCTACAAACTCGCCCCCCCGCTCCCCGTGCAGAGCCGGGGGGGTTTGCCCTCATGGAGGGGAGGGAGGGGGCAGAAATACGGGGAGGGGGGAGCTGAGAGGGTGCGCGGTGGGCAGCGCTGCCGGCCCGGCTGGCGGAGCTTCCGCAGGGCGCGGAAACAGCCCCGGGCTGTCTCTTCACCCCTCCACAAATACATATTCCCCCCCCCACCATGCCCATGTATATGGGGACCGCCGGGCTGCTTCGCTGTGCTTTTCGCGGGGGGTGGGGGGTGGGGGGGGCATGCAGGACAAACCTGGTTTTGTTTTTTGCTAGGTCAGGGCTTGTAAACTTAAGTTTGTAAACTTAAGTTTGTAAAAGCTGCGTAAAAAGGACATGTGTGTCGTCTGTCCCCGTCCCCCCCCCAACCCCGGAGAGAGAGAGGGACAGACAGCCACACACCGCCCCGAGTCACACACAGGCGGCGAGCAAGGAGCACACACGCAGCGCCGGGTTTTTACAAGAAGGTGGAAGTAGCAAGTCGAAGTAAAGCCTTAGAAATTAGAGGGAGGGTTGTGATAGGTTGTTATCTGCGCTGGGAGGCGTTTACACTTTTTTACTATTGGGTATGTAAATTGTTTTTACTAAGATCTGCCCTTTTTTTTTTCTTTCTTTCTTTTTTTTTTTTTTTTTTTTTAAAAGGGAGAAAACAAACCAGACTCCCTTTACCTTAATAGTCTGAGGGGGGTTTTATAGCTTTCATTCATTCAAGGAAATGGTTTAGGCTTTAGACTACCGGAGACTTAGCAAAAAAAAAAAAAAAAAAACCAAAAAAAAAAAAACCAACCCTTTGGCACCAGATTATTCTTACTATTATTTTTTTTGCAAACAAGATTTTTCATGCCTTTTTTTTTTTTTTTTTTTTTTTCCTTAAACACACAAGCCCAAAAGTGTTAATGGAAAAAACCCCGGAGAGAAGCGGAGATCGGAGACCGTCTCCTGCTCCCCCCCGTCCCCGTCCCCCTCCCCGTGGGTGAGAGCGACTTCAAGCGAAGTTTCTCCTCCTGTGGGGGATGCACATTGTTTTATTTATTTTGAAGGCTGCAGAAGTCTGAGGGCTGAAGCACCACGTGCTGCTGACTCTCATCAGCATAATGATCGCCTTAACCAGAGAGTCCTGTATATATAAACCACAAAAACCTAATCATTAGAAATCCCAGCCTCCAAAAACCACATTCAGGACAAAAAAACTGTGGCTTTTTTTTTTTTTTTTTTTCCTTCGGCTCCTTCATCTTCCCCGACCTCAACTGCTTGGGACCCAAAAGAAGTTTGTTGGGTTTTGTTGCCTTTTTTTTTTTTTTTTTTCTCCTAAACCCGATTTTTCAGAAAGAAAAATAACTCAAACAAACCGACATTTTAATGATTTTTTTGCTGCTGTTGTTCATCAAGGGCGGAAAAAAAAAAGAAAGATTTTTGTTAGCCTATTCAACTCAACGGACTTGGATCCAGCAGCGACTTAATTAAAAGGACCGGACTGCACAGAGGCTGCCTTTTCCCAGAATTTCCTTGGTCATATTTTAGAAATCAGCCTAAGGAGGGGTGTTTTGGGTTGTTTTTTTTTCCAGCTATGCTCCCCGCTTTTTTTTCCCTGGGAATCCGAAAGTTCAACTTTTCTTAAGTCCTGATCCTCCCAAAGGAACCGGCTGAAGTCTCTCTTTTCATTATTAGTCCTGTGACTTTCCTCCTTACCCCAACAACTTTCTTACCACGCCGAAATCGCTTCGGGAGCGCCTTTTTTTTTTTTTGGGGGGGGGGGGGGCGGAGGAGGGGAGCCACTTTTCCCAAGCCCCTTCCCGAGCTCCCGCTTCCCTCCGCTTCCTGAAGCCAAAGGCAATAAGCGGGGGAGCCCAGCGGCTCTGTCCCAGCGAGACTTTTTGTTTGCTCTTTTCCTCCTTTTTTTTTTTTTTTTTTTTTTTTTTTTTTTTGTCCGGAGGAGGAAGATTTCTTCGGAGGAAATCGGGACATTCCCCTGAACACCCACCCCCCCCCTCCGGGTTTGAGAGTTACGCTCCTCTTCTGGCGGCCGCCGACAGCAGCAGCCCAGGAAGCTGAACCAGCAGCGAGTTTTCCTTCTCCCAAAGAAAAAAAAAAAAACCTTTTGAAAATCCGAAAAGGAAAAGAGGACGGGGAGGGAGGGGAAGAAAAAGGAAAAGAAATTCAAGCACTTTGAGGGAAGAAGCGGTGGCTAGAAGGAGGGAAAAGAGCAGAGAGACTGTGCAAGAAGGAAGGAAGGAAGGAGGAGGAGAAGCGGCAGCGTTTTGCAGCTGGGCAGAAGCCGGGACCATGCAGTTTCCAGCCGGGCTTTGCTGAGAGGGGCAGCCCCGGAGCCCACAGCCAGACTCTGCCTCCGCGCTGCTGCAGCCGCCCCCAGCCCGGCATCGCCCCCCGCCCCGTCCATCTGCCTTTAAAAAAAAAAAAAAACCCAAACAAAAACAGACTGAGATTTTTTTTTTTTTCTCGTGCGTTTAATCCGCTCCTGTATATTTTTTCTTCTTTTTTTTTTTTTTTTGGTCTGATTTACTTTTTCGCCCGATTTACTTTTTTGCCCCTTAGCCTCACCCCTCCACTTTTTCATTCACCCCTTTTTTCGCTATATATATTTTTTTTTTTTTTATTTACAACCCCCCACCCCCACTACACGCCTCCTCCAGCGATCCCCCTTACCGCTCCCCCCCTCCCCCCCCGCCCCCCAATTCGCTAACTTGTGGCTGTTGTGATGCGTATTCCCGTAGATCCCAGCACCAGCCGGAGGTTCAGCCCCCCCTCCAGCAGCCTGCAGCCCGGCAAGATGAGCGAAGTCAGCCCGGTCGTAGTAGCCCAACAGCAGCAGCAGCAGCAGCAGCAACAGCAGCAGCAGCAAGAAGCAGCGGCGGCCGCCGCCGTGCCCAGGCTGCGCCCCCACGATAACCGCACCATGGTGGAGATCATCGCTGACCACCCCGCCGAGCTGGTCCGCACCGACAGCCCCAACTTCCTCTGCTCCGTCCTGCCCTCGCACTGGCGCTGCAACAAGACCCTCCCGGTGGCATTCAAGGTGAGACACCCCCCTCCCGCCGCCGCCGCCGCCGCCGCTGCCCGGGGATGCCTCCCCCCCGCGCCGCGCTTCCTTCCCGCGGAGCCGCCTCTGCCCCCCCGGCCCGCAGGGGCTTCGCTGCCCCCCTACCCCCCCCGGGCTGCAGAGCCTCCTGTGACCCGCATCCCGCAGGGGCTTCAGTGCTTCCCCGTCCTCCAGTGCTTCCTCTGCTGCCCCGACCCGCAGGGGCTTCAGTGCCCCCCCCCGGGCTGCAGTGCCTCCTGGGACCCCCATCCCGCAGGGGCTTCAGTGCCTCCCCGTCCTCCAGTGCTTCCTGTGACCCCCCCAACTCGCAGGGGCTTTTGTGTCCCCCCCACCCCCCGCCCCGACCCGGCCTGCAATGTGCCCCCTGTGTCCTGCAAGGGCTTCTGTGTCCCGCACCCCGGGCCTGCAATGACTCCTGTCACCCCCCACCCGCAGGGGTTTCTCTGCCCCCCGCCCTGTCCTGCAATGCCTCCTGTGCCCCCCCCGCGGCCTGAAATGCTTCCTGTGACCCCCAACTCGCAGGGGCTTCTCAGGTCCCCCCCGACCTGCAATGTCTCCTGTGCCCCCCCTGCCTGCAGGGGCTTCTCTGCCCTCTCCTCCCCGCCCCCCCCGCAACCCTCATGGGCTTCTCTGCCCCCCCGGGCCTGCAGTGCCTCCTGCGCCGCTGTGTCCTGCAAGGACTTCTGTGTCCCCCCCCTACCCCCGGGCCGCAGGGGCTTCTGCGTCCCCCCATCCTGCAGTGACTCCTCTGCAAACCAACCCCCCCGACCGTCCTGCAATGTTGCCGGTGTCCCCTGTCCCCCTGTCCTGCAGTGCCTCCTGTGTCCCCTCAACCACCAGGGGCTTCTGTGGTCCGTCCCCCCGCCCCCGGTCCTGCAGTGCCTCCTGTGTCCCCCCCCGTCCTGCAATGTCTCGTTGCTCCCCCCGTCCTGCAGCAGCTTCTGTGCCCTCTATCCTGCTGTGCCTCCTGTGCCCCCTCTGTCCTGCGAAGCCTCCTTGTCCCCCCCGCACTCCCACGCCTCCTGTGCACCCCCCCGAAGTGCCTCCCATACCCCCCCTCGTCCCCCCGCAGTGGCTCCCGTGGCCCCCCGTCCTGAAAAGCCTCTTCTGCTCCCCCCGTCCCGCAGTGTCTTCTGTGCGCCCCCCCCGTCCTGCGATGCTCTCAGTGGCCCCCGTAACGCCGGCTCTGCCCTCCTGCCTTTCAGTGCCTGCTCTGCCTCCCCCCGCCCCCGACCCCTTGCAGCGGCTCCGGTGCCCCCCCGCCTTGCCGCGCACCCCTCGCCCTCTGCCGCCCGGCAGAGCGCGCAGCCCGGAGCCATCCCGTTATCTCCATCCCCGCGGGGCAGTGCCAGCCTGTCCCCCCCGCGGCTCCTGGGCACCCTGTGTCCCGTCCCCGTCCCCGTCGTCCCCCCCCAGAGACGCCCCCTCCTCCCCACAGACTCCTCTCCTGGGTTTTCCTTTTTTTTTATAAAAAAACCCACCTTTCCCTCCCCGAGGAAGGGGGGATGCACCCAACCGCCGGGGCTCAGTGTGGGGGTGTAAAGTGGGTTCCCCCTCCCCCCCCCCCGGAGAAGACCAGTACCTTACCCACGGGGATGCCTCTGGCTCCCTACCTGCTCCGGGGGGTCGGTCTGGGGGACTTGGAGGGGTCGGGGGGGGGAGCATGGGGTCCAAAGGTCAGACTGGGGGCACTGGTGTGGGAGAGGGGGGAGCGAGGCTTTGGCCCCCTACCCCAGAGGCAGCCCGGGCTGGGATGGGGCTGGGAAGGGGGGGACGGGGCTCCTGGGGCAGGGGGGTCGGGGTCCCTTCACTTCTCCTGGTGGACAAGCGAGGTAGTGTCTGGCCAGAAGAGGTTCTGCTTGGCAGGACTCGCACTGTTAAATAATAAATACCACCCGAATCTGCACCGGGGATGCTGCTTTTAATTTTCTGTCTACATCCCCATGGCGCGCTAATGAGAGGAAAAGATTTTTTTAAAAAACTGTCATAATAACAACAATAAATGCATGCTTTAAAGCAAGCCCTTTTCCTAGCGATATTTGAAAGCATTCCCCCCTGGATTTTTCTCTCCCGCGGCCTTGGGTAGGGAGAGGGCGATGGAGCGGGTGTTCCAGAGCACCTGCCCGTGCGGGGCATGGGGTCGGAGATGGGGAGGGGGGCCCTGTGGGAATCTCAGTGCTCCCACACCCGCTGCGTGAAAAATAACGCGCCTGGAAATTGCTCAAAAGGTGGAAGAGTTTGGAAACTGTCTCATCCAGCGCGTTTCCAGAACGTGGCCTTGTTCTTGTGTTTCCCGATTGCTCGCCGTGTTATCACGGCCGTTTATCTGGGAAAAATTAGTAGAAGCGGTTAAATGAGCTGGCTTTAAAGTGACTGGTGGTAAAGATGAAGCTTTGCTTCGAAAATGTGATAGAAGTGAGAGTTGACTGAAGTGTTCTTGCGTGGGGAGAGCAGCCCGGAGAGCCTGGAGCTGCGGAGGGACCCTTGCATGCGGCCTGCTTGTGCACGTCGCGATGGGCGAACTAAGTGGAAATAGGAGAAAAATAGGGTGTCTTCCGTTTTCGTGACTCGGCGCAGCGCTCGAAGGCTCTCTAGGTGTGGATCACAGCGGTTCTGATTCACAGGGGCTTCGGGGTATGGAGGAGGAGCTTTCGGAGAATTGAGATTATAATTTAATTGAGCGTTAGATTAGGTTGGTATTATAGTTACTCTTTACGGAAGGGACGCGAGAGCTCATACGTTATCGTCCTGGCATTGCTGTTTTCGTTTGAAACGTCTGAGCCTTCTCCTACCTTACAGCAGTTCAAAGGATGCGGTCGCAGTTCATTAGAATAAGGGAAAGATCTAAACGAAATCTTAAAGTATTTAGAATATTATTACAATGAGAATACTTACATGGGATAAAAGGGTAGAAAAAGGTCTAGAGCTTTTCCCAGTCTTTTTGTGTTCATATATATAAATTTTTATTTATATATTTATAAATATTTATAAGTATAAATATTTATTTATTTGTATATTTATAAATATGGGTCCCGTATTGGCTGACCGGGAGGTATGGATGTGACCAATTTTACTGATGCATCGGGAGTACGTGTTGCCCCTTGCACCCTTCCGCTCTGTTTTCACGTGCACTGTATGGTGAATGCGTTTTAAAATATGCCGAAGATCTATACGCCCTTATTTACTGTTAAATTAATTGGAAACTGAGTTGAAATAATTCTGACCATTTAAAAAAAAAAAAAAATTTCATTTTTCTTATGTAACTTGCGTGCAGCTGTCCAGTACTTTGGGACCAGAAATCTGCACGTATCCTACAGTGAAACACTTGAGTGTGATAGAACTGAATGGGAGTTATCTCTGAAAAGGGAAAAAAAAAAAAACAAGACAGATTTGGGCTATAGCAATCTCAGCTAAACAGTAACTTGAGAGTAAAATAGCACACAGACAACACACTTTTTGAAGTTTTATTGGCAATAAATAATATGTTGATGATAATGTTTTGAGTGGTGTGCTAAGTGTGTCATAATTCTCGCAGAGATTTCTAGTTAAAAAGTACTCTGGATATAGCACTGTTTTAATTTAAAAAAAACACAGATATAAATCATATGCAGGAGAGGAAGTCGGTTCTAAACAGTGCTGGGTTTGATTATAATTTTTTGAAATAATGTTGGATTAGTATTAGATTTGAATTTCAAGCATTCATACTTACACGCGCTGGGGAGGGAGTCCGTGTTGAGTGTACCAGCTAATAAGATTGTTAATGCAAACTGCGGGGAAGAGTATTAGACGTGCCTATTTGTATAGCTCTAGCTATCTAGTGATATTCCAGCATAAAATAAATAGATGTTGTGCACCCGGGTCCAAATCGTACTCGCTTCTTTATCTTAATAGCCAGCGGTACTTCATTTGAGTAGAGTCGCCAGAATTTGGCCCTCTGTTTGTGTGCCTGCCTGGGAGTTGTTACTGAAAGCCCTGAAGACACGAATGGCCACGTTAGATGGTGCAAGTGGCTTCTGTGTGATGCTGATGGTAGCGAAGAGTCTTAGTGGACTTAAAGGCAGGGGAAAAAAAAAGGGACGTGAAGTCTCAAACCCCTCCCCAGTAGCCCCACAGTAGTTCAGGGTCTGTCAGCGTTTCCACTCCAAACCCCAATTTTCAGAGTTTATAACTCAGCTGTTTTAAATAGCTTCAAGCTGAAACCTGCTGTATAAATTGTCAGCCCAGATGTATATTTTGAAACAAAAAGTAGTGCAAATCAGTTATTCTGTTTCAAGTTACAGAACATTAAAATATTTTTAATAGTATCAGATGCTCTTTTGGCAATCTCTGGAGAAGGCGTCCTCGATACGGAAGATTTTACATTCAGAGGCTGTTTGAATTCAGTGTTTCGCAAGAAAAGTTGTTAAGTGGCAGATAGCAATGTTTGAGAGGAACTATTTAGCATGTACACTAGCCTTTTTTTTTTTTTTTTTTTTTGAAACAAGCGTTTGACTCTGCAGAAAGTCGTAGTACCTGCTGTTGTACAGTAGTTTTGCTTCACGCTTATAACTTCCGTCTTTAGGGTACATACTTTGGCCAGTTCAAATCCCACTGGACCGAAACTGGGCAAACAGGTTGCCTAACCAGACGAGAATTGTGTTATGCAAAAAATACGTAGTTATTTTCAACTTGTAAGAATTGGTTTGGTTTTATTTTGCGGCTTCGTCTGAGTTCGTGTGCCTTTTTGAGCTTCGGTTTAAAAAAAAAAAAAAAAGCAAAAGCAAAATCTACCTTTAATCAGCAAAATGTGTAGGTAGTTTAACGTGGAAAATAAAGATTCTGAAATAGAGATATTTATTTTTGAAGAATAGGTAAGGAATGTGCACGGTGGCTACTTTTAATCTTTAATTTTTTACGCAGTCCTTATTAATTTCACAGTACACTTACAATGCTCTTTCTAAGAATATGTAAAGAATTTCGGCTTGATACATGGCACAAAACTACCAAAGCGAGATTTATGCCAGCAGTCTTCCAGTATGCAAAGTTACTTTTTAAAATGCTCAAAACCGATGTGGATTTCTCCAGGTTTCAAACTTCTTGGGCAAAGCTTTTTCCTGACCTGTGCTATTATGTACGCGTGCAATAGTCTTTGTGGCAAAAAAGGACGAAATTATGAAAAGAACAAAGGTTTTGCTCCTGTTGCATAGCCGGGGGTGGGGGGGGGGCACTTCCCATGTAACAGGACTGTCTTTTACTAGCCAAAGTTTTTGATTTCCACCTCCGATTTGGGTTGATCTTTTCCTTCGCTCTTCCCCTAAGGAGAGGACTAGCGATATTGCATCATACCGCGTCTCATTAATGAGGCGGTTCTTGATTAGGTGCCATCAGCCCAGGGACTCCGGCCGCGGCACGTGAGCTTTCGGGCGCTGACAAATGGAAGTGACAGTCGAGTAGAAGGGGTGGGGAGGAAACCTCTGAAAAGCAACGAGGGGCAGGGGTGGGGGGGGCCTTTTGAGAGGTTTTTCTCCCTCCTGCCCAGGTGTTGCCCTCCGTCCCCGGGCTGGGACGGAGGGGTGATGCCGCGGCTCTGCTCACCTAGAGAGCAGGAGGTGAGCTGAGGCTGCAGTCGTTTCACTCCCTCTTCCGAGGCCCCTGCCAGACTCGCACTTCCTCCTGTGCTCTCGGCTTCTTTGCATTTCTGGAGTTGATGTGATATTTGTTTGGTTTTGCTTGTTTGTTTCGTGAGATATAAAAAGCATAGGTTGCAGCTCCCCTGGGCGCTAATGTGCGCGACAAGACCATCCAGAGATAAGCGGGTCTATCGCAGGCTGGGGAGTGTTTTATAAATTGTCCCAAGCCCCATGCTTTACGGTTTAAGCCAATATCCAATTATTAAGGGTTAGAGTCAGCTCTGTAGTCTCTTCAGCAGATTATTCTTTGTTACTTGCTTATTTATTATTCCTTACACCTCGCTTTGAAGCCATCAGTCCTGGCTGCTGTCAGACCCAAGGCAGTGAGCTACTGGGACCTCAGATCTTATCCACAGCCCTGGTTCCTGTGTTTTTATGTTCAGGGATGTTTGTATCATTTGAAAGTAAAATCTTTGCTTGATAAACGGAGACATCGCGGCAGTTTGTGGCAAAACTCAGTTTTCAGTTTTGGGTGGTATTACCTGGCGTTTTATGGAAAAACAGAAAAGTACCAGGGCAGATCCTTTTTTATACGGCGTTTCAGCTTTGCTTTCTTGTTTCTCTTCAATATTTCTTTTAAATAAGACGAGCTATAGTTTTCAGTAATATAGTCTATTTTAAATAGTTTCAGATTTTATATACCTTTGTCATAAATTTTTACTGTTGTAGAGAAACATTGTACAGTGTACTGGGCCACACAGTGCTCTCCCTATATATTCAGAACTGCTCATTCTTTCCACTTAATTAATATTAAAGTGCAACCTGCAATTATTAGTTTCAGACAGGATCATTTTGGGGAAAGACATTTCAAGCCCGGTTTATGACCAAATGTAATATGTAATTCGGGAGACAGAATAAATTATTCTGAAGAGTATAAGAAGTTCAATCTGACCACGTGAACTGGTAGAAACTGCAAGGGGACAGTCTTTGTATCTCAAGACTATTATTTTTTTTTCAAGTTAGAGCTCAGCCGTGCCGTATTTGTGAATCCCTTTTTGTCATAAATTTATTTCCAGCATCTGTATTAGCTAACTGGGCAAAAGGAAATTATTTTCATGATACTTTGCGGACTTTTTTTACTCCATGTGAAGAAACATGTATATTTTCTTCCTAGTAACTTAGTATTCCTGTTTAACTTTATTTTTACTTTAAGAAGTCACAGTAACACTGCGGTAACACTGCAGATATCCCTGGTGTTTTCAAATTAGAAGACAGTAGCTGTGTGCTCTGTGGCATTTATCTAATCAGATGTTGGAGCCCTACACAACCACTGAAGCATAAAAGTGAGACTAGGAGAAACACTTTGATATCTTCTGTTCCCCCATCCTGGAATTTGAGGGAGGTATCCGCGCTAACCACACGCGACTCTTGCGAGCGCTATGAAAATTTACATGCCTGCGAGGAAATACAGCCTTTGTTTTACATTGCATCTGAAGAGTTTGAACGCCAGCCACGGAGCGCTCCATCGCAGCGGCGGGATGGGTGGAGAGCTGCGTCTGCTGATGCCCCCGGTGCCGCTCCTGGGATGGGTAGCTGCGGGGGGGGGAGGGGGTGGTGTTTCTCCCTGGCTTGAAGTCTGAGGAGTTCTGGGGTCAGGGTGATGGGTGCAACCAGCAGAGAAGTCGAACCCAATCTGGGTGGTAGGGCTGCTAATAGTAATTTCGAACTTTCCATTTCAAATGCGCTCCCGCGTATAATTTATGGATACGAGCCATGCCTCATGTTCTCTCGCTGCTCACTGGTTGCTAAGAACAAAGTTGGCCTTCAGGAAGCGTTAAACCATACACTCTACATAAGGATGTTGAATGTTTCTGAAGAAATGTAACAAAGAAGAAACTCCCTATTAGGCTCCGAGAAAGGGAGACAATACAAGATGTTTCTTTGTTTGATGTGGCACTTTGTTCTGCGCTCAGCTAATACATGACTCTTCACCACAGCGGGCTGGAGAAGCTGCCGCAGAGCTTCGTAATGAGCATGGCAGCCTGCGAAGCCGGGATGGAGACACGCGTTTTCAAAGTGTGGCTTCACGAGTTGTGGTTCTCTTCCCCTTTTTACAGGTGGTGGCCTTAGGAGAAGTGCCTGATGGGACGGTGGTCACCGTCATGGCTGGAAACGATGAGAACTACTCTGCAGAGCTGCGAAACGCTTCCGCCGTGATGAAGAACCAGGTGGCCAGATTTAATGATTTACGATTTGTGGGCAGAAGTGGAAGAGGTAGGCCTCTGCATTTTACGTGTCCATAATGAAGTAAGAACAATCTCTAGATGTCAAACTTACTTTGCAATGAAATACTGATCAATCTGTGTGTACATCCTCGTCGGCCTTTCATTTGGAGTGATGAATGCACGTTTCATTTGCAAGCATCCGTGCAAACCATGTTAGGTGTTTCTCTAAAGTTTTTCTGACTCTTCACGCGTCTGTACGTTTTGAAAACTGAAAAAGCAGAGTACCTGCTTCCCTGTTTTAATCACATAGCAAAGGTGGAAGGAACTGGGGGGGGGGGTGCCTGTGGTCGGGGTTACGTGGAGTCAGAGAGTGTATCTCAGGCCACAGCGATGAGAGATGGAGGATTCCCTTCAGCAGCAGAGCTGCTTCTGAAGTTGTTGTAGAGGAGCTGTAATTAAGGGGATTTTGCATATCACATGTGCGATACTCTCTAAGGGCTCACACCTTTAAGGGCTGACAGCTATTGGTGGAAAGCTTTCGAGTGACTTCCCTGCCCTTCGCAACCAAACTGCCTATGAGCTGCAAAAAGAAGCTGTATTTTTCTTTTTAGTAAACTGGTTGGACTTTTTATGAATTGCTGGTAAGCTCGGGCTTGAACTAAATTTAACCTTTACTTTAAATGACAGGGTAACTTTTAATTATTATTTTTTTTTGAAGCTGTAGAGCGCTGTCATTGTCTTCCAGCTGTTTAGGAGCTTCCTATAATCTGGAAACTGCCCTGCACTCACAGAAAGCCTTTGTAATCATTGCAAGGTTGCAAGAATTCCTCTTTAAGAGTTTTGTAGCTGCTTTCAAATTGCAGGTAATGATTGAAAGGATAGCTCGAAGGAAGCTGGCACTTCAGTTTTTGCTGCTTCAGAGGGGTTTGTTATATCAGTCCTTGATTCAACCTACGTACTTTTTCCTTTATGTATTTGAAGTAATTATTCATTTTTTTTAAACTAGCCCTGCATGGCACAAAACAAAGCAACGGAAGCCAAACAATTGTGCGGGTAAATTAGCAATAAAGCTAATTTTATAGTAATATTCTCTAGAAAGCAGTTGTAACTCATCTTATGGAAGGAAAAAGTATTTATCCAAAAAAACCCCCAACCATACGACAGAGACCTAGCCAGTCTAAATCAGCCGGCGCGTTTTTACAAGCGCTTTGTGAAAGTGAGTCCATAAGCGTGGCTTACAGTGGCTGGTTTTTATTTTAGTGACCTGGCCAACAATTCTCATTATCACTTTACAACTTAAAAAGTATCGATAATAAAGAAAGACAGAATAACTATTGCACAGTAATGCAACATAAATACGGAGTTCATCGCCCTTTTGGATAAGGTGTTACCTGGCTCTTCCATTTGTCTTGCTTTCTTTAAAAAAAGCGGTCTGCTTTGTTATTCTGCTGATGGATTAGGTTTGAAAGTTCTCTGGCTCCATCACTACTGCTGCCTTACAGTAAAAGTTCAGTAGTGTATCAGTCTTTCAGTAGTGCTGAAAAAGAACTGAAATGCGATGTACTACCTCTGATCTGTGAATTGCATTTGAAACCTATGATATATACTTTTTATTAAAGCATAGGAAATGAAACAGAGGGCCCAAAGCCTCAGTAGATACGGCTACAGACGCATACAAACACAAAGCTCCTCAAGTTTGGTTCCAGTAGTTTAATTTATATTTGTATCTAGCAGTCTTGGAATAGACTTCTTCTCTGATCAATCTGGGTAGAATCTATGGAAAAGCGATAGTGTACTTTTCAAACCCTCAACATATTTATTTAAGAGACTTCAAAGAAAAACAAAGGGTGTGCACTGTTTTACTATATTGGCTTTCTGAGTTTTGGCTAGTTTCCCAAATAGCAATTTTTATATTTAAAAAAAAAAAAAAAAAAAAAAAAAGGGAAGAAAAAAGACAGACTTAACTGCTTGCAGACTTTTCACGCATGGAAGATGAAGAAAGCTTCTTTTGATGAAGTGTAATTATGTCCAAACAGAGCTGACCCCCTCCCCCTATATTTCTTATGATCTTAACGGAAGAAAGTAGGGCTTTTCCTTTGAAGCAGCCGGGACTCGGTGGAGGATCTGAAATGCTGCATTCTGCTGCCAGAGGCAGGATGGAGAAATTGGTCCAGACTTGTCTTCCAGACTTAGAACAGAGAGGGGGAGAGAGAGAGAGAGAGAGAGAGGGAGAGACGGAGAAAGGGTTATCATTAACGATAGATTTTTAGAACTCTGCTTAAAATAGCAAGGAAAAAAAAAAAGCAGTAGTTGCAAACAGAAGTGAGAAAGCTCCTTACGTAGACAAATATCAGTAGATACAGGTCTTGAAGTAGAACAGGAAAAATAAAGTAATAAAGAAATCATTTCTCGGTGGCGAGAAACTAATCCACACCTGTTCCTGACTTTAGATTTACATCTTTCTAAACAGCTCGCGCTTTGATCTCATGTATCTCGAAATTTGATTGTGAAGTCTGAATCATCAGCTTACCACTTCGCCTCCTCTCCCACGTTTTTTCTTGCTTCCCATGGCTCAATGGAGAAACTTGATTTCTATGCATATTAATGTTCTTTGCCTGACAGAAGCTTCACGTTTTTGTTTGTATAATTTCTCTTAAACACCTTTTCTGGACTCATAAGAATAAGTAACTGGGGCGCTTTATGTGAATGCAGGAGTTGTTTGTATGTGGTTTTGAGGCAGTAGCTCACTTTTACAAGCCCGATCCCCAGCGCGGAGAAGAAAGAATTCCTGTCTTCAATAGGCAAAAGATCATAACCCTAATTTTGTTGTGTCCTGATACTTTAATCACATTAGCATCTAACTGAAAAAATATGCAACACGCACAAGCTGCTGAGTCTCCTTTCAAGCCGATTTCTGGGGTTTGCCTTGTGCTTCAGCATATGTCCATCTCGTCCTCCTGTGTCAGCTCGGCTCACATGTGTGAATAACAAAGAATGCACAGTTTAGACACACTGAAGCAATAGTGCCAGATGACTGCTTGGCTGGGGAATTTAATAAAAGAGAACTACAATTAGTCTTTAGCCTCTAAAAGTGGATAGTTGAAATGACTAAGGGCAATAAAGAAAGGTGATAAAAAGTGCATTAAAGGATTTCGTAGCCGAGGAGGGATATCTGTGAAATATCTGTGGAAGGCATAAGCATCGCTGAAACAGGGGACCTTAAAAATTTATTTTGTTCTTAGTCCTGTAATATGTAAATCATCTCTTGAAAGCTCTGGAACCTGAGTGCGCTGGCAGGGCTGCGCAGCTCCCCATGATGAAGTGATGTATTTTTTTACGGAGCGCAGAGGGGGCTTCATCAGTGTTACTTCATTAATGCTTCGGTTTGGTAGAACACCAGTTAGGGACCAAAAACAGTTTTCTTTTCAAATTAGATGCTTACCTGTTCAGTTTAGGCTGGCTGAGAGGTGATAATTTAGAAGTGCTCGCGGGCGAGGTCAAAATGCAGCTCTTAGATATAAAGGAATGCGTTTTTTTCTGGCCACTGTGTCCTATTGAAATATATTTAGTGCAGAAAATCATGCCGACGTGATTTTACAGGGTCTTACAAACAGTGTATTTTGTCAGGTTAATTTTTAGTCGTGATAGACTTTTATACCGATTTGGCCTATGAAGTCAAATTCTTCATTTAAAGTATATGGAAAATCCTTTTAGTATCTTTGTTACCAGTAATATTCTATGGATTTGCTATGAGATTCCCTGATCCAAATGGCATCATCACACAGTTTCATCGTCAGAACTTTTTAACATGATAGACTGGCGCTGAAGGAGGCCTTAAACCTGTCCCTGGCAAATTTATATCTATCCAAGCAATAGGCTGAATTCCCACTTGGAGAGGGATAAAAGGCAGGGACCCTTTTCAGCCCTAACCAAGCAGGCGTGGAGGCAGCGCGTGGTTCAGCAGGGCTGGTGCTGTATGTCTGAAGGCTGCCTACGCGGACGCTGTCGGCTGGCAGGACACACAGTTTCCCCCTGGGGTCGGCGGACTGGATGGGCAGGGCTGGACAAAGACTGGACGGTCCACGTACACCTAACTCTTCTGTGATGATCCCTCTCAAAAAGTGCTCTCTCCTCCGCTCTGGGGAGACCTGCAGTGCTGCCTCTAGCTCTGGAGCCCTCGGCACAGGAGAGACATGGAGCTGTTGGAGCGGGGCCAGAGGAGGCCCGGGCGATGCCGGGAGGGCTGGAGCACCTCTGCTATGAGGACAGGCTGAGAGAGCTGGGGGGGTTCAGCCTGGAGAAGAGAAGGCTCCATGAAGACCTTATAGCCCCTTCCAGTCCCTGAAGGGGGCCTACAGGAAAGCTGGGGAGGGGCTGTTTGCAAGGGCACGTAGCGATAGGACGAGGGGCAATGGTTTTAAACTAGAGCAGGGGAGGGTTAGATGAGAGATTAGGAAGAAGTTCTTTGCACTGAGGGTGGTGAGACACTGGCCCAGGTTGCCCAGAGAGGTGGTGGAGGCCCCATCCCTGGAGACATTCAAGGCCAGGCTGGATGAGGCTCTGAGCAACCTGATCTAGTTGAAGATGTCCCTGCTGACTGCAGGGGGGTTGGACTAGATGGCCTTTAGAGGTCCCTTCCAACCCAACACATTCTATGATTCTGTGAAAAGATTTGAGGAATAATCCCCTTCCCAATGAGACTGGGAAAAGCCACCTTCAGCCATGCATCTCCCCTGAGGCAGAATTCGGCCTCCTGAGACTTTGGCACCTTTGCTGGGGTCCCGACCTCCCCTCTAACCTGCATCTCTCAGAGAGGTGGGCACAGCTGGAGCGCAGCTACACCTGGAAAATCATTTTACTGTAAATGACAGTTATATTTCCTTAAAAGAAATCCATGTCACATTCTAGTTTGTGAAAAATATAGCCAAGACAGTTTGAAGTTGCACTCCTGATAATAAATGATGCGTGTCTCAGGCAGGTTTGGGGGATATACGACTTGGACCAGAAAGAAAGACCAATTACTAGATTTGACAACCAAAGCTCTGTTCTGTATTATGCCTTATATATAAGCTGTTCTATATTAGGCTTGAAAAAAACTGCATTAAGTGTGCGCTGTAACATATCGTTTAAGATTTGTGTCTTGATTGAATGCCTTCAGAGTTCAGCGAGAGGAAAAGCCCTAGCAACAAAAATGCACGTATACACACAGGGAGGCAGAGCCGGGGGGAGCGGGGGGAAGAGTTTTAAGTGTCTGGTAAAGTAGCAGCTTAAATGAGCATGAAGGCCGAAGATTGCTGACTGTTTTATTGAGTCACTGTTGTACGCCCACCTTTTCCTGTCTTGAAACAGTTTTCAGTTTTGACTATCTGACATGACTAACCGTTGCATATCTAACAGATTACAACTGTCAGTGAGTCTCCCGAACGGGGGCCAGCGCCTTGTGAGAATGTGCGCTCAGACGCAGGCAGCTCCCTTTATTTATTTCTTTTTTAACGTTTTCATTCAGCTAAAGGCTGCGGACGGTCTTGTGCAATCTCTGTGTGAATTGGAACTACGAAAAATTAAAAAAAAAAAAAAAAGCAGACTTACGATAGCAACGTACGTGCACACAGCAGTTTCTCACCCTCACAGGAAAATTGGGGGCTTTCTTAGTAATTCGTGGATGGAATTACTGTAGGGAATACGTAGGGAAAAAAAGTCTGTTCCAGTAATAATGATGTCATCATATTACCCCTGGTATATGAAGGACAGGAGACACTGATTCCCTGTTAAAATGACTCCCAGGAGGAAAATATATTCTTTCCTCATCTTATTGTAGTCAAGTCAAACAAATGAAATGATAAAACTGTGTGAAGTAAATAACATGTGGCCACATTCTGCTCTCCGTCACACAGCTGCAAAACTGAAGTAAATTTTTGAATTATCTGACTTGCTTTGGATTTACACCACTTTCAATACAGCAAAGAATTTGGCTTGTCCTCAGCAGTGAATCACTTTTGTTCTGTCATTGTATGATGACCCATTATTAAATAAGAAACATTTAGATTGTCAACACATGGACATATTCTTGACATAGAGTAAAACTGAAGGGGAGGAAAACTCCTATGGTCAGTTATGTTTTTAATTTTCACGATTGTGGTAACGACAGGGAATAATTTTAAACGTCTCTGATTCCTCACTGAACATGCATGTGACTGTTTTCATGTTGTAATCACTCATTCCTTGTTGTTTTTTTCCCTTTGTAGGGAAGAGCTTTACTTTGACAATAACTGTCCTGACAAATCCCCCCCAAGTCGCTACATACCACAGGGCTATAAAGGTTACAGTGGATGGGCCAAGGGAGCCAAGAAGTGAGTATTATATCCTTATTTTTGCACTTACGTCTGCTTAATTTTGTTTAACAGAGACCTATAAATGAAATACATCTCTTTGTCAAACATTGGTCCTTGCTCAGCAAAATATGTAAGCGCATGCTTAATTTGGAGTCTATTGGACCACACACATACTTGCATTAAGCACACACTTCAGTGCTTGGCTGAATTTGAGCAATCACGAACCTGATTCTCATTCACATCAAGGTCTTGATACATTATCTGCCAGTGTAAATGAGAACTAAATCCACTATATTTATGTATAATCTGATTTAGGTATAATAGATGCAGTCCTGCAACATGCTGAATTCCCTAAGCTCCTGTAAGCTTCCAACGGAAAATGTTTAGAACAGAATAGGAGACTGATCTTTCAGGATCAGCCCTACTGCAGAGAGAAAAATACACAATATAGTGCCTTTTTGTTTGCCCTTGAATTCTTTTGCCATCAGATAATTAATGCACCTGGTTAATCTCATCATACCTGAAATTGGTTTTCAGCTATGGACTCATCATAGACCCCCTGGGGGCCAAAGAAAGATAAAAAAACAGTGTATCAACAGCATGGTCTTTGTTTCTTATTTGTGCACAGAGAGTATATTTTATTTAAACATAGTCCAGCAGATTTTCACTCAAGACATTTATCTCATAGCAGTGCACCTTCCCAACTTACTAAGAATCTATTTGCAAAGACCACTGGCTGTATTTTTATGAAAATTGTGTTTTGCCATGTTCTAGCAGTTTTACGGGTAGTACTTATTTTTAGAGCGAGTCAAGTGTGGTTAATCCATCATGATTTGGGCGGCTGTCTCTCTGTCTAGCACATTTAGCTGCTGCACATCGTGTGGGTATCACTGAAGAGCCAGTTCGGGAGTTTTTTCTTAATCTAACTAGAATGACTCTTTCTAAATTGATTGGATTAACCAGGTATAGCTGTATTCAAATTACATTTCGAGATTAAGAATTATTTGATGAATAACCACATTAAAAAAATCCCTATAATGGAAGCATCTCCAGTAATTATTTTGCCTTTGATTTGCACATACAAATAATGAGGCCTTTAAGGAGCTTTCTTGGAGTTTTCTTTAAAATACCACAAAGACAGAAGAAATAGAAAGACGTAGACAGAATTCACGCAGTTAAGTGTTTCTCGTGCTAATACACGCTGTGGTGTCACCTCCTCTTACACTGACAGACGGGAACTGAAATGCCTTCTGTAAGAACTGTCCGGGCTGTAGAGTTTCACCTTGAATAACAGAAAAGAAAAAGCAAATAGCTATGGATAAATTTCATTACGTAGATGCTTGTGTTGCTGCCTGCTCACAGCTGAGGTGTCCGTCTGTCACAGCGAGGGGATTTTTGTCCTGCCTTCTCTCCCGAGCTGAATCAGTTCCCAGTTTTAATTTTCACCTGTAGCTGGTGCTCCGTGTAGCTTACTTGGAGACACCGGGCAAACTGCATTCGTGGAGTGAAAACTAGAGAGTGAGTTATATATCATTTAGCCATTCCCGTTTGGAGGCTGCTTCCACGTATGTATGGAGGCATCTGCAAAAGAGGAAATCTCCCAGCAGAGGACACAACCGCTGTGAAAGAGCAGAGGGATTTGAAAAAGATGCGGAGAATAGCGTGGACTACCCTGCGTAGCACAGAAAGGGAACCTGCTTGCGCTGGGACTAACCGTTTTGGTGATCGGTGGACTAGAAGTGAGGCAGCGTTCTTGTAACTTAGTACGATTTCCAAGTTCTGCTGGAGATTTTTGGTTTAGACCTGAAAGGCCTCTGTACGGGATACCTGTCTGCTGTTCTCCTTGAATAGCTGAACCTAGGAATGCCCAGTAACTCAGTTCTTATGGCCTAGATGGAGTTATTGTGTCATTCTTCATCTTTTTTCTTTTTTAAAAAGAAAGCCAAATTTGAGCTTGAATACCCATTTGAATTTTAAAATTTTGGCTAAATACTTGGTGAAGCTCCACTCTGGGGTCGGTTTGGTTCCGCCAGTTCTGTCGTTGCAGTCTGATCCTTTCAAGCGCTACGACACGTCCAGTTATTCAATTTGAGTTTTCAGGGAAAGAGTAGCTCCAGCGAGCTGTGGGAGTTTCGCTGAAGTTCTGCGTCCTTCTGAGAACCCCTGCACTCGTGTAGATTTATTACCGTTTGGTAGTAATCATTCAAGAAGTGTATCTGGGATTTACGTTGCATAAGGAAAATTAGGTGGTTGGGGGCAATAAGGAATTCAAGTTAACGAGCGGCTCTGATAGCAAATGTGTTTTTCTTAACAAATTATGTATCGGTAAATAGTGCCCCTTTCTGCCAGGATCTGTATTTCACTTCGACATCTCAAGCATGTTATCCCAGTTTTCCTCTCTCTGGCAGCTCCACCAGAGCTGTCACATCACAAACAACTTTTTTCTTAATATACACATCTGGCGTTGGCAGTTGGACCAACTTCATAAGAGCACATGATCATCATTCATTACAAGATTAAAAAGTACCCCATGGCATCATTGATGTTTTTTAACTTTGATCTTTTGCAGTTGTGATTCATCTCAGTTATAAAACTTCCCTTTAAAGGAACACAACCGATGACTTATTAGAACCTTCATTCTAAGTAGCGTAAACATAAAATTATGCACATCTTTACAAAATGTCATTTACTTTGTTGCCAGCTTATCATTTTAAGACATGACATCATGCTTTAGATCGTGAATTTGTAAGGCTTGTTTATAGGCAGGGCCCTCTGACCTTCTGTTGGCAAGTTGACTCGAGCGAACGAATGCTGCGTGCTTTCGGCAGCAGTAGGAGCAGCAGCAATACCGTGACAGACAGCACAATCATTTAGAGCCCGACTTTCAGAGTGCTGAACAGTCACGGCACGCAGTGACTCCAGTTGGTGTTTCGGGTGCTCGGCACTTCAGAAAGTCAGGTTCTTAAACGTAAGTGCCATTTAGTCGTATTAAACGTATGCTTGTAGAAGCTTGCTGCCTTGCCTCTCTGTTACTATTTGAAAAGATTTTAATAGAGGCAGTGATGTCAGGTTGCTCTCTTGGGAAAACCTGCCCATTTCTGTACAAGAAAAGGTCTTCTGATGATTTTTCCTTGGAAAAGATTTATTTATTTTTAATCATCTGTTTCAGCCTGTCTAGATTAGCATCCAGGGACATCCCCTGTGTTGCACAGTCTTTGGGCTGGATTGAGACAGTGCGTTGCACTCTGAGTGATGGAGTCTAGAGACGGGGTTGTATAAGATCTTTGGGAATCATTGGGAAATCCTGCAGATATTTTTCTCTCCTCATATCCAGGATAAAACTTCTGCCATATGCACATCTTAGCCAGCAGAGCTGCCTTCCAGCTGGGAGGGCTGAAAGAAGTTTTCCAGAGAAATAAGTTGTCGTGAGGTCATAACTGACCGACAGATAGCAAGGGAACACTGTAAACGAATTAAAGGAAGAAAAAAAAACAGAACAAAAAAAAAAACCCCAAACCTTTACCTAAGCCCCCCCTTTAATGCCTTTGCCTTACCTCATTAAAAATACAGAAATAATGATTTGCGGTTCCATAGTGGTACCTTTTGAATAGGAGACATGGCAGAAACCCACTCAGCAGGGAAACCGTGAGGAAGGAGGGAAAAGAAGTCTATATATTTTTATATTTTGCCTGGCTTCCAAGGACTTCAGTTCGCCCCTAATTAAAGGTAGTCTCCAAATTCACTGACCACAATTTTCTCTATCAGCGTGAATGGAAAAGTAGTTCTGAGCTTTGAACTGAAGCATTTCAGTAGGAGAAAACTCTTATTTCATTCAGCTCCCCAGTGTTTCCCTGCTGCTGCGGCTTGCGAGGTGCACACGTGACGAAAGGTATGAGCAAACATCGCCTTTTTGTCTGTGCACGCTGCAGAAGCGGGCGAGAGGTTCTGCTCAGCCTTTGTATTAACTGTTTGGCCGACCTGGCTTATAAAACGCAGATAAGTGATTGGGATTTTTGAGATTCCTCGACTTAAAACCGTAACAGTTTTTAGGAAGTTCTCCCTCTTTCCTCTCAAAGGCGGAGGGTGGAGGGCTACGTCTGGGGCTAGTGGAATGTGCTTTGAGGTAGAACAGCTTTAAATCTTTCAGGTTTGTTTTGGTTTTTTTAAAAAATTTTTTTTCTTTTTTTTCTTTTCTTTTCTTTTTTTTCTTTTCTTTTTTTTTTTCTTTTTTTTTCTTTTTTTTTTCTTTTTTTTTTTTTTTGTTGACTGCCTGTCAGGAGCTGGGCCGGTGGCCAAGCAGGAAATGACACATCGAGAGGCATTTGTGTTGTGCAACATTTTGTGGAACTGATGCAAGGATACATTGTCTGTTTACGCATTCCTCTGCTAACAGCCTGCATGGCAGTAATTTTATTCGGGGACACATGGCATGCTACAGCGAGGAGCTGGAGCCTTAACATCTCTTTATGCGGAATTATCACAGCAGTTAAAACACGCTGTGTGTCCCCCGTTTAGAATATTCTCTGGCTCGCCTTCAAAAACCACTCCGCCAGCCCCCCTTCCTTCCCAAGAATATATTGATTTGACTGTGGTTTTTTGCGCTGCGGTGAATTGGGGCAGTGCACAGAGAGAGAGAGAGAGAAAGTTTGCAGAACAAGAGGAAATTTTACAGGCAGGTCCTATTTTGTGCATCCACCTCAGACTGTAAGGGCAGGATCGCAGGTTTTCCAGGCGGTGCGTTGCAGACACGGAACGGGGAAGTTCGCGTCTGCGTGTGTTTTTGGCACAGCGAGGAGGTTTTTAATTAAAGCCAATGCTAAATACCCTGAGATAGGATGAGCGGGTCCTGGGTTTTCATCCAAACCGAAGTTTGAAAATCTGTGAGTCGCGCTGGTGTCTTCCCGAGTGACAAATCTCTGCTGAGATCGGCTGGGTTATTCTGGATTTCTCCCAGCGTAAGTGGGAGCAGAGGAAGGCAGAGTGGGCGGTCTGGCGGTTTGCAAGTCGCGCTAAATGACTTTGTAAAGCTTAACGTTTGCGTTATAATGCCCCTTTGTAAGAAAAGAGGCAAAATGTGATTATACAGCCATGAAACACTCAGCGTGGCCATGCTATGGGGTTTAGGTTCTTTTCCGTGACTACCGTTAGCGTATTTGAGCATGACCGCAGTCCAGGCTGGGACCTGACCTCCTGTGCTCAGGTCCCCAGTGAGGAGTTGGAGTGTTTCCGATTTCAGTGGTACAACACCACGTCCTTTTTGCAGCGTAAAATGCAAGACATCATAGTTTCGCTCACTGTTGTTTGCTGCTGGTTTGTTTTTTGCAAATGTGTAATTTCACAAAACCTTACTAGTTGGGGACGGGAGCTCCTGAGCGTTCCCAGAGGCTGTAAGAAAGCGGTGGGGTGATTCAAGTGTTCCTCGTCAAAGGTGACAGACGTTATATATGCCAGTGGTTTAGGCTGACGTTCGAGCTGGGTGTGTAACCCACAGAGCAGGGCTTTTTACAGTTACCCCGACCGCGAGGCATGACTCTGGAACAAGGTGACCAGGAGACTCGCGGGGGTGGCAGCTACATCCCAAGGACCAGTCAGTTCTTCTTTCTTCCACTGCGGCCAGAGAGGGGCTGCTGCATAAGAGCTCATCGTCTGAGGAACAGACTGTGAGAGTAAAAATAATTTCTTTTCCGGTGATCATAACTTTTATCGGCTGGTGTAGTGCGTAGGGTAAGGTGAAAGCGAAACCTACTTAGTTCGCTCATGGCTTGAATTCATACGCTGCAGTTCTGAAATCTCAGTGATGTACGTGACACCAAAATCTCAGTGATCTACGTGACACCATGGGAGACAGCGGCTCTCTCCATAGGAGGACATTGCTGCCCAGGGAGGTGACAGAGTGACCACGTATTCACTGCTAACAGTGAGAGGGAAAAGGCCTTGAGAAGGTTATGTAAAACAAATGGGCAAGTCTAAGCATAAAACCATTCCCTAAGATGTCTTCACCAATAGCACTGCAGTCTCGGTTTGTGTTTGTCAACAGAACAGATTGTTTCCATCCCTTTGTAGAGGGAACGCTGCTTCTGAACAGTCTATTCCTAGTACGTTTGGCGTAAGATGACTATCGCGGTGTTTTTGTGATATTGCAGCTACTGCTGTTTGTATTCAAAATGTCTCTCCAAGTCACAAATGACATCGTGGCCCCTCTGCATAGTCGTGCTGCATAGCCATGTGTAAGAGAATTTAGCCCTCAATAGCTTCCATTAAAAATGTAAGCTCCACTAAAAATACAGGTGGGAAAAGGGGTTATAACTCAACTGTGGAAGTGAGTTCATTCTGTATCTCCACACGGCATGACTATGCGGAATGGAAAAGTACCATGTAGGTCCTGTGGAGGAAGATGGGGTAAAAAAAGGCACTACAGTAGCTTTTCCCAGACCGTTTTGTTCCTTACTTTCCTCCCAAGAGAACTGTTGTACATCTTCGCTTTTGAACTGCATCTAGCTTGTTGCTAATATCAGCATTGTTTGTCTGACACTCGAGTGTGGCACCTCTTACACCTCTCCCTCCACTTTCCAAAGGGGTTGGGAAGTAGGGAAGAGGGCAAATATGTCCCCACCAGATGCTGCAGAGTAGCGTAAGTAGAGTACTTATGTAGTTCTTCCTTGCTGGCAATCCCAAATTTCTTTATCATTTCTTCTTATGAAATTTATTTCTGTTGCCCATATAAAGTTCATTCTCCACTGAAACATGGTCATCCCAGACGTGAAACACAGATGCTGATTTAACCAGACAAGGAATGCAGAAGAGGAAATGAGGAAGAATATCATACTTAATTGAAACTTCAGGGGAAGAAACTTAGTAATGATCTCATGCTGCAGTATGCTTGGGACGCCGGAAACCTTACTCTTATGAAGAACTGGGTTCCTTAGTGCGTGTGCCTGCTCAGATCCCCTGTTACATATCTCATTTATAGTAGAGCAGCTTGCTCAGCACAACAGTGGCTCACTGTCGACTGGCTTTCAGCTCTCCAAAAATTAGACATGTAGGGCAGGTTTCCTCTGAAGTAAATGAAAAGACACAGGCACTCGCAGAATGTGATTCATCCCACCTATCTTAATGCCTATCTTAGAGCTCAATGATCTGCCCTTTAGAGCTATCCATCCCTTTCCATTGATTATAAGCGGAGGCTAGATGACTAGCCTAGGCTAGGCACCCTGGTTTGGAGATGGCTGAAATCAGATGAGATTATGAGATATTGTAGTCCTGAGGTGTACCTAATGACTGCTGAGAAATTCAGACAACCCGAGCTAGCTTTAAACAGGTAGCTCAGGTAGTGATAGCAGTAGAGTCACAGGTAGCATGGAGCTCAGCGTGGGTTAACCATTCGCCCTCCTCCTTTGGTGGACGGTCTTTGGTTGAACGGTGAACAGTCCATGCTACATTTCTGCCAATGTAAGGAATTGCTTAAAGCTGACTTTGAAGCGTCTATACAGCTGCCGTAACGAGTGCAATGCACACACACCTTCAAAAATGATGCTATCCACTAAGGCGTCATTATCACCTCTTGCAGGGTTTCAGTAGGCAAGTACTGCTGAAGTCCTGCTCCGCTTGGCTTGTGTGAAGTGCTGAGATTAAAACTCAGGTTATTTAGCTGTAGGCAGAGTGTTCAATAAGATTCTGACGCTAACTAAAATATTGTGGCTCCATAAGAAACAATATAAAGGTGATTATACACTTCATAGATGTTACCTGAAGGTGAAGAATATTGGGGAACACATTTAAAGATTTTCCTAACACTGGGAAATATTCCATGTTTCCAATATTCCAGCTTCACATCAGAGCACATTAATTGTTCCTTCTTTATCCAAACATGCTGCCCATTCTCCTTTGGTTCTGAGATGTAATCTTGCCCACAGCGTGGGAAGGCAAACCCTTTTACCTGATTATTGCCGGCATAAACGTTTGTTGCTTCCATCGCTCTTCAAACTCTCGTACCTGCATTTTGTGAACTTTACTCCCACTTCATAATACCCTGCTTCTTTAGTAGCCCTGCTAATTTAAATTCAGGATGCCAAACAGGTATTAACCAGGGTGCTTACAAGTGTAGAATCTGCTTCCTGCCTGTCTGTAATCCATGTGAGTAATGCCAATTAGTTGTCTGCTTCCTTAAATCTTCATACCCTTTCTCATTCTTGCATTCCCACAGTAGTAGACACGGTCTAAATGTCACGTGCAGGCAGAGGCACTTGACAGCGTTTTGTTTCATTGCTCTCGGAGCTCGGCAGGAAAATCATCACCTCCACAAGCACCGCAGAAGCGTGCCGGGGAAGAAATGGAGGAGTCCAGCTCTTGCATTTGTAGTTTAATTTGCTAGAAACAGGGATCTAGCTCCTTATATTCCAGAGCGTCACTTCACGTGTCATGAGACGGGCAGACAATTATATCCAGCAGTTTCACGTTGGTGCAGCATCTCCTTGGAAAGGAGCAGGCACTTGCAGGCACTGATGTAGTACCAGGTATGTGTTTGGTCACATACGGTAAACCCTCGATTCGATTTGCAAGAGAAGCGCAGTTTTAACTGGTTGTATTAAATGGGACCAGAAATCCGGAGATTACCCATCAAAAAGAGACGGTACTCACAATTAGTTGTTCTATTTTGAAAATGCAGACCCGTGTTTCTCAGTAGCACAGAAGCTGGAGAAGAATAGAGATGTGGCAATGCAGCACAGAGTCGCTGTGTGGTACAAACCACTGGTTAGGAGCACAGAGGGGATTAAACATGGAATACTTTTTTCTTTTTTTTTTGCATGAACACATACATAATCAGGGATCCGGATTCAGATTCCTAGACAACAATATACTTCAGTTAATTCAATATATGTCGTGAATTTATCAAGCACTGTAGACACATGAAGTGTGATGGAGTTGGTTCCAGGTTTCTAGGATACCAATTAAATTAAGAATAATTTAGTTTTTCACTCCTTGGGTCTCTTATCACCATAAACTCTAGATTTGTGGAACGTAGTTTTTGCTTTCCCACTGGACACTTTTTGGTTTTGATGATCTGGGCCGTGGGTCCGCTCCCACTTTCGGTCTTTTTTGATCTCTTTGAACAATTGTTTGTAAAACCAGTGCTATAATGAAATTACCACCTCTGTAGACAGAAGTGTTGACTACAGAAGCGGGCTCAGCGATAGAGCTGTGAGTGTAAATTATTCAGTGTTTTAATTCATCAGCTAAGCAGTCGAAATGAAAACCCCGTTTGTAAAGGGACATATGGGTAAAATTGTCAGAGGCGCAGGGGGGGTTGACTCTCCTTAACTGCCTGGAAGCTAGATACGGTCTCTCAGCGAGTCATCTCTGGCCCGTTGCGGTCAAGAGAGAGATGTGTGTGTGCGTTAGAAGCTGGTTTATCCCCCCCTCAGTATCTACAAGTGTCAGCGTGCAGATCTCCGGAGGTGAGCGGCGGTGAACGCTGGCCGCCGCGGGAACGTGCAGCAGCGTGGACCGCAGGGCTGGCACCCGGACACCTGCATCGCCTTTAGACAAGCTTACTGGCAACTGCAGCAGCGCTCAGCTTTGAAATGCTTCTGTATACTCCTTCTTTATCATTCTTCAAACCTTTTAAAAGGGGCCTTTCACGCCTGCTTTTTCAAAAGCCACGTTGAAGGGCTGCTCTCTGAAGTTTGTCACATTTTAAGGTGTTGGTGAACCCTTCCTCGTTAGACATAAATAGCCAGTGTGTGATCTTTTACGTTTTCCTCTTCCGTGCCTGCTTGGTCGAAACTCTCAGGCACTCGGTGCAGAAATGTCCATCCCCATGCTGATGTGCTCGTTACTGTTCCTCTCCCAAGGGCTGTGGCCCCTACAGCTCAGCGGTCTGGCTTTTATACGTGATCCTCATCAATTCACGACAAAGTAAGTCAGACAGTTTAATTAGCCTTTATCTTCTTCTTTGGAAGAGTGAGCCCAGGGTATGCCTATTCGTGCCGTGAAGAGGTCTCACGCAGCAGTATCCGTTGCCTGCGGTACAACACGCAGTCATAAGCATCCCTGAGAATTAGGACAGCAGAATTACAGCACATGAAGGATACTCAGACTCGATATTTAGGGAGGGTTTGTGCTTTGCATGTGTACAGACTTTCCGATCTGTTATTAGTTTCACTCGTCTTGATCTTTGCTCTTTCTGAAAGATGGCAGCAAAAGAGAAACCTGATAGGAGCTGGCTTCTGGAGACAGTCTTTGTTATAGACAGGTAGGGGAGAGTAGTGAGGACTTGGTGCTCACAAAATCCAGATCATAGAATCATAGAATGTGTTGGGTTGGAAGGAAACTTTAAAGGTCATCTAGTCCAGCCCCCCTGCAGTCAGCAGGGACATCTTCAACTAGATCTGGTTGCTCAGAGCCTCATCAGGCCTGGCCTTGAGTGTCTCCAGGGATGGGGCAGTGACTGTCTTTACACCCAGCTCAAGGATGAAGGAAGGTCTCACGGGAGCATGTTTAACTTGCGGAGTAAACACCTCACTAACTATACATGCCACGCCACATTGAGAATTAAAGTGGGAACTGTTTTTCTCTGGTGACTTGGTGTAAAAGGGAATAAGCAGTAGATTTAAGGCACGTAACAAGGAGATACTTACACATCAGATAAATAATGACTTGTTGACGTTAACAAAAATAGATCTTTTTTGGCTTTGACCCCTCTAGCTCTATCTCTTACTTTATGCGTGTGCTACAGACAAAAATTACAGTAGGAAAAGACGCTGTCTGAGCACTCAGAACTGGGACATGCCAAGATTGCAGTTATCGGTGCAGCTTTAACTCATGCCTGTGGTGTGGTGTGTGACAGAACAGTCCTTCACTGTAAGAGCATGGGCGGGTTTATGTCCTGTGGGATGGAGCACGCCCACTTACTCTGATTTTTTAGAAATCTAACAACTTCTAGTGCTTCATATGTTGAAAATGACACTCTCAGGTTGCGTTAGCGGTGAATGGTTGGTGCTTCTGAAGAATAAATCTGAAAGTCTCGTAGAGGCACTGGGAAAAGTATGAACACGCAGTGAATATGGTCTGCGAACTCTGTTTTAAGCAACTTAACTATTGTCACAACAAAAAAATTGTGTGGCAGGAGCATAAAATCTGTGGGCCAGCAATCAGCTACCTTTGCCAAACTGTAATCAAGGCTTTTAGCTGATGAAATCTAAGCAATTTCCATTCCGTGAAATTTTATTTTTCAAAGTTTTATAATTTTACCAAATCTGGATGGATTACCATGGCGATTCTGGGGAAAAAAAAAAAAAAAAAAAAGAAAGAGCCAAGCTGCTACTCCATTCCAAAAATACAGCGACAGAAAAGCTCCTTCAAGGAAAGATTGCCAAAAATGTTTTTTGAGGCGCTACATTTTCCCTGAGCTAATTCATTTCCAGGAATGTCTGAGCCATTTTGGTTGAAATTGAAGAAATGTGTTCCTTACTCATGCAAGAAAAAATGGAATGCAAACAGTCAAAGTTCAGTAAAGTTGCAAGCGACTGAAAATTGGGTCTTATAATGGGAAACATTGGGCAACTTTAATGATAGGCAGTCCTACCAGCCCCACCTCTAATGTATTTAATCTACCGTGGTATTAATTTGCACTGAAAAATAATCCTTTAGCTTCAGTGGAAATCCTGCATGGAAAATGAAGTCGGCAGTTGGCAGGGTCTCCTCGTGGGCTGCAGCAGCTCCGGCGTTGACTTCAGCAGGTCAGGTCCTTGGCTGGTGACCACTGCGTGATGAGCGAGGTGCCATCTCCAGCAGCACCGCAGAGCATGCCGTGACTCCTACCCGTGCGCCGGGGACGTGTTGGAGAAGGCAACAACCTTCGTAAAAGATGAAAGAAAGGCCAGCTCAGCCTGCAGGGCCTCTGGAGGCGTTGCAGGTTAGAAGGCAGCATGCCTCCAGGCGCCGGTGTTTGGCAAGGCTCTCCTTCCCCACCCCGAGCCTCTTCAGAGGGGTAATTTGGTGTGCGTACACTTCAACAGAATTGGCATGGTCTGCCCAGACATTGCAGGCTGTAACACACGCGAAACGTGAGAGCCCAGAGAGGTCTGGGCTGCAGATCGGGACTCCTCCAAGGCACGGAGCCGGGTCTCCTCGCTGCGACCGCTCCTGCACCGTCGGCACCCCTTCTCCGTGCTGGGAGAGCCAGTGTGGGTGCTTCTGAAAAGGAGTAATTTTAGGCAAGACCCCCTTGTGTTTAAGAACAACAACCACAGGGAATTAGAACTGAACACCCCCACAAACTCTGCCCCAAATGGCTCCCTGTGCACTGCTGCCCGTGTCCCCTTTAGCTGAGGTGACAGGCAGCCACAGCCTGTGGCCAGCCACCATCCAGACCTCAGGGTGGGCAAAATCAGACCCAGTCTCATTGCTGAGATCCGGCTGGACTCAGTGAATGTGAAGAAAGACACTTTGAACTCCCGAGAGTCTCCAGGGAAGGGTGCGAAGCCATGTAAAATCCAGGGCAAGTGACCAGTCCTTCTGCAAAAAATAAGCTGGGCGTACATGGGTGATATACGCATCCAGGAGCACGGTCTGTGGTGGTTTGCGTACTCTGATGTCAGCTAGAGGAAAAAACGCTTGGTCGTTGTTCCCTTCTGCTCCTTTACATGACTCAGAGCTGCTGAAGATGGTGGGCCCATTTAAAACCAGCAACGAGAGTTGTTTTCATAGAATCATAGAATGTCTTGGGTTGGAAGGGGCCTCTAAAGGCCATCTAGTCCAACCCCCCTGCAGTCAGCAGGGACATCTTCAACTAGATCAGGTTGCTCAGAGCCTCATCAAGCCTGGCCTTGAATGTCTCCAGGGATGGGGCCTCCACCACCTCTCTGGGCAACCTGGGCCAGTGTCTCACCACCCTCAGTGTAAAGAACTTTTTCCTATATCTCTTCTAAACCCGCCCTGCTCTAGTTTAAAACCATTGTTTTAACAGGTTTGTCAACAAGGAGCTGGTCAGAAGCAGGCAGCATTGCAAGTTGTACTTGAGATCTGCTCCTGTGTAGAAATCTTTCCCTCTTTCTCTGTAGAACACTCACTCTTGTACTCGGAGCTGCCTCCAGGAATGGCGCCGCAGGCAGCGCGCTCCTTGTCGAGGTGTTGGCCATTGCCTGCAACGGGGCTGCTGCGTGGGTTCTTTATTTTCAGTGAAAACAACCGGTTTGGGAGGCGGATTTCAGTGCTGGGCAAAAGGCACTTTCACAGGCAGCTTTATTCCCCTTGCTACTACAACTTTGTTTTAAGCTTTTCCCTGTGTCTTTTAGTATCACGGTGTTCCCATCCTTGGGAGCCAAACAGCTTGAGAGCTGAGAGAGAAGTGTTGTCAGGAGGGTGATTAAAATAGGGATTGATGCAGCTGGGAGCCAGGGTTCAGTCACCTCTCCGGGCCCCCGCGTTAGTGTTGTGTCAGATGCAGTAGCTTTACCATGCGCGGCGAGTTTATGCCTTTTTTATTGTCTCGCGCTGCCAGAAAACGTTGACCCCGAAGTAGCCGCGCTGTGTAAGCAGTGGAGGGCAGCACGCTCCGAAAACCATTTACGTTTCCCCCTTTAATTTGTCACTTATGGATCATATCTTTTTACATTTACATTCTTAAATTAGTTCAGCGTGCCCTGAGCTTCGGTTCCAGAATCCACGCTGAAAACTTCCCAACTTTACAAGTTATTAAAAAAATTCCAAAACCCCTCACTTAATTTGCGTTCAGTATGCAGAACAACGTAAAGTTATGAGAAGGTTTCATGTTTTTATAAGGACACGAGTTTGGGGAGAGATTAGATTTTTGGGCTCATATGCAACACGGAACAATTGAATCTACTTGGTCATCTCTTCAAAGAGGATACTGTCAAGTGAAATTTGGCCCAAAATTTAAAATGAAAAAAAAAAAAAAAGTTTTGGCATAAAAACAAATCTGGTCAAAATAAAATGGTTTTTCCAACAAAAATTCCACGAAAAGTAAAGCCAGACTCAGCAAATGCTTGAGATCTCCCATATGGGCTGAAGAACAGTTTTACGTTGGAGCACAATGCAGTTTTTTGGAGTGCATTTGGGACTGCTCCTGTTTTGGAAGCCTGCTCATGTCTTGTTTGAATGAAGATGTAGACTGTATATAGTAAAAAGCAGTGTTAGCATATCTGGACCATCAACCTAAAGGCTGTCTGTTGGAAGAAATGTTTCTTTTTAAAAAGAACAAAACACTCCTACCCTATGCCATTTTTTTTTTTTCTTCCTTTCGTTCTCCTGTCAGGAAGTTTTGAAGACCAGCTCTCTGTGGCCAAAATGAGCAAGGCAGGGATGTAGGAGGATGGTTCAGTGGCTGACACGTTTGAACGTGGGTCCTCCAGGTCTGTCATCTGCCGCTGACGTCTTTATGATGTTTCGTGCATTTGAAAATCCCTCTCAGCAGACGTCCAGACTTACTGCTATCAGTGGAAACTGGCTACCCCTTTCTCTCGGCCTCAGTCCCCCTTGTGTCAAGTATAAATAGTGGCACTGACCTCCCCCAGGAATGACATGAATATGGGACGATGGTGAAGATCAAGGTGTTTGTTTTAAAAGAGTTCTGTTTTTAAGAGGTATTCCCATCCCAGGTATATCACGATAGGAGTCACAAAGCCTCAGTTTCCCTTGATAAATGGAAACGTCTTTATATTTTTTAATTTTATTTCGTATTTCTCCATCCTCAAGATGGGAAGTAATGGGCTTTTTTTTTTTTTTTCCCCCTATCCTCTTAGCTTTGAGCTCCCACCATACTTTGCTGCTCCCGTTGCTGTGTCAGAACAGCGTAGCTCTCTTAGGCTCCAGATCCCAATTCCTTCAACTCCTTGGAGCTATTGCGGGAGGTAAAGGTGGCTGGTGGGAATGAGTCTCTCATTAAATCAGCCCTCACGCGGAGTTAAGTACCTGGTGCTGCTTTCAGAGAACGGCGAGTACCGGGCCCTTCTAGTCCCTGCTTAGGAGTTTTACACTAGTACAGCTCGGAGAGACGAAGACAAAATAGAAAGCCTGAAAAGGTGAAAATCTGGATGGATGGATAGATATCCTTTCCACGTGTCTTTTACAGCAGCGACTGTTGGAGGATCCCAATGCATATGCTTTATCAACCACACGTTGATACGTTGCTTTATCAACCACAGGTTTTGTGATTTTTGGGAGTGAGTCAGCCACTTCTGTGCAGCCGAGGGGAGGGAGCTTCACCTCCGTGTGCGTGTGTGTCTGGAGGGGTGGGGAAGGCCGGCATCCTTAACCAAACATTTACAACCTGCTGTTTTAGCTGGAATAGGAAAACCAGCCTGACAAGAATGAACGGCTTCACCGAACGACATTCAGGGGAGGTTGGTGGGATTTTAAACAAATCTCCTTAAGCAAGCATGAAAACAAGCTATTTAGCGCTCATTAATGTCTCAGGTTAAACTCTTGAATAATTTGTCATGGTTAGGCTCTTTTGGTTTCATTGGTGTTTTTCTAGTGACTAATGGGATGACAGCTACACATGCTCCTCGGTATGCCACTGTTCACAATAGGGTTTAAAGTTGTGTATTTGTTATTGATGTCATTAAAGTGATGGATTTGAGCTTGGTTTCTGAGGCAGCCGACTGGGCGGTTAGGACTAATTTCTAGCAATGGTTTTGGAGGTTGAAACCAAAGTGTGTATAAAAGGAAATGTTTCTTCTTTTAAGCAAATAATTTGAACCCAGATGAATGAAATTTAAGCAAGTGGGCATCAACTCTGAGTTAATTTTGACATAGTTGTCTGGAAATCATCACCAATTAAAATATTTTTATGAGCTCCAATGTAGTATTGTCTTTCGGTGCTTATGTAAGAAAGGAACAAACTGCTTATTTAACCCCAGACTTGAGACTACTGGCCAGAATATATGACTGAAGTCATAGCCATCTGGGGCTGCTGGGAGGCCATGGGCCTTGGCAAACCGTACCTTATGGGGGCAAGGCGATTTCCCTATCCAAACTGAAAAAATACCTAAATTCATACAGATCGCTTGCACCCACTAGGATGTGCAGCTCATTTGAACAATGAGTCTCACCGAATAAATTTGACCTTTTTAGACAACAGTTGCTAATGGAAAAGACAGAGAGCGCTGATTGTGTCCATCTCTGTAGGAAGGGAACGTTTCTCTAGCACGGGGACTCCTGCAGAAGTCAGCGGGAGTCTTGGGTGTGCAGAGACGGCAGGAGCAGCTCTGGAGCCTGGGAATCCTAGTTCAGAGTCAAAATGAATCCCTTGGGTTGTTATAATCGGGTTCTTTCATGTGCTCCTCCAGACTGAATAGCTAGCGAGATAGTTCCTTAATTTGTACACACACCTTTCACACCTGCACATAAAGAAAACCTTTGATGCCAAGTGCTTGATGGAACAAGATGAGTATGTGCAGAATTAAAAGGCTGCACACCACGCTCAAATATTTTTACAGCTTTTTAGACTCTGCACTTTTAAAATAATAATGAATACCCTGCCTGATGGGGAGGAGCAGTCTCTGCATTGTGAATTTGGCCTTTTCATGAGAGCACCATTGTTTTTCCCTGTTTTTACATTGCAAAGAGAGTTGAAATGTTGAAGACTTGAGTATAAATGTCTGTTGCTCTGTTTCCAACCACAGTGTCACTTATTCAACGAGACAGACCTTTAACATTTAAATTTTTCTTATTGGTGCTTATTGAGTTTTTTGCATTTTCTTTTATTATACTAGATGGCTACATCTGCATATATATATACATAATAGTACTGTGTGCTTATGAGACAGCCTATCATGAGGTTTCGTTTTCCATTCCATAATTATCATCACTTGATTCTTGTGCAGCAGTGTACTTCTGTTATTCAGGCTGCCAACACTGTAGACAGATGTTCAAATATTTCAACACAAACAAAACTGTTTATATTTAACTTACAGAATCATTATAGCTTCGGTATGTATGCATGGAATTTGCCCTACTGTGAAGTGCTCACAGTAGACCTGTGCACCACTTCAGTCTGAAAGAAGGTAGACCTGAAATTGTACTTAATTTCAGCCTCCAGTTGAGTCCATACCGAGAAAATTTCAGGGCTTAGACGCCTGATCAAGTTACAGGGGATGTCTGTGTTTCCACATGTCAGCTGAGCCACAGCAGCTGCCCGGTAGGTGTTCTTGGCCCCCCATAAATGTAAGTTGATTTGATTTAGCTTAGCCCTCAATAAAAGAGGCTTAAGATAAGTAGAATCGCTACACACTTGCCACAGGCGGAGAGCACATGCGCAGATGGTTACCATCCAGGTCTGGGACACGGTAACGCATTCCACCCCGGGAGCCTGGCTGTGTATCTGTATGGTCCCGTACTGGCGGCAGTCAAGCCAATTTTCAGATCAGCATTTACATTCCGTTTTAAAAATCAGTTGTCGAATCCCTTAGCGTAGCTGGGTTTGTTGGCTTGCATCAAAACAGTTTGCCGGTTCTCCTCTCTCAGCCCCGGAAGCAGCGTTGCTCACAGGAGAATGGCGTTTTGAGGGGCTCATTCAAAATGTGATTTTAAGGTGATTTTATTTCTCAGCCTGGTTGGGGAGAGACTTCTTCAGAGAGACTTTTTCAGGTATTTTATGCCCTAAATTTTACCGGGTTTGACTTCTCAGATATTCTGGATATGGAAAAATACATTGCATTTGTTTACCTTGAACTCTATAATTCCCACAGTCTATAATATTTAGTATGTAGCAGCCAAGAGCTGATTTAAGAAATTTGCTTTTGAAATCCCCTGTGGGCTCCTTTGCTTGCTGAGTAGGGCAAAGTTGCAACACTTCTCCGGGACACGGGCAGTGAGCACGATCGTGAGCTCCGTGCGAGAAAGCGAGAGTGCGCCGTGAGTGTGGGCAGCCCACCAGCCTGGCTCCGTACGTCGCAGCTCAGCGTTGCGTTTGACTTTCGGTGTGAGTGATAACTCATTTAGTCGTTGCAACTCAGAGTGAGTTATCTAAACTCGCGCCTCTGGATTTGTAACAACGTATCCTTAATCTGCTCTTCCTTAACATGTTAGGACCCTCCTAAAACAAGGGATTTGAGAAAGTGGCGGGTTTGGTTTTTCCCCTTTCTGCAGCCCCTTTGAACAGGCAGGATTTCCAGTTCCTTAACTCACAGTCCTCTGGGTCATTCCTCTGCTCTGTGTCTGCAATGGTCTAGCAAGTGGTGTCTGTCCCTCTACTAACCTTTCGGTGTCCCTAATGACATTTGATTCTTATTATGTCTAAATATGAGTGGTCCATGGATGTTCATAAACGTGCGTGTCCATGGGGAAGCTCCCATCTTTTTTCCTGTAGATTAAGATAAGATTTTTGCAAGCGAGTAAAAGAGAAGAAGGTGAGTCAGCTCCTTCCTGAGCGCAGGTGAACTTAGCATTGAGCCAGCAATGTGCCCTCATGACCAAGAAGGCCAATGGCATCCTGGGGTGCATCAAGAAGAGTGTGGCCAGCAGGTCGAGGGAGGTCATCCTCCCCCTCTACTCTGCCTTGGTGAGGCCACATCTGGAGCACTGTGTCCAGTTCTGGGCTCCCTGATTCAAGAAGGACAGGGAACTGCTGGAGAGGGTGCAGCAAAGGGCTATGAAGATGATGAGGGGACTGGAACACCTCTCTTGTGAAGAAAGGCTGAGGGAGTTGGGTCTTTTCAGTCTGGAAAAAAGACGGCTGAGGGGGGATCGTATCAACACTTATCAATACTTAAAGGGTGGGTGTCAGGAGGATGGGGCCAGGATCTTTTCATTGGTGCCCAGTGACAGGACAAGGGGTAACGGGCACAAACTTGAGCATAGGGAGTTCCATCTAAACAGGAGGAGGAACTTCTTTCCTTGGAGGGTGGCAGAGCCCTGGCACGGGCTGCCCAGAGAGGTGGTGGAGTCTCCTTCTCTGGAGACATTCAAAACTGGCCTGGACGCGTTCCCTGCGTCCACCTGGTCTGGGTGACCCTGCTCTGGCAGGCGGTTGGACTAGATGATCTCCAGAGGTGCCTTCCAACCCTATGGTTCTATGGTTCTATGATTCTATGATTCTGTTTCTTGTGGCCATGTCCAGCAGGGGAAGCTAATAGCAGAACCTACTGCAAATACAGTAGGAAAGGCAGAAGATGCCTCAGGGTGGAGGCATCCGCCATAAATGCTTTAGCCTCCCTGCAGCGTCTCCAGGGGAACTGGGAAATTTGTGAGCCTGATAGACTGGTGTGGCGATAAATCCATGCCAGGGGAGGGCACATGGCTTTGCCTTGCACGTCCTCTAGCAGGAGGAATCCCAGGGGCTGGGGGACCTGAGGGCTCCTTGGGTGTCATCTTCCAGCCGTGGCTGTGCTGTCTGGGGAGGGCACCATTCCCCAGTGCTCCTCTAATCAGTGTGAGTCAAAACGAGTTGACTTAGCAGAGTCCTGCTCCAAATTGGTGGTAGCTGTGGCAGAATATGACTGATTAACGGTGGAGAAAGGCCAGGCGCAGTAACCTCATCAGCTGGCACAGCTGCAACCTGAAGAGGCCGCGTGAACACGGCTGTGTCGGGCTCGGTTACCCCCTGTGCTGGTGGCACGTCCGAGCTTCGTGATGAATAGCAGGGGATGCGAAGTGGACCAGTGACCAGGTTTCAATTAAACGTCTTGCTGAGATCGGCTTCTGCTTTGGGAACGGAAAGTGAGCTCCAGAAAAAAGTCAGTTCCCGTTAGCTGAGCACCGAAGCAAAATTTACTTGTTAAAGCGTTATTTATTATAGAGTTTGTTAGGCAAAAAAAAGGTTAGTCTGAGTGAGCTCTGCTACAGTGTCAGAAAACCCTGAAACCAGAGGCTTCTTCTGGAAATGTTGACAGTGTACCAGCCATAAGTACTGCTGCAAGACCTGGTTGGTCATTTCTCCCCTGAGGGGGAAAAAATAATTGAGATCTATTAGAGGGCAGAAGGCCTCCAGGCTGTTTTAATTTGGAATTCTGCAGCCTGACGTTAATGAGAAAAACTTTTTTTTTTTTTTTTTTTTGCTAGTTTCTGGCCAGTTCATTTTTACATTATAGACAGTAATAAACTGTCAAGTTGTTTGTGAAAAGTTTGGCTCGATGCATTTCTAAACGCAAAGTACCAGAGCAGTCGCTGTGAAATCCCATTTCACTTTGGCTCAGAGTATCGCAATGACCTTTTTTGTTGTCTTTTGTAATTAATAACTTACTTTTCTGTCATTTCTCCACACTGCCCGTATAAATATTTCAGAAATGGAGCCTCTCGTGTTTGCTAACCTCGTCTTTCGTTAGCAACAGCGAACACATGGGAGTAATTTGGGATGCCAGGTGTGTTCCTCTGTGTGTTACGGTCCAGCACGTCCCTCCCGTTCATTGAAGAGTTGGTGTAGAAAAGCTCAGGTAGAAAAGAAAAGCTGTGGAAATGGTGAACTTTCTCCTGCTGCTCCACACGTTGGCCAAGGTGCAACCATAGAGTAAAAGGTACCTGCTAGAGCCAAGAAATAACTAACTTCTCTGGTAGTGTACCCACCTCTCAAGGCTTACAGTTCACAGAGAAGCAGAGCAGATTACTAAAATTGTATTTTTTGTGAAAGTAGACGTAATGTCTAGTGCTCTTATAGCTAGAGCAGTGAAAGGTTAGTGAATGGGAGGAGGTAAAAGCACCCACAAATACATGTACAGCAAATGCTAACAGAAGGAGGGAAAAATAAGACAAATGGAAGACATCGAAGAAGAAACGTTTGCTGGTCCCTGTTGGTTTGTTTTCTGGAGGAAGCCACCAGAAAATAAAAAAGAGGAGGACAAAAAAATGGATTAGTTTAGTAAGGAATCAAACATGGAAAAAGGCAGGGAAAGAAATATGCGAATACTATTTATTTGTGCTGCTAGCTGATAAATTGTTTCCCTCTTAGTTGCTCCATCAAAAGCCAAGGATCCAGCATGTTTTGAGAGATCATATTAATCACATTGATTTATGTTCATTAATTTCTAAGACACGGGACATAACCTAGAATGCTCTAGAACCTGCTAATAAACTCTGAGCAGTGCTGATGGGAAGGGTATGATGTCTAAAAAGCCCATAATTTCAAGATGAATTGATGAAACGTCCCATTAAATTGTTATTTTCAGTGTTGGCAATTTCCTATAGACCTCAGTAGAGGGCAGATGGATAGGCTCCTTTCCCTCCTTGAGAGAATTTTGGCTCTCCAAAGGTATTACCCATTAATTTTGGAGTATTATGAATCATGTATTTAACACACTTTTTCCCCAGTCTGACATGGACAAGAGAGTCCAAACGAGCATATAGTAGTCAGGTAAACGGGCATCCGGTGTATCCAGGTACAAGGGAAAAAGCTTTACAGGTTCCATCTTAAGATGAGTGGAAATCCCCATCAAGATAAGGAACCAACAGTCTGTGCCATTTCTGAAAAGGCCAAGGCAACACTGGCGTTTTCCAAAGTTTTGCCTTCAGGGCGCGGCATAAAACGAAGGTTGTTATCATTTGTGGTCAGAGATCTCGTTGTACTTTCCCCAGCACATTAGTGTTGGCCCATGAATGCTGGCCATTATAACCGTACGCGTAGGAGTTTTGACTTCTGCTTCATGTGATTAGCTCATTTTTAGAGGACTGCTGAGTTCCCAACTTTTCTGCAAAGTCCCCAAATTACCTGACGTTATTCACTGGTGAGGACGCCAATTCTCGCTAGCCGTTTTTAAAGCAATGGTGCTTGTTTTACTAAGCTAAAGTTGACTTATACATAATCATGGCCCTGCCTATTGAGCAGGTCTCTATGCAGGTTTGGTCTCTCTTGTCCATGTCAGACTGGGGAGAAAGTGTGCTGAGTACATGACTCATAATACTGCCAAATTAATACTTTTGGAGAGCCAAAATTTTCTCAAGGAAGAAGGTGGCATTTTGGCTAAATGATTTCAAAGCGGGGTTGCATCTTGATAAACCAGCTTGCCTCTTTGAACTTTCAGTTCAACTGTCAGAAAGTTAAATCAATTTATAGAGTGAATCAGTCTTCGAGTGCCGTTTTCCTGTCTTTTTTTTTTTTTTTGGTGTGTGTGTCCTTGTTTAAAACCTCAAAACCACCACGGGTAATTTCCCCAAGACCCACTTTAGACGTTTGCGGCGTGTAGCGTGAAGAGTAGGTGCAGCTGGCCAAACCCCAGCAGTCTCATCCTTTCGAGCATTTTCCTCCTGTTTCAGTGAATAACACAAGAAAAGCTGCCATCCTTCTCCCCGCAAAACCAGACTCTAACTGGAATGGCTGCATCAGCCCAAACCTTGTTTTTCTTGAAGTAAGTGGGAGTTTTGCCGTGAACTCAGAGGAGAACTGGATCTGGCCATTTCTGCTGGGTTTCACCTCTGTCTCCATTTGCCACACCTCAGTTGACAAGCAACTCTGCTGAGAGACCTTATCAAGCATGCAAAGCTCACAAATATTGTTTAACCACAACGATCACCACAGGAAACGTTGGCCCGAAATTTAGGTTTTGTTTTGAAAACAGAAAGTTTGGGGGGAGAGCAAGCATTGTTAAATCCAGCTTGGACAAAAATATATCCGTAGCTTTTTTTAGAGTGTTACAGAAAGACAATGCCATTGCTAACGTCTTCAGTATTTCTTCCCTGTGTTGAAAGGCTCAGCTGGAGCGTTTTGCTTGGGCATGGGACCGAGAAAGTACTGTTGACTTAAGAAACCAACCTTATTTGGTTGTATTAGTAAGGGCAGCTTTGATAACGGTTGATAAACATTCACAATTTTATCAGAGGTGCAATTGCTTTGTGGTAAGACATATCGACGCCACAGCTAGGAGGGGGATTTTTTGGTACCGGACTCCCTAGACTTGAAATGGGAGAAAATTCCCCAGATCTTACAACGCAGAGGGATAAAACGCGGCAGGGAAAGCGGAGAGGAGACTGCCTTGCGTATGGCACCATCAGGAGTTGAGCACAAAACCTCCTCTCCGTACCGGAGCATCCCGCGCCCGTCCCACGTGCGGAAACCTTAAGGTGGTGGCAGACGCCGAGCCGAAGAACCGAGAACTGGATTTTACTATTTACATTACCATAATTTATCTGCAGCATAATGTTGAAATTGCCACTAGAAAAAGATTAGAAACATGTTTCCTGCTCGATTTCCTCGCCGCTCGGGCCACACACACGCAGAGCGTGCCATTAACCGTTGCAGAGCTCCCGTGCCTGGCAGAGGAAGGTGCTTGTTCAGTAGCCTCAAGCTGCGTCAAGATTTGCAAACCATCAAGAAAACAACCCCGTGCACCATTCGGTTGTGCCCTGCGGTTTGCTGCTGGTGTATACCTGGTTTCCCATCTGATCTCATCGTTTCGGTCACTTTTTTCTTTACATTTACCTTTTTGATCTGAAAAAATTAGCATTTTACACTATGAAAAATCCCCCGATCCTGTGGCAAACCTTCTTCCCTTTCCTTCACCCCTTTGCTACCAGGAATTGCGTCTTTCTAACACCGTAGGCAGATTGGCACACTAGAAGTATGTGGATGCTTTTGGCTGATTTAATTGGATTTGCTAGTCTGAAACGAAGTATGTTTGCTAATTCCATAAACTAGCTACTGTAACTCAAATCAGACACAGTTGCCGAAAAAAAAGCCAGATTGCGTTTTAGTCCAAAAAGGGATATTTCCATGCTTTAAGGGTGGTCTCCCTTCTCCCTCTAAAATATCCTTTAATCACTGTGTGTCTTGGTCAACATCCCTGTTTTTACGGGATTCCAGTAGTTTACATTCAAAGTTGGGTAGGTGATGGTTTAATACACGTTTTATTGTTTCGAGTCAAAACGGTTTCATTTTGCTTGGATTTTTACCCGCTGCCGATTGAAAGATTGGAAGTTTTATACTGCGATCTGTCTAGTTGAGGGGAAAGATCGGCAGCCCAGGGTGGCTCTGAAAAAAGCTCTCCGCAAAGTCTCCGCGTGGTGCTCGTAACGTAACCCCAACGCTGAAATTCAGGGCTTTATTTCCATTTCCTTGCGCTTGATGTGGGGCACCCATTTGTACTTAAGTCCCGTGCTGTTTCGGGGGCCGATATGGGAGGTAAAATAATTGTGCAGGGGAGAAGTTTCCCTCTGTAGAGATATGGTTGGTGCTTCGCTGCTCCGTATTCCGGAGGCTTCGGTGGCAGTTTTGCTGTCTGCCAACGGCAGGGAATTAACGCAGCAGTCAGAGGCAAGCCTCATGCGATGCGACAGGTGCTAATCTTCCAGGAAATTCGTCCTACATCCCACCCGTTATGGGAATTTGATGTAAAAATGGTTTAATGTCTCTTTAAAGGTGTCAGCAAGCATGTGAGGACCACACAGCTTGGGTTCCACTGAAAGTAATGGAGTGAAATTGTCTGCATAATTATTTTAGTTGGATTGAGAATCTGCAGTCCTCTCTTGCTTCAGGAAATAAACCTCTGTTAAAACCATATGGCAGTATTCTCCGAAGAGACGTGATTGCAGGGCCACTTCTCTTCCACATCTCCAGGCAGAGTTAGGGAAAGTTGTTATGTTTGTGCATAATTAATCCTTCTTTTTCCTTGTGAGCAGACACAAAAATGTCATTTTTAGCACGTGGGAGGCTGTTGGCGTGTTTGTTTGCATACACACGTAAGCTTGCTTTTCGGTGTACTGAAGCAGCGATAAATGGCGTTGCTTCTGAACAAAATTAGAGACAGGGAAGGAATGTACCGTCACGTGTACACACCAAAACTGCATAACAGAGAAACTCCATCAGAGTGAGTTATGCTTAAGTTTAGGATAAGGAATGGTACTTTTAGAAACTCCAGCCAGTGGAAACGATGTTACCTTGCTTTAAATGAGGCCACTTAACTCGCACGCACGCACGCAAAATAAAATACAAAGGACGGGATTTAATTACAGTGCGCCTCATCCTCCCTGGCACGTCACCTCCTGCCACTTTTACAGGTGACGGTGGGGTTACCCCGGTCTGAGACGATGGGGGACGCGACACCTTTGGGCAGCGCAGTGGCGCTCGTGATGCTGCCGTGCTGCGGGGCCGTGGTCCCGTGCCTGGGCCGGCGTGGGCAGAGCCCGGCTCCTTGTGCTCAGGATACTCCCAGCAACCACCAGGAGCTGGGTACCCGTCCCTGCCTGGCAGGGGTGGGGGACCCGCTCCTTAAGGGAGAAGGCCTTTGACCAGTTTTTCAAGTCGCTGTTTTTGTCAAAGCGGAGAAGGAAACATCTAAAAGCCAAATACGAAGGTGTGAAAACCACAGAGCTTAGTAGAGGTACAGTTATCTTAACTGTCAAGTGAGCGAGCCTTGACTTTCGCTTTAAATTCAGCTGCCACAATTCTCTCTTGCATCAGTTTTTTACCAGTGTGCATCCATTTATTTTAGCGATATTGATTCATGCCACAATCAAAAGGAACGCAAGAAACATTCTCAAAGCCTTAGCAAAGAGTAATATCAGCTATTCTCAAATGCTCTCAAGAAATTTTATCAAAGAAAAGCAAAACCGGAAAAAACACTTTTCACTCTCAAATCTGAGTGATGTGCAGGAAGTAAATTACCACCACACCTGGTGAGAGAGTGAGTCTCGGGGATAGATGTTCTGTTCAAGTGGTGCAGTGAAACATCAGTATCATGGAGAAGGGAGCATATTTTCCGTAACGTATGCAAGTTACATCATTTTGAACCAATGTCTTGTTGGAAATGCTGCCAGATGCTGGGGGGTGGGCTTGGCAGCAGATCACCCTTGGCAGTAGCTTGGCCATCGAAATCCGTCAGAGATTAGGAATTGGGTTCAGTCTTAGTCTAATGTTGATCATTTGATGAAGGGGAATTGTTAGCGCACGGTGTCTTTTGTCAAGGGAGGAATAACTTGTTTATGCATCAAAACTGGTCATTGATGGGGACGCTCACCGCCAAACTCCTGTGAATGAGAAAAGCTGTGAGAATAATCCCGTAGGCCTTGCGGGAAGCTGGAGCAAAAGCACAAGGAACGATCCATCCTACCTGGCGAAGAGTTAAACCCCGAATTTCTTCTTTTGTCATAGCGCTGAGCTCTCTGTAGACTTTTACCGAAAAAATAGCTTTCTTTTTTTAAGCTTTGACTTCCTCACAGTTTGTGTTGAAGCTGGAAAAAGTTTTCCATCTCTCTTTTTTGTTGTTGCCTTTTTACTTCATTTAAATTGGTTAAGACAGATGAGTTTTACTTGTAAAAAAACCCAAGGCAACGCACCACTAAAAGATATCCAATTTCTTCAGCATCACCAACGTTGCTTGTTTTACTTTTCTTGGACAAAAGGGCAAGAGCACTTTGCGTTCTATTTTCCATCATTCTTTGACGGAATTAAATCAGGGTTGTGCTTAAAGAGAAAGGAAACCCCTCATATGTCCAGTAATAAATGCTGCCCATGGCTTGAGTGTGCTTTATTCTCTCAGTGGAAAAAAAGCAATCGGTAGGGCTAAAAGGTAGACTACACAGCTTGTATCTAAAATTCCATAACCAAGGGATCAAGTTTTGGCCTCACAGACAAATAACTGTAACCATTACAGTGGAAGCGGCTATATTATTCCTTAAAATGAGTCATATGACATTAAAAAGAAAGGAAATAATAAAATTCAAATTTGTACAAGCTGTAAAGACTTCAGGGCCAGGCTGTCTCGCGCTGAAGACGGTGGCAAGCCTCTATTCATGGTTCTGGCGGACGGTTTGGGCCCCATACAATCCCATTTTTCCAATTGTAGGTTCATACGTTTTTATCCTGTGAATTAAATGAGGATTTGCCACCCACAAAATAAAACCCAAAGAAAGAAACCTGCTTTAAATAGAACGAGCTATTGAGACGATATTAATAGCCTGGGGATGGTGAGTATTTCCAGAATTTAAGTACTTAAGCGTTATTTCTGCCTGTTTTAAGAGAGCAGAATAAAAAATCCTTGCCACTCTTGCATTGCAGAGATGTTTTCCACTGGTGCACTGTAGTGGGCATCCAAACTTAATGACTCACCAAAATAATAATAAAATAGTTAGAGATTATTCGAAGCACATTCCAGTGATGATCTAAAGCGTTCTAACAACTTTCCAAGCTGGAAGCATACATATATATACATATATATATATATAAATATGTATATATATATAGGTAGGGCTGTATGTGTGTGCTTGTGTACATCTTTGAAAGCTATCAACTTCACAGATGACCATTTGAACGACTTGCGATTTTTGTAACGAGGCGTCTACAGCTTCTGTTTCTTGCTTTTTCCTTTTTCCAGCACCCACAATGTAATGCCCAAGTGGATTTCTTTTTAGCAGTGAAATAATGGAGTAGTGACAGCAGGGTCAAAGTGAAGTCTGTGAGCGCTAATCTTCTTTAAAAAATGAACTTGGGAGAGGATGGTGCGGCTCAGGGGACTGGTGATGAGACAGAGGTTTCCCTGTCTCGTATGCTACATCCTGTCCAGTGACCAAAAATTAATGCCGTGTGAGCTCCCCCGGTGTATGAGCAAAGGAGACTCGTGAATTCAGAAATAAAAATCAGGTCCTGTTTGGACCGATCTTCTCTGCCATGCCTTGAGGAGAAGCCCACTTTCTATTAAATTCGTTGTGGCTGGAATTGGGAAAAGAGGTGTTTGGGGTTTCTGTGGGACAAGCTCCTGAAGAGCTCCCTGCAGAAGCAGCCGGAGCAGTCGTAGGGGACATTTTGCCTGTGGTAGCCCCAGCCTTTCCCAGGCTTTCCCAGGGTGTTCATCAGCGCAGTTCACCGCGCCGTGAATGGCATCGCCCACTGCTTGTGTTGGCCACCCTCCAGGTCCCTCTCGCGGGCTCATCCCCCCCACCGCCCGCATTCCTGGGGATTTGTTACCTTCTGGTAGCCAAACGCACAGGCAACTGGGGCAGGGGGTGAGATTTATTCTCCAGGCCTCTGTTTTCCTATTGTTTTTAAGTTCACAGGAGGCTCCCCGTTACTAAACAAACTTTACAACTGTCGGCGAAAGGGTCAGCCCCCTGTCAGAGCCCTTCCAAAAAATATTACATTCCTCACAGCCAAATGCAGTTGTGTCACTCACCTCCCTCCCTTCTGTCCCCCCTGGGGCTTTCGGTACAAGGCATGGCCCCTGAGCAGGTTAAACACCTGGCTTAGGCACCGAATTAGCAACCCGCAAAGCCCGTTAGGACAGGCTTAACTTTGGTCAACGACTTGCATCTCAATGGTTTAATGAGTTTTGGGCATGATGTTAGTAAACAGACGGTCCGGGGTAGAGGCAGTCAGCCTTAGGGCTCGGGGGGGGCTTTCACGTGAGATGGATGTATGTAGGGCTGGAGTTTCTGTAGCAAGGACAGGATTTGTGTTTGTGTAGCTCACAGCAGAATGTAGCTTTGCTTTTCCGCCAAAGGAAAAAAAAAAATAATCCAGTGGGGAGAGTTATGAATGAAGCACTTCCAGGAGCAAATAATGAGGCTGTCTTGTTGGAAAATCCCAAGGTTTTATAATCTCTTACTGCGTTGAGGAGTTCCCTACACTCTCATAGAAGACATAGGTTCTCAAAAATATTTGCTTCCAGGCTTAGTGTTGGTATTTTTTCCCCAAGAAGTTTGTCATTTTGATGTCGCTTGTTCTTCATACCAGCATAGAGAGAGGCACGTAGGTTTTTTAGCAGAAGGGGATGGCCAGGAACGCTCTGGCCCATCCCTTGAAGAAGAACCATCTCTCTTCAAGGAACCAGCAGATGCACAAATAAGAAAGCAACAGCCAAAACCAATCGTGGACTAGTAACATGTTAGTGATCTTCTAGACCTGCATCTGGGGATGCAGGAACACTCTTGAGCATTGGACATGAAACTCTAGTGTTAACTTCATTGCGTCTTCCCCGAAAACTAGTGGAAAATGAGAGTCATGCTTGCTAAGCTAATGACGAAATCAATCTTGTAACAGCCACTGTGAGGCAAAGAAATGACAGTTATTCTGAATTTAGAGCCATAGAAAACTCGGGCACAGGGGGGTTAAGACCAGCATTTCCAAACTCAGGTTCCTTGTGGTCCGGAATACCTAAGCAGCGTTTCACTGTGCCCTTTCATGGCAGTGGGAGATGCTGACCTCTTCGTAGCACCAGGCCCACAGTTAGCATGAGCTGCCTGACTTGATGTACTCATGTGAAAAATATTGTGTACGTGACTTACCCAAGCACAGACGATCACTCAGTCCTAGAACAGTAGGGCTAAAAGAAACCTCAGGCGACCTAGTCCATTTTTCCTCAGAGGAAGTATTATATATGCTTAGATCATCACTGACATCTGTCCAAATTCTTAAATCCTCCAGTACTGTGCCTTCCACTTACTTACCAAGTCTGTTTTTTGTGTTTTTCTTCTATACTTAAAAAGGAGTTTGCTAATATCCTACATTAATCTCTTAAATCTCCTCTACCTCAAATGAAGCCAGCTTTTTCTTGCCAGCTCTCAGCTGACATGGAGATCAATTGATTACCATTTTCTTTCAAAAACATTTTACTCTTATCATGTCCTTTCCTGCTCGTCTCTTTTCTAGACTAAACAAATGTATTTCCTTCGACTTCTCCATGTAGGTCATGCTTTCTAAATCTCTTATCGCTCCTCTTGCTCTTCTCTGGATTCTCTCTCGTTTGTCTGTATCTTTCTTAGAGGGTGGTGTCCCAAACTGGATAAAGCGGTCCAGCTGATGTCTCACCACTTCTGAGCAGAGTGTAATAGTTACCTTCTATGTCTTCTATGCAACATAACCATTAATCTTTCCCAGAACCACATTTACTTGATTTTTATTTTTTTTTAAAGGCAGACTTTTATTATTGACTCCCATTCAACTTGCAAGTCCCTGCTACCCCCACATCTTCCCCCGCAGTGCTGCTGGCATATCGGCTTGTCCTTGTGGGGCGTTTGACCGTTTGATTTCTTGCTCCGAAGTGTAGTACGATGCACTCAACTTTTACTGCATGTCATTTTACTAATGACATGGCAACTATCATTTCTCCAGTTCGCTAAGATCATTTCGAATTCTGAGCCTGTTCTCCAAAGTCTGGAGGATCCCTCCCTACTGGATGTCATCTCAAGATTTTATAACTGTGCTTTGTATTGCATCATCCAAGTTAATAAAGAATTGGCCAAAAGTGCATAAAATGCCTTCCATTTCACTATCACTACTGATAGTCAGTGGGCAACCTTCTAACACCAAACTCTCCTTCATCCATCCCCTGTAGCTGTGTGGGAAGTGGTGGAATCACCATCCCTGGAGGTATTTAAAAGACGTGTGGATGTGGTGCTGAGGGACATGGTTTTTGTCAGAGTTAGGTTGATGGTTGGACTCAATGATCTTAAAGGTCCCTTCCAACCTAGATGATTCTATGATTCTATCATGTAGCCTTTAAATGACACTTTCTTTCCCCCAAAGACTTGAAAGCAGAGATAAGTCCACCCCAGCTTCCACCTGGGATGGAAATGTCCCTGCTGGCGTTGGCAGATAGAGGTGGAGCATAACAAGGGGATAAAAACTGTTACTCACCTCCAGGATTGTTGGCAGGATCTTCAGGCCAACGTTTCTTCTCTTAAGCCCAGCTGCAACAATTATGTGCCCCTTAAGGCTGTCCATCTTAAAACTCGCACATGGTGTAGGTGCTTGTGCAAGTGCTCTGGTTACACAGAAAGTTGACTACCTTCTGCAACGTGAAAGTTACCCCAATAAACTCACTCATTGCCAGCAGCACGAGACTTTTTTACACACTTGAGTGCATAAATAAGAACAAAGAACGGCATTAAGCGTAATATTTACTGGGGGAACCACCAATTCTTTATACTTTTCAGGAGGAAGAAAGGGAGACATCCATCAAACTGTCATTACAAATTTGATGCCACAAACCTAAGCTCATGGAGCCGCCAGGAATCTGTAAACCTTTTAAAGGATACGCCTGGTTTTGACATTCAAAATAAAAAATCTTTATAGATTTTTGTGGAAAACGCTGATGGGCCAGCAGCTAAACGACATTTCTCAACAGTCAGACAGACTCCACGCAAATTGAATAGATGTCCGGTTTTAGAAGGACAGGTTAATTACTTTCTGTGCTATGCCCAGGAACAAATAATACTTGGCCGGGTTTACTTACAGAGTAGGAAAAGATGTTTGAGGGCGGTTGGGTTGGTTTTGGTTTTTTTCTAAAGGCTGCTGCATCCTGGCTTCTGCCTCCGTATAGCCTGGGTGTAGGTGCCCTTTGTATAACAATAACTTGATACTACTCAAAATACTTGGCGCTGCAAGCAGGGGAGTGGAATGCAATAAGAACACTTTAGCAGGTCTGGGGGTGAGTAAACTCCGGTAGTTTTGGAAGGAGAGGGTAGGGTTTTCAGCGTACGTCTCTCCCTTACTTGGCATTCGCAGACAATAAGAATACGAGGATTAACATAGTAGACTCCGTTTATTACACTTGGGTGGATAAAGCAATTATGTGTCTATCACGGCTGTAGTAAATTGTGCAACAGCATTAACATGGGTGGATACGTGGATAAATGCTACTCTGCCACAGAGGGTGCTGATACACAAGATAATCCTTCAAGTCAAACTTGTAAAGACTGTTTTCTTTTGGAGTTTATATCATGTTACCCCCGCCAGTGTAGACTGAAATGGCATCTTTTTTATTTTTAACCACGTTTTCAGGTTTCTTCGGCCATCTGAAGTTTATTAGTAAGGTTATTTTAGAAATATCCCACTTTAATCGAGTTTAAACAATCTGCTTAAAACCTGCTGCATGGATATAAACACAGTAGTCTTCGAACGCAGCAAAACAATCTGTTGAAAGATAGAGTGCAAACACGCACACATCCATCTATTATTGCTTAACTGTTGTTTCTTCCATGCCTGAATTCCCATTGTAACCGCAGCGTTCAGCCAGCAATACGCTCCTGGTTTTGGGGGCGTAAAACAAAACCAAAAATGAAAATGCACCTTATTGATGTCTGGAGAGCGGAGCAGCGGAGCTTCAGAGAGCTCTTAGACTAGATTTAAACTAAGCGCCTTAAGTCTGGTTTAATAGCTGTGTTTACATCACCCCCCTCCCCCTTTTTCGTTCTTTTAGAGTAATCAGGTTTCGCAAGCATTAAGAAAACCATCCCCTCCTGCCAGCTGGAGGGAGGCCAGTTCAAGGAGATTTTTTTTCTCTTCTCCCCCTCCTCTCGCCCCCATCCTTTGCTATGATCTTTACTGCCGGTCGCTGCAGCAAGCAAGAGAAGTTGGCAGGCCCTTGATGGGATAGCTGCCTTCGGGAGGGGGGGAAAGCCTTCCTCTGCAAAGGTATTGCTGGGTTAGGATGAGGATGATAAAGGCAGAATGAGGAGCTCTTGCGCTATTGCAGGACGGCCCTTGCTCTCCCTCTTCTCCTCTTCTGCTAAAAAAAGAGGGAGGAGAAGGGGGGAAGTGTAACAGATATCGGCATGCAAAGGGAATTAAGGCAGGGACCGAGACTTGCCTGACAGTCTCTGTTTATATGAGTTGTCTTTAATGTCTGCGAGCGGCGATGCCAGCGATGTTTAACTGGTTTCCTGGCACACGTGCACGCAGATTCCTTTATGTTCGTGAAGGATGGATAAAGGTGAAGGCAGAACATCATGGCGCAAGGGGGTCCCACCTGCTCCCTCCACCACCCGGCCGCTTTGTGCTGCTGTTCATACGGGGTGTTGCTCGGCTTTGCAGAACAAGCTCCATGATCCCAGTCAGAATTCAAAAGATTTTAGAAAAAAGAAAGGAAGAGAAGAGAAGAGAAGAGAAGAGAAGAGAAGAGAAGAGAAGAGAAGAGAAGAGAAGAGAAGAGAAGAGAAGAGAAGAGAAGAGAAGAGAAGAGAAGAGAAGAGAAGAGAAGAGAAGAGAAGAGAAGAGGAGAAGAGAAAGAAGAGAAAAGAAAAAAGAAAAAGGAAAAGAAAAGAGAAAAGAAGAGAAACGAAAAGACGAGGAGAGGAGAGGAGAGGAGAGGAGAGGAGAGGAGAGGAGAGGAGAGGAGAGGAGAGGAGAGGAGAGGAGAGGAGAGGAGAGGAGAGGAGAGGAGAGGAGAGGAGAGGAGAGGAGAGGAGAGGAGAGGAGAGGAGAGGAGAGGAGAGGAGAGGGAGGGAAGGGAAGGGAAGGCAAGGCAAGGCAAGGCAAGGAAGAGAAGAGAAAGAGAGGAAAAAGAAAAAGAAAAAGAAAAAGAAAAAGAAAAAGAAAAAGAAAAAGAAAAAGAAAAAGAAAAAGAAAAAGAAAAAGAAAAAGAAAAAGAAAAAGAAAAAGAAAAAGAACCCACACGGCAGCGATAGGAGACCTTGCTCCTTCACTGGGGAGCTGATGCCGTACCGCAGCAGAGGTGCAGAGCAGTGTGGACCCTGCAACGCTGGGATGAGTTGAAGGCTGGGAGGCAACCGGTACAAATGCAATCCCACTGGAGCCCCTTCCTGCTCTGCTTCTCCTTTTTCTTGAAGGACCTTTTCGGTGTCATTCGTTAGATCTTCCAGTTTTGCTGCTGTAGCCCAACTTTCCCTGTGCAGACTTTGGGGGCAGCTCAGCCCCTGACACACGCCCCCCATCAGTCCTTCATCTGCTGGAGGAGCAGCCTGGAGCCCTGCTCCAAACAGGCATTTTTTGCCTCTCTACATGGAGAAATTTTGGGAGCGAGAGGCTCTTTTGCAGCTGTTGCCATTTGCTGAAAAACCCCGACCTCTGGGTCTGTCTTTCAGCTGGATCCGTGCTTTTCACAGACCCCAGCTGACTTTTAAAAAGCATCGATAGCACTTTAGATCCTCAAAGGCTTTGCAGCGGTTGAGTTAGAGTCGTTCCCATGGGCGCGAAGGGACACAGGTTACACACCCATGGGATCGTTTCCCCTCACCCTTCCTGCCCCTTCCTCCCTTCGACCTGACGGAAGCTCCGACTCTGTCCCGTGCTGGGCGAGCTGCCCGCGAGATGAGCTGAGTAGAAATTTGCTTGTGCTCCCAGTAAGTCAGTGGGGAGATGACCATCGACACCAGAGATGCTCTGCGGGCTCGACCTCTACGCTGAGGTTCAAACCTGCCCCTGCCTCTGCTCACCCTGGGCTGGAGCCACAGCTCCTGGAAGACAGTAGCGTAACTGGCTCCCCTGGGAGCTGGATCTGGCCCTTTTGGAGCCGTACCAGTTTTCTGCAGACTGTCGGGAGAGCAGGGGTCAGGGAGGAGGAGCTCGGTGGGATTTTGGCAATGGGCCACGTTAGATCCGTTGGATAGGAACTGAGCCCATCCACAGCGTACGTTCCTCTGTCTTTATTTATTTCCATTTCTCTGCAGTAGTTTCAGGTACAGGGTTTACCTGCTTTGGGTAAAAAAAAATATGTGTTTTCTCAGAACAAAAAGAGACAGGGTCTTGTTTGCTGCCTGCGTCTGAGCGGCTCCTGTTGACACTAATAGGGCTCTGTGTACAGTCAGGGGAATAAGATCTCCAGTCTAATGCAAACTGGTGCCCTCAGCTATCTAAAAAACAAACATCTTTTTTTTTCTCTCCATTGACTGAATTAACTGTAGTTACTGCACCTACGTAGCTCCTTGTTTTATGAACTATAAGAACCTTTCCTATGCCCAGCCTATGGCCTAATTAGGTAATTATGTCTCTTGGGTGGATTATATTTTTCTTCTCATAATTGTGTCTTTACCCAAGAGACTGGAAGGGTTCCAAGCTTTTCCCTTTCCTGGGTAAAAATTGCTTGGCTCTTTTGTGTTTTGGGTTTTTTGTCGTGAACTTTGGCTTGGGTGCATTCAGTAGGACTGGGTTGGGAGAAGCCAGCCCGGGGATGACAGTTTATCACAAGCCAAGGGACACAAGAGGGACCCTTGTGACTTGCTGCGGAGGTTTTTCCTTGCAAAGAGCTGACGTGTGTCTTCTGGGCTTTTGCTGATTTATGGTGCTCTTATTTTTACCTCCGGAGCGTAGATTGACACTGCTTTGGAGTGACATCTTGCTGCAGTGATGTATTGTCTGAAATTTGTAACAGAACAATGAATATTTCTGCTTCCTGCTGAATGCTTGGCGTTATCCAGTCCCTGCACAGCAGCTGTTCAGAAGCCTTAGGCTCAGGTCTCAACTCCTTTACCGTGGCATAAATGTGGCTGCCTTGACTTCAGCTTTACAAGCCTGTCGCTGAATTCGCAGTCAAGGCCGTATCAGTACCTTCCAGTTACATCTGATCCATAGGACCAAATGGGATGAAATGCAGGGAGAGAATCTGGGATGAAAGTCAGAGGACATGTAACCTACCTGTTTGGGGTGTGAAATTGTCTTCTACCGCATGTACAAAGATGTCACTAGTGTGTTAAAGGAGACATAACCAGAGTGCTGGTCTCAAAGACATATACTGTTAGTAGGAAAAAAAGTGCCCGTTCTTTACCTTTTTAAAGTGCTTTACCTTTGGAGAACAGCGGGAATAATCAAAACTTGGGTCCTTGGTCTCTGGCGTTCTCTTGAAGTCATGGAAAGCTTGGAGTGTATAGGCTATAAATTCATAGCTTGTAAACTAAATGATTCTTCTTTCTGCCACCCCTTAGCCTGGAGGAAAGTCCCTTTTCCATTAAAGTTTTCTTCGTTTTCAATCTCAGCACTGAACCCAGAGCCATAGAAAGCCTCGGTTCCTGGCCCTGGTGTTCAAAGGATTTTTATTTTGTTTGCTCTTTCCAGTTGTAGTCACTCCATGGAGTGACTCTCCAAACTTCACTAGCTGGTGCTGAGCGCACTCATGACACATAGCAAACAGAAACCATGGTGGTATTTCATGTTGGGTCGTCACCCTCCATTCTGCTTGGGGTGTCCCAGCAAATGCGTCCCCAGCAGGTGAGAGCCCAGGTTCTTACTTTCATGACCTTTCTGCCTTCCCTTGGCTCTTTTACGGAGGCACCTGACTCCCACGATACTTCTTCTTGTTGAGGCAAAATCAAAAGAGATAGGACTGGGCGATGACTGAAAATAGCTAACCCACTTGAGAGTGATAAAAGCATCTGTTGAAAATCTGGTAACCAGATCTCCTTGGTACCAGAAAAAAAAAACAACACACACACACACACACAAACTGGTGGGTGGTGTACACGGTACAAAGAAAGGGAGTCCCTGAGTGTCAGCATCTGGCGTGGCCACGTGTAGCATAATCTGATTAGTTTTCAGTTCCACACCCACAAGCTGAAAGATAAAAACGCACGCCCCTCCTCCCCGAGGAGGTAAAAAATCTTCAAGCATCAACACCACATTTACATTCTGCAAGTCAGCCTCTTCCGTGGCCCGATTTACATCTTGACTTCTCCAGCGGATCGGTGGAACTTCAGTGATGAGAGACGAGCTCACGTCCCTTTCCAGTTACCACATCCAGCAGCCTCAAGATTGCCTTGCTTTGATCTGGAAGGCATTCCTTCGTTTCGTTTAAACTGAAATGATTACGCTGGAGATGAAGCCTCCTCGCATCTTCTGCCATGCCTGGGATGTGATAATTGTACATGAGCTTCTACGGGCCATTTTAACGTGTTTTGAGGCCGTCCTGGACTGGCGAGCACCGTCTGGCTGGCTGCAGTACTCTCTCAGGACTATTTTCTGGTTTGGTTCATGTAAAATGGCCAACACCGGTAGAATCATAGAATCATGGAATCACAGAATCTTCATGGTTGGAAGGGACCTTTGAGATCATCGAGTCCAACCAAACCCCCTACAATCTCTGCCACTAGAGCATGCCCTGAAGGGCCACATCTAGATGTTTCTTAAACACCTCTAGGGTACTGGGGTGGATTGATGGCAATGCTTTCTGTCTCCAGAAACTAATACTCAGGTTGGTGTTTGCTTGAAATAGCTGAGTAGCGGTGAGAGACCAGAATATTGCTCGTCATTTTGGAGCAAATAATGGATTTCTAATACCTATCATGTTTTCTACTGTGACAACAGACAAATCGGAGCAGCTTGTATAACTTTTGCCTATTAACTCTCAATTTTTCTCGTCTCTTTCCCGTCTCCTTGCCTGTAACCTGATGTATTCCCATAGCCACTGGGTCCCATCTTTATTTAGTAACTCATGGGACAACCTCAGTCTTTTGGGCTACGTTTTCTATCCGAGGCTGCCTGTGTTCGTAACCATTTTGTTCCCCCTCCACCAAACCCAATCCATTCCACAAAATTGTCTCTGCAACAGAGCAACCGGCACCAAATGCGGTGTTGCAGGCATTGGGATAGCTGTGACATTATTTTATCCTATTCTTTACGTAGCTTTATGTCGCTTCTTAATGTACTCGCTGCTGCAGCCGATCACGGATTCTCCCGGAGCTATCCACACTTGCTACCCTAATCTTTTTTCCTGAAATAAAATTACACCTCCTGACTGAGACCAAGGAATACAGCTTTTCTTAGCACGCTCCCCTGGGATCAGGAATTTCTCTGTCAACGGACACATATATCAACGAGAGATGAAAAGCAGCTTGTGGAATGAGTTTTAAACATGTATCGCATATTTCATTGCTGCTGCTTATGTGCTGCCCAGAAGGCCTTTTTAGAGCGTTTTCAGCCCATACCTCATGGCTCCTCTGTACTTAATGGGATTTTATTTTATTTTCTGCACAGGAATCAGGGCAAGAGATTTATTTAAGTTGCCTGCGCTTCTTTGTGAGCACCTCCTGAATATGAAGTTTTTGTTGAGTTTCCCGCTTGCTTTCAATGTGAGCACGTCTTAGCTTTCCTCAAAGCACAGTAACCCGTAACGTGCGAAGCTGTAACGTAATCTCATCTCACTGGGACATTTCGCTGGGGGAGTGTGGCTCCTTCTGTGGATCTCTTTGTCACAACATGACTCCATGTTACAACCCTAAATTTTAAATGTCCAGAAGGGGAAGGCAAGTCTGCCTTCGGCCCCTTGCTGGTTTCTGGGGACTTGCAGTTCCATTGATGCCTGGGGTCTTCCAGATGTGCATAGAGCTCTCTTTTCCCTACTTTTTTTTTTTTTTTTTTTTTTTTGGGGGGGGGGGAGGTGACAACACCTAAACCCACGCATCTCTAGATCATTTCAATTCGACCAGATGTGGGAATCTTTCTTCTTTTTTTCCCTTCTTTTTTTTTTTTCATCTTTTTTTCCTTCTTTTTTCCCCTTGCCTACACTAGAGCTGAATTTTGTTTTTCTGTGATAGACCTAGTTCATTATAATAATACTACTACTACACATAATTAACTATAAGCTCTTTCTAGCAAAGCTATCCACGGGCAAACACAGTGTGACGAAAACAAAGCTGGGGGTTATCGGGCACAGGTTGGTGCAGGAGCAGTGACCTATATATAAGGAGCGTTCATCGGGTCATCTGAAGACCGTTAAAATAGCTTGTGCACCGGTTTGTTAGCGATTCTTTAGCAAAAAGATTTGTCTCTGAAAGTTCCAAATAAAATTCACTTTGGGGGTGGATTCGTTCGCAGACAAAGTCAGCCCTGGCCTGTGAGGCTGGAGATAGGCTAATTGTGTTTGCCTTATTTTGAGCCCTCTTGAATTTGCCGAAATGTGATTAGGAACGAGTAGAAGAGAAAAGGGGAAGGGACAGAGATGCCTTTAAAAAAAAACAGAGGGAAAAGTACGACTGGCAAAGGGAAAAGCAAGTACATAGAAATTGTGGAGGAAGAGGAGATGGAGAAGGAGATCCCAAGAGAATACTGACTGCCCGTGTGCCTGAAAGTCGTTCCTTCAGATTTAGCAGCACCCAGCTTGTACAAGTTGTAATTTAAGTAGTTTGAACAGATAATGCTAAAGACTACCAGGTTAGATGTTATCCTGTTAATTAAGCTGCCGTTACGGAGTTGTTACAAGCCCACCAAAAACCGTTCCCCATTGAAAGTGACCGATGCCTCCCGAAGAGGGGAGTAGCCACCCATGTCAGCTCCAACAGCACCTTCTCCCTAAGGAGAAAGCTCCCGCCTACCCTGTGCTTTTAGGCTGAGTCATCCTGGGGGAGAAAAATCATACTTCAAAGTACAAACTAATGGGTCAACTAATTAATTTTTTTTAAATTGCTAAAGAAGCTTCCCCAAAATTAAATTCCATTCAGTTTCTTCTCATCTCCCAGCCTGAATCCTTCACTTCTCTATCTAGAACCATGATTTCTCTGAATCTAGTTTGGATTTAGCTGTTTAGTCTTGACGTCGCTTTGCCTATATGTCATGTAGGCACCATGGTCCCAGTTAGATGGTGTGAACCCGTGTACTTCAGTGCTGCGGTGAGAGGTACCGTTAAAACACCGTTTTTTTTGAAGAGTGGTAGTCTGATAGCGCAGTGTCAAGATTCAGTGGCCTCGTTTATGCTTTTAAAATAAATTAACCAGTGCCAGAATTGGTCCTCTGGCCCTAAAACTGACGGGACAGTCTGACCGTGTCTGCAAAGCTGAACTCTCGTAGCCTGCAGACAGATGGCTGTGCTCACACTGCTGAGGGACAACGTGGATTATCGCGAGCCACTGGGGATCACCTGGAAGGGTTCAAGCCCAAACCCTACCAAGGACCCGTCTTATTGTTAAAAGCACAAAAATACCTTACCCAGTTATTGCTCGTGCCTGTGCCCCGCCACTGCTTACAGGGACGGAGGCAGACGTGGCTCTGGGTTGCAGTCAGGGTTCTGAGCCCCTGTTTCAGCTCTGCCGGAGGCTTTTTGTGTGACCTTGCTTGGTAACTTAGGGTAAGATTAATTCCATTTAATGTTGACTAATGGTGAGAGCGTCTAATTAAACTAGTCATGTGTGCTCCCTCTCTGATCAGAGAAGGAAGAGAAAGCAAATTCAGAAGGTGAATCATCCCGTTTTAAGACTGGTGTCAGAGGCAAAGGAGATGAATTGCCCTCTGGAAGTAGCTATTTCTTTCCATTAACTGTAGAGGAAGTCTACATTAGAGGAGTTTAGACTAGATGCCTGATTTATGAATGGCTGAAGTTAAGTAAAATTATTCCTGACCTTAATCTCTATGCATGCCTGTTTCTCCCTACGTTGAATGCTAGAAATAACACCTTCTGCGCCTCACGTTCAAAGGCGAGGAGCATCCTCTAACTACTTTGGAAAGAAATTAAACCTAGGAGCAAAAGTACAATTAGAGACGTAAAGCCTTTACTCTTGAAACATCTCAATGACAATCTGAGCAGTACCATTTGGGGCGTCCTGTTGCTTTTGTCATTTTCCCCCTTTACACTTTGACGACCCAGCACACATAAATGACTTTTCCCAATGCGGCCGTACAGCATGGGGGCAGTTAGCCTGTTTTTGGGGAGAGAAGTGGGAGCACTGAGGAAGGCTGACTGTGCAAGGGAGTGTAGGACCCAGTCGTGGCCAGCAGCTTTGAAGGTTTTCCTTGTGATACTGCTCTTCTCAAATGTCAGTGACTATTTACTTTTTGGAAAATCTTCCAGAGGAATGAAAGCTAATGACCAACTGTGACAGAGTTAAAGAAAAAAAAAAAAAAGGGGCAAAGAAAAGCTTGCATTTTCGTAGCAAAAATCCACAATGTATAGACCAGGCATGGAATAATTGTCCCACTTGATAACTTGTACTTACCTATGAGGCTTCCTTTTGGAAAAGAAAGTTTGCCCCTTTAACTACCTAGTGTAGTTAAAGCCGCAAAAAAAAAAAAAAAAAAAGACCTTGTGTGGGTGTTCTCCTAAGTGCTTATTTTGATCCAAACTGCAACACGTTACACGTCTGTATGGGCACAGTTGTACTCGATAAGGCTTTCACCAGCACAACCATGCCCAAAACACGAATCACCCCACCGATGTCGCTGTGTTATCGGGGGTAGCTGAGATACTTATAAGTCCGTTAAATCTAATAACAGGTCCTTAGAGGCCATTTTGGGGTTTTTTTTTGGGGGTGTGTTAAATTACTAAATCCTGTTATTAACGCTTTTATTTTATGATTTGCTGTTTCCAGGGCACAGACAGAAGCTTGATGACTCTAAACCTAGTTTGTTCTCTGAACGCCTCAGTGATTTAGGGCGCATTCCTCATCCCAGTATGAGAGTAGGGGTCCCGACCCAGAGCCCACGGCCCTCTCTGAACTCTGCACCAAGTCCTTTTAATCCACAAGGACAGAGTCAGATTACAGGTAAGAGACAGAACCATAGGTTTGACTTGCACAGGCAACGGTAGTAATTGCTTATGGATATTTGTGTCTCAACGGCAGCAAAAGAGGTTGTTATAGAGTGAGAGATGTGTTCCAACCGAAGCTAGGCGGGAAGTGGATTTCTCTATAGTGTTTGAAGCTGAAAATGTCTGACTTTTTTTTTAAAATATCTCTTTGCCATAAGTCCAAAATAGTCAATCTGAGTCAACTGAGTAGGAATCTGGTGAAATTCTCGCTGCCACGTTGTCCTCCCTGTGCGCAATAGTACCTATTAGAATGAACGTTTTCATGCAGCGTTTTTGTTTTGCACTGGTGGTGGTGGAATCCGCCAGCATTTAAGGGTCTTTATATCGGAATACTGGAATATTATATTGGAATAATAATACAATCTTCTCATGTGGTGGTTTCCTTCTAGCACCCGTGCTGACCGCTGTTACAATACACGAGCTGGGTTGTGGAGAAACCTCCAAAGGTTGCTTGTGAGGGCTGTATGCAACATTTATGATTGCATGCTGCGAGACAGATTTCATTGTGCTGAGAGAAATCATAAAGTACCATGTGTCACAGATTATAAGACCGAAGTAAGATGTTTAACTGCAGCTATGCCAGAAGTCTGCAACAAACCCATGAAGCCTGCAAAATAAACCGATTTTGTCATTTTTCTAAATTCAGACCTGGTTATTTTTTCCTAAAGAGTGTCAGAACAACCTTTACCTAATTTTGGCCATTTCTACACTCAAAACTTGCGCTGACGTATTTGTGTCTGTCCAGGACGTGAAGAGGTGTTGCCCCTGACCAATTCACTTGCGTAAAATTGTTGGAGAACTTCACCTAGATGCAAGTCCACCAACAAAACTCTTGGCTCAATTTATTAGACCAGTTTAAAAGTCCGTTCTGCTGCTACAGTTGCATCTATACCAGGAGACCTGTGCCAATCTTATATACCAGTATTCCTTTACTGGTAAGCACTCCCAGTATGTACATAGTCTTTGAGTCAACCTAGGAAGATTTCTGGTTTCATGTTTCAAGTGGTTTTGACATGATACCAGCTGAAACTTAGCGGTTTTAACAAAGTGTTGTGGCTTTCTTCTTCTTTCTTTTTCTTCTTTTTTTAAGTTCAACTGGTTTATTAATTTGCAGTAAGGAAGAGAAGTAAGTGGGTTAATTTGAACCCAAAGCACCCAGGGAATTGAAACGAAAAAATTGTTCACATGAGCTGTGGCAAAGTTCTTCCACATCTAGAAATCTAGCTTTAACTAGTGTAAAACGCTTATAATATATTAAATATGTCGATAGTACTCATTACAAGGTACCTTCTGCCCACCAGCTTTCCAGAGCAGGTTTCTTGGCCGGGCTTAGTGGTTTTTTTTTGTTGGACATGTGAAGTCAGGGCTCTTGTGCATATCATTTTTCGGGTAAGAACTGCCAAACTAAAACCCAATATTTTTCCTAACGTACTGTCTTCTGTCTGGCAATGTTTGGGGACGTAGTTCCCGAGAAAGCAGGGGGAAAATCGGGGGCTATAATCAGCTTTTTTCTTTCTTCCTTGTGCCTCCATAGTTTACCTATTGTGCAACACTATATCTAGGAACGAAGGAGGGTGAAATTCTTCCTGACCCCATCTGGTGATCAGCTTATGCCCTGAAGCACGAGAACTGAGATCCCCTTGTAATTTTCTTCCTAGCTAAGTGTAACCTCATATGCTGCTCTCGTTCACGTAAATGCCTCCTGTAGAAAATGTTCTGCTGGGTTTGATTAATAGAGTACTTCTCTGTCTCCTTATGAATCAGCAGCAGCGTTTACAGATCCGGGAGGTGAAAACTTCAGATGGGCTTTAAATTAGCCTGACTGGAAACAAAGCTGTGTGGCATTCGCTGTCTTCTCTGCAAATTTAAGAGTCAGCAGTTCAAAGTACCAGCCGAGACATCGTCGAGGGAGGGAAGATGTGGTGCTGGTAGGGCAGAGGGAAGCGAGCTGAACCGAGGAAGGCAGGCTGACTTCGCCATCTATCATGGGTTATGTGCTTTTCTTGCCAGATAAACTCACGGGCACGGGATACTTTAGGATCCCAAATTGCTCTAATTTCCCCCAAAACAGCGAGGACTCGGCTGCTTATTAAAGTTTGAAGTGAATAAGCGGTTTGATACAGTATTTGCCATGTTATTCCCCACTCTTCTCTCTTCTTCAATTCAGAAAAGTCAAGCACCCAGCCCTCAAAGGCTACTCGTTAGCTTTCTGGTAGCCCTCCCATTTAATAAGGCGATTAAGCGTGAGCACGTTACATCGGGGCGAGCTCTGCGAATCGGGCTGCCTTCCCCACAAGGCTTTTTGGTGCTCTCCGGGACCTTGATTGTAATCTGTAAAGCTCTACGCGCTTTGATGTTCCACCAAAGTGCTGGGATGCTTTTTGTGGACAGTCCCTCCGAGTTCTTCTGGGATGAATGGATGCTCCTTGCCACACAAACCCTGCCCAGGAGAGACAGAGGTGATGCCGCAGACGAGGCAGCTCTTTGATCGGGTGTGAGGTGACCATGGGAAATTGCTAAACGTCCGCCTGTTTTGTGTGGTAGGGAGTGAGCTGTTTGGGCTCTCCATCTCCACCAGTTCCCTTGTTGTGGTGCGATATTCAGTGGGAATACCACTGGCTTCTTAACAGAGTCACTGGGCTGGTATGGCTGGGGCATGTATTAAAAGGAGAATAGACCCTTGTGTGAAAAACAAGGATTTTTTTATTACCTTTATTGGAATTAACCAAGCATTCCTTTAAAAATACCTTTATTTCTTAATCTTTTTACCTAGTCATTTAGAGAAAATAATTAATTCCTAATAACTTTAACAGTAAATACTGGTTTCCTATGACAAAATCCGTATTATTGCTGGTAAGCACATACACTGTTTTTGTTTCGTTCCACTTGAGGTCTTGCATAGCTATTGCATGATTAAACAGAAATAATATTTAAAGCCTGGCTGGCCCGCACCTGAGCCCGAAAGAACTCAGCACTTTGGGGTTCACTCTTATATTTCTTTTCTCTGTCTAGGTTGTGTTTATTTTCCTAGAGTATCAGAATACAGGTTTTACAAATCACGGCACAGTCCTAAACCTACCACAGGACCGGGCCGTGGCAGTGCAAGGCACAGAGTTGCCCTTATTCAACATGGCATTTTAACTAGATTCTGCAAAAGCAACATGGAAGGGCCATTAAAAAACAAATCGTCCAATAAGCAGATGCCTTTGCTGAGGCAACGCAGATTCAATTTGAACCCTGCTTGCTGCCCGTAAATCAGGAATCCTGTCTGTTCACATTTGGATACTGGTATATTTGCTTTTTTTCTTTTTTTTTTTTTTCCCCTTTCCCTAACGGCACTCGCTCAACTTGCTCACGTATCCGATTACATTCCCGTTCAGACACAGAGCTGTTGCATCAGTGTTTCAGTACGAAACGAGGAAAACTGTTGTTTTTCTAAAACGCAACCGGTGAGGGTTAGCTTCTATCGGCCGGGAAAAGCCACGGGCGTAACGGTTGGGCTGCGGGGGCTGCGGAGTGGGAGTTAAGTGAGGTTTCATGCTCCGTCACCGCTGTGGCACCCTCTGATCTATGGGCAACCTGCGACTTTCATCACTGAAATAACAGCACTCAAAAGCAGGTCCTGTGAAACCTTTTTTTTTCTTTTTTTTTTTTTTCCTTTCCCTTTTCCTCTTCCCCTCCCCATGCACTTCAGGGATGTTATGCTTCAGTTCCTCGTCATTTTTAGGGTAGTACGAGGCAGATTTGAAGGCTTCAGAGGTGGCTTAGCTGGAATCTAACGAGGGAACCCATCTCCACAGGCGGGCAGGGACTGGTTTCAGGGACCGTGTAAACTGAAGGCCATGGGCAGAAAACGCCTTTGGCTCTCGGGTGGAGGATGAGGATGGTACCAGCTGGGCTCTCCTTAATTCCCCCTGTTCAGGACTTGCAGGCAATGGGCTGGACGCTGCCTTTTTGCAGGGTCCTGGAGAAGGCAGCAAGCCCAGCTCATCACAGCCTTGTCCTGGGCTCTGGGGATGCAGCTGTGCAGCATCGGCCTCAAAGACTGGTGTCTGTTCTCCAAAACCATCAGCTTCAGGAGAGGTTTAAACGGTGTAGCTGTTACTAGACCGGCACCCGTGCAAGTGCCCTGCCAGGGGCTGGCTGTGTTTTAACTAGGACCAGCAGAACTCTGAAGCACACCCCAGTTTGTAGCTGGTGCACAACAATCTGAGACCCCACGTGGAGTACTGCATCCAATTCTGGAGCCCCTACTACAAGAAAGATATGGACGTGCTGGAACGTGTCCAGAGAAGGGCCACGAGGATGATCAGAGGGCTGGAGCACCTCTCCTATGGGGACAGACTGAGAGAGTTGGGGTTGTTCAGTCTGGAGAAAAGAAGGCGCTGAGGAGACCTTCTAGTGGCCTACCAGTACCTTAAGGGGGCCTACAAGAAAGCTGGTGAGGGACTTTCTAGGATGTCGGGTAATGGTAGGACTAGAGGGAATGGATTAAAACTAGAGATGGGACGGTTCAGACTGGACGTTAGGAAGAAGTTCTTCACCATGAGGGTGGGGAGACACTAGAACAGGTTGCCCAGAGAGGTGGTGGAAGCCCCATCCCTGGAATTTTTTAAGGCCAGGCTGGATGGGGCTCTGAGCACCCTGATCTAGTGGGAGGTGTCCCTGCCCATGGCAGGGGGTGATCTTTATGATCATGAACTAGGTGATCTTTAAGGTCCCTTCCAACCCTAACAATTCTATGATTCTATGAAAGTACGTGGTTGCCTGGAGCAGATAATTTAGAAACAGCCCAAGTAATAGGCTTATAGGGTGGATATTGCCTTCAGCTCGCTGTGACGTGGAGTAAAAGCTCCAAGACTGAGTGGGTGAGGTGGTGGAGCTGGGATTTCTGCTGCCGTGAACACAAGGGTGGCTGCAGTCTGCTGGATTTTATACAAATTGATTGCATCCTTCAGGCGACTGGCGAGTTGCCATTGTGAACCTCCATTTGTTAAAGCTTGCGTCCCTCCAATTAAAGTATTCTTTTAACTTTATTTTCCCCCCTCCTTTACAGTTTAGTTGCCCTACTGGCAACTAAACTCTTCAGTTTATTTTTTTTCTCTTTTAGAAATGTGACTCTTGCAGTGGGAGGAGAAATGGTTTTAGAGGTTCTTCAGGCCAAAATCTGGTCTCAATTACACTTCTGTACGTTGGGGTGTAACTCCATTGGGTTTGACTTCATTGATTGAACTGGGCAATTCGCATCAAGCCCTGGGCTTTTAAAGATGCCTAAGAAATAGCCTGAGAAGAGAAGGAGGTTGCATTTTTGTTGTTGTTATTTTGCTGGGGGGTGTGTGTGTTACAACAATAGTTGGGTTACTCATGCAGAAAGTCATCTTGGCTTTGTTAAGATCAGAAGTGAGGATATTTGCTGTAAGTGTTTACCAAAGATAGCTCCAGACAGCTTGATTTTTAGCATCGACAGTAGCACTAATACAATCTGCAGCAGCCAGCGCTAGAGCTGATGGCTGGATTTACATGAGAGTGGCTTTGCAAAGTGCGTGCACGTGTGTCACGTTGGGGTGTTACAGACGGTATGCCAAGGAGCTGCCAGCCTGTGATCGTTCTCGGATCATGTAACTCAGCTTGGGAAATGGGAAATTGATTTTTTTTCCCTGTAATAAATCTGTGCGCTTCATAATCCAGTGCCAAAGCAGTGGAAAAACTCATTCGTCAGGGCTATTTACGTGTTTTTTCTTCTCTCCATTGACACTTCAGAACGTTGCCATTGAAGGAAGAGAAGTCACGTTGCTGGAGAGCCAATGTCATCAGTGGGAGAACAGATCACTGGGGTTTTTTGTCATTCTTTCTTTTTTTTTTTTTCAGTTTGATACAGTGCGTCCAATCTTAGACTGATTTTCAAAACCGCTTATTGTCCATTAAGCATCAATGCCCATTGTCCATTGATGCAGTCAACCACAGACCACAAGGGTCAAGAGCCGTGTATATCTCCCGCTGACTACAAATGTGGCAGTAAAACCGAGACACAAAATAATTTGCAATACTCAGTATTTCCTCCTTCGGCAAGGTTTACCTGGAAGTGCAAACAGGACGGAGCTGTTTGTGCATTAGTTTAGACCTCACCCCGCTGACATGTTTCAGCCGAGCTGTGCCCAGGCTTTCTTAGCATACACATGATATGCCCGGAATATGCTGAAAGCCGCTCTATTCTTCACACCCACGCGGGCATAACAGAAATGTTTACAAAAGGAGGACTGCTCTTAGTAATCACTCCAAAATTTTCAAATGCAAATGCCAACTCAAAGTGGCCCACTGCCTCCTTTGCTGTTGTTTAATGCTCTGCTAGCCCTTCCCCGTGGCTGCCATACGGGAAGGTGGGGGACTTTTTCCCCAGCTCTTTGCTGTATTTTTATATTTGATTTTTCCCTTGTTTTGGAGGGATTCCTTTAGGGAGGAATCCACATTTGCTCTGCCTCGGAGCTCTAAGGTTTCTCATCTATTCTGGGCTTTTCGTGATTGGGAAGATGTGCTGTGCCTGCAGAGCACGTGGTGCTTCGGCACAAAGCCCCTGGCCTGCGGGGACCCGGAGGACATGCACGAGCTAGCCAGCCGGAATGAATGGGGAAGCTGGTGTCTGGTGTAGGAGGCCAAGGAAGACTTCTCATAAATCTGCTCATAGCTTCTTGCCCACCAGTACTAGTCACTCCACCTCTTCCATGCCTGGGTGAGGAGGAGGTGACCCTCCTAAGAACATCGTTGTATTTTCTTCAGAAGGATCTGCTCTGACAGTGCTGTTCTGGCAGCTGGCACCTCTCTGCGGTGCTTCCAGCACCCTCCTTCCACCCAGGAGGCTTGGTTTGGTGGCATGTAGGACCTGAAGAGATGGGCTGTTTGGGCCTCAGTGGCCAAAGTCTCTGCTCCAGCAGCATTGCAAGGAACACCTGCTGGTGGGAGCAAAGGGTGCCACATGAGACCCAACTGCATGTCCACCTTCAAGGACGAGATGGGAAAGCTTTGGACTCTGCCTCACGGTGTTTTACTCTGGGGATTGGGCAATGCCACTGAGCAGTGACGTTTACCTTGTGGGCTAGCAGATCACCTTTGACTTGGCAAGGTGAGGGCATTTAGCGGCTCTCTCCTCTCATGTCCATGCATACCTTGGCCGCTCAGTCAGCAGATGCCGGTTGTAGGGCATTTACTCTAGGATCTGGTGAAACTTGTATCTTCACTTTCTGGTTTCCTAACGGGCCAGAGATAACTCTTGAAGCCAGTCAGCCCCAGGCAAAGTTCTCCACCCTGCCTCAACCATGACCTCAGCCATGCCTCGGTGTGGAGGGATCACAGTAACCCTCCAGCCTGGGATATTGCAACCTTCTCCTCAGTCACTGAGCTCTGATGCATCACCTGGTGTTCGATTTGGTTGGGGATTTTCCTCTTTATTATTTCCTATTCCCTGAGAAGACATGGTCTTGTTTCCCTGGAGCTAAGTTGATTGCATTCTAGTTTCAAAGGGGCTGAAGTTTGACACCTGAATGTCTGGGTTGAAAGCGGTCAGCCAAGATAAGCACCCTATTTTGTGAATGAGGTACTCACACAGTGCCTGCACCTTAACAAAATGACCAACTAAATATTCAATATATCATTATTGTCCTTAAACTTAGGTAGAATTTGTGTCAAATGGAGGTTGGGTGGGTTACCCAGGCCCAATGGGAGATCTGCTTCAGGGCCAGAAGCAGTTAAGTCACAGCACAGTGTCTTCACTAGCAGTCCGTCCTCTTTTTTCTCTTCCTCTAAGATATTTTGCAGTTTAAAATCTCACAGTATTGGACTGTGGTATTGCAACTCTGAGGTTGGAATGAGCCATAGAAGCTATGTATACATTTAAGCTAGATGTTGTTAGAATGTAGGATACTTTTTTGGGTCAACTGATGGTCCATCCAGCCCCATATTCTGCCTCTGAGAATGCAGTGTGAGATATTGGTTTGGAAGACCACGTGAGCCTTTGAAATACCATTTTTTCCCTTTCATCTTTCTTGTGTCCACACAGACATTCACAATTGTTGGATTAAGGATGTTAGGTGTAAAACCAAGTCTCGCACAGGTGCTCAAAAGTGGCGAGGGTGCCAGAGGTGCTCAAGATCTTCTCATGCTATGAGGATTGCGCTACCAGAAGTGGCCATGAACCTCCAGAAGGCAGCTCCTTTCCTGAGGTTTTCACCATCTTAGACCAAAATCCTGTGAAAACATCCTCTGCTGTGATTTTTTTTTCCTAGCCTTTACCTGCTATATAATTTCCTCCCAGCGTTGGAGCTGACCTAAACCCAAAACTTTAATGGTCTCTGTTTTGGATTCGGAAGCAGAGATTGAAAAGCTCTTGGAGTTTGAAGGAGCTTGGATTTGAGATTGTGCTCCTGACACATCATTAATTTTAAGATTGTTTTCCCAGCAAGCCTAGGCTTTCCGTTCCCAGTTGAAGATCATTTACCATTGACTGAATGGTGAATTATCGTAGTGGAATGAGGCAGAGAAATATGTCGATATCAGATATAACAACGCGCAGTCAGTCAGATTTGAACCTGCGCCAATCTATACAACCCTAGCCTTGAAATTGTTAAAACAAAGAAGTTCATTACATTTAATGATCAAGTGTCCTTCGGATTTCTGAGGAGTTTATGTTAACCATTTATGTTACTCAGCTCTAATATAAGTGGCAAACTCTGTGAAAATCCTCTTAAAATTAAATTGGAAAGTTGGGAGTTTTTTTATATACCTATATAGTTTTTTTGCTTCAAGGAAGTATCTGCTTTCCAGACATCTCCTCAAACAAATCACGTCTGAACAGAAAAAATAAACATGGAATAGCCGAAACTACAAGGTTTTGCTGTGTGGACGAGCAGGGAAAGGAGTTAAAGAAAAGTAAAAACAAAAAAAAAAAAGTTGAATTTCCTGAAGAAGTGCCTTTGCTTGTGCCGTGTGGCTGTCCCATTGCTGTCTACAAAGCAGGGCCCTAGCACAGTGCTCGGATGTAGCAGGTTCTTCAAATTGCGTGGCCCTGATGTGCTTCAGCAAAAATATCGGGAAGAATTGGGAGGGGTGTGCTACTGTTTCTATGAGCCGGTTCAGAGACGGTTTTCTGTTTATCGTGCGCTTAAAAGTGCTTTGGTTTTACCAATATAAAGAAATAAAAATAATAATTTATGAGGCATTCAGTGGTGTATTTATCACCAGGTAGTAACTGAGAGCAAACGGTTTATAGACCCAAACACCAGTGAGTAAAACTAGGTCTCCCTCTCTCTCACTCAGTGCAACCCGCCAGTGCTTCGGCAAAAAATAAACTGTATTTCTTCTTAAAATCATTTCCTCCATAGTGAGCTGTAGCAAGTACATCAAAAGGCATCATTAGCTTCCGATAGTTATCCCAAACCATTTGGTTTCTTATTGTGTACTTGAGGTGACTGAAGGTAATTGGGCCAGCATCCAAATGTGACGTTTTTGGATGGATGCTGATAAGATTAATGACATTTTCCTTCTTGGGTAGTATTTTCAGCACTGAAAACACTACTGTGTAATGTTTGAACTGGATAACAACCTGACAGGCGTGCCAAGTGCTGACTGGAGAGTTTCCCCACCTCTGAAGTCCGCTCCCTAAGCTCAGACCTGGGTCTTGCACTTGCCATCCGCTTCTCTGTCCGAGCCCTCAAGGACTGGCGAGTCTTCGTATAACTGGCTGGTAGAGCCGGACGAGAGACACCAGGAATTTGCAGCATGGCTGCTACATCTTTTAAAACTCAACTCCATTCGTTTCCCCCCAAACTTGTTTTGGGGAGGGAGTAGCACAGAGCGAGACTTTAAGGGGTTGAGTCCTGGAGGAGCAGGTTGTGTTTCGTTACATTTCTCATTCCTTATAGCACTGATGTGTGTATGTTCAGTAATCCCACCTCTTTCAATTAGGCTGCTGCTGCCCTAAAATTTTCTTCCTTTTTAAAAAATTTTCTTTTGTTTTTGTTTTTGTTTTTTTTTTTTTTTTTTGTCCTAGACCCCAGGCAGGCGCAGTCATCCCCGCCGTGGTCCTACGACCAGTCTTACCCATCCTACTTGAGCCAGATGACTTCACCGTCCATTCACTCCACAACTCCCCTGTCCTCCACTCGAGGCACAGGACTTCCAGCCATCACCGATGTGCCCAGACGCCTCTCAGGTAAAGACCGTGTTTTGCCTAAAACAATTATGCAGATAGGAACAGGACTGGCAGAGGCTGCCTCCGTGGCCTCACACAAGCCTTTAATAAGAAGAGCAAAGCTCAGTCGGTGATAACAGGGTTAGTGCACGGCGGGCGGGTGTCAAACTCCCTTTTTTTTCCGAAGTGGAAGAGCTGCTGCGGTGCTCTGAGCACGTATCATTTGAATATCTCTAGGTCCATTTCAGATCAGACTATTTTTAAATTGTGAACCTGATTCTATGAACAAATTCTCTGTTTTTTTCCCCCACGAGAGGATGTTTGCTTGCATATTTTGAAGTAATTGTGATATTCTCTATTTTTTGGTGCTTTACTTTTGGTGGCGTGTGTGATGTTAGGCGTCCTGACTGATAAATGCCTTATTTCTTCAATAGTTAAGGCTAAGGTTCATTCTCCCGCATTTCAATCCAGCAGCTCAAGAAAGCCCATTTCCTTAGTTAATGTGTACTTAAGATGCCTATCAGAAACTAGCTGAGTCACTTTAGGGTAAAGATTGGACAAATTGTGCTTTGGAATGATGCAGGGGAGAGGAAATCTGTTTAGGAACATAGACAAGACAGCAGCGAGGAACTGAGACTTTTTTTTTTTTTTTTTTTTATCAAACAAATGTACATTTACATACTGTGCAATTCATCTCTAATGGTCTCAGTGATAAAACCATCTGTGTGAAGTAATCTGATTGCCCCAAAGTAAGATAGAGCCTGTCATGGCACACAGTCACCTTGTATATCGTGCCAAAAATGAGGAACCTTAGGGGAGGGAGGCTCAGTATTAAAACTCCAACCTCGCAAGTGTGGAAATATTAGCAGCGTATGCCAAAAAAGCATGTGTAACGTAAAGAAAGCCTTTATGATTCATTAATGAAAACCAAAGAATCAGCCTTATTACATCTATTTTTTGCATGTTTGCAAGATATTATTATAAGCTTGGATGCTGCCGCCTTACACCTGTTTGACTCGCAGCCAGGTGAATTTCTTGCTGTCGTGTTTTCCCCTTCCACCAAGCTCAGAGCGCTGGAAAAGTTGATCACTCCACTGAGCTGCATCGCTGACAAGCTGAACTGCAGCCAGCAGGCGTGTAGGATTTGATTAGCGTAGACTCCTTGATTTCTTTCATCTTGGAGGAGGGAAGCTTTGTTTCTCAAACAAACAGCTGCAAAAACCTCTGCGGTCCTAAGCGCGCTCTGCCTTCTCCGAGATGCCAAACGTCTCCATGTGGGCCGAGGGCTGGAGGGTGGTGGAGCAGGTTCCCGCCGGCTCTCTCGGTGCAATGCGCTGACTTCGGTCAAAAAACTTGATGGGCTTGATGCTGAGGAAATGCTTTGTTTGGCCTGAAACAGGTTCCCTTTGAGTGGGAGCCTCCTGATGGTCTGTGTTGTCGAATGGGTTATTTTTGCAATTGTGCCCCCAGCGATACCTCCAGGAGAGGCTCGGCTGGGACCGCAGCAGCTGTACCACCGCGTACTTGCCCTGCAGCCCTTGCTTGTCTGTGTGTATTCAGACGTGAGCGCCTGGCATGTGGGCACAGGCAGAATGACTAAAAGACCTGGCTGTGTACATTATGTGGCCGCGGACTGAACTTTTCTGCTGTAGTCTACAGCCGGTCGCCTCCGCGCTTCTTGCCCTTCATCTTTCGGGGGCTCGACTGACGCCTCCGCAATGCTCTTACTTTTTCCCAGCCTGGGGATCTTGCTTCCAGTTAGATTCGAGATTGAAAAAGGGGACTTTGATCTCCCACAAGTGCCAGAGGTTGTCTGCGGTGTTTGCTGACGTTCAGAAATACAGAGCGGCGGTGCGGGGTGGAGGACGAGCTCTGATGCTCGGGCTGCACAGAGGCGCGTTGCAGCCCCAGCTGCAAACCCTGCGGTTCCTCGCGAGGGTTTCTACAGAGCAGTGCCACAGGGAGGGAGGGCAGGATCCGACCCCTTTGGTGTATAAAGTAGAGGGAGAAATGCAAGTTTAAAGCTGCCCCTTACAGCAACCCGTTTATCCCGCACACACGGAGAAAAGCGAATCTCCGCTCAGTTACATGATACATCTTTCAGAGGAGAGTAGAGCTTTGATGGGGGGGAAAAAATGACTGCTAAGAAACACTTAGCAGTTAGAAAACTTCAGGCACCTCCAGTGCATGAGGGAAAAATTAGAGTTTTACAAGGCCTTGAATAAAAGCAAACTTTGCCTTCCTGATACAGTGGCAGAAATCTGATTATCAAGGCTGTTAAAAGTATACAAGGTAATTTTAATGAATGCCATATTTACTGCCTGTTGCTTAACATCATGCAGGAGGAAAAATGGGTAAAACTTCCCCCTGAGGCCTTGGATGTCACACCTACAGGCACAGGACTTCCTACCTGCCACAATTTCACATTACCCGGCCTCCATGGCTCTGCCTAGACAACTGCTTAAGTTGTGCTCACCCAGACGTTGAAAATATACCATCTAATAAAGCAACGTGTCCTTCACAAGCATGGTTCCCGGTTGTATTGTCAGTGGCAGTCTTCAAGAGCTATTTTTGATGGTACTCCCGTGACCAGAAACACATCCATCCCAAGGACAGAACAGTGGTTGTTCCTCCCCATCCTGGGCTGGGTACATCTCTTGGTGATGAGGACGCCTGTGTTTCAATCCCAGATGGGGCTGAACGTCAAAAGAGGTTTGGCGCTGTAGGACAGGAGGTGACGCGGGACTGCCATAGAGTTCATAGAATCATGGAATGGTTAGAGTTGGAAGGGACCTTAAAGATCACCTAGTTCCTTGCCATGGCCAGGGTCAGCTTCCACTAGACCAGGTTGCTCAAAGGCCCATCCAGCCTGGCCTGGGATTTCTCATGGAGTTCTCCGTCCCATGGGAGAGGGGAAAAGGGCAGCAGGCTGCAACCCTGGGGAGTTATTCAGGCAGGCTGGTGTAACGCGGCTGAACTGGTCGTGTCAGTGTCTAGACTGATTTCTTTTGCACAACTGAAATGTTTGCATGCATGCTGCAGGCACGTGCAAACGCGGCTGTCAAACTTCAAGTATTCATCTTTTATTCTCCAAATGCGGACCGGTGCTGTATTTGCAGTGTCGTACAAGTAATTAATGACGTGTCACCCGTATTTGGGCAGTGTTCAACAGCAATAGCTGAAAAGCAAAGCAAAGAAAGATTATCTGGCATCACACATGCAACTTTTGAACCAATGATCTCTCCGGTCCATAAGTCTCATGTTCATATCAAGAGTAAATAAAAAACAAGCTCAGGAGGCCATGCAATTGACTTACCTTATTGCACCAACACAGTCACAAAAAGAGCAGGATTCCCCATATTTTATTAAAATATCTGTCTGCTCAGACTTCCCCAGAAGACAGTGAAAGTTGGTGGCCTAGCAGATTAATATTCTTAATTAAATAATACTGTAGTGGAAACCATGGGAATATGTGAACACGGTCATTTCAGAGAGGGTTTTGCCTGAGGGACCTAGTCTTATTGCATGATTCATAACGAGTGCACTCAGTCTTTGTGTCCTACGCGTAGCCAAAGTGCATGTGGGATGGGCAGTATGAGTGTCTATTATGTAATTAATGTATATGATTCATATAAATACACATCACAGCCATTTTACATAAAGCTTTGGGACTGATCCAGCAAGTCCTCAGCACAGGCAAGGTTCAGAGCAGGGAGTACGGGTCGGGTTATTCCTGCAATCCCAAGAGGGCTGTTCCACAGCAGGGGAAGGAGGTGTGGGTATAGATGTCCCCAGGGTAGACATCCGTATCTGAGACGGTCACCCTCGGCTCCCTTTTGGGTCAGTGGGGACAAACTGGCGTTTGCAGGGTTTGACCAGTCTGCAGATGAGCTGTACTGGTCCCTGGCAGTGCCTTGGAAGAGCCTGTTTGTCTCCACGGTCTCTAAAGCGAGCCTAGGTGAGTGGTTCAGGTACAGACACGTCTGATCTGATAGTCTGCCTTTGGTGAGGTGATTTAAAAGATGATTTAACTGTCCCATAAACACATCCATATCACAGCCTTGTTACACTTCAGTCCTGGTGTAACCCTGCCGTGGTCTGCCTCACCCTGACCTCTACCTGCTCTGTGATTGCAGGGTTTGAGCTTGGATTTACTTTTGTTAAGAACAGAATCATAGAATCATAGAATGGTTTGGGTTGGAAGGGACCTGAAAGATCACCTAGTTCCAACCCCCCTGCCATGAGCAGGGACACCTCCCACCAGACCAGGCTGCTCAAAGCCCCATACTGAGAAGGGAGGTGGGGACACTTCTTCTCCCCCTAGACTTTTCCTGGACCTCCTCACCCTTCTCACCAAGCTCCAGTCTCTTGCTTTTTGCTTCACCTTTGAGAGAGACCTGGGGGGTCAAGGTCTTAAGATGCTGGAGGACCTGCCCTGCAAGTGTAACCTGAACACGTTCAGTGCTGGCTGTGGAAGAGCCTGCCCTACGCATCTGCGTTTGACAAATGCCCGTATGACAAAGGAGAAAATTAAAACCGAATCTAAATAGCAGGACAAATCATCAAACCTACCTTTCCAGCCCCGGGCTCACGCTCTTTGCAGATAGATTTGTCACTTGGGGATGCTGGCCTCGTGCCACCATGCCCAGACTCTCCTGTCCCATGCACTGGAGTACCTGCACTGGAGTGCAGGGTGGACTTGGCTGTCTTTGTGTTTGCTGTGTCATTGAATAAGGACAAGCTGAGATGGATTAGGGAGATGCTGGGCTCAGCCTCCAAACAAAAGAAGCTTGAAGACCCATCCTTCTGACCTAAACCAGCCAGAAAGTAGTATCTTTACCAGTAAATTACACAGTGGTGGGGCCTGGGCTGTTAAATACCGGTACTGTTAAATTGTCAGCGAGGTTGGTTTTGAGCGGGGTTGGCCAGCACGGTCGCAAACAGGTCCCAGCTGTGGTTTGGAAATGAGCAGAGCCCCAAACCTGTTCCCGTGGGCAGCTCGGAGGCAGCCACCCCATTGTGGAGGCCAAAAGGATTTAATATTACAGCTGTGGCTAGACCACCCTGGCTGGATTTCGAGCCAGAAAATGGGCCCTGACCCCGGGCTGTTTGCTAGTTCGAGTGTAGCCAAACTTTCCCATTAAGTCATCTCGCTGTGTAGATATCACCGCGTCGTTTTGGACAATCCTGGGCCTTCATCGAATGTTGAATTTAAGAAACATTCCCGTTCTCCCAGCTTACTCAGGGCTGGCAAGTATAAACGCAACCCTGTGAATGCCAGCCATGCCCTAATCAATGACAATACTGTTCCTTTACACAATTTAATTTTAATTCTTGTGAGCCTACAAATCTTAAAATAAAACCCCACATATAATGGAAGCAGCTCCAGCTGAACCTCTGGATTTAGTGTTCGTATGTTAATGAGAAAGTGGCTCACAGTGATGGGCTGGTTTTTCTTGAGGTCCTGCACGGGTTGTCATCTTGGGTTCCTAACCCTGAATGTGAATTACCTTGGATTTTGCTTAATGTCACGTACACGCATGATCTTTATAATAAGGATATTCCCTTTTTTGGGGGGGGGGGATTTGGTCTTTGAAAAATATTAACTTTAAGAAAGAAAAGTTGTTTATCTTCTTCTAAGGAGGTCAGAAAACTTTACAGTCAATAAGCAAAAACTGTGGTCATGTGAAGCATCTATTCTTGCATCCCTTAATTCCTACTAACTTCATTAAACGTTGTGGGTAATAAGCTCATTTCAGGACAGGACCCTTAATAAGAGAAGCCATTAGTGCTGTCTCCAAAATACAATTCTTTTTCCTCTTTGCGTGCTCTGGGAAGCAGGGAACTGGTTAATACCGTGGCTATTGCCAGCAGCGGCCTTGGTGTTAGCAGCTCCTGAAATGAATGAGCAGTTCACGCTTCAGCAATATTGTCTCAGGCTCTTGGCAAACCCAAGAAGCCAGCTCTGTTTCTGGTGCGCTCGCTACGCTGTGATGTTTTTCTTGGTGACTATAACAATTTTCACTCTGTCTTTTTTTTTTTCTTTTTTTTTTTTTTTTTTTCGAAATGGAAGCTGAAAGGCTCAAGGTTGTCTCTGTCTCCATTTCTCCCAGCTAATTTTCAATGCTTTCCCGGCAAGGTGACACCGACTTAAGGCAAAGTAAAGAACTTGGGGGAGCTCGGGTCTTCAGAAACAACCCCCTCATTTTGCCACCCTCCCTAAACTTGTAACTTGTCTTTTTCCCTTTTTTTTTTTTTTTCTTCATTATTTTTCAGTGGTTCTATTTATTTTGTTTACCGCAGGTTTTCCATTTTTAGTCTCCTGCCCACTTTGTGCCACCTGGGAATCTCAGCACCTTGGCACTCGTCTGTGGGGTTTCAGTACCAGCCTCTCTGCTGGGTAGAATCTCTCATTGGAGTAATTGTCCAGAAGATACGTTGCATGATCCCTACCTCGAGGACGAAGGCCAAATTTTTCTAGCGTGGGTGGCCTCAAATTAGGCGCCTATACCCAGATTTAGGTGGTAAAACCAAGCGGGCTGATTTTCAGAGGTTTGAATATTATAATGTGTGCCTTTAATCCCTCTTCATTTACTTAAAACGGCTGTCGGGAGAGGAAATAAACAGGAAAAATGGAGGCAGAGGGAAAGGGTTTTATTCCTGAAATAAGGGATTTAAAAAATACCAAAAAGAAACAAGTGGAATGTTTTTAAACAGAATAAATTTGTTGCTGATACAGGCAGGAAATAGCACACTCAAATATATGTGGATGTATAGATATATTTTTATCTGAGCTTTTTTTTTGCAATGTGTTTTATATTTAGGACACATATCAAGATTTGCATCTGTTTCCAGAACTTGCTGCTAACAGTTAGTAATGATGCCAAAACATACTTTAGTTCCAGCTTGAGACCAAATGATATTCAGGGCTTTTTTTTATTACTAATTTAGGGTCTGATATTAATTAAGGAAATTTTTCCATAAGTGCCAGGCCTTTTCTGAAGAACTCATTAAAATTATATTAACTTAAACCGGAATCACAGTCTGAGCATGTTTTGTAATGATTATTCGTACTGACTCTGCTGGGTTTTGTAAACAGAATGCTAATTGTTAATGGGGCAACCGGGCGCTTGATTCCAGACTTTCAAAGGGCCAGATCCTGAGCCATTACCTAGATGTGTGCTCCCAATAAAGTCAATAAGCTCCTAACAGGAAGGCTGTGGGGACCGAGCTCTTTGTTTCATCCTTGTGCAAAGCCGTATGATGATTTCCCCATCCCCTCGGTGGAATCGCCGTTGATTTTCTACCTAGGATGGAGCCAGCAGCTGATGCAGGACCACATGTGTTCTGGTACGGAGAGGGAATCTAACTCCGTACGTGAAGCTCTCTGGTCCATAAAGGGTGGTCAGGATCATTTAGTTTGCCTTGAAGTCACTATGGCCTTGAGTCTTTGTTGCCCTAAATCTGGTTTGCTTAATTGCACAAGCTGAATTTACAAAATCGTTCCGTAAAAAGAGGGGGAATTTGGTCCATCTCAATCTGTGATTTCGTTTGGTACAAGGTAGGTGGAAAAGTATCTTATGCTCTCCAGGAGCTGTATGGTTTAAAAGGCCCAATTCTGCAAATCTTACACTAAAAAAAATACAATTCAAGAGGCAAAAACTGCTGCTGGTAGAAATAGCTGGAGCTGCCTTGACTTTCAGTGAAATGTCCTCGCATTTCTGGCCATGCAGAATTTGACCGTGCTGAATTTGGTCAGGAAGGGAGTGGTAGGGCCCAGCAGAGCTTCACAACACCTTTTTGAAGTGGTTCAGTAATGGTTGTTGGCCCCGTTTTACCAATGTCCAAATCTCCTCTCCCCTTGATGGAGGTTTTAGGAGAAAAGGATCTGGTGTCGTGCCAGCTTGGCTGTCAGATTTAAAAGACCGTTGATATGGGTGATACTGGGCTGATACTGGTGACCAAAAGAGAAGGAAAGAGCCATGCAAGCAGTTCAGGCTTTCTGTGGTTGTACAAAAGAAAACAACGTAGGCAGCGAAGGAGAGGAAGATGAATGAGATAAAATGAAGGTGCACACCTTCACGTGGCTCATAAAGGATGTTATTAAGAGACAACAAACTATTTCATATGCATAAAGGGAGGGTATTTGGGGACGCTAATCTGGAGATCTCTTAATATTTGCTTTCAGACTGACTCGAAAAAAGAGTGAGGGAAGGGATCAAAGCAGGAGATGCCTTCCTGCGCTTGGGACAGGCTCCCCATGTCCACAAGAGCGACGTGCGGGTGGTGCACGTCCCCTTGGGGGGAACCTGACCCTGCACCCCCATGGTGCTCGATGGTGTCCAAGGAGGTTTTGTGGAAGGCAAGGATTTTTAGCAATGATGGAGCTTCGTCTATAAAGCTCAGGGAAGAATAATTTGATATAAGGAGCTTTCCACAGATATATACATTCATAGGTTATTAATATGGTGAAGCCCATGTGATCATCTGCTGTAAGATTTCCCCAAATTAGCTCTCGTTCGAACTTGGGGATAACCTTTGAGAAAGAAAAAAAAAAACCAAAATGAAAAAAACAACCCGAAAACTCAGTTGGTCCTCATTTAAAAATTTCCAGGGAAGCAAAATCCACCACAACTTTTGGTCACAGACGCTAATTAAGCTCGCTTTGGAAATGTGGGTCTTATTACTCGTCTGAATTTGTCTAACTTTAGTTTCCACTCATTTGAACTTGCTGTAACTTTGTCTGCCAGATTGCAGCACCAAGTTTTATTTCTAAGGTTCGAGTGGGTTCCTGTGGCGGTGGCAGATACACCAAGGAGGTGGGTAAGAAAGGAGGTCGCTGTGGTGGGTCTCAGGGAGACGGCAGAAGCCACCGGGAACTGGCCGTTGTGGGACGCGGAACTGGTTTGACTTGCGAGGAGGCTGGAGGGGAACCGTGCAAAAATATTTTGGTCATTGAAGTTTGCCGTGGGTTCACTATAATCAATCAAATAGTGGAAGTTCCCTTCCCTAATCAGCCACACTCCTACGGTATCCGCTGAGGAGGGGTTATTTTTGGTTGAATTACTAATGGGACTCTACTTTTCCAACCCACCTGAAAAAACGCGCCGAGAAAGCATTTTTCACAGACTCTGTGGGCTTCTGCAATTCCTTTAGGAATTTTTCTGCTTTTATATTTGCTCGGTTGTCAAGTCCCTCCCATTTTTTCTAACAAAATGAATTTAATTCTTCACCCACTAGCCTAGGTGGAGATACAGGAATAAGACAACAGATACGCATTCTCCCCTGGTTTTCCTACACTGTTTCACCTTTCATTTTTAAGAACCGCAGAGATAGTCACAGGGGCTTTTTCCTGCAGGTTTAGTTAGCATCTACCCGGTCAAAAGCAAAGAGAAGCCCGCAGCTCAGAGCTCAGGCTGTGGTCCCGTTGGGTAGCAGATACCCAGCCAGAGCGGCCTCTTTGCTCTCTGCGTTCATAATTATTCCGCGGGCAAATTTGCGAATCGAGAGTTGAAACTGCGTTAAACCCTTGGAATTACTTGGAGCGGGCAATGCTCTCCTTGCATGAAGAAGTCTTAGTTCGGGCGAAAGAGGGATCACACACTCAGTGCAAGGGGTTTTGTGGCTTTTTAAAGGTGCTTGTGGAGGAGGAGAGGAGTCAGTATGTTGCGTCTTCAGCCCCGTCTGGGCCATGTCACCTCCAAGCTTCCCAGTTGTTTTCCCAAAGGTCTCTCTAACCACCCACTTGACCTTTTATCCTGTGGTAGCCATGAATGATTGCCATAATACGTTATTTTATGATACAGAAGTGCTGAGCGTAGGCAGCTGGAGAAAGCACCATGGGCTCTTGTGAGAAAGAGGAGCAACGGTGCTGAGAGAAGGGGAGCACCAGCAGAGAAAAACGGCCCTGGGGGATTTAAAACTAGGAGCAATTCTGAAAGCAAAATGGAGCGGTAGGGCATCTCACGTCGATCTTTCTGCCTCTTAACGGCCTATTTCTCTGGCAGCGAGAAGTGGAAGGTGGTAGGCTCGGATTAGGAGCGGTACCTACAAAGCCTCTTTCATTTAGCTGAGATGAAAAGTCCCTACACAAGCTCTAGCGATGCCACACGCGTGGTTTCCACTCGTTATTTTTAACGGTTAACTGGGCTATCGCTGTCTGATCCATCGGTGCTTTTTTATGCCCTTTTCTATTAAACAAGCACTGTCTAGAACTGGATGAATATTATGAAGCCGTCAGCTAAAGGTGTGTCCACCTTGTTTTAGTTGATATAATTGGGCTGTGCAATGGGCTTGCTTGGAAAACAGGATTGCAGTACAGGTATAGGATCAAATGTATAAGGCCCGTTATTTTTAGGTGATGGATGTCTGTGAAAACACAGCTTGCTGTATTGAATTCTGCGCTAAAAAAATGTGTTCTGTGTTGCGTTGAAAGCTGAACGTAGGATTGAAAGGAGATTTCCACAAACTGGAGATCAGTCCCCTTGCCAGTCCCCTTGCCAAGGCTTCGTGCGAGGTTTGGACTTTAGCTGGAGCACCCAGGTTTGGCCACTGCAGGCGATGCGGTTCGGTGATCCAAGTAATGGCTGGATTCGCGAGTAGCTAATGGGCCTTTGCTGGAACCACCGCTGACCACGCGATAGGCAGCGGCTGCTAATATTGTTTGTGTTGCGGTAGCGCCTGGCAGTCCGATCCCATTGTGCTAACGACTATAGAATTAAAGAAGAGAAAGAAAAAAAAGAGAGGTCATCTCCATCCTCTATGAATTTGCGCTCTTAAATACAGTACAATTACAAGACGCACAACAGAACGCACGAGGGAATTGAGGAAAGACGAGGGGACAGCAGTGGCTGCAGCCTCACTAGAGCCGGGTGGGAGCGAGCATGGGTCAGAAGGGTGGTGTCCGAAGAAGGTTACTGAGATACTCCGTGACTCTTCACCACCTCCCAGGCTTCAGGGCCAGCGGGAAAGCAAGCACAAAGCTGCTCGTTGCAGCTTGTAATAAAAGGCAAGCACTGTTGGTGAGCATCATTACTGGAAAAGGTAAGAGTGGGGCAGAAGATCAGCTCCGCTGCATTAGGCCACGGGTCCATCCAGGACCCGTCAACTTCTCAGTGTGGCCAAAAGTGGTGACTCGGTTCCCCTGGAGTGCAAAACCAGAGCATATATATTCCCAACCTGCAGGGCTTTCCTAAGCTGGAGGTTTATATCTGGATCGTTGTATTTAATAGCTGTCGATAGACCTCTGTGAATCTACTTACCCTTAGGTAAGTGGGAATAACCCCAGAGGCGACAGCAAGTCTTCTGTTTCCTGGGGATCTGTAGTGTTGTAGTCACATAGGACTGACGGGGACCTCATGAGATCATCTGGTCTGTGCCCCTCTGCGCAGAAATAGGATCGAACATCTGCAGGTCATTCCTGTTAAGTGTAGCCAACTAGTTATGTGTATTGCTGCCATTGAAAACAAAAATAAAACCGTGTCCCAAAGAAGGGAAAAACCCCAGCCAAAAAACTTCATTAAGGTTGAAATAGATCATTTCGGCCCGGCTAAAAGATTTTGAGAAAATAAACTTCAAAACAAAGGAAGTCAAAGCTGACATTGTAAAGGAATATATGAATAAATGCTCGAGAAGTGATGGGGGCTTTGTGAATACATTTGAAATATCCCTGGGCTGCTGGATGAGACTGCTGGCGGTAAAGCGGGAGTCGTCGCGGCAGGATGGTGAATAGACCCGGAGCTGCGCAGGGTTTGTCAGCGTTGGCAGAGGGAAGGCGCAGAGTAAAAACCTCCGGGAGAAAGGGCATAAACATTTCGGTAGCCTCTAGGGCGCAGATTGCAAAGGCCGGGGTCTGGTCTGGGGACGGAGGACTGAAAATTAGACCTTCTGCAACGGCGACTGGTTTACCAAATAGGAAGGGAAGCAAGTGCCTCAAAAACACCGGGAGGGCTGCTGACCCGAAATCTCTGCAACATCAGCCGGGGCTGAAATGGCTCATTGGAAGAGGCGTCTCGCAGAAGCTCCTTGGAGGAAGTCCCCGGGAACTGTGATGTGGATGCTGGCATGGCCGGAGGAGCCACAGAGGAATCCTGGCAGCGGGAAAAAGGCACCTCTCTTCCCCGCTTTCTTCCCTCTTCCTCTCTCAAATATCTCCCTCTAAAGGGATTTTTTTTGTTTGTTTTTGTTTTCATTTTGATTCCCGCTAAAAGCCAACCCGTGTTGTTTTCTTTTATGGGTGAAAAGGAGCGCAGGGGAGGATCTAAGCACCACCGGAGCCTATTTAGGAGCCACCGTATTAGATTCCAAAATTAGATAGGAAGCTGGGTTTAAGGGCAGTCCAAACCCGACCAGTTCCTAGTTTGGCCTGGCCCACGTAGGTGGGCCAGACTGGTTTGGAGCTGTTTTGAGGACAGGCTGCTTGCCCACGGAGGAAATGGTTCCAGCCGCAGTGGAGCTGGAGCACGGCGCCTGGTCCTCAGCCGAGCCAGCTCCTGCTCTCACCGGGCTGCTCTGCAGATGCGCTGGGGCGGCGTTCAGCTTAAAGCAATGCTAGCTGTTGCTCTCTCAAGCAGATTAAGACAACCGAGGGCGACAATTCAGGCTGCCTTTGTACGCCTCTTTTTTATTTCAGGTGTCAGGATTGTGTCTGAAAGCTTATTTTAAGCCAAGTTCTCTTTACTCTGTCTGCATTCCACCTTTTCTGTGCCTTCACCTGTTGAAGAGCTTATAAAAAGGGTCTGATGGTTTTTGCCTTTAGTCTGTGTAGCTTTACAACATCTTCCAACAAAAGATTTCATAGTATTTTCCAAATGGTGCTACTGACCTTTGTCACTTGGCTAATACGAAGTATTAAAATATCCATCTTATAGCAAGTAAAATTTAGCCAGGAAAATCAAATTATACGCCCAAAGTCACAAAACAAATCAGTAGCCAGAGCCAGAAAGCAATGCCTCACGTTCCCCCTTTTAACAGCTTTAATGGATAAGTGGGCTGTCTGAACTTCTAACTAACGTATGCTTTTTTTTTTTTTGCCAGTATGAAATTACCCTGTGTAGTATCTCCACGATACATTTATGTTTTTTACCATCCTGGTTAGAAGCTGTCCAAGCTCGCTTTTGAAATAAAGCAAATTCGGAGACTAGCCGGGTTATCCTGATTTAACCGCAGGCTTAGTTGGGCTTCGGTAAGAGCGTGCATTTCTGCAGCCTCCGGCAAGCGCGAGGCGGTGGTGAGCCTTAACTTAATCCCCCGTTACAGAACCGTAGTACCTCACGCTTACCACGAGCCTGTGGCTGGGGTTTATCTGAGACGCGGTAACTGGGATGTTAAGTTTGGACCGTCAATAGCGATTTGAGCTGCTAGTGGACTCGCCTCCGTTGCCATACAGCAAGCAGCCTAAAGCACGTTTATGATGTGAGCTATTACAGACCAAAGTCTGTTTCTCTTTCTCATCACCGGTTTCCTGGGAGGATAAAAACGATATTCAGACTTTACACTATGGAGAAGAAGCATTTATTTAGAGGTGTTCGAAGTTGGGCTGGTTTAAGCTTCAGCTCAGCTGATGAATGGAGACGCTGTGTGGGCAAGCTTAGAATGGATTGAAACTGAGCTTACAGTAACTTGCCTTAATTTGGTAAGAAACTCGGGTTGGGTCTCAAATGAATGAAAAAAATATACGGAGGGCTTTCCAGGGCTTTTATTAAATGAGACTGAAAATCATACATTGTTAAAGTGGTGCAGCGCTGAATATAAAAAGGGATACAGTGCCTCTAGTCCTGCCGTACAGCCATGTTTAGCAAGCTCTGTCCTGCTGAATTTGATGGCAGCTTGGTGTCTAATGGGGCATGGAGTGCCTAAATGCGTGGATTGGAACCTCGGTAGGTCTTTGCACTGGTCAGTGTTTGTGACCCTCGGGTACAAGAGCAGCAGCTCGAGCTATAACAGCCCGGTGGCTGCCTCCAAAGATTCCTTCCGTCTCCCCGAAGCTCGTGGTGACTCGGGGCACGTCCGCGTTGCGTGGTGGCGAGTCCTGCGTTGCGTGGTGGCGAGTCCTGCTCTGCGGCTTGTCAAGAGCCACAGCTCTGCTCCTGCGGTGCCGAGGGCGGTGATGTCCCCGAGCTGCTCCTGCTCTGCCCCAGGAGACGGGGACAGCGGTTGGGCTCGGTGCTTACCCACGCATCTCCCCGCAGGGCTCCTGCGCAGCCTGAGCCTCCCGAAATTCCTTTGACCGGTGGGTCTTGAGTCACGCTGACGTGTGTGACAATTTTATCACGGCCTGATGTTACCGCTGTTCATGTTACTTGGGGGAAATGTGTTCTCACTGCAAGGGAAAAAAAACTCTGGCCGTCACTGGGTGAGTTATTTTCCACTGTTTTCACTCCAACAGCGTTATTTCGCCGGCTGCTAAAATCCTTAACCTAAGATGGAAATGCCTCCCCGGTATCTCCCCTCTCATTTCTCCAGTACCCAGAAGCTCTCCGTGGGCTAAGCGCCCTCATCCCCTTCGGAGCGGCTGCTCTCCGTGGGCTAAGCAGCCTCATCCCCTTCGGAGCGGCTGCTCTCGCGGGCTCCCGGGCAGCTCGGGCTCCGGACACAAGCAGCGAGGTGTGTCCATCTCTCTGCTTACCCTCTGGGGGGACAGGACTTCATGCCGGGGAGGAGAAAAAAACCCCAGCATCCATGTCCCTGGATGAGGACAGGGACCGAGGCTGAAAATGTCCATTGAAGGGAGAAGTTATTTTGGAGGGGAAAAGCGTGTTTTTAATTGTTCAGATGAGGGGAGTTTGTGTTTTATGGATGTCTGGGGGCTGGGGAGGTGCCTTTTCTTCTTCCGTGTACGATATTGTTCAGGGGAAAAAAAAAAAAAAAAGAATTGGACTATCTACATTTGTGAATTTAAGTTTTTTTGGCCAGAAGCGCAACGATTTGTAGGGTTTGATTTTGCTCTGGAAAAAAAAAAAAAAAAAAAAAAAAGGGGGCGTTTTGAGAACAAGGCCCGGGTAACCAAAATATGTTTGTTTTTGTTTAAATCGCCCAGTAGAGAAATCGTCTCTTGTCTATTGTTAAGAGAGAGGTTTAAATCAAAGGCAAATTCTACATATTCTAAAATATACAGACAACTCTTTGAAAGCAAAGCCAAGCAAAACTTTAAAAGAGACCTTCTCCTTGATGCAGAAGTTTTCAGTTAGTTTACTGTGCCGAGGCTCGAGTGGAAAGAAACAGCCTGAGAAACAACTCGCAAATCCCCATTTCGGAGGCGGAAGTCGGGGCGAGCATCTTATTAATAGCACACGAGACCTTTCCACAGAGAGCTTCTCGTCCAGGGCTTTTCCAGCAGCAGCGAGGAAAAGTCCTTTGCAGTTCGTGGGGATATTTGTGTTCGGATCTGGCTGGGGAAGGTTTGAGCGAGCTGCAGAGCGAGGGAGCGGAGGGCCTGATCCTCTCGTGTTGGGTGGTCCCTCCTACCGCAAATAACCCTATTGAAAACAGAGGGACTATTTGTGGAGTCATTTGTTTGTCAGGAAAAGTAGGGTTTGTAGGATACGGCCCCAATTAGCAGCCGAATTCCTGGTTATTTTCTCGTGATAAAAACGCGGGTAGCTGTCACAGGGATGCACGTAGCATCTCTTCGGTTCCCGTTTGAACTCCTGCCACTTGCTCCGTGCTTCTTCCCGCTTCCTTGGCCATGCAATAATTATTCCGGCACCACGCTAACTCGGATGAGCTGGCTCCTTCCCTCCTGCCCAGGGCTGACGTGGCCTCCGGCCCTTTGCCGTTTGGGATCAGCAGGGCTTGGGCTGTGTGTTCCCCAGCTCCTGCTCGCTGGTACCCGTGGGTGAGGGCACCTGGGGGTTGCCCTCGACCTTCGGCTCCTGGCCGCCGGAGGACATCAGGCAGATGATACCCACCCGCTGCGTAATATCGCTGCCTAACACCCAGCACATCACACCCCCCCCCCCATCAATCCTGCTTTTAATATGACCCAGGTACAACCAACCTCATCCAGAGCATGTCCCTCCCGAATCCAGACTTTCTCGGGACATTTAATTAATGAACGGTTTCTGCCCGAGCTGCAGATTTTGGCAACGCCCTCCGTTGCCCACACGGGTCCCAGTGCGATGGCACAGGCAAGGGCCGTGGCTCTGCCGGCCCTGTGCGAGCTCGGCATGCTGACGGATGCCAGGAGGGCGTTCTGGGAGCTGCGGGAATGCTGATAGCAGCGCCGTTATTTGGGGGAAGGAGGAGGGCTCGAGAAGGGCTCTCATTAGCTCTATTTCTTTGTGGCTCCCTGTTTTGGTAGCCGTAAGTCATTAGTGGTTTTTAATTATTTTTTTTTTTCTTCTTTTCCCCCTTAAAACTGAAATAAGGGCTGAAAGGGTAGATTTGTCCTTCTTTTTCTTTTTCTCTCTTTTTTCTCTTTTCCTTTTTTTCTTTTTTTTTTTTTTTTTTTTTTTTTGGCTAATCTGAGGCACGCTGCCACATCTGAAGCCACTTGGCTCATTATGGATTTCATGGAAACTGATTCCCTGAAAGTGTTTCCATATGTGTGTTCCCAATATATCCCATCCTCTTCTAAATGGGAGTACAAACTCGCACACGAGCTGGAAATGGCTTCAGGATGTGACAGAGAAGTCATATGACTGGAGTGGCACTGTGTGTGGCCCTCTCTGAAAGACACGGTGTCCTGTGTGCTGGCTCCCATCCTGCAGTAGATCCAGTTTCAAAGAATATCTTCCTTCCCGGCTTCTTAAAAACTCTTAATCAAGAACCAGCGAGGAATCTTCTGTCCTCAGGAGGGACGCGTATGAGTCGGAACGAGATTCGAAAGGAAAACGTGGATGGGGAGGGAGAAAGAGAGGGGTTTAAAGGGTGAAATTACAGCGCAATGCCCAGGGCTTCCCCCCCCACAACCCCTGTAAAACATAGTTTCTTTGTGTCTGCTGGAGGATCAGATGGTATTTCTGAGTTGCTAGCATGCAGTGGAAAAGTACAATTCATGACAACATTGGAAACAAATATTTATACTGGATAGTCAAGGCACATTTTTCTGCAAAAAAAAAAAAAAGTAATAAAGTAGACTGCTAGCCCCAATGTATATTATCTTCCCATTCGCGGAGTTTATACAGGGTTCTCGTACTGATGCTCGCCGTCGCCGTGCACGCGTTGCAGCTCTCAGCCCTGCGGTTTCACCCCCGTGCTGCACACAACGCCGCGGAGGTTGCTACCCAAGAAAAGCCTCCCATGTTCCTCCTGATGCTTTTCGGCTGGGGCTGGCGAAAAACGGCAGCGGGCTGAAATTCAGGCAGGAAAAAAATTGGGGAAAAACTAAACGGAGAGCGATACGTGCCCGCGTGCGTGTTTGTGCCATGCAGCGTTGCAGAGCTGCTAGACTTACGTCCAGGAAACATTATTTACTTTTTGCTTCCAACGTAACGCATGGATGGCCTGAGACTTTAAACAAGCAGGGGGCTTTTGATATGCTACCAGTTCCTTTCCACCTGAACCACCCGTGACAGCTCCAGGCTGAAGTTGCCGAGATGAGGCAGCGGAGACTGAGAAGGTCAGAGGGTCTCCGTCACACCAGGTTACGGGCATCCAGGGGTGGCAGGTCACAACCGCAAGCCAAGGACGTATTACTCTAATGTGACCATTTGTCCCCCTCCTGTGGTTCTCGTTAGAAAGGTTTATGAGGCTGGTGCAAGTGAAGCTTCGCACGTTTATAAATGAGAGAGTGATGACTGATGCTTTCAGAGCTCCATTTCTGCTCCCCACAGTCCATCTAGGAGGGGTTTGCTGTTGCTTTTTCCCGCACGCGGGAGGAATTGCTACCCCTTGATGTTCCTAAGTTTAAGATGAGCTGCCTCTCGAGGGGCAGCCAGCGGCCACCTGCGTTGAGGTGCGGCGTCACCCAGCAAGACTTCGGTGCCTAAAGGAAAAATCACCTTCTTCCAGCGTAGCTCGTCCAGGAGAAAAGTCCTATTGAGGGAGCAGGGCAGGTAATGATGGAGCCCGGGCTGGAGAAGTGCAAAGAGACCCCGATTTATTTTGCCGTTAAGCAATGTAACAGCCCTGCTTGGGAAACGCTCTCCTTTATTTGCAGGAGTGGTACTTTAATGGTCGCTGCTAATTACGTTATTTATGGGGTGTTTCTCCCAGCAAAAGGGCTTAGGTGCTGCGCCATAAATTCAGTGAAAACATCTATCTGCAAATTAATCCGCGGTATTTTAGGTGCCAAAGTCCTGTTACCTAAATACCAGAAGGCACAGGCGGGCAGTTTACCGTGTGAACTGGGGTGCCGAGGGACGGCGAGACGAGATGCACCAGGATTAGGTTCTCCTTGGTGTGCGTGAGGCTCCGAAGGGGTTAAAATGCTCCTTCCTCCCGCTGACTTTTGTGGGACTGCTGTGCTTAATAATGCTGCCGTTTAAATGGTCCCAACTAGGCCTTGAAGTTAACACCTTGTTGAGGTGAAGGAAAGAGGAGGGGGGGAGCCCAGCTCACACCTTTTCTCCTGCTATTGTTTGCCAGGAGACCTGCTTGCTGGTGTGCAAGGGTGACGTGGGAAAAAAAATGCAAAAAAAAAAAAAAAAAAAAAGGATGTGAAATGCTTTTTTTTTTTTTTTTTCCCCCTGAAGTTGTTGGGTTTGTTTTTTGTTTTTTTTTTTTCCCTGAATTAAACAGGGGGAAAGGGAATTTGAAAACACACCGTTTCCTATGATAAATGGTTGCAAGTATCCACGTGACACGCGCTTATCCCAAAAGCGAAGCGGGCAAGGAGAAAAGCTCTGTGCGTTATTCCTGCGGCGCTGCGGGACCCTGGCCCTTGCAGCAGGGAGAGACGTGCTGGGGGTAGATGTCCCTGAGCTCCATCACGAAGGTTTGAGGGATCAGGACCTAACGGCTACAGCAAGGAACAGATAGACGAGGGGGTGGTTTGGGATCCCTGGGAACTGCAGTCCCCCAGGCTCCATCCTGCGGCAGCATCCGGAGGGAAGGTGGTACAGCACCTCTGGAGAATCACAGTCTTGCCTGGAAGGAGGCAGGAGAAGGATCGTGCTGTGTGCGATTCACTAAACGCTGACGAACAGAGGCAGGTGGCAAGAATTTACCGAAATGAAGAGCAAAAATAACGCCCTTCCCCGATAGAGAAAGATCTCGGGGATCTCGGGGAAAACAGAGGTGGCAAATAACCACTCCCCCCATCCAAACACGTTGCAAAGAATCCTTAAGATTGCAAAACTAAGCGCTCAGAAATTGGGAAATCTTCAGTTCTTACGTTGCCTGTGCAACTTTAAATCAGCCTCATCCTGCTTATGCATTATATTACAGATTTTAATTACAGGATCACATGGTACTTTTCCCACGGGATTCCTGTCTCATTCAGTGCACAGGATGGACAGTGCCTACTTAATGAGCAGCTCTTCAATATTTTGTTTGCTTCTTGTTCTTTGCATTTCCCCAGGCCTTGCTTATTGCAGAGCATTAAATTCTGCTCTGAAGAAGGAATTCTTAATTTCTGGATGGGCTTTGCTCTAATATTTCTGCCATAGCTTTTGCGTACAGTTCGTTGCGGTGCAATATTCCCAAGAAAGAACGAAGCCGCTTTAAAAAGAGTACTGAGACTGACACTGAGGTCCCCTGTAACTCAGCGCACCTTCTGTGTGTCACCTACGGCATGAATTTTTTTCTGTCTTTAGCCTTAAGCTCAGACCTGAGCTCCTGTTGGCTTCAGCTGCAGCTGTGACTATTTAGCGCTCGTGCAAATCAGAAGGCAACGTCTTTGCTGGGCACAGAAAATGCGAGGATGTGATTTGGAGAGATTTCAACCGAGTCACGTAGGAGCCGTGTGGCAGAAACGCGTATAAAATCCAGTTTGCTCGGGAAAATAATTGGGTCTCCCTGGTCTTGTTCACTTCCCCCCTTCTGATTTCTTCCAGCAGTGGATTTGGGGGATGTCTAAAGACAACGGTCTTCCCTATTGCTCAGCTCTGATACGTCTCCAGAGGAGGTCAGCTCGTGTGCTGCCTGCAGGAGGGTTCGTGTAAAAGGAATAGCATCTCCTCCTGCGATCGAATGCTCTGTCGTAGGGCGTATGGGGAAGTAACTTGAATGCTGGGACTTCTTAACTTTCTCACTCTTCGCGCGGTAACCTCAATAATACCCTTTTGTTTGTCTCTACTCGTGTTGAGAGTTTCTCGGATTTCTAAAAGAAAGCAAGCCCCAAGTATCCCCGCCTTCGCAAATTTTTCCTTGGAATATCGTACAGACATCCACGTGGACTCCTTTCAGCCAGGCTTCTGCCATTCCAATGAACGGAGCCACCGATGGACCAATTCTTGCTCGGGACTGGCACAGGGATGGGTGAAGATGTCCCCATGTTTCAGCAATATTTGCAGGAAAAATGCTGGGACTTGGGACTCCTGGATTTCATTCCAGTCTCTGGACAAGTGTCTTTGTAGGGGCACAGACTCTTCTGCCCATTTTTAGTCAGAATGCTCACGATCTGTTCATATTTGGCTGCATTTTCGTGGCAACGTCTCTCGCACAAAAGCCACTCCTAGTCCAAAGTTCAAGCCCTTACTTCAAAGCGTGGAACTGGTACAGCTTTTCAAAGGAAGGCTTCTCAGAGTTTAAGATTAGTAAAACAATATATTTTTCCCAGCAGAAGAGTTTCAGCTGAAATTTTAAAAACAAATAGATGCATAAATCACAATTTAGCCTGAGACAGACGCCCAGCATGGACAATTTCAGCCAGAACGTTTAAAGTTTGGCAAAGCTGTAAGAGACTGAAAATCGTCTCATCATGTGAAGTGTGTGGCATACTTCATACGGGGCGATACTATCAGCTGTAAGTAATCCAAGCTGCACATATAATTCATAGACGGAGACGGCAGAGAAGGAAAAAACAATTTTAATAGATCAATTAGTGCTACGTCCCAGCCTAAATCGAACTATTGAACAAAAAGCCCACAAAATCTAGTGTCTGCTTCAGCGAATGTCTGAACGCTGAAGTTCCCCAAAACACAAGTGAATTGTTCAGCTACTGGTAAATATATTTAACTCTCTGTAGCTGAATTTCCTTGAGACAGACGGTGGAGTGACTCTCACACATAGCACCGCTCTCTTTTCTTGCATCCAAGAGTTATGCACGGAGTTGATGTGCTAGAAGTTTCCCTATGAGACATATGCAATAAGCCAAGGGGACCTTTTTTTTGGTAGTGACCTTAGAGCATTAAATGAGAAAGCAAATTGCAATATTTGTAAGTTATAAAATTATCCTATAACCCTTTAAAGCAGATGGCAGCTTGCTATACCCGCAAGGAGTTAATCTATCCGGGGTACGTTATGATCTTTAATAATTGGAAGCGATTGGCCAAAGTGCTGTAAACCTGGCAGAAATTTGTTGCCTTGTTTTCTGCAAACCACAAGCACAGCTTATTAATTGAGAAATGAACATTAGCTGGCATTAGCTAGCATCTGTAAACTGAAAAAGAGGAATGGCCACGGTACGCGTTCAGCTGGAGACGGTGGAGCTGCAGAGCTGCAACAGGTAAAATTGGTTTTTAGGCACGAATGCAAAACCGTTTTAGTCGGCTGCTGGCAAATGCCCAAGTCTAGGGTTTTTAATGAGGCTTCTGCATCAAAATAAGTGAAACCACATGGAATTTTAATTGTTCTTATTCTAAATATGAAACACACTGGAGCAGTATTCTTGAATCTAGGATGTTAGCATATATATTGGCAGATTAACATGACCACTTTTCTGTTCTAAACGTACAGCTCTCAAAACTTGAGTGCCAGGTTACGTTAGGGAGCTATCAGCTTGGAACATTTAAAAACTGTTTAACCCGGACTCTTTCAGATGTAAAGGGTTATTTTTTGAAAAAATATACTTTTGTGTGTGTGTGTGCGCGTTGTCAAGCACAGCGAGCCCATCAGGCTGCATAGGAAGAGAATCACTTGCTGTGCTTGCTGCCGTGTTTCTCTTTCTGGCGGCACAAAATAAAGTCTCTTCTCTTTACAGAAGGGCGGTTTCGCAACCTTGCGGCCACGGTGTAGGGTGGAGGATCTCTGCTTCACCCGTTTAAGACAAGCTATCACGAGAGTGGGAATTCACCCATGCAAATTGTTTTCTTGCTCTGACAGAGGAGAAATTAGCATAAACCTTTAATCCTGCTGGGGAGAGGAATAAATAAATTATTTACTTGCACTGTCATGTTACCGTACTGCTGATCGACATCGCTATTTGTGCGCAACTAGATATGCAAAGATGGGTGGCATACCCAGAAAAGCTATTTATCTTCCCGGTCCAGCAAAGAGCAAACCGTGTATAAACGAATATGCATCTGGTGTTTCCAAGTTAGAACCAAAATCAACCTTAACACAAGGAGGTGGCACAGAGGGAGGAAGAAGAGGAGGGTGAAAATGCGTCAGTGAGGTCGCGTAGCAGTGGGGATGGCAAGAGGCTGAGTTTTAGAGGTGACTTTTTAAAAAGTTTCTAGACTCCCTGAGACAGGAGACTTTAGAACAGGCGGCACGGAAAACTTTTTCTGACCTCCAAAAATATCTTTACACAATGGAGGTTCAGAAGGCTGGGAGCAAATCACAGCCCAGTGCAGGGAGTTACGGAGAGAGCAAAAGGCGTTTGGGCAAAACGGGGGTCGGAGAAGTGAGCGTGCAGGAGCCGTGCAGACACAGCCATGGGTGAGATAAGAAAGGTTTATGGTTATTTGGCCTTTGGGTAAATCGGATTGTGCTTTACAAGCAACAGTAAAAACAAACAAGTGTGGGTTTACTAGGGTGCGTAAGGAGGTCTGTAGCCCCACATTGGAAATGCCTACGTGTGGTGTGCGCGTTCCCAGTCATTCGACACGTACATGGTCTCTTGGCAGCACCCACACAGATAATATTTGGATCTAGCCCTGAAAGGAAGATTGCCTTTTAATGTGTAAAACTGTGTGGATAGTTTGTTATTAAGGAAAAAAAAAAAAAAAAAAGTATTGGTTGCAAAGAAACCAAAAATGCCGATGATGTTGTACACCCTTGCACTCGTACCAGTTCTACCTTTGATTGTAAAAGTCTTGTTTAGCTCCTATCAGGGTAAACTAAGAGCAACTCTATTCATGTTGGGGGAGTTGCAATAACAATAAAAAGAAAAAAAAAGGAGTATAAGCGGTAGCAGATTGAAACTCAGTATTTTGAGCAGCTGGGGAAATTATGTTCTAACCTTATATTTCCAGATACGTATCAGACCTGTTCACAATATAAAGGATAGCGTTCCAAAATTACAGCTTTGAATCTGGGTGGTATCGCCTCTGGCTATTGTTTGCAGTTGGGAACGAAAGAAGTTGCATCAAGTAGTAGAGTGTTTGCTGTAAAGGTACAAGTTATATTACATTCCACGGGGCTGTGGTTGGAGAGGCTGATGATGGAGACAGACCCATTCACCCGTAGGTCACTGATTCAGTTCCAGATAAAGATAATAGTAATCACATCGTCATCAGAGTTAAAAAAGGGGTTTTACTGCCCGTTTAAAGCTCTGTACTCAATATCTTTTGAGACGGCAGGTTATAATCCCCAGGTTTCAGGGTGTGTGATTTGGACGCTTGGCTGGCTGTGGCCCAGGTCCTCCAGCCTGAACTCAAGCCATGCCTGAGCTTTGCCCCCCTGCAGCTTTTAGGTATCATTGAAGACGTGGGTTAAACGAGCTGGTAGAACAGGAGAGAATAGTGATCTAAGTCACAAAGTGTGCCCCACAAGGTGGCAGGGTCTGTTGAGTCTGTGGCTTATGGTAACAACCACCGTTGTGGGGGCTGTAGGGGGCCAAGGGCAGAAGGGCTGGCGAGACCTTCCTTCTACACAGGTCAGATCCAAAGCCTATCTAAAGTAAAAGCATTACTGCATCTTATAGTGAGGACACGCAGGGTATTGCAGTGTTTAGCACGTCAGTTTGGCATCTAGAAGATGCCGTATTTTGCTTTTAGGTAAATCAGATTCGGTAGATTGGCATCAAGTAGTAGAGTTAGTAGTAGTAGTAGTAGTAGAGCAGTAGAATCTCTTGGATTCGCCCAAGAGATGGGTAAACCCTTGGATCGAGGGGACTGTAAAGTTGTAGAAGAGTCGGCTGGGAAGCACAGGGAGAGACCATTTGGTTTCATTGTTTTTCCCCTTTATTTATACCCCGCTCTTTTCAGCTCGCTCTCTATAAAAATGTATATATGCATCTACTGCATACAGGCCGAGGCATTTCCCTCCCTCTTGCGCTGTACTTCTTCATTAGGCTTTTTCTCTTTCCCCCTGTCCCTTTTCCCACACCCTTTTTGTTTTCCACTCTTCTGGCTCTCGACGTGAGCTTTCACCATCTTTTTCTTCTGCTCCTGTCCATCCCACAGTCTCCTAAGCAGATCACCAAGCTACTAACGTTTGCTTTCCAGTTCTGCTCCGAAACTTTGAGTGTTTGATGTGGGATTAGAAATTAGGCAAAATGAGTTTACCCATCCCTGTTTTGCGTTAGACTCCAATTCACAGCGTTACCATCCAGACGTTCACAGTAGCCATAAACTGTGTGGTCTTCTTTTTCAACCAGTCTGCACAGACTACATATGAAAACAACTTTTTTTCAATGGCAAACACAGTATTGGGCTTGTAATTTTCCATCGACTGCACTGAAAAATAAAATTCGCATCTTTGCTATCAGCTCAGTGGCCTTGCCCATCCTTCGGATCCAGCAAATAATATTTTTCAGCCATAGGAAGTGGCTGAGCAGATTCTCACCTAAATAAATTGATTTAAAGCAAGAAGTGGGGCTTAATCACCCCCGGTGTAACTCCCCTGGTGTCAGTGGTGCAACTAACTTGGTGTTGCCAACTCTTGTAGTTTTATTACAAGTTGCACGGTAATTTCTGCTTTTCTCGAAACCCCAGCTCCCGGCGGCGTGTGCTGAGGTGGGAATCTCAGCTTTCGTGTGCAACCAGACCTGAGTTTCTCACGAGGCGACAGCAAAAACCCAGAGACACGTGACCTTCAAAGCTCAGAACCCAGGAGGCAAATCAACCCCAAATCCACCTTTCTCTTTTTGGCTCTTTTTCAATCTCTTGATTTTTGAGATGTTTTAATTTTTTTTATTTTTTTCCGGCCTGCCTTGTGACCTTTCAATGCTTTGGGTTGGCAATGCTGCTCCCTCCATTGGCATCAGTGGAGTTGGACCAGGGATGAGTTTGGCCCAGCGCTTGTAGAAGACAGGTGTATGACTCTGTTCCTTGCAATGTATTATTTGATATGATCTGCTGTTCTCTTGGGGGCCAAAAGAAGTGGGTTTTCGTAGAAAGAATAAAATTCTATCATCACTGCGTACAAAAAATGGTATTTACAGAATTGTTTTCCCCCGTCTTTTGTTATAATTTTTTAGGTGCTTCAGAGCTGGGCCCATTTTCAGATCCCAGGCAGTTCACAAGCATTTCATCCCTCACTGAGAGCCGCTTCTCCAACCCACGAATGCACTATCCAGCCACCTTTACCTATACACCGCCAGTCACCTCAGGCATGTCACTGGGTATGTCCGCAACCACTCACTACCACACCTACCTACCACCACCCTACCCCGGCTCTTCCCAAAACCAAAGTGGACCTTTCCAGACCAGCAGCACTCCATATCTCTACTATGGCACTTCGTCAGGATCATACCAGTTCCCCATGGTGCCGGGAGGGGACCGCTCCCCCTCCAGGATGCTTCCTCCGTGCACCACCACGTCCAACGGCAGCACGCTGTTAAACCCTAACTTGCCCAACCAGAGTGACGGGGTGGAGGCAGATGGCAGCCACAGCAGCTCCCCAACCGTCTTGAATTCTAGTGGCAGAATGGATGAGTCCGTTTGGAGGCCGTACTGAGATTTCTTCTGTAGCTGGCCCGACCTCTGCGAGCCAAAAAAAAAAAAAAAAAAAAAAACAAAAAACCAAACCAAACCAAACCAAACCGAACCAAACCAAACAAACGGTCGACTAACTACGAAGTGCCTGGTTTTTGTGTTTTGTTTTTTTTGTTTTTTTTTAAAAAAAAAAAAAAAAGAAAAGAAAAAGATTTTACCGATATGTGCAACTGTGTCGATGGGATGATAATGGCCATAAATAACACAAGAGTCACCAACACACCACAGCCCATGTTTCAGATTATGTGGATCAAAGCACATATTTTTATTATTTTTTCGTTTTCTTGGAACCATTTTACCTTGGTTTATATTTAAAATGTACTTTTTACACACACACACAAAAAAATCGCCCCCTCTTTTCTTTTTTTCTTCTTTTCTTTTTTTTTTTTTAATTTTTTTCGGTCTAGAGTGTTGTAATAACTAGCGAGTACTTTTGCCAATGAGGGGAGAACGGACTCCCCGGCTGTCAGGAGAAACATGGTGATGCAAGGCAAAGGCTGCATTCCCTTTTATTTTTTAATTAAACAAAAAAAAAAAAATTAAAAAAAAAATAAATAACCAACCTTACCATGAACTCCAGATGCAGTTGCAGTCATACAACGTATGGGACCCTCTTCACACCCCTAGTGCAATTCGACTGGCTTGTATTGGTGCACATAAACAGGACAGCAACGAGCGAGTTGCTTCCGCTTTGCCATGATACGTTCAGATGAAAATAGCTGGCCCGAAAAACCCCCTCTGTCCGAGCCTTGCTGCAGGCAACGGTTGGAACCTCTCTGTGTTCGTTGCTTTTTTCCTTTTTTTTTTTTTTTTTTTTTTTGGTTTGTTTTTGGGTACTTAAAGAGAACGAGTCTTCAAGTTAGGCTAGACAACCCCGGGGTTTCCTTTTTTTTGCTTTTGTATCCGCTCTTTTTGCCTTCGATCGATTAGCCAAAAAAACCAAAAATAACAACCAAAACCTTTAAAAACAACAACAAAAAACCCCCAAAATGTTATTACTTATGCAAAACATGAAAATGGCAATATCTATTACTAGAGCCAAAATGGTATACATAGTATTTGTGTTCGGCTATGTTCTTTTTTTTTTTTTTTTTAAATTATAAATGTGTAAAATTTGAGGTTGTTTGCTGACATGAATCATCATATAACTTTAAAAGAATATTTATAATTATTTAATGACATTTGGACCCTTTAAACGTTTCTTAATGTAATGATATATTGACTTCGGTCTCTAAAAGTGTTTTTGGGTTTTTTTTTTTGTTTTGTTTTGCTTTTTTACTTATTACATTTCTGCAATGGTGTAAACCTCAAACCTTTACCCAACTCTGAAAAGCAGTTCCAGTGTGAACCAGTTTACAATGTGACTTAAAAAATGACAAACCCAACCCAAACGCATCCACATCAAATGATTTTGGATGTAGGATCTTTTTATATAACTTATGAAGGAAATATTGTGTTTAAAATATTTTTATTAGCTGTCTGGTTGCCTTCAACACAGTCTTGCCTTTTAATCAGTAGTTGCGGAGACACTGGAAAAATGGTAGGAAGGATGAAATGTTTTCCATCCTTCCCCTAATTTCTTCTTCTCCCAGGATTTTTCTCAGAACTTCGAAATTTGATAATATTCGTATTTAAAATGTTTTGACAGCGTGATTTGAATTTCGACGGGGTTTTATTTTTTCCCCAAAGAAAAACCCAAACCTTTTCGAAGCCCCTGTTTTACAAATAATGCATCGTTGAACAGCTCAGAAATGGGAGTAAGGGAGAACTGGTGAAACTTTTCCCCTCCCCATGCCGTTTCAGCCCACTCGATGGAATAAAAAGGTCCAAAACTTGAGCGAGAAGCTGCCTGGTAGCGCATCACCGCCCCTTAGCATTAAATGCTAGAGCCGTAAGGATGCTGTGTTGCCTTTGAAGCCGATGTGGCTGTTGCCGTGTTAGAGAGACGAGCCCAAGGGCGGCGATACTCACCTCTGCAAACGCTGAAGAGAAAAAGTCACCTTAAAAGCCACCCTGGGGCTCCCGGGTGCGATACAGGGAGAGCGAATCGCACCCAAAACCCTTAACCAAGCTGTCCGCCGCCAAGCTCTCCGGCGTAGGAGGCCAAATTTTGCCCAGCCCAGGGCTGCTACGGCAAACGGGGAGGCGGCGCGGCAGCGGCTGGATGCGGTGGGAGCTGAGCCGCCCTCCTCACGCTATCCCCAAGCAGGTGATGTTGAGCCTGGTTTAAAAGCGGGATGTTCGGCACGTCCCGATGGGGTTTGCCGGCATTCCCTCCTTCCCCTGCCGTAGCCATCGCCGTCCCCAGCCTCCTCGGGGGGCTGCCGGCCACCGCGCCGCTCCTTGGCTGTGCTTTGGCTACCTCCAAATACGCAATAACTCGACGGTGGGCATTGCCGTCCCGAGCCGGACAACACCCTCACCGCTCGTTAATAGCGAAGCTGTTAAACGAGTTGACATTAGCACGGTACATCCCTCCAATTTGCGTGATGAAGCGCTCTTAAAAAAAAATAATAATAATTAAATAAAGTCTTTGCCTTCTAAAGGTTGTATAGCAAGTATGCTTAAAGTATAAGTAAGACACTTTTTTTTTTTTTTTTTCTTCTAATACTTAGTTTTCCTTCAAAGATGGAAGCTGTAATTGATTCTATTTATTGTTGGTTTGTGGTAGCTTGAAGCATACCACTGTCCATTTATTTGTAACTGTAAAATACGTTTGTTAGTCTCAGCAGCACTTAAAAAGCCAGTGTCTGGTTACACATTTCAGTTTTGTTTTTTGTTTAGTAAGCAAGAGAAAAAGATGTACTGCCAGTGCAAGCTGTTTCCTATTTAATAAAAGGTACTATATTTGTACATTATTTGTTATTGCTGAGAAGGGCTTTTTAAGGTTTACTGTATGCATATTAAGTAATTTTTAGGGTGCTTTTGTGTTGAAATGTTGTTAAGAGTGGCTGCAGGCAGCAACCCAGATTTTTTTTTCCTTTTTCTTTTTTTTTTTTTTTTTTTTTTTTTTTTTTGTAAAGACTTTGTTGTAAAATTCAAGCACTTGGTTTTTGTTTCTGGATAAATCCAGCGCAGACCAGACTTTTGTTTTGCTCAGTACCGACAGGACTCTTGTTTGTGTCCCCGCGGTTTTTTCAACTGGACCATTAGGGACAGACGTTGGAAACGTTTTCTCCTCCCGGTCGAGGTGCGCGTGCCCGATCCGTGCCCTCGGCTTCCCTGGCCGTGCGGGCGGGCGTCGGGCTCTGCCTGCTTGAGATAGGAAGGAGAGGATTTTCTAAGGACCTCCGGACAGAGGACCACCAGCCCCTCGACTTTCAGTAGATCCCTGAACCCTCCTGGTGCCTTTGGAAAATCTCCGCCGGTCCGTCAGGCTGGTCGCGGAGGGAGTTGGAGAGGCTGAGGCAGAGATGCTCATCAAAGCTTTCAGAAAATGCTTCCGAGTTCGCTTGGAAATGCTCTTGAATCGGGATTTCAGACCAAAAAAACCCAACCCAACCCCCAACCGGCGCTATGTAGTTAATCCTGTCAGATTGCCTGGCGCTTCGCGGGGTGCTTAGCATCCACCCAGGGGAGTTTTCTCAAAGGTACGACAGCCCTTCCCTTCCACGAGCGGCAATCTTTGGCACCGTCATAGATTTAAAGATAAAAAAAAAAATAATGGCCTTTTTTAACTTTCCAGCTCTCTTATCCTACCAAAGATTTACTTCCAGCACAACAGGCACGATGTCCCTTTTGCCAAACGGAGGATTAAATCCTCCTTCCCTCCCTCCTCCTAAGAGGAACCAGATCGGGGTCAGCGGGTCGGGACGGATGAGTAAAGCAAATTATTTAACCCACAGCATCATTCGTGTGGCGTTTATCGTCTCTTTTAAAAGACCAGCTGCTGTGTCTTTCTTAGCATTGAATATTTTTTTTTTTTTTTTTTTTTGCCAGCAGTCCGGCCCCCCCGCCCCCCCCCCCCCCCCGGCCCCAAGCAAAGATTTGCCGGTTTCCACAGGTACCATCTCGACTGGGGAAAATTTTTGCACTTTGACACTTCGCAAAGCAAAGCTCAGCCCCGCGCCGGGTTGGGGGGGGCGGGGGGGCTGCAAGCGGCCAACAAGCCATGAGCAAAAGCAATAATTCAAACCTGGGTCAGCCATGAGCTCAAAGAAGCCCCATTCTCTGAACCCCTGAGTTTCTTGTTGGGTTTTTTGTTTTGTTTTGTTTTGTTTTGTTTTAAATAGAATGCATTTCATTTTAACATTTTCTGAGAACTTTTTTAGATGTTTGTTTACTTCCATGTTTACAGATAACTCTTTGCTTTTTTTTTTTTTTTTTTTAATGCAGTACTTTTAAGTATATCAGCCAAAACCATACTTTTACAGTAACTTTTGTTTTAGGTAATATGAGTGACATTCCAATTTTATTTTTTTTTGTTTTGTTGTTGTTAAATATGCTTTACCAGTCTTGAATTTCCGCTGGAACAAAATATTTGTAGCATTTTCTGTAAATACAAGCTTTAATTTTTTATTTTTTCAAATGCTGTCACCCGAGGTTTGCTTTTCATGCACATATTGTACAAACACACTCTGCTCTATGCCACAGACGACGATTGTGGATCAGTTTACTTCAACTTCAAAGGGACTATTTGTATTGTATGTTGCAACTGTAAATTGAATTGTTTGGCATTTTCTCATGATTGTAATATTAATTTGAAGTTTGAATTTCATTTTCAATAAAATGGCTTTTTTTTTTGTTAATGTTCTTCTATGCTTCTTTTTCTTCCGCTGTCTCCTCTTAGCACCAGGCAGGGTAAAGTAAGTACACGGGAGGACACTGTACTGGCCCTCCCGTGGTGGCCCCATCAATTTCTACAGCTTTTAATTTTCCAATTAAATATAAAAAGCAAGTTTCCAGGCCTATGGGTGGTAAAGGACACCTTCCAAATCTGATCTCAAACGTGTCTTCTTTTCCTGAGTCTGCAAACTATCAAACCCTGAGTGCAAACCCATTTGTCTTGCTAGATCGTTAACTCTGAAACCTAACAATTGACGTTAGCCGGGACATTCTGCTGCTATGGCGCTGTGGGCAGAGCTTGAAGTATAGGAAAAGCTGGGAGAGATTTCCAAACTGGGAAGGAGGAGGGATTGGAGTTTATGGTGCTTTTCCAGGACGGGGGTTGTGCTATCCCCACCTCTTCCTGGTCAGACCTGAGGAATGCAGTTACAGATAATCTTGTGATTTGCATGGCCTGTGGCAAGAATAGCTTCCAAGCAGCAAGAGATATATGGATAGGGAGGAGACTGGGGGAGGAGGCTATTTCTCCTCCGGCCTAGCGTCAGGGGTAGGAGGAGATGCAGCTAATGAAGGTGAGGTGAAGTTCACCCAAGGCTCTCTGCAGGAGGAGAGGAGAGGACAGGAGTTGTTTGCGAGCTTGTGCCTGGTTTCATAGTAAGTTCTTATCCTTTTTAGCTATTTCTTGAGTCTGCACAAGAGAGGCGTGAGGTTCTGATCATTTCAAGAAACCTTGAACTCCGAAGTTTAAATGTCACTAATCCTGTTTTTGTGAGCTCCGTTGGCTTTACCATGGACCTACACATTTCTTGTGTGGTGGTTGAAGACTGAGATAATGTTTGGGGGTTTTCAAGGGTGCTTTCATTCCAGCCCGTAATCTGAGTCCTGATTTGAGGGAAGCTTTACCCAAGAGAGAGGAACCAAGCAAACCAATCAATGCTCTGTGGTGTAATCGCTATATAAATTGTTCTGGGGGGACTTATGCTACAAACTCAGTGCTAAGACTTTCTGCTGCCCACTGGTGCACAGGTCAATTCAGCCAGTCAGAGCACAGAGGGACGGTCGTTATATTCTTGCTTTCATGGTCACTTTATCCAGACGCTCATAAAGGGAAATAAACAATTTTTCACCCTTTAGTGTGATCAAGTGGTAGAAGAGGGGCCTAGGGAGGTTGTGCCACCTCTGTTCTGGGAGGTTTATAGGACCCAGCTGGATAAAGCATGGAGCAACCTGATCTGACCCTGGAGCTGAGGCTGCTTGAGCAGGAGGTTGGGCTGGAGACCTCCCATGGTCCCCTTCAAGTTATCCCATGGCCCTGTGAGTTGGGCTGGGAGCTACCTGCTGCAAGTTGTTGTCGAAGTTAAAAACTGGTTGTGTGACTGTACGGATAAAACATATTCCGCTAAAAGCAATCGGAATGAAGAGGTTTGTGAGGATGAAATTCTTACATAGGCAGGTTAGTGAGGAGTTACAGTGATCGCTCCATCTTTGGTCGGTTTCGTGGCATGTTTCTCTGGGCTGTCTACAGCAGACGTGGTCAGCACAAGGGTTGGAAGAGCCAAACCACCACTCTGATCTCGTACAGCAGTTCATACATCATGCTGGTGGTGTTACTTTTGATTTTTTTGATTCATTTACCCTTGTGCAGCATGAGGAGGTGACTCGTTCTCTTGCCTTAGCCAGAAACCAACCACTCTTGAGGCAAAATGACCACCCCTGGTCACTGTGGAGGACTGCCTGGTACGGAGATGTGTGGAGTGGTGGGGGGAGATCAAACTGAAAGTACTCTTAGGAGATAAGATTTAAAGATGCTTCCTAGAAGGGGCGGTGACCGTTGTCTTCCCCATCTTTTGGTGTCGGTAAATAGCATCCTGCTTTTGGGTTGTGAGTGTTGGACGCCAACTCTGGGTGGCTGGAGTCAGGCCTTTGCCGGTCCCACGCAGCGTGCATACGGCGGGCAGCATCTCGCACTGCCTCTCCCTGTTGGCCTCGGTTTTCACTTTTTAATTTCCTGTGGCTGCGAGCAACACCGGAGGGGCTCGGAGCAGCCACGTGTTGGCAGCCACAGGCCTAAAGCAGCCTCCTTTGTGCCTAAAACAAGCTCTTGGGGAGAGGTGGGGGAGGGAAGGAGCAGGGTCTGACTTTATGGTTCAGCACCAAGCCCTGTGCTGGCACCAAATAAAAAAATTCATCAAGCTGTTTACTGGGGAAAAGGAGGAAATAACCTCAGTTATATATCCAAGGATTGACGGGTACCGTCTATTACCTTCTGTGTGGTCAGGAGGAAATGAATCGGTATTTGGGGGTGAAATCCCTCCCCTGGGCGACCACTTGCGGACGGCCAGTGCTCTGCACAAGTCACAGCAGTGACGGCCAACGCTCTGCACAAGTCACAGCCCCAAGAGCGTTATTTGCCAGAAGTATTTGTTGGACGGGTTAAAATTGTAAGTAAATCCACTAGAAACCCATAATCTTTGGAGAGGCGATGGGGGTGACGGTGGCGGACAAAATACTGGGAGCAGGTTGAGCGGTTCTACTCAACATCTTGAAGAAAAGTTTTAGCACGAATTAAAGCAAAAAAATTAAATACTGAGCATTCAAAATAGCTGTCTTTGGCCTTCTGTAATTATAATTGTTTTTCCCTGTAAATCTACCGGAGCAATAGCAGTCTGGGATGTACGGAGCTGTTCCCGTGGGGTCTCTGTGATGCTTATATGGCCTTGGAGGGGGGAGACGTCGGCATCTACCCCTCCGGGAATAGGAAGCTGTTGGCCCCAGTAACAGATAAGGCTGTGAGATACAAAGAGAAAGAACAAAGCTTGAACTTCCAGAAGCATCTGGTGATCTGATGCAGCTCAAACGAAGTAACTTGGGACCTACGACACAGTTTAAAATTGGAGTTCTCAGGCCTGCCCTGCCACTTGCATGCAGGTTAATCGCACATCTTACTCAGGGGGGATGCAACCGGCATTTCTCACGTTCGACTCTGTTATCTGAATAACAAGTGGACTTGAATTTCCCTACCGCTGTTCGAGTGGGAGAATAAAATAAAATCCCTAGAGTTACGTTTGTAAGAACTTGCAAAGACGGGACAAATTAGCTTTTGTTCGGTAGCTGGGAAATTTCAGCATCGTCTGTGATTCTCCAGGCAGCTTTGGACTTCTCTTTTTATGTCTCAGCTTCCCTAGGTACAGAAGAGGGAATTTACTATTTCCCTGCTTTGTCAGGGTGTCCCGTGGACTCAGTGTTTATAGAGAGCTTTGAACTTGTTGTTGTTGTTGTTGTTGTTGATGTTGTTGTTGTTTAGCTCTTTTTACTACAAATCCAATGTTTGGTCTCACACCATTGGATGGTGTCCTTTGAAACAGCACATTTCTAAACCACATGTTTAGAAAAATTGACCCAGTTTCCAGAGTGCTGATCTGGTCAAAAAACAATGCGGAGTTAAGGCCAAGTTGTGCTGTCTCAACAGATTTACTCGGGATTTGCGGTGGGGCAGGAAGAAAAGCAGAGATCGCTGCAATCCGGGGAGGCAGCCCTTGGCTGCTCCCTCCCGGCAGCTCGCTCGGGATGAGCAGCTGGAGCTTGCGGGATGTCCCAACACTTAGAGAAAAGCAAACAACCCATGTTAAAGTTGATACGCCGCAGCAACTTGCCAGTGATTAATGTTCACCGCGAGGCCAAATTCAGGTGGCGATTACGCCAGTAGAGATCAGCTGAAATCCCTCTATTAATAGCCCCGTGTTTTTGGACTCCAGCATTTTTCAGCCCGTAAATGTGGGTGTTATCAATGAAGGGTCATCAAAATGCTGGTTGGAAGGGGTCTCTGTGGGTCTCCTGGTCCAAGGCAGGCTCGACACAGGACCACCACCACCAGATCTGCCCGGTGCGGCTGTGTCCAGTGAAGCTTGAAACCTTCCAAGTGTGGAGATGGAGCTGGGTCTTCATCAGAGCATCCCATCCCCGCACTTGTAACATCCACCCCCAACCTCCCAAAGTGCAATCGGTGACGTTTCCCCCTCTGGGTTTGGGTTTTTCCCTGCCTCTGGGTTTGGGCACACAGGGTACAATAAGGATTTAAAACCTTGTTGCACACCTATAGGAGTCCAGTGCTTTATGACTTCTCCTTTCCACCCCTTCGCTTGGATTCCTCCAGGCCGAGACTTTAGCAATCTATTAAAAATAAAGTCGGAGCCTAAACGCCAAGGCAGCCCCCCAGCTTGTTTACTTCTTCATTTCCGCAGCTGGAAAAAGAAGTCCTTTAGTAGCTGAAAATGATGCTGCTGCATCCAAATGCTGTGAGCTGGCTTCTCCCGGGAAAGCACAATTTTCATCCCTGCTCCAGGGTGTGCGAGGCTGGTTAGCAAACGTCAGGAAATAGGAAGGAAAGGCTGTGGCAGAAGGGGAAAAAAAACCCCTAAATAATCCAGATAGATCTCAGGAAACCTGGATGCGAAGGATCTTTGTCCTTTTATTGCCAGTAGTGGTGTTCTCCTAACAGAGCAGGATGTTCTCATCCTTTAATAATAGCCAGGCCAGATGCTAGAGTCTCTCCTGCAAATACTGTATAAGTGAGAAGGAGAACAGCTGATTTCTGTTAAAATGAATGCACCAGGAGGATAAGCCAAAAAAAAAAAAGTATGAGAAATCTCCAGAGGTCTTTCTTTGTAACGCCATTTGGCGGCGAGATCTCCAAGTCGGGACGGAAAATCCAGTCTGTGCTTCCGTCCCTTCGCTGATGGGTCGCCGCGTGTCGAGTGGCAATTCCTGCACCGCTCAGGGATTTGGAGCAGCGCTGGCGGGGATTTTCCCCCTAGAGTTTGAAGAGCTGCAAAATCCACAGCCTTTGGCTTTCGGGGAGCTGGAGAAAGTACCAGTCGATGAGGAATTTGCTCGACTTGCTCCTTGCCATAGAAAATGGTTACATGCTGAGTCGGGGCCAGTGATTTAAAATGGCATCTTTGTTCCATCCTTTTTTGTGCTTTCATCTCCTCCCTGTTTTCTTTCCTGAGTCTGTTTTATTTGTCTGGAAGAGATTAATTCAAACTACTAGATAGAAATGGGATTCATGTTTTATAAGGCACTGTATTGGACATTAAGATGCTTCTTATACTCTCCTCACATTATCCCTTCATTCGACTTTTCCTGACGTTCAGCACAGAAACTGCAATTCCCTCCGGGCAGGGATCTTTGAAATCACAGTAAAATCACTCATGTTTGTAATGTGCTTATAGGTATTGTATGGAAAGTGTTAGGGAAAAGCAGGGTACATGGTGACGTGGTATTTTGTAGTTCTGCAGTGTCCAAGAGGAAAAAGAACTGACTGTGTATCACGTTCACACGTTTTTCTCATATGCTGAATGGCAGTCCTCGAAAACAGTTCCTAGAAACCAGAAAAAAACCCATTGTGAAATGATGGGGAGAACTCATCCAGTGTTTAGGATTGCTGACTAATGGCTCCAGATAAAGATGTTTACGGAGAACTTGTGCAACCCTTTTCCTTGCCAGCGAGGGAAGGTTTTGTACGTGCTGTTTCAAACCTCCCTGCCTCTGCTTGACCAGGAGGATCCCCCCCAATTGCTATTTTCATAAGTTTCCAATTAGGAACTCATTTTGATTGCTCCATTTAACAGGGCGCAAAGACACTTTCTTTTTTTCTGTGCACTGCATTAATTATAAAAGATACTATTTGGGGGATAGCCATGTTAAGCCTGGCATTTTGTTTATTGTGGAGGAGCCCACCAGCTCCTTCATGACAGAAAATGCCAACAGACAAGGTGCTGATGAACTGCGGTGTCACCTGGTTATCATCTCCTGGGTTTACTGATCCAGGCGTGCGTGGCACAGAGGGACAGACCCGGCGCCTGCTCTGTGTTGGCAGAACCAGAGGTGAAGGATGGAAAGAGGATGCTCCACTCGTGGCTGAGATTGTGTGCCCTGTGCCGGGGCAATCGGCTGCTCAGACACACTTGGCTGTATCAGACCTCACCATCTGGAGAAAAGAGAACAAAAAGAGAGAGATAATTTAGGTCATCTGCGGCGTGACGACCTAGAGACAGGAAAACACAAACCGCTGGTACTTGAGCAGACCACGGTTCAGAGGAGCTGGTACCTCCCCAAGCCTGTTCCAGCCCAGTCGGTGGGGGCTTGCAGCCATCCCAGTGGGGCTGAGGGGTGAAACCCTGATGAAGGTTGATAAATGAATGTGTACCATAAACAAAAGTCCTCTCAGAGGCAAATCTCCATGCTCAGACCTTGGCTTTCCTCTGGAAGCAGTAGGGACTTGAAGGCACCCTCTGTTCCAGCTCCCCAAGAAGGTTTTGGAGATCCAGGGTCAGTGTTCAGCTCTTGCATTTGGCTCGCTCTTTCTGTCAAAAAGCAAAGCTAAAATGGGACCCAGTTTGTGCTTTGGGGAAGTGTAGACTTGCTGAAGTCGCTGCCAGATTTAATGTCACTTATTGTCCCTTTGACATTTCAGTTACTGCCGTCTTAAAGTATTTTAACACAAGAGCTGATATGAGCTGCACGAAAGGATCCATCCCTTCCCTAGACATGTAGCCCAAGCCCATCACTGGTCCACACGGGGCTTCTCCCATCCCGTGGTGTCCTCTGAGCCCCACACTGGTGTTGCGGACCAAAATGAGGGGATTTTCTAGGCGCCTGGCCAGTGCCCTCAAGACCCATGAAAACGTGCATCCGACAGAAAAGGATAATACTGAATTTGCAAAGGTCTCCTGCTAGAGATGAGAATGACCATGGACCTCAGGCCTTGCGAATGACATGTCATTTCTTTAGCGCTGCTTTGCCACAACAACTGCAAATAAGAAATTGAACCTCAAAGACGGAAGACGTGAAGCTCAGAAACACACCCACACGCAACACGAGAAAGGGGGAAATCAAATTTTCAGCTGCCTCCCAGTGTGAGAAGTGGTTCGCTCCCGAAAATGTCTTCAGAAACTCGCTCTCTTCCCAAATGCCCAGAAGTGATGGGTACTTAAAAAGAAAGTTGTGTAGTGCTTTAGATGGGTATTGGTGACAATATATAATACGAATATGAATTGGTCTCTGTATTTAAGACCTTGTTATGTCAAGGATGGTGCTTGAAATATTATCAGAAATGGGTAAAAATATATATGGAGTTGCTCTTACTATGAATCCGGCAGTTCCTGGTTTATTGGGGAAAAGTGATTATTATTTAGTTACTTTTCTTAGCTTAAAATGCAGTTATTGTGTTTCTTCCAAGGGTTTTTGGCTGCTTTACAGCTGTTGTTAAGAAATCAGTATTTCTTAGTGGAATATGTACCCATTTATTAATTTTTGTGACAAGGCAAATTTCAAAGAATTGAAAAGCTCTGACGCTATTTTTCTGGAAAAGGCCAATACCTTGCCAGTAAGCACATTTCTCCTTAACAGGTCAATCCCAATTCCAATTAAAAAGAAAAGGGGGAGTCGGAGTTTTGGGATTATTTTTTTTCTGCCACAGATGCTGTAGTTGCTGACTCTACTTTGCCCTCTTTGGGTTCATAATAAAGGCTTAAAAACCTTACTAGTGAGATGCACAGAGGAATGACTTGCCTTAGGTAAGAAATGGTAGAATCAAATCCTGCTGGTTTTTTGTAGCCAGTAAAAGCCATTTGAATGTTTTCTGCAAGGATAACAGCGGGAAGCAGAGCCCTGAATGACGTGGCCTCCTGGCTTGTGACTTCACACCTTCCAGATGACCCCTCACAGCTCCCAGGGAGCTCAGGGCTGAAGGCAATGACTAACTCCTTCCCAAAGCCGGAATGTAATCCCTAAATTGCCCTAAAAAGGTCTCACAGACTATATGGGTAGTGTAGACCACAAATTTAGCAGCTGAAGCTAGATACCAGAATGGATATCCTCCACCACGCCGATGACCAAGAGAAAAGAATTTAGCCCCAGACGTGCTCACAGGTGATCTCCTTAACTCTGGGGCTAATTTGCCGAGATTTAAGGTTTAGGGCCAATAGACACATTTCCCCCCTGTATTTACGCAGTATTGTGTTACTTATGTAATAGTCAAATATTTAAAAATGGAACATAAGAACCTTCCTCACTGGGAGGAGCATCCTAAAATGCACCTTTAGGCTTGGGGAGGGTTTTGCTTTCCCTGCGTGTGAGTGGATCAGCACCGCGTACCTGGCAGCGTCTGTGGATCTGTGTGTGTGAGCCAGGGCAAACCAGCCCTCCCTCCCAAGGCAAACATGGTGAGAGAGCGGTGATGAAGAGGTGGGATTTGCCTCTGGTTTCGCATGGGAAAATCCACTCTTTTTGCAGAACAGATTTCCTAGGAAAATGAAGAATTTTCGTCCTCTAGATATCCAGATTTGCAGGTCGTCTGGGTAATTAAGTAGTGGCAATGCTGATATGAATCATAGAATCATAGAATTGCCCAGGTTGGGAGGGACCTTTCAGATCATCGAGTCCAACCATCAGCCTAACTCTGACAAAACCCATCACTGACCCATATCTCTAAGCACTATGTCTACCCTTCTTTTAAACACCTCCAGGGATGGTGACTCCACCACTTCCCTGGGCAGCCTGTTCCAATGCTTGATAACCCTTTCAGTGTAAAAATTTTTCCTAATCTCCAGTCTAAACCTCATACTCTTCACTGGCTCAATGCCTTGGGATTCCCCTGTGTGCCGAACCCCAGCTAGACTGTGCATCCTTGAGCCCCAAATTGTATGTGTGATTGGGCTGGTGGTTTCCAGATAGTTTTGAACACTTAAGAAGGCGGGGGAATACTTCTTCTCCTTTGGTCAGTGGTTTGATCATTCAAGCTCTAAAGTATCCCACTGCCCCTCTGTAAACTCCAGCGTCTGATGCTGCTGGTGTTGGAGGTCAATTCACGGAATATCAGTGAGACAAAGCAATATCTGGTAGACCAACCAACACAGCTAGAAAAAATGACAAGCTCTTGGGCAAGTCAATTTTAAGACTCTAAATAAAAAAAGAAACTGGATAAACTGGGAAAAATTGCTCTGAGTTTACTGCAATTTTATAAATTATCCCAGACATAAAAGTAGAGGAAAGAGGGACCTTACAGTGGGAGAGACAAGGGAAAAGATTGAGTGCTGTAAAAGCAGTATTTCTATTGTCTCTGTAATGGTTACTATCTAGTACAATTATGAATTTCAGTTCTCAGATTCATCTTGCATCGGTTGTCTTCTTACAGGACTTAGAGGTCATACATAGTTCATCTTTTTTTTGTCCTTGTAGCCTTTAGCAGTTGCTTTTGGGACCTCACAGCTTATCGGTTGGTCTAATCAACCGCCTCAAAAAGCCCTCCCTCCCCTGGCCTGACTGTTTCTCTTTCAACAAGTTTACGTCCTTAGACTCCAGCAGCTTCAGTTTTGGGTCTGTGACCTCGTACTTGTTTCTCAGTACGAAGCCTGGGCACTGAGCCCCACAACAGCAAGAACAAGGCAAACTGCATGGTCAGTGGGTCGCTTGGAGAGGTGGCAGATCTTTCCTAAGAGACCTTTTCGATCCCCAGGAGATAACTCGGGGATAACTGGCGTATTGACCATTATTGACAAGTTTTTGCAAATGTTTCCTGGAGTGGAAGGAATGGTGTGTAGTCTTTTGCTCAGCGCAGAAAAGCAGAGCATCCGGGAAAAATGAGGTGTCCCAGGCTTTGAATCATGCTAATGGGTGTGATACGTTGCTGTGCAGATGCCTCCCTCTTGCAGCCAGCACCTCTCAGTCCCGCCTGAACAACGTTTAGCCACTCTCTGGGTTGGGCTAAACCATGAGAAGGCTGGGAGATGGTGCTTTCCGTATTCAATGCAAAGGCAACAACCTCTGTTCTCTTGATACTTTGACCCCCCTGTTTTCTTATCAGCCATCACAGCGGTGTCGCAAAGATGCTGAAGATAGGAGACGAAAAAGGCTGAACCACATCAATCTAGTTTCATTATTTGCATTTTATTTGCCCTAACTTCATCTGGACAGTCGCGTCCTGACTGCCTTGTTTGACTCATGTGTAGAAGCAACTTCTATGAACAGCTGCTGCCGCTTTGAGCTCTTCCATGAACAAGGGAGCTCTATGGACATGAAGACCAGGTAGAAAAAGTGAGTGATTCTGTAAGGAAATATGTCCTCCTTTCAGTTTAAGGGTTTAACTTAGATTCTTTGAAGACTTTAACTTAAGTTTTCAGCCCCATTCAGGAGACAGAGCTACTGGGGTTGTGCTGTGTGTGGACACAAGGGAAATGTCTGTCTGTCCTTCTGCCTGTAGCTTTTCAATCCCATGGCCAGTCCCAGTTCAGTGAAACTGAGCAATTTCGGCACTGCTGAATTCAAACAAATTTCATGACGTCGTCTCAGCAGATAGCAGACGTGTTTCTGTCCAAGCACAGGTTTGGATACAACCTTTACTGTGCGGCAAAGAAGACAACCAAGACATGCTGTACTACAGAAGGCCCAGTTTCTGTACCCTTCATCAAGGCTGGTTTGCTCTTCATGCAGTGACTTGTCTTACAATTTGTGGGAGTATTTTTTTTCGTTGCTTATTTTTACAGACCCTGCCTTAGGCATAGACTAAGGCAACAGAAGACTCAGAAGCCCCCTAACAAGTTTGTCCCACCCATTCTTGTGAAGTAGCTCGTTGCTTCAAACTGAACCACTTCAAACTTCAACTGCCACTAAACTTTACAGCTTGTTGCAGCAATAAGTAAGGATTTAATCCTGTCTATAGAATAGCTTCATCCCAGGGCCCAAGCGTACAAATGTCTTTTTAACATAGATTATCCTGATGCCTGAATCATTTTCAAATGGCTAATTGGCTTCTAAAGGATAACATGGCCGGGGCGCCCGAGCGTGCTTGTGCGTACACACGTGCATGTGTTTCTGTTGATAATAGTTTCAGGAGCCTTCTGAGCTCATTGCCTGGTGGTTAAGTGTGCTGAGAGCTGCAGCAGCTCCTGAGCGTTCACAGGATGAGATGACTTCATATCTAAAATACAGCAAAGACTGAGTCTATAGTAGGTAATATAAGTGCTCCATAATGCCCTTTTCCTCTCCGATCATCAAAATATTTATGGCTTGGGTGCACTTTTGCCGTATCCCAACTCTTTTGCTGGGAGAAAATTGGACCTTGAACCACTTCCTGATCCAGTTGAAGATGTCCCTGCTGACTGCAGGGGGGTTGGACTAGATGATCTTTAAAGGTCCCTTCCAACCCAACACATTCTATGATTCCCTCTGCGTCTGGATGTTCTTCAAAGGAAATACAGGCTGGACAGCCCCACTGAGCACCAGTGGACCCCCCAGACGGGACAACTGGCAGACCAGCAGTGCCCAGCCCTGCTTTGTAGGCTGAGGTATAGATGTGCCGTGTTTCCTGGTCCCTTTTCTAAATACTGCGAGAAATTCTCTGGCATAGAAAAATAAGAGCTCGTGAAAAGGCTTTGGGCTCATAAACACTGAAATAATGCAGCTCAAATGGCGACTGTCATCAAACGTGAGATAAAATGCATTTGCTGAAAGACCAATAAACGCGGTTTTGAGCTAACACATTTGGTCTCACCCTTGAGGCTCAGCACGGCCCATCGGTGCGGTGAAGCTGACGTGGTGTCACTCATTGAGCTGCAGCGACACAATCATGTGCCTGAGCCCTCTGATTCTGCAGAGCAAAGGACAAAATGTTTATCAGATTTGACCTAGATTTGGCCTTGATTTTTAAAGGCAGGCTCATTGCTCTATGAATAAACTCAGGATGTTGAACATAAACATCTAAAAAATAGGAGAGGATGACTCTTCTCACTCAACCCCTAGAAACCAGAAAAGGAGAGAATTAAGATTTTAAAAGAAAAGTCCCAGCAGTGTGGAAGCAAGATGGGAAGATGCTCCATGTAAAATAATTTGAGTCCCACTTTCCAAATCCTTGGGAACGTGATGCTCCTGGAGCAGACACAGCCACGTGGTGCATCCATGCACACCCTACCCTTCTCCTGGGGTTATTTCCTCAGATTTTCTGCAGGCTTGAGCTAGAACTGGAGTCACACACCAGACTGAGCCCTCGATAAGAGGCAGCCGCTGTAGAAACCAGAGACTTCAGCCTCTTCCAGGAACCCCGGGTGGGGTGTTTTCAGAGAAAAGGTCGACCTCTCTCTTTCCGTCCACAAAAAACAACTAACCGTTAAAGTAGGCTTGGCTATTTTCTAAAGGTTTTTGCTGTAGCCCAAACTTCTAGATAGGAAAACAATACACCGTGAGGGCAGGTCTTTCTTCCTGGCTCTGCTAGTTTTTTGCAGAATGCTTTTTTCTCTTATCAGGATTGCCTTATCTGGGTGCTATGTCTTTGCACATTCTGGGCTTCTTTTGGCTGGTCCTTTGCACTCCTGACATCTCCCTGGACCCCCACCCTGGCACACCGACCTCCTAACACACAGAGCTCATTTGCCTAAGCAAAGCTGAGCTTGTGGAAATCTGCTTTTTCCTTTCTGGCTGAGCAAACGGGAGCATTCACACCTCCCGACGTTGGGCCACGGTGTGGAAAGAGAGATTTATGAAGCCTGGGAGAAAATATAGTGGAAAGAGAGCAGGTGTACCAACGGTGAGCTTCCCTTGGGAGGAGGCAGGAGTGTGTTTCCATCTTGGTTTTGCCTGGTGTGAATCTTTCCAGGACCTGTATCGCTGCCTAATTAATGCTTACACATAGCAGCCATTCCCCCAAATCTTAGCCCAAGGTGGGGATGAGGCGTTTGGGAAGAACTGCTGCAAATGGACCAGTGCTGGAACCCAAAGAGGCAGGGCAGGGATTATCTTGCCTAAATCAGGACAGATTTCCACATCTGGGCTACTTACCCTACGTTTGCTCCCTTTATAGCTGGTAGAGGAAAAGCGTCACTTTGATCTGAAATAGTTCAGTTGCCCACTTTAGGATGAGACACTTTATGTTCTAGAAGCATATTTCTCATCCCCTGACTGCAAAGGAAGCCCAGAGGCATCTGCCCTGACATCTGGGTCATGAGGAGATGCAAAAACCGGTAGATTTCGTTTACCTCATGGCTGGAAAATAGTTCTTGATGTTAGAGGGATAGACGGAAAGTCCAAATTATTTTTCAATCCTTTAAGTTGATGGTAGTCCACAAAGATAGTGAGAGTGCCATATTTTTGGACAGGAAAATATTTTTTGTAAAAAAAAATTGAGCTCCACACACTGGCCCAGGAGATATTATTAATAGTGAGAGTGTTTGAATCGGTCTCGGTGAACAACAGGAGAGAGCAGGACCCAAGACCTGACCCATTAGCTGCTGGGCTTCGGGTTGAGTTCTCTAGTTTTCCTCTCAGTGGCAAACAGAAAACTGCTTCAGGAATCAAATGAGAAAGAGGGAGAAGGGCCGTTTCTCCTGCATTTGGGACGGGTGGTAGTCTTGCTCCTCTGGTACATAAATCAGATGCAAATTCACTAACGTTAAGTAAGTGCACAAATGGTGACTGAGCTGGGGAGACAACCCGACCTCAAGAAAGCTTCAAGGCTCTGTCAGCCAAACAGCCGTAGACTTGGATGCTTTCCCAAAGCGTAGCTAAACATTTTGCATTTGCAAAGAAACAAGTTGGAAACCTCCCAGGAGGCTTTTCCTAAGAGGTGTCTGAACCTTCCTGCTCCCGTGGGGCTAAAATCACGCTGGGCCAACACTTGGTCGTGTTGGGGCGGTTGGAAGGGGGCAGATGGCAGGTGGCAGCAGGGTACCAAACTGGGACAAAAACCAGTCTGAGGATGGATATTTTCCCTTTCAGCCACATCATTCCCAGTCCTGAGCAGAGCGAGGGGACCTAAAAAATAGCATGAGAAAGATTTGTGCGCTGGCAATAGCAAGAGTGGTGTCTCGGGTGCGGGTGGCACCCAAGCAAGGGCTCTGGCCAGGCCGTATGTATCCATAAGCAGTGGGAGGAGGGACATCGATCAGGTGTGCAGAGTCCCCTTGGATGTGGGGTAATGACAACCTGAAGGCACTGCTGGCCCCGGCTGCGTCATGTAGCGGCTCTTAAGGCCAAGCAGGCATTTTGGACTAGCTGGCTGTGCTGCACACCTGGGTCCCCACCATCAAAGGCATGTGCCTTCTAGAAAGAGTTTTTTCTCCGTCTGTGCTCAGAAATGAGCTGGGACAGCGCTGGCGGAGATGCTGGAAGGGGAAACTGTTTTTGGTGAACCAGAGATCCCTCACAGCTGGTGCTGTGTCCAGGCTGCCCTTGCATTTGCTCCTACCTCCAAATGCTGCTGCCACTGATCCCCAGGCAGCCCCCAGCAAAAATTGGATTTATTTTACCTCCACACCATTTTAGATGGTGTTGTCCTGATTTCTCTCTGGGCTGAGGACTCAGTAGCATCTGGCTTTCTTCTCCCATCACGCACCAAGCAATTGTCCCGTCCATGGAAGCGGGTTGGCCCCTGAGGAGCAAGTTGCTCCAAACCTCTTACTGTGAGGTGCTGGGGCTTCACCAGACACCCCTTTACTAAGTAAAACCATAATCAAAGTGACCCACACAACGTTTGGTCCCTATTGTGATCACAAAAATCGGGTGGCAGGGAGGAGAAGGATGTCCTCGAGATGTCCTTGCCCGTGGCCATGGTAGGCTTGATCCCTGCAGGGACATGAACCAAACAGTGCCTGGGCTCAAGCTCTGGTTCTGAAGCCACCTGGCTTGCTTTTCTTTTTTTTTTTTTTTTTTTTTTTGGTGAGATCTATGACACTAGATACGCTCAGCCCTCAGGCGAGAACAGCCACATCAAAAATGCATATTCAGAGTGGTCCTTGGCTTTGTTGACATGTCTGGAGATGGCTTGGGAGAGCGCTGCTTGACTGTGCCCATACTAAAAATTTTGCAGTAGGGATGTATTCTTGTGCCCATTCCCGCATGCCAGGGCTGTTTAATTTACTATATATAGTCATAGCATATGTGTACTTGAATATATTCTCTCCCCAGCCTGGTTCAGTGGAGAGGTTTCATGTAGCATACACTAAAAAAAGTTTCTTTTTCAGATTTTCATCTTGACATGAAAGTGCATTACAACATTTGCCATCAATAAAACACAATTCCTTCCATGTGAAAAGCATTACAGCCACAGTATGGTTATTGAGTGATGATACCTGGATGACGGAAATACACGAACAGGAAAGTGTACGTAGGGAAATTTCAGAAATGATGCCAAGTTTTTTAAAAAAAAAACAATGTCTGATAGCAATGCAGATGGGTTTGGAGAATTTAGTTCGTTTGTACTCAAAAAGAAAAAAAAAAAAAAAAGGAAAGAGAAAGAGAAAGAGGCTGAGCCAAAAGAGAAATAAAAGGCTTCTCAAATGAGTAACTGAGGGGGCTGGCAACCCAGTGAAGACACGTGTGAAGAACAGATTTCTTGCCTCTTACTCTATGGTTCAATCTTGGGCCAAGCATCAGGGGTTTCAGGAGCTACTTCTGCTCTCAGCCTGTTGCTCGTGCCCAGCTCAGTGTCCAGTGCTGGGATGCCAGGGACTGAAGGTACCATTGGCATCATCCTTGACTTGAATTCCTAGAGATAGGTCCTCCAGGTCAGGCTTGAGGACACTGGGGATCCTCAGTGGGAGATTGCCCTCTCTTATACAGTCTACACCTAAACTAAGCAGCTGACTCCAAACTTGCTGAAACAGAGGGAAAAACTCCCGTGACTTTGTAAAGAGCTTTGGATCGAGCCCTTCTCCTGAAAATGTGCCAAGTCAGGATCCTTCTCCCGGCTCTAAATTTGCTTTTTATGAAAATGTTCCCGTTAGCACCAAAATAAATTCTAGCTGTGTTTCGATTTTTAGCGAAAGTTTAGCTTTGAGAAAAAAACATGCTAATTAACTCATTAACTGAACCCGTTAAGTATCCATCTTCAAATCTTCCTGAAAATAATGTAAATCACCAGCGCTGGGTTCCCAAGATGCAAGGCAAGTTGCTCGACTTTGGAATGCGTAAACATTCAGTGGAAGAAATTGCGACTTCAGAGAAAGTACAAACAAAGCAGCCTGTTTGTTTGTGCGGCTGCTTTCTCGCAGGAGAACAACCGAGAAGCATGGAAAGCCTCGAGTGTCCTCCATGGTTGGTGTTTGTAGCTGTGATCCAAAGGGGACAGAACAAAGACTGGCCTATTTATAGCCGAGCGACCGAAAGCAAAAGCGCTCGAGTGATGAAAAGGCACAGTCTACCATTGTCGAGGCTTCTGAAAAGAGCACAAACCGTGGTTTTATCAGAGAGCACTTACAAAAAAGATTTTTGCCGGGTGGAAAATAAATGATGTTTTTCCATTGAATCCACCATCCCACGTAATAATTTTTTTCTGGATTGGTCACACTTCATCAGAGCAATGATTGCAGATGGAGGGTGGGGGGGAGGTGGGAGGAGAAACACGTGCCTACGTACGTGTGGAGGAAGCGCTCAGCAAAACCCGCGGTCTTATTATTTCCATTTTGCAGGAAATGCCAATACTCCGTGTCAGAGAACTGTTATATGACATCACTGAAAGGGTAGATTTCGATTTAAGGAATAAGATAAGCTCTGCTGTTTGTGCTAACAGCTGCTTTTAATGTTTATTTTTCAAAAAGCGAAATTATCTACAATAAATAAATAGGCTATTTCATCTGCTATACCAGGCCTTATTCGACTTCTTGCCACAGTATCAAATGACTTCATGTCTCTGCCGTGTTATATTTACGCTACTACCGGGGCATTAGGAAATCAGAGTTACCCAAACACATTATAAAGAAAAGAGCAGTTGTACTGTAACATAAAAATCTTAATTTTTTTTCCCTTCTGAAACAGAGTTTTTCCCAAAGAAATTCTTTTATTTCAGGAAAGTGTCTTTTTTCATCAAAGCCTTTTTGTCGGGGGGGGTGGGTGGTGTGAAAGTTAATTTGGGTCACAGTTTCTAATAGGAAGCCATTTGCATGGGATTTGTTTTTTTTCAATTCTAACTTTGCTTCTTCCTTGGGGTTTCCTGGTGCCACGACAACACCTCTGACCAACCCTGCCCCATCCCAGAAATCAAGTCGTAATGCTTCAAAATCCAATATTTCTATCAAAATAACTGGTACAAGTAAAACCTGACCAGGACGTAGCTTATATCGACTCAATTTATATGTATGAGTGTTACAACCTGCTGTGGGAGTGCACCTGCTCCACCGCGCCACCACCTCCTCCTCCTTAAGGCAACATCGCTGTTAAGTGGCCTGCACTGGCTTCTGACCTCATGTGAGGGTTGTCTTGGGCATGTTACTGGGGTGTGTTACTGGGTTGTGTTACTGGGAGTGCTGGAGAAGCCAGAGCGACCGTTGGTGATGATGAATTTAGGAGGCAGGCTGCAGCTTGGTTGTAAGGAGGGACCTTGTCCAGGATGGGAGCAGAGAGGCAGAAAAAGGGCTCAACAAGTGGTGGGACTTGGGCAGGAAAGAGCTGAAGAGCTTGAGATGTCCTACTCATTGATGACCTACCTCAACTGAGCTAGGCCCACCTAAACCATTTGTGAATTTGACTTTCCACCTGGAAGATGGGACCTGCCACAGTCCCCGAAAATGAGAACATGTTGCCATTGCCAACTTAGGGAGAAAAGTCAAGGATATGATGGGATGGGATCTTTTGGGAAATCCCAGCCAGACCTCTAGGAGGACAATTTCAGCTGAAATTATCACAAAGGGTTGTTTACATTTGTGCATTTGAATATAAAAGAAATCATAGACTCATAGAATGCCAGATTGGAAGGGACCTCGGGGATCATCCGGTCCAACCCTTCTTGGCAAAAGCACGGTCTAGGCAAGATGGCCCAGCACCCTGTCCAGCTGAATCTTAAAAGTGTCCAATGATGGGGAAGAAAGAAAGGTAAACGCCTTTCAGGGAGAGAGGGAGGAGCTGTATAAGTATATATATAAAAATTCATGTGAAAGAGGCAGGCCCACATTGGGGCTTGCCACCTGCACCGCGGCTGACGCTCCCTCCACTTGCACAGCTCCTCAGGCACCCTTGCAAAAGCCGGTTTTCAGAGGGAATAAGATCGTGTGCGAGGCTCAGATGGAGTCGAGGTGAGATAAAAGGAGACTGCAGTCTTAAAAGGCATGACGGTCCGGACGTGCCTCCTCGCAGCCCGACCATAGAACAGAGCAAGAGGCAACTCTGAGAAAGCAAAGGCAACAGTTAGGGACACAGCAGGGCCAGACGGTACCAACTAAGGGTTTTGCTAAGGTGGAAAAACCCTTTAGCGCAGGGCGTGTTAGAGGAACTCAATGCATTTACATGCAAGAAGTGAACCAAATTAAGAGAAAGTTAAGAGAAAACAGAATTCAAGCTCTTAACCTGGTTCCCGCAATTTCACGAAAACCGGGGGAAAACAGGTTAAAAGTTGGTTGTCCCTCCCCAAGCCACTTGTACATCTGGGGTTTGTGGCGGTGATGTGGACAGGGCGGGTGTGAAGGATCTGGCTTGCTGTGGGTCTGGGCTGCGAGCTGGCTTGGTGCTGACTCCCAAAATCAGACGGGCACAGTTAAGCTCTTTGCCACTGCCAAGGGCCACAGTGGCAGGGACTTCAATAAAGACTTGCTAATTCCCTCAAAGCAGACCTCAGTTCTTCTGGTTTTGCACCCACTCCACTGTGATCGGGTGGAACATGGGTGAACCAGGCCACAGGAGCAGGAGGCTCTCGGAGCCTCTAATGAAAATCACATCTGTTTTTCTTAGATTAGGGAAGGAGGTGGGGAGAAGGGGAAAAAAGGTGGTCCATCTGAGAGAGAAGACAGAGATTACACGGAATAATTGATGCCATATGAGCACAAAGTCGCATTTTCTTGCAAATGTCCACAGCACAGAGCTGTGATGGGCAACGAAAAGATGACAATAAAGATGTTTATCCAAAGAAAAGGCATTTCAGTGGTGAAAGCCAGTCTGAAAGGGGACATTTATACTAATAAATTAAGCAGTTCAATGGACGCATTGATCGTCTGTTATTAGCCCGGACTTGCCCTAACAGAATCTTTAGGAGAGGCCTGGGCAAGCGTTTGGCCTGGGCTCTCCCATACAATGCCTGGCACGGCTCAGGAGCCAGCACAGGCCAGGAACCATTCCCCATGGGCAGTTTGGGTATGACCACCCTGATCTGGAGGCTAAATTGAATAGCGTGGACATGGCCAAGCCATGCCTGTTGGCCTCCTGTCCAAAGAATGGGCCCTGGTCCTTTTTGTTTTTGTTTTTGTTTTTGATGTGGCCAAGCATATTCACTTTGTTATCTTTCCAAAGCATTTAGCTGCACCCTATCATCAGCGTGTCTGCGTGCTTCCCAGTCCCTGATGTATTTATCTTTGCAACCCATCTGGTAGGTAGGAGAGAGCTATTAACCTTATTGAAGCGAGGGGGACGGAGGCGGAGGGAAATCTGTCTGCACACCAACGCGCGGCGGCATGGTTGGATGAAACCGGCTCCGGGCAAGTTAACGAGGTTAAATATCGTAAAGACGTAGCGTGGACCTCGAAAGTGTAGTTTCTTGAATCAGCTTGTAGCTTCCCAGCCGTGGCGTCACGTCCTCCCTGCGGTTTTGACCCCTGCTAGGCAGCGGGGATGCACCTACCCTTGCCACGACCACCCCGGCGCTCGGCTGGGAGCGTGGGCACGCAAACAAGTTGTGGCAGGGTGAACAAGGGCGCGAGCTTTCTCCTTCATCCCGTACCTGTGCGTGCGTGTTACCTCGAGGTACCGACAGCGAGCGTTGGGTACCGGGTACCCACCCCCTCTGCTACGGAAGAGCAACCTTCTCCCGGGGCATCGGGGGGTGCAGAAATGCACGTGTGATAGTGGAGATGACTCGGTTGGAGGTCCCACCGTAGCTCATCTTGTGGGAACGTGTTTATATACTCATACAAAGCGATTTGCCCCCAAATCACCCCAGAAGTCTGCGGCGGAGACGAGGGTGAAACCGGTCTCTACCAAACCGTCTGCCTTAACCACCGAGCTGCCCTTTCACGCTCATCAGTTATTAACGAGCGCATTTCTTAAGCACCGGCAGTGTGTTCATAGCTATTAAAAATATAAAGGAGCTATAAGCTTTGACCTGCCCTCCGTTCCGCCCGCGTCAGATAGCCACTGAAATGAAGAGGTGTTTATTTGCCTGGAAGTGTGGAGTCTTATGTCAGCTCCCGGTGTAGCAAGTAATTTTGCTGGGGGTCTGATCCTGCCATGGGGGAAAGGGCCGGTGCTTTTGTTTCTCTTTTACTCCGAGCGCGATGCCTGCGCTCTCGGCATACCTGGAAAATTATCCCGCTTCGCAGCCAGCACCGGTTCCTGGCCACCCCTGCTGCACGCCAGGCTAAATTGGGAAACTAAGCTCCTTTTTTTTTCCTTTTTTTTTTTTTCTTTTTTTTCTTCCCTGGTGCACGGCTGGCCTCCCCACCTTGCTGCTCATGAATGCCTTGCTGAGTTCGCTGTGATTTGGAAAATTAATTGACTCGGAGCCTACTGGCTGAAGCAGCCGCAAACGCAGAACACCCAAGACGCAGCGGTAGCAAGGTCAGAGGAGGTGGGAAATTTTGCGAGAGAGGTAGCAAGCAATAAGCAGAGCAGAATATGGGCACCGGCGGGGAAATGTAAAAGGAAACCATTCAGATCAGACACGGCCATGGGAGACAAGGCGAAGGGACCTTGGGAGGCTTTGGTATTTACTGAGGGAGCTGGCAGCGCCTGCGGCAGGGAATGCCCCCGGCTCTCCGTGGGTCTCCAGAGACCCTTTGCCTCTAGCCAGGATGCTCAAAGAGCACCCTAAGGACCATCTCCTGTGAGTGCAGAGAGCAGCGTCTGTGCTGCGTACAGAAATCTTAAATTATGTAGTTTATCTCAGGCACACACCATCTGCTTGGGAGTCAGCCCCTCGAGAGAAAATAGGAACAAGGGCCGGGTACAGCTCCGTCAGGGCTTTTCTCCTATGGCTTCAATGCTTTTGCTCTCGTTTTATGAATCTTAGAAAATTTTATGAATCATAGAAAAAAGAGCACTTGGAGCGTACCTGTTGTCCGTGTCTCAGAGAGTATGCCAAAACTTTTGCCTGCCCTGATATACCAAGGTTCAGCTTTTCGAAAGTAGCCGGGGACTGACATCCCATGGAAATCCCTTAGTTCCCGAGACGCCTTCGCGGAGCCGCTCTTCAGGGCCTGTCTGTGTGTGACCCTGAGCAGGTCGCGCAAACGGGACGGTTCAGACACGTGAGAGAGTGCTGGCAGCGTAACCCCTTCCCATTCAGGGCCGGACGAGGGACGGGGATGATCTGGGAGGGCGCTTTCATCCGCCTCGGCTCGGGAGGCAAGGCGACACAGCCCAAACCCCGGCAAACGCGTGCTCGGCTAAATCCCGTGAACTCCCATTCGAGGTGGCCCGAGGGCACGTGCACTGAGAGTTCTGGAGGCTCAGCTGATAGAGAGGGGGTTTGTTAAGCCGCTGTCACTCCCGTGCGTGTTTCCCGCCTCCACGACGAGGAGGATGCTGACATGGTGCAAAGGGAAGGCGTTTCTGGGGGCTGAACAGCTGATATTTGTAAATGCCTGTAGTAATCCCGGCCAGCCCACGCCGCAGGCACTACGGGAAGTGGGGAAGCACACAATACGCAAAAGCTGCCCTCTTGTCCTCAATGTCTTTGGGACCAGGAGCCAGAGTCGTCGTCTCAGGAGCTGCAAAATAGGATGGTGTAGGGTAATGTCGAGGCTGGGGAAGGGACGCTTGCTCAACGGGGAAAAAAAAACAAAAATCCAATAGATCTGATTTAATTACAGTTTTGTAGGGCCTTGTCACCGAGCAAGCGTCAACCAGCTTGTCCTCAAAACACCTTGCCATGGTGGATGACAAAACTCTCCCCCCAGGGCAGGGAAACTGAACCAACCCGCTTCGGATAACGCTGGGAATAATGCAGCCAAGATGGGAAGAGACCTCCGCTCTCCCCCGGTCAGAGGGGCCGAGCCAGAAGGTGGTCTGGGATGGGCGCAACGGGGAAAAATTGGCATTTCCACCCCCTCATCACTTTGCCTGCGTCAAGTCTTCTCGTTTCTCAGGTGTGGGGGAAACTGAGGCACGGGACGTGTGACAGTGCCTCGCTTGGCAATTTCTGCCGCTGTTCAGCTTGCTGCTGCCTGGAAGCTTTGCGGCGTGTTTTAAAGCTAAATTGTGCAAATGAGTTTGGTCGTTATTATCATAAAAAGAGAGACCGTTTGTGTACAGCTACCAGCTTGCTGAATCCGAGCGGCGCAAGGTCGCAGAGCAAGCCTGTGACAATGCTGGCAATCAAGCCCCGCTCCCAGACTCCCCACCTAGTTTCTATTCATTGCTTGTTTAGGGTAATGAAGAGCAGACTGAGGGAATTGGGGTTGTTTGCTTCAAGAGGCTGTTATAAAAAAAAAAAACCAAACAACCCTACTGCAATCTAATTCTGGCCTGGGCAGCGAAGAGCAAGTTTCCCGAGCATCTCTGCCTTGCGAACTTCCCCGAACCCACAGTGTTATACAGCTTCCTATTTTATATCTAATTTTCAAAGCGATAAATATCAAGCAAATAACCGTTTGAGACGTTTTTCCTAGCTGTCGCGCCTGTGATTTCCACGGCAGATCTCTGCCCGGTGAGTCTGAAGGGGCAGGCTGGGACAAATACCCCCTCAAAGGCTCAGGAGCATCGTCCTCTTCGCTTTCCCAATCGATTTCCTCATAAACAGCCTATGCCAAAGCCTTTATGAAATTCAAGCCCGGCTTCACATTTCATTGAAAAACCTTTAAGAAAAGCCATTTCTCATACTTAAGACTTTTTCAAATCTCCCCTAACCAGCTACATTCTGCATTGTATCTTTTGAATCTGGCCATTGTCCAACGACAATCCTTAAAATCCCTTTACAGTTTTAAAGAAAAATACAAGCCCTCATTTACCACTGGATCCAGCCTGAAAATAAAAGCTTAATGCCTTGACAGGCCTGGATATTTTTTTGGGTCCTAAGTCTGATTTATGGTGGTAGCCAGCAAACCAGGCTGGTGAAATATTTGCTGCTGCTCGCAGGGATCTGGAAAAATGAAGTGTGAAGTTCTGAAGAGAGCAGGCAACAGTTCTCCAGTCACTAAACACTTCCAACGAGTTGGCAGCGGAACAGAGCTGTGGTCTGAAAGATGAACCTCAAAGGAATAGGGGAGGGGAGCAGTACTGCGCGCAGTGTCAAAATACTGCTGCAGCCTAAAGCTTTCCATACATTCCTGACATCGAGAGGGAAAGAGAAACATTTTCTTCATTATTTATTTATTCTCTCTCTTTTTTTTTTTTTTTCTTTTTTCCTTCCCCCTGCAGGGGTTTCACCCCAAGCAGGGAAAAAAATTAAAAGCAACAACAGGAGCATAGGAAGCTGCTTAAGCCCACCGTAAAAATGCGCTGGTATAAAAAAAATAATATGTATGATCCGGTGAGGGGAAAGCCTTGCTTCTGCCGTGCGTGTCGCAGAGCGATCGCGATGAGCGAGGCTGCGGCGAAGCACCTCGGGTCTTCCGAAGTGCCAAAGCCCCGCGATCTGTGGGCGTGGGAGCTGCGATTTTCATTCCCATGAAAAGGGAATTTCCTAGAGGTAAAAGTGAGGTGGGGATTTTTCAGAGCGTTCTTGGAATGAATCACCCCTGCATAGGTTTGCCAGGTAAAACATGTGGCTGCTTCGCTTTATTTTCTTCAAAGGAAGTTAATATTCATCCCTATCGTGTAGATCATACGGAGACAGAGATAGGCTGATAAATGAGGCGTATTTCAGTACTCGGGGTTTCAGCGATCTGCTTTAGCCCCTATGAATTAACTCGGTTTCCAGCGTTCATGCCGAATAAAATGGGAGAGGTTTTTGGGGTGGCAAAATGGGGATGAGCCAGCCCCAAAAAACTTTCTTTGCCCGCTTGCAGCTCGGAGGGGGTTGTGCTTCTCCTTCTTATCCACGTCTTAAACCCATCCCAACACCTGGGCGCACCGTGAAATAAAAGATCCCCTCCTGTCCCCCCTCGCCCAGCAAAGCCCACGGGGGTTTTATTGCCCCCAGGCCCAGGAGAAACGAGGTTGACTTCACCCATCAGCGGCGCTGATGCACGTCCAAAGTCACCCTCTGGCCTTTGGCAGTCGCTTGAAAATGACAGCGGCGAAAGCGGGGAAAATTTATTCTTCTTCGCATTCATGGAAATGAGGACGGGATTGTTTTTATTTGTTTGATTTTATTCTTTTTCTTTAAAAAAGAAAGAGAAAAAAAAAAAAAAAAAGGCACACCAACCATTTGGGTCTAAAGCTGTCCGAGGTCAGAAGCCGGGGTGATAGAACAAAGCGCTGCTTGTTTCCAAACACAAGCTTTTGGTTTGGGGAGGAACAACTGCACGTTCTGGTCGTCTTTATAGTTGGGGAATGTTCTGCCTCTGCCGCGGCACGGAGCGGGCTGGGGACCCGCCTGGGCACCCGCCTGCAGCCTCCCGCCCCGACAGACAACACGTAGTAGTAGTAGTATTCTTTTTTTTTTTTTTTTTTTTTTCTTGTTGTTATGAAACGGTTCCCTTTAACAGTAGAAGCATTTACGGGACATGCTCGCAGGCGAGCTCGTCCCTGCCGCAGCCACGCAACCCCAAAACCCACACGGTCTGTCAGACAGCGTCACTCGGTGCCACCCACGCTCCGGCAGAGCCCCGGCGCAGGCAGGGCTCCGCGCTCGCACCGGGCTCACGCAAACCGAAACCCACGCTCGCCGCCCTACGCCCACGCCGATGTAGCCAAAACAGGCCCCTTCGGTCTCACACCTCCTTCCCCCACCACCCAACATCCCGGCATCAAAGGGGAGAAAAATACAACCTGAGCTGCTCCGGCTTTGGCAGGGCTTGTCTTCTTCAGGGGCTGACAGGGGGGCCAGTTACACCCCTCTCCAGGGATCGGTTGTATTTATCCCCCAAGAACTCCTCAAAATGCAGAATAAATCCCACTCCCCGGAGAACGGGATCCTCTGGGCCTCTTACCCTCTGTCAGCTCCTGGCTTTGCAGGATTATTAAAATCCTGGTGGTCACGCTTTGCTGTTTTAGCAGCTGGAGAAAGGGGCTGTTTTTAAAGTCAGCCTTAGAAAGATGACTTGTGGCAATAAAATCTCCCCTGCGTGTTTCGGGTTGAGGGGAGAGTCCAAAGAAGTTTGTGCCGGAGGATGCTCCCAGTGGATCCTGCAGGGCATGGGTGCAGACGAGGGATGCGGTGCAGCAATGCTGTCCTGTCTGGTGACCACACCGGCCTTTCCGCACTATCCCAGCACTTCTTGAACCAGTTGACTCAGAAAGCCAGTGCTGATGAGCAGCAGCGCACTGCGCGGCTGTGCTGTGCACGCTGCTGCGGTGGCTTTGAGGTGACACCCCGAGATGTGGCACGGGGTCTGTGAACCCCTCTGGATACATCCCTACTGCCACTTCCTTGAGGAAGTACATCAGGGTACGGCACTGCCGCTGCCCCAGGAGCACCCCCAGGCTGTAGGGTGCCCCCATCCCACCAGCACTACCTGCCTGAGGGGTTTCTCAGGAGACCTGCTCGCTTACCCGTAGCCAACCCCAAGTCTCCCCCACACACTGAGTTTTCTCTTCCAGTTTTGCTTTTCTCTTCTCTCCCCCCTTCCCAGGGCTTTGGGGCCCCTTTCACCCCCAATTACAGCTTCTGAGCTGCGGCGTGGTGGTTCCCGGCTCTGAGTGGGCTCCAGCAGACAGTTCACCCTGTGGTTAGCGAGCTCCCCGCAACACCGGGGACGGGAACCCACTTCCCTCTGGGTGGCCTCGGGATCCAGCATTGATGGAGGTAGGGCACTACCCTAAGAGGCATCAAGGGGAGCCAGGTGGCTTTCTGTGCTAGACAACCTCAGCAGGCACCGAAACACCTCCAAAAGTGGGGTTCTGGGCTTCAGTAAAGCAGCGAAAAGAGCTGAAAGGGTGCTGCAAGCACCCAGGAGGCTGCACAATGCCTCGGTGTGCAGGGAATGGGGGAACATCCATCCCTGAACCAGAGGGGATTCCACCCCAAGCCATCCACTTCCCACACCATCACATTCCTGCAAGGCATTTCTGCAGTGCTTTATGGGCACCAAATGCATGGCAGTAACAGCCCTCTACCACAACGCACCGTTCCCAAAGTTCGTGTCCCGTATGGCGAAAAAACACACACAAAATTCATTACTTGTGCTTTAATTGTCCCTCTCCACTGGCAGTATCCCAAAGTGCCTCCATAGCTTTGCAAATCAAGTTTCATTTATTTTTCCTGCTGCAAAGGGGTGGCCGTTATGGAGACAGAAAATGGCCAAAGCTGATGAGGACTTAATGACATTACTCAAATGTTCAGAAGAGGAAATTAAGAGGAAATTAAGCCGCTTACATCAAATTAAATCTGGACGGATAATTCAGATACGAAGACTATTGACTGTGTTGTTCAGCCTTGTACCTCTGAACTGTATTTTTGGGTAGTTGGTTTGGGGTTTTATTTTGGTCACTTTAAATGCTGGGGTGGCTCGCTGACTGCTATGCTAGGGTTAACCTGTATTTAGATTGGCACAGATGGGTTATGTTGATAACAACTGATGGTATGGTATGGTATGGTATGGTATGGTATGCTATGGTATGGTATGGTATGGTATGGTACGGTATTATGACATGGTATGAGTTGGCAGTGCATGCGCACACCCAGAAAGCCAACCATATCCTGGGCTGCATCCAAAGCAACGTGGCCAGCAGGTCAAGGAAGGGGATTCTGCCCCTCTCCTCTGCTCTGGTGAGACCCCACCTGGAGTACTGCCTCCAGCTCTGGAGCCCTCAGCACAGGAAAGACATGGACCTGTTGGAGTGGGTCCGGAGGAGGCCACAAAGATGATCAGAGGGCTGGAGCACCTCTCACATGAGGACAGGTTGAGAGAGTTGGGGGTGTTCAGCCTGGAGAAGAGAAGGCTCCGGGGACACCTTGTAGCAGCCTTTCAGTACTTAAAGGGGGCTCGTAAGACGAGGAGGGACTTTTTAGTAGAGCCTGTTGTGATAGGACAAGAGGCAATGGTTTTAAACTAAAAAAGGGGAGATTCAGACTACACTTAAGGAAGAAATTCTTTACTGTGAGGGTGTTGAGACACTGGAACAAATTGCCCAAAGAAGTTGTAGATGCCCTATCCCTGGAATTGTTCAAGACCAGATTGGTTGGGGCTCTGAGCAACCTTATCACGTAGAAGATGTCCCTGCTGACAGCAGAGGCGTTAGACTAGTTGAACTTTAAAAGTCCCTTCCAACCCAAACCCTTTGGTGATTCTATGATTCTGTGTTACCTCATACCATACCTGGGTGACACAAGTGCAACTCTTCTGCTTTTTAGTAGAATTGCTCCATTTTAATTTAGTGATTAACGGTAAAAGTATCAGCAGGGCTGGAAGAACGGCTTTGCTGTGTGTCTACGCAACACACACTGTCACCACACGTGTGATAACCTTACTAAAACCCTAAACTTTGTATGCGGAGGAACACCAAGCAACATTTTTCTCATGGATCCCTTGGGGCCAGCAGGCATACCCTGAGCTAGGTGGCTCTGAGCAGACGGGAAATGAAATGCCCTGCTTAAGTTTGGGGGGTTTTGAGAAGTTTGAAGGGAATATTTTCCCTTGAAAAGGTTGGAAAAGGTCTTTCTCCTGTAAACAATTTCCAATGGAAGAGCTTCTGGCCGCCCTTCGTTGGGACGTCCATCCTGAGCTTCACCCCAGAGAAAGACCCTTTTGTTGAGCAGAACAATGCGGCTGCGTGGGGAAGCGGGATCAGCTCCCACTCGCAGGGTAGGGTTTCTCTCACCTAACTTCAGCTGTCTAAAACCTAGGTGTCCCGTCTAAACCCGTCATTCGGCCTTCCGCTAACGACTCTGGGGAGATGGAGGCACCTTCTCGGGGCTGTTCATTCCGTCTTCGGGCAAAACAAATCGCTCTCGGGAGGTGGCCAGTTCTCCCGTGGCCGGGGGGGAGCCCCCGAGACGGGCTCTGCGCAGACCGCTGGCGTGGCGATGGCTAATTAGGTGAGATGAATCCCACCCCAAGGAAATCGAGGTAGCTAATGAGTTGCTAGAGTATGTGTTTGCGGAGAGCTTGCCCGCACAAAGCGTGGTTGGGCTGGGGGCTCTTTGGGTAGCTGTAAAAGACTGAAAAGCTGAGCGTTGTAAGCAAGGCTTTTTTTATTATTATAGCCGTACTGTGCAGCTTTGCTGATGATCATCCACGGAACCAGCTTGTTGCGTCTTATTTTACACCTAAATGATAAGATATTGGGGAACTTCAAGATATATGAGAAATCAGCTCATGCTCTAACTTGGCTTTTTAGGCATCACGATGATAAAAATTAAGCAAGAACCCTGTTTTCTTCCGAATTCCTACAGAGAGCAGGAATTCAGTATCTAATCCCAACTAAAGCCCTTAAATTTTGCCAGTGGCATCAATAGGATAAAACCTCATTGCAAGTACTACATGACTTGATCAGGTTTTTGTTGTGTTGTGTTTTGTTTTGTTTTGGTTTTTTCCCTTAGTTTGCCTCTAAAATCTCATAATCCTGCTACTTCTTGTTGAAACAGGATTAAGCACTTTAGCAGAGATCTGGGGTTTTGTTGTGTTTTTTTTGTTTTTTTTTTTTTCCATTTCCTCCACAAGTGCGTGTTAATCTAACCTAATCGAACACGCTGGCCTGGGACGGACGTGTCCGCTTTCACCACGTCGGGAGCTCTGTCTTTCGAGTCTGGGGGCACGCAGGATTTAACAAGCAGCTTGTCGAGCATTTGTTAGTTCTTCTAAAAGGTGATTATTGCCAAACGCACATTCTCGGTGGCTCATTAAATGCTTTCACGTGACAAATCCGTGCAGCATTTTGTGTGTACAAACCCGGGGCTGTCACCGTTTAGAACAAAATGCTAAATATTTACTGGCAAGGCAAGCTACGAGTATAAATATTTATACCAAGGTACAATAAAAAAGTACCATAAAACTGATATGGTATAAAGAATTTATGTGTTGAAACAGCCGAGGCCGTTACAAAAGATGTGCTATTTCACGATTATATTATGTGCGGAGATCGCAGTGTTTAGGTGTTTAATTTACTGCTATCTGGCCTTTGCCGTTTGACTCATTAATCTGTCAGGTGGAGGAGTCCTAATTATATTTCTTGTAACCTGGCAAACTACAGAGAATCGTGCTCATATGGGGAATAGATCTTGAAGATTTACTGGTGTGCTGCTAATGGTCCCACAGGGCTCGAAAATGGAAAAAGTATACACAAGAGCAGAAAATGTTAATAAGCGGAATCTGTCTTCCTAATTATTGTGCTGAATGTGTCCTATTGTGCTGAGATAAGAGGAGCATGAGCAACGGTTGATGTAAAACTACTCGCAGGACACTTTTGAGGCGGTAATTGGATTTGGCTTTGGGCATGAGGTTGCACCCATCCTGAAATTCAGCGTCCCAGCGAGGTGACGGGGAGCCTGTCTCACCCCGCTGCTGCCCCCCGCTCCACTGCTCTCCCTACCTTACCAGGTCCCAGCCGGCACTTTTAGTGGGATTTAGTCTTTTCTAACTTTTGCCACTATTCTGCATTGCCACAACGCTGAAGGTTGATGGGGAGTTAGTAGAGATAAGAAGCTCAGCTCGGGGTTAAACAGTAAACTGCATGAAAGGGTGCAATCCAAATTTTGCAGTTCCTGGCTTATATGGACTCTCATGGTCAACATCTGCCCTTAGAATGAAATATCCCAACCCACCAGCCCTGATCTGCGGTATCCTGGGGAAATATCAGTGCAATTGCCTTTTCTTACACTAGGCATCCACTGCTGGCCACTGTCGGTCCAAGATATTGGACTAGATGGATCTTAGACCTGACCCAGTTATTTATATATAAGCTTTATATATAAAACTCACCTCCCCAGGTCAGGTCCTTATGGCCAACGTCTGCTGAAAACTCAATAGCAAAGCACGGGCTTACAAAAAGAGGCAAAGAGAGGGAAGGGAAAGAAGTCAGGATCAGGAGGAAATCAGGACTTCTGAATTGTCACTTCTGATCTTGGACCATAAAAGTGTCCTCTCTTTTGCTTTTTTTTTTTTTTTCCATGCGTTGCTTGACACTGCAGACACGTGGGGTCTGTCTGTGGGATTATGGTTTTATAGATAACAGGCGTAGCAGGGACGTAGATATCATGTTGATGAGATGGCATGAAAGTAAGTGCGACTGCAAAACCAGCTCCTGCCTGTTGAAGGTACCTTGGGCTTGTCGTCTCTCATATTCTCTTCTTGTTGTTGCGTTGCGCTTGTGGGTTTTCTTCTATATTTTAGGCTTTGGGGAAATGCCCTGTGACCTGGGACACCCGGGGGTGGTGGGAACAGCTGCTGAGTGAACACGGTGCTTGTGCGCTGGTGGGATTGGCAAAATTTCAGGTGATCCTAGAAGTAGACCATACCACCTACCACAAAAGAATATTGAAAATAAAAAAAAAGCCCCAACATCGAGACCTCTGGGAAATTCCTTCCTGGCCACAGCTCTGACGTGCGGTTTCGATCTGAGGAGCCCAGAGTTGTGTTTTTTACGGTCAGCCCTGAGCACATCGCGCCGAGCGCGCAATGGAAAACAGGTGCAGGGACTGGTGCCTTCAGCAAGAGCGACCCTTTTTGGGGGTGGGAAAGCCTATTTCTCCTCCAATATATGGAAGTTACATACTCACACAGCCCGTTGCAGACAGCTGTGGAAATCCCTGCATCACAGAACCTGCTGTCTAAATCTTTTACTATAGCGTGAATTGGAAAGTGAAAATACCTAGTGTCTAATACACAGATTTTTTCAAAAGAGCCATTGGTGTCAAGCCTGTGGACTAGACATTCAGCCAGTATAAACCGAGGTAGAGATACTGAATTATTCCATTTTACACCAGCGAAGGGCCTGACTCTCTTATTCTCTGGGTTTGATCAATGTTTTCCTCTGGCTCAGCATTTGATTAATATCACGGACTAGCCCATAAAACAGACTTTGGAAACTGCAAGATGTGATCCTTTTAATCAGTTTGTCAGTTTTATTTTGGAGACTTAACGGAAAAACAAAACCCTCTGCATAGCTATGGATTTAATATTCTTTGCCTCATATTCCCATGAAGGCAAATGAATAAATATTTCTGATGCATAAAGTGCTGGAAGAGCGTTATCGCTACGTTCGGGTACAACTCATGTGGGAGGACTGTAATGTGTACTATCAGTATCTTGTTAAGTCCTTTCGAATGTTAGCAATGAAATAGATACTAAAATAACATTAATATGAAAATAAATGCAGAACCATATGCTTACATTTGCACAAACATACCTCTGGGAGCCGTTTGCATCGTGTTGGTTTTCGGAACTATTTAAAGATACCGTTGTTCCTCCAAAACCAGTTTTTCTATCTTGGGTTGATACGAAACTGGAAATGTTCGGTTGAGGCTTATCTAAAGAAGTGTCTATTTGGGCCCAGGTGCTTCCGATGATTTTGGAGGAGAAGCAAGTGAATCTGCCAGACAGCAGAGAAAAGCTCTGCTAACCCAATTCGGGAGCCAACTTTTCCACGAATATGGGAAAGTTTTAAACACACTGATGTATGGAATAGCCATATCCATTTAAAGTCGGAGCTGGACTCCAGTCTGGGCGCCCGCAATGGGATTCATCCCACCAGCTTGATATGCTGGAGACATCTGGAGCACTGCTACACCTGATACAGTCCCTGCAGAGAAACCGGGGCTGTGGGCTTGAATCCAGTGCTGTTTTGTTCAGGTGAGATGAGGAACGCTGTTGATGTGGCTGTTCCTCTCCCGGGGCAGGTCAGAGAGCCCAGGAAGGTGCCAAGCTCCAGCCTAAAGTTTACATTCAATCAGAGAGTGTTGCATCTTCTAGAGGAAGGGTTATGAAGAAATAAATCAAAGAGAGAAAATGGATGAGGTCAGTTGGCAAGGTACAGCAGTACCAACACTAAAAAACCTACTTTTTAAAAAATTCAGCTGTGGCCGTTTCTTACAGTTTATTTTACCTTCATTTAAGGTGATTGGGTATGAATTTTTACATTTACATTAGAAAAATTGATTCATGATCACGATCCTACTAACCTACCTAAATGTAAATAAGAGTTTCCATTTGGGTTCATACTGGTTTAATGAAATCGTTAATAGAATGCAAATCTGATGGAAATTCCTACCGCAAGATTATTGCAAAAGAGCAAAAGTTTTGTTGATTACTGAAGGTAGGATGAGCAAGTTCTTCTTAAATATTGGTTCCCTTTTGTCCTGTAGCTTAATTTATTGCCCGTGTTGTCCCTGAGCTGCGTTTCAACAGCAGGTCCTGCAGGCCTTCCCCATGAGACTCGTCTTAGTTTATGGGCACCACCAAAGCCCAGGGCAACGCTACCGAGAGTGAGGATGGCAGGAGTCAACAGGCTGCATGGAGTTATCTCTGCTGGTTTTAGATGGTTGCCAGGTGGGCACAGCTGAGCTGGTGATCCCAGGGTGCCTGTACACTCCGTGGAAAAATAGCAATCACTTCTTGAAGGAATTTTCTACCTAATTTAAGTATCTGCTTTAGGATAAGGTAAATTGGGCATGGCCAGCTTCTCTCCACTATCTGAAAAAAATGGTCTAGGATGACTAGGGATGAAGATTGCACTGTAATGAGATAACATTAAGGCTACCTGTGTGTCCAGAGAAGGGCAACGGAGCTGGTGAGGGGTCTGGAGCACAAGTCTTGTGAGGAGCAGCTGAGGGAGCTGGGGATGTTCAGCCTGGAGAAAAGGAGGCTGAGGGGAGACCTTCTCGCTCTCTACAACTGCCTGAAAGGAGGGGGTAGACAGGTGGGGGTCGGTCTCTTCTCCCAAGGAACAAGGAAGTAACAAGAGGAAATGGCATCAAATTACACCAGGGGAGGTTTAGATTGGATATTAGGAAAAATTTTTACACTGAAAGGGTTATCAAGCATCGGAACAGGCTGCCCAGGGAAGTGGTGGAGTCCCGATCTGTGGAGGTATTTAAAAGACATGTAAATGTGGTGCTGAGGGACATGGTTTAGTGGTGGACTTGGCAGTGTTATGTTGACGGTTGGGCTCAATGACCTTAAATGTCTTTTCCAACCTAAATGATTCTATGATTCCATGATTTTTTACCACGCAATTCACAATACTACTGTTAAGGCTCATACCTTAGTAGCATCCAGGCATTAAGCTCCAGTGATATCAGTTGGGATCTAAATAGAAATTAGATGCCTACGTAATTCTGGATCTGATCTTGTGTAGCTTCTAAAACTTCATAGCTTCTAAAACTTCAAAGACAATATACCTTAAGATTAGAAATGATAATGTATGTTTGTAAATAACCTTGTGTAACTCTTTCTGGAGCATGCTGGAGCAAACGCCATACATATTGGTAGCCAGATCTTGCATCTTATGCATCGTTAATTTATTTTCCTGAGTAGTCACAGTGAATTGAATGTGAATTGTGCAAATGAGAATTTGTATGCACACGAGTGCAACTCAGCTGCAGCTAAAGAGTTGCTCAAGCCAGCGTAAGGGTTTGGTGTGTCTCGGTTTATAATCCTAACCCCGCCTTTTGCCAAAAGGTGTCAGGAATCAAGAAAAGAACAGGAAATTCTGTATTAGACTGTGCGTTCACACCCTTCCTTACATTTCCTAACAGTAAGAAGAGGTCCAGACAGCTTTCTGCGTTAAAAAAATCCAATTTCCTTTCGTTGCGCTGCTGATTGAACAGGACGCAATCTCGCTGGCTGAACAACCTTTTCGTTTCGGATGGGTAGGGTGTGCCTGGCTTCCCCGCGAGCAGCAAGGACACACTTGTCAGAGGACAGCACTGATTTTCTTCTGGCTTTAAGAAGTGCTATTTTACCTTCTGTCTTCTTCACACAACTGCATGGGCCCTTTCCCCCCTGTATCCCATGATCTGAATTAAGAAGAGGACTCACCCTGTGATTCCCTGCACAAAGCATTCGTGTTCTGCAAATGCTTTTGCATGGAAGAAAAGCAGATCCCTGGTAGACGGGCAGCAGGAAACGCTTCCTTTTTGCCAGTGGCTAGAACGCTGTTGTTTGTGACACCTGCGTACTGGCCTGTTTAAATAGAGAAAAACACCAGAAAATACAGGAAATGCTTACTCATTTTGCCCTGCCTGCCCAGCTCCGGTGTCTATCCTAATGCAAACAAATACTTTTGCATCTAAATTCCATGGTGGTTTTGGTCCTGGAGAGCTGTTGTTGTCCCCATCACCAATAGCAGCACCGAGAAGCTGTAGCCACAAACCCGTATTATGCAAAACCAAGAGAAAAGGTTTCTTTCCGCTCTTGGCATTTGAATTTTCAGCGTCCCAGGGCAGGCAGCTCGCTACGTGGGCACATTTAATCATCAGTTAATTGTAAACAGTTGTTGGGCAGGTGGAGGAGCCTCCATCGGCAGCAAGGTCATGGGGGATAAATCGTAGAATCACAGAATCATAGAATCGCCTGGGTTGGAAGGGACCTTTCAGATCACCTAGTCCAACCATCGACCTAACTCTGACAAAAACCATCACTAAACCATATCTCTAAGCACTATGTCTACCCGTCTTTTAAACACCTCCAGGGATGGTGACTCAATCACCATCTTGTCCATGAGCATCTCAAAGTCCAGACACTTATACAAAGAGAAGCTAATTCTTCCCCTCTAAAGGCTTTACCACCTTGTCTGGTTTACGTGAGAAATAAAATGACAAATCATACTGCACGTGGTTCCACCGAGTTCATCATCGTCTTTGGTTATATAGGGTGGATGTGCTTAAACCGATAGCCACCCAGGTGTTTTCACTTGCTGACACTTTGTACCCTCCAAAATACTTGCTGCTGTCAACACCTCTCACCAAAACAGGGTTGTCTTATTGTCGCAGTGCCATATTGCAAGGAAATTCAATGTTTTCCCAGCTCTATGTCATCGCAGGCATCGGGGCTGTCGTTACCATGCGTGTTACGAGCTCGCAGCGGTGGGCGGAGATGGACCACGAGGAGATGCCTTGCTGGCGGGGTGGTCTGAGCTAGGGACAGGATGAAGTATGCCTTAAATCAGAAGGATCACTTCCCCTGAGTGCCGGGCGGTGAGCAGCTATTTAATACATGAAAGCAACACTGCCATAGTTTAGGACAGAAAGTGAAATTTATTGTCCTATTAGATTAAACGACACAGGAATATAAAGCAATTTGAGTGTACGCACATAACTGGAATTTGGGCAGCTCATCAGACTTGACACCCTTTTCTCACCAGCAGTTTCAATATCTAAAATTATGAAAGAAAACCAATTGTTTCTCTTTTTTTTTTTAATCATTGTTTAGTGCTGTGAGCAAAGGAAATATTTGAAGATAAAAATCATTATCTGATTATTAAGCAATCCTACCCAATCCAACAGCACCGAGCTATCAGATGCACCATTCTGGGGCGCGCAAAAGCTCCATTCCGACTGCGGAGGATGAATGCCACTTCATACATACGTGGGATAAAAATTTCCCGGGAAACGTTAGTAGCGCGGCACACCCAAAAGCAGCCAGTCCGTGGGGCCCGATACGATCGCAGCGCACGATCTGCAAACAGAGAGATCACCTGACAGTGAGGAGCACCGTGGGAGAAAAAAGAGCTGGTTCAAGCAGTGCGCGTGCGGATGCAGGGATCTGCCCCGCTGCAGGGAACCTTCGTGATAAATGAGCTATTCATCGGAAATTGTTGTGCTAAAATTCATTTGAATTTCTCTAGCTCCGTACTCAGCAATTCTGAAGTTTTAGTTAAGAAATTGTCTTCATTCTTATTTGTCTGACATCATCTTCTCTATAGCTCATATTTTTTTTATCCCCTTTTCGACCTTATGCTCTGCTACCTGCCTTGCTCTTTTGCTTTGCTGTTCAGACTTGTTTATTATAACCACAATTATAATATCTGGGCAGTGAAATGTAAGTTGACTAGATTGCTCAAACTGCTATTTTTAATTAAAAACACGCAATACAATAATTTCAGTATTTTTTCCTCCTATTTCCTCCTACACACATCCTATATCTTCTATTTCCCAGAGCTGCTCAAAACTGAACTCCCAGTGCTTTGGTAAGCTATTGGACCAATTCCTTTAAAATTCATCAGAGTATTCAACTTAGAGCGAAAGACGTGCATACACTGGAGAAATATTTTTATATGGTATTCTCTTTAAGTGTTTTTTGCTACCAGCTGTCCAGACAAAGTCTAGCTCCGTGATTCTAATTCTACCCAATTCCACATTTCTTTATTTCACTTGCATTTGTTAAAGGATTTCTTGAGTACAAATGGGGTTTGAGGCATAGAAATTTCTACAGGAATTTGGACATTTCAGAGCAAAACAGCTGCTTGCTTTTCTTTGTTTCTATGCCTTCAAACAAATGGTATTTTGTGGGCATATTTCTCAGTTAAAAAGCAGGATTACACTCGAGAAACAGAAAAGTTTCTTCTACTAGAAACAGATCTGCAGTAGTCCGGATATTAACTAACTAGTCATTCCAGAGAAGCCATCCTAGTTTACATGTATCGTCTGTGGATGTGATTTTCTCACTTGCTTAACCCTCATAGTTCCCACCGAACTTGTCTGGACCTCTGGAGTCTCGTTAAACTACAGATGAGGTTGGGACATTTCTGTGGTTTGCCGTCGAATCCAGGGTTCTCGCAGCCGTATCAAACAGTTTGAAAAAAACGGTTAAACTTTTTTGCTTGGGGGCTTGAAATAGTCTTTCGTTCTTGATGCCTCGGTAGTGATCCCTAGGAGGGCAGGGGCAGCACACAGAGGTTGTGCCAGGACAGCAACACCTCTCCAGAGGTACGTGATGCTGACCACTAAGGCAGGATCTCGAGCTCGTTGGACCTCAGGTCTTTAATTCGGTGTGGCAGCCCTTCCATTCCTGACATCAGTCTGTACATGCCACACGTCTAGACAAGTACAGGGGAAATATGTTGCTATCCTGAATAGGAAGCCTGGATGGAAAGAACCTCTCCTGCCTTTCTGCCAACCTCCTTCTTGGTGTAGATGCCCAGAAATGATAGAATTCCCTAGATAATTGCCTGTTCCAGCCCAGGATTTTTTGATATTCGGCTTTACCGGCTTCCCTCACTGCAGATCCCAGCAGCAAGCAGATTGGCAATGCGTCCGCTCTGAACTTCTCCTTCTTTGATTTTACTTCATGTCCGAATATGTGATTATTTCTTACTGGAAATAATTATGTGGGAACAAACAGTGTCTCTCTTCAGCCGGTGACTGCTATTCCCATTGTGCATTGGCTGGTGGAGCAGCTCTTGGGGTAATATATGGTTCCTCCCTCAACTATGTGGTCCCTGGTAGTGCCAGACCAGAGTAGCTGAGGGAAAACTCTACTACAGGACGTGGTAGGATGCAGAGAGGGATTACGTTTCTCTCCACCAGTCCATTTGGATTCCATGATAAGGGGTGGCTTTGAGTGATATCATCATCCAGCCCTTGTCCCACCTCCTTCTGCCACTAACACTTGACATTTCTTCCCTTTTGTCCTCACCCAGAGCTAGCGACATAATTCAGACAGAACAGCTTTATTTTGCAAAGTCTGTTTGCCGGTAATAAATGGTGCGCATGACGGATGGCTGTGGTCTTGAAGATGATGGAGGTGAACAGCAGGGTGCTGCGTGGATTTGTGCTAGCGGCAACATTATTTAATACTTTTATTAATGGTCTGGAAGGAGGTGTAACCAAGTACATTAACTAGATCTGCACACGATACTGCGCTGGAAAGAACTGTAAACCAAGTGAAGACAGAGAAATAACACTAATGGAACCAGAGGTTAGAAATATGAGCGGGAAACAGAATGAGATTCTGTCTGGAAAAAGGCAAACTAATAAATCTGGGAATAATAATCCAAAACACAGATATTTAATAGGAGGGTGAGAGATCTGAAAAAACACTGATGTTCTAAAAGAGCTAGTAATGATGGTTAAGAGTGACTAGGAAATGGTTGTACAATGTGAAATGGTGGAAAAAGGCAATTTTGGTTTGCAGACTAAATCCAAAAGTATCTTGCCCTGGCACAAGGGCTTGTGCCTCCTTGTGTGCATGACTTTCTACAGCACTTTGAGCCCTTACCTCCAAGCTTTATCTGTGAGTAGAAGCCCAGAAGTAGAAAAGTGTCTTTACAGCTGACTCTTCACAGAAACTCAGCTCTGTAGGGCATCTTCTGGACCATCCAGTCCTGCATCTGCTTCCTGTGGGAGCAGTATTGGTCCATGTCGTTCTCCTGTCCTCTCCGCTCAGCCCTTCTACAACCCTCCTGGGAGAGTGAGCCAGGGCTTCTCTGATGGTAATTTTGACAACTGGCAATTTTGACATCAAGAGCAGAAAAATCCAAAGGAGCACAAGTTAATCCCAGCAAAATGATGTGACTGAGTCAGGGCATGAAGACTGGATTTTTTACACAGAAAAATCCAAACAAGATAATAAATGTTCAATGGGACCATTGCTATTCCTTTCACTCAATGCAATTATGTTGTAGGTACCATTTTCTGACCCCTGTAATGTTTGTGTCAATTAATTCCACGGCATAAAGAGTAAATTGGTAGGCAATCACTTGTGGAAATGGATATTTGCCAAAGGAGGACTTAGAAACACTGTAGGAATCCTCATGTGGGACTAAACAAGCAAAAAGATTACTAAATATCAAGAATTTTCTTACAAGGTAGATGCAGCAAGCTGGAAATGTGTCCCACGTGCTCACTCGAGGGCACCCATCGCTCACCGGTGAGAGCCGTTAGCCCCGTGGGGAAGGGATGCTGCGGAAGCCCTAGGTGGGCTCACAAGCGCGGTGTAAGCACAGGGGTCACTGCCTGCTGTTCTTGATAAATGCTTCATGCTGGGCAGCTGGTGCTCTGCAAGTGGAAATGAGATTGTTTAAACTGGTAACTTGTTCTTGGTATCGATCATAAGATGGATAAGATGTACGTGCAAGAACGCGGCTGCTGTGAGCTGCCTCTCCAGAGGAATTCTCTGTCAGTCGGCAGAGCTGAGAGTGGTACAAGCCAGGAGTTCCTGCTTTTTGTAATGAAAACATATGATCGTTTCTGCTCTGGGCCCTAACTAGCGGTAGAACTGGTTGTACACGGCATTATTCCTTGTGGAAAGGTTGTCTTCTCGCGCTGGAGCCCATCTGGGTTGCTCCCAACCACCCGGCAACCTGAGGCGTAAGGAAAGTGAGAGGCGAGATCCATGAACTCAGATCCTCCGTTGATACAAACATCCCTCGGACACTGTGGTGTCTCCGAGATTTTTGTTTTCTTTTGTTTTGTTTTGCGTTTAAATGCCGACCATTAAGCAAGCTGTGAGAATAAGAGGAAGGGTACATTTAGCTTACAAACACCTCCCACATGCCCTCATCAATCTCCTCACAGTCCTGGGGATCGAGGAAGAATTAGGAAAATGTCCTATTTAGCTAAACAGCACCCAAGTCTATTTTGACCTGTAGGAGAGAAACAGAAGGGCAAGCTGCAACATATATCCAAATAAATTGATAACGTGTTCACTGACCGAAGCAAAAAGTCTTTTACGTACTGAGAGCCACTTACTCTGCTGTACTCTGTGCCACCTCCACTGCAGGCTGGGGAATTGCTCCGACATTGTACGAGTGAAAAATAAACCCATCGAGCCCCGGGTATGTGCCGTCCGCTTAGTCACAGAGTGGAAATGCAGCTGCCTCTAGGGTGGAACGGAGAAACCACCTGTGTGAGCTTCACTGCAATATTAGCTCTCCGGGCTGGAGCTTTTCATAGCTCTGCTCACAAAGCCATCATTAAAAATGGTAAGTTATAAGGAAGGAGCTGTGTTAGTGTCAGAGTGCGGCTGCCCGTACAGGAAAACCTTGGTTAGAATATTTTCCTTCAGTCAAATCTCTTTATTCCTAGAAGGTCTCTGATACAGATATTAAACTATTTCAATACTATTTGTAGTAACATAATAATTCCAGGGGAAAAAAAAATAAATACGGCCACTGTATGAAACACCCGGGTATATCATATGTTACTAATTGTGATTAACCATTTCAGTCTGCTGTAAACAAGAAGGCCAGTTAGAAGCAAGTAATGTAAATGGTCCAGTACTGGAGCTCAGTTGTTAAAATAATCCCCTACCCAGTTATCCCTGCATGATCTTTCAAAAAGGAGAAGTATTCTAAATGAGAGCGTGAAGTTGAAGAGGAGAGTGAGCAGGGCCTTGTATCATTCTCCTGGCACGAGCAGGGAGGGTGAAGCATTGGCAGGACTGTGTTTATAGCTCCGACACGGGAACCACTAATCCCTGTTAAATCTCCTGAGAAACAGCCGAAACTCACAGCATCACGCAGGTCGGTTGAAGCTGGGAAGCTGCAGGACATGAATATCTTGAACCACGTCCCGTTAACTAATAAAATCCTGATATGGGCATTTCCCCCCACTCCAAACTCTATTTTTGCTACCGGAAAAGGAGTGTATCTAAGGCACAGCTCTCTGGTTGGGGGTCTGATGTCAGTCAGGAACACGAGTCACATCATGCACGGTAAAATCAGCCCTGGAGCTCAGAGCGTCCTGTCCCCACCACAGCCCATGGGAACTGGAGCAGCCCGTACCGAAGTTCTCAGAGCTCTGTAGGAGAACTGTTAAGTGCATATAATTACTCATGTGAGCATGTATTTTCAGGATCAAGGCCTAGCCTTTTAGCTACTGGGCATTCCTCCTTATTCTTGTTCTTATTAAAAGCAATGATTTTATTGAAGTAGCATTCTGGCACCTGTTGTACCAGACATCTACAATTACCTGACCACGGTGCGGTCCCATATGGGGAAAGACCCTGGTGCGCACCGGCTACCTCCCTTCCCAACCCAGCCCAGGAGGCAGCCGGGGCTGTTCTGGCAGGTCCCCAGGATGACAAAGTGGGGGACCATTATGCCATAAAGCACTCACTTTTCAGAATAAGAGTAGCCTAGAGAAAAAAAACAAAACAAAAAACAACAAATCCCATCGCCGAGCTTTTGAACAGAGATGAGTGTAGAAGGTCAAGCTGAGGCAAACGGAGTTCATGCTTCCTACAAAGCACGAAACCTACACAAAACCTGAGTTATTTTCGCCATTTCTTTTAGGAACGGTGAGCTGTACCCTGAACGTGCCTATTTCTCCCTACTGACTCTGAGCCTAAACTGGTAGCTCGGGTACAGGCAGCTACATTGCAAATCTCTGCTTTTTATCGCATTAAGCTCACTGCTTGTGAGAAGAATCACTTGAAACACCAGGAACAGACAGCAGCAGACAGCAAAACCCTCAGGACAGTGACCAACGGGCCATACTAGGACCTGAGTGGACTATCAGAGGTCTCAGGGGTGGTCTGAGAACGCTGACTCGCCTCACCTAAGCAAGCCACAAGCTGTCTACGCTGTGCTGTTTTTATGGAAAGGTGCCTCTTGCTCATTAACAAAAGAAGAGATGGAGAAGGGCAGAAAAGGGAGAAGTCAGGCAGTTGTCTAATGCTAGAGACCTGGAGGGTAGAGGCGACTTCCAGATGCCCTTCAGAGGGGTCCAGCTTGATGATGATTAGGAGCTCCAAATGTCTCTGAGCTGGTGTCTGCTGTCACAGGTCACCGTGGGGTGCGGGGCTCACCCCTTCTGTCTCCAAGGATCTTAGTCTGATTCAGGTCCCTGGTCTCCTACAGTAGCAGAGCAAGAGAAACTACCTTTTCTGATGCCTTCAGATTTCGGGCTCAGCTGTACTCTAGGATATTGCCCCCCTCCCCATCGATTACTGTGCATAGTGGAGACACCGCTCTTCATTTCTGGGGTCTAAGGATGAGGACAAGCTGGGCTGCTCTGCTTTGGGGCTTTGAAATGGTTTTTAAGTTGAGCACAGGTGTCAGTGCAGACCAGAGAATCCTACAGTGTGCTAAAATGTGAGATAATTAGCGGCTGGTACATGGATCGAACCCAGCTCCTTGCTCCTGCCGCACACCAGTGCTTGTGGCCTTCTTACACCTTGCACTTCGGTACATGCCCAGATGGTAGCGGTGCCCAGCACACCTTCCAGCTGTAGGGGGTTTTTTTGGGTTAAAAAAAAAATAAGTCTTTGGTAACCATTAGTGTAAAAATAACCTCCCACATTTTGTCTTGCTTGTCTCTGCCTGCAATCTTCCTCCTGCCTGTGCCCATAGCAGATCTGTTTCCCTGACCCTGGGACTTAAAAACGCATTTCCTGGAACTCGATTGAAAATTCAGCAGCTAACTCTCAAATAAGTATATTCATGGCTTGAAAATGGGAAAATTCTGGCCAAAATCAATTGGCATTGCCTGAATGATACTGCAATTTAAGATAGCAGAATTTGGCTCTGATCAGGAGTGCAGTAGTCTATATCTCAAGGACCATCAAAATACCCATTTCTCAAGGCAGGACTTGTGTTTTCCCTATATTCTCAGACATTCCATGCGGCTTGCAAATCTGTTCGGCGTCAGGGCGTGTGTATAGCCTGTATATGATCCACACCCAGGTCATACAGGTTACAGAAACGCAGGATTGATTGTCTACTGCCCCCAACAGCTGCAGGGAAAAATAACATCTGCAGCGACAGCTCCAAGCAGAAACCCCAGGGAGATGGAGGCCATGCGTCCCCAGCATTTCCCTTGGCGCCGTGTCACCCATCGCTGAGTTTGAGAGGCATCAGATACTAAGAGCCCACTGTTTTGAACACATGGAACATAAAAGCTGAGTGCAACGTTTACATTTGTAAACTTACATGTTCTCTTTCTAAAGTTTCCCTTCCGGTGCTCAATTTGATACGTGAGCGCAGAGGAGTCACCTCTTGCTTCCCGCCGAGATGACTATGCCGGGAAGGATCTTTGTAGCTTGCCATCAAAGCGGCAGACAGGCAGCTGGGGAACATCCACATCTGGGTGTGCTGGTGTTTTATTGCATGTTGCATTCCACATAAATTCCATATGGAGGCAAAAAATCATTTTGGACTTGGTACCTCCTCCACGCCAATAGCTTAATTAGGAGAGTTTTGTTTTGTTGTTTTCCTAAAGGAGAGCTGCAGTCCAAGTGCATTATTATGGGTTTGCACATTGCTGCGCTCTTAATATCAAAGCTTTCGTTTGGCCGGAGGCTTCCTTCCCTGTGGGGGAAGGGTTGCTGGGTGAGTGCTGTAGGTTACACAATGTTTTCCCCAGCAGAAAGGCAAAGCGCGTGAGTTGGAGTCTGTTGTGATAATGCACGAGAGGAAGTCAAAAGCGAGTCTGTGTGGCAAAGGGAACCTACAAATGAGATAGCATGCAGCGTCTCCTGTAACGTAACTGTTCTCAGATTGCAGCCTGATGGCCAATTCCTGTATGCTTATTAGAGCAAGAAATGGGAAAACAGACAAAATAGAAACATTCACAAGACGTCCATTTACAGTTACAAAATGTCCACTTTAATGATCGAAGTATTCTTTGTTGGATTCTGAGGAGAAGGGTTTGGGGCTGTTGATTGATGAGAAGCTCAACGTGAGCCGGCAACGTGCGCTCGCAGCCCAGAAAGCCAACCGCATCCTGGGCTGCATCCAAAGCGGCATGGTCAGCAGGGCGAGGGAGGGGATTCTGCCCCTCTACTCTGCTCCGGTGAGATGCCATATGGACTATTGTGTCCAGCTCTGGAGCCCTCAGCACAGGAAAGACATGGACCTGTTGGAGCAGGTCCAGAGGAGGCCACAAAGATGATCAGAGGGCTGGAGCACCTCTCCCATGAGGACAGGTTGAGAGAGTTGGTGTTGTTCAACCTGGAGAAGAGAAGGCTCCGAGGACACCTTATAGCAACCTTCCAGTACTTGAAGGGGGCTTGTAAGAAAGGTGAGGAGGGACTCTTTATGGGGGAGTGTAGCCATAGGACGAGGGGTAATGGTTTTAAACTGGAAGAAGGGAGAGTTAGATTAGATATTAGGAAGAAATTTTTCTCTCTGAGGGTAGTGAGACACTGGCCCAGGTTGCCCAGAGAAGCTGTGGCTGCCCCATCCCTGGAGGTGTTCAAGGCCAGGCTGGATGGGCCTTTGAGCAGCCTGGTCTAGTGGGAGGTGTCCCTGCCCAGGGCAGGGGGGTTGGAACTAGATGATCTTTAAGGTCCCCTCCAACTCAAACCATTCTATGATCCCATGAACTCTCTGGATAAATTGCATGCTCCTCAGTAGCACTGAGTGGTTTGAACTGGGTGATACACTTGCACGTAGTCAGGAGAAGACTCTGACCAGAAATGATGGCAACATGAGTAAACAAGACCCATAAAATTTGGAGAAGAAAAGATTTTTGTTGTCCAGGTTGGAGACAGTAAAAGCAGGCTGCATAGTTCTGTCTTTGTTATGCGAAGTTGGGAAATAAATCCAACCTGTCCCAGCATCAGCCCGCTGTGTTATCCTCCTTCTCTGGAAAATTAGGGTAACTACCAGGAGAAGGTTCCTGACAGTGGTTTTTAATTAGCTGGCAGAATAGTTTCTCAAAGGAAATAACAATCCATTTGCAGGGACTTCTCCTGCTACTAACTCAAAACATTGTTTTTCCCGTACAAATGCAATGAGGCTGACACCAAATTCTTCCCCGTTTTTGATGTAATATTACTTATGCTAAATGGGGATATAGTGCATATTTTTAGGAAGGATTATTTGCATGAATCGATCATAACAATCAAAATCACACATTATGAGCGGTGGAAGAAATCATTCCCTTTTCTCTTAACTCTCTGGTCACCGCCATAGGAATCTTGTACCTACACACATTTTTTGCCGTTGTTTTGCAGTGCAGAAATGGGACGCAAGAAAGTCTTGCAAAATAAGCAAACATCCTCCACCAAAACAGCAGTGCCGGGATATTGATTGCGTTCTCATTTAAATGTGCCATGCACGCTTTCCGCACCACACATTTACTTACAACCGTCTTCACAAGAGTGGAAAATCTGACAAGTAATTTTCTGTGGGGACATAAAAATGCAGGACGAAAACCTCTAAGCGGCGTGGTCTTTAAGGAGCAGTCATCCGTTGAGCTAAAGCTATATCCAATATTACAGTATCTTGCTGATAGATGACATAAAACAAATTTGTTACTTAGAGAGGCATGTTGATTGGCTTCACGCTGGGTGCGCATGGAGAAAGACATCTAGACTCTCTTTTATCCAGATGGAATTCCTAAGTCAATCAAATAAACATAATAATAATAAGGTTAATCTGGTCTTTACTCATTCAAGAGAGAAAAGCAGAGATGTGGATCTAATTACGTAAATATTGTAAAATCAGTTTGCGTTTATCTCTTTCCACATCTCCTTGGTACAGCCCTAGTTCAACATGCTTAACACGGTCCTTTTTGGTCTGAATGATTTAATTCTGAGGCTAAAAACATTCAAGATTTGTTTGAACAAGAAAATCTTGTTTTCTTTGGAGCATTCTGAGCTGGGCATAATTACAGTGTTGCAAATGCGATGCTCTGCTTAAGGAGCTGTCAGCATTTCCATATTAAACCTTTATTTTGGGGGGTTAACAGAATTGCCAGAAAAAGGGGAAAAAAAAAAAAGAAGAGTGGAAAAGAGGGGTCCATTATAGCCTGAAACTTAGTGTTTAGGTTTTTAATCCAGGAGGGAGGTTTCGAAATCAAATTGTGCAGAATTAATGTGCACTGTATGCTTGCAAAACTGCTCATGTCACTTTTTTCATCCTTTTTAAAAAAATAAAATCATCCCACAATAAAGCCCACTTATTTTGCTTACTTCTACTGTACACTGCTCTTTAAAGTTAATGTCATTTCCATACAATACCCCCAATGTAATATGCCTTAGAGGCAGCATAGATTGAATAAGTGACTTGGAGCCAGGGACTCCCAAGTTTATAATTTAGCCGCTGACTCACTGTGTGGCCTCAGGCAAACCACGTAACTTGTATGTCCTCATCTATGGTATGGTCTCAATTTTCCATTGTGTTGCACAACATGTAAGGAGCTCTGCTTGTGTTCAATAGGAGCTTAACCCGATGGTGAGTGGGTTACAGGATCCTTGTAGAGGATATGAGACTTAACGCAGCTCCCGTCTACCAGGTTTCGTCTATTCAGTTCAGTCTGCGGGAGATCGGTCTTCATGGAGCTAGTCCAGGTGGGCATTTGGTGGAGGCGTCTCCATCTGCGATTTCTGAGTCGCGGGGAACAGGCTGTCTCGGTGCTGACACTGAAATAATGTTCTTCAGAAACTTAAGCAGAATAACTGGGAGGTTGTCTTGACTGAATGCGTAGGCTGCTCTGCATTGGACCTGCAGGAGACAGATAATGTTGACCCTTTCAGCTTTCCTTAGCTCTTTATGGGCTTCTGCACTACCCTTTCATGTCTGAGATTTTCCTCTAACATTTGCCTTTGCATACAGTGGAGAATCAAACTCCTGTTGTATATTATTCTAGTCACGTGGAGAGGAGAACATGGACAGCTTGTGTAGATAGTGGATGAGGGACAGAGAGACTTTTTCCTAAAGAACAGCAACCCCTAAGAAGTAGGTTCTTCAGCATTTAGCCAGGCCTGGGAAGGGCCTTTTTGCAGCAAGTCCTGGCTTGGTGTAGACCTCTGTGAATGATAAGGCCTTTGTGGGTCATGAGAATAGAAATATAAATAGAGAAGAGACTGTTTTGGTCATCATTTCCAGTCCTCCATATTGCAGGCAAATGTACACTGGTGGTAAGTTCAGATGCGTCTGCAGAACATTTGCTACCCAGACCACAACACATCCCATCTCCCAGACCCCTATAGCCATCTACAGATCTGCAATAAAAGACCAAGCGTTGCAGCTGAGATGCGCCATGGAAGGAGAACACAAAAGACTCAATGGGCTGCCAGTGGCCTGGGTCAAGAACAGGGAAGACAAGGTGAGACTGGGCAGATCTAGAGAGACAGGGGCTCACAGACAGCTTTCCCCTCTCTGAAAGAACCTTTGTTCAGCCAAAGAGGATCATGAAGAACACCCCGGCTTCAAAAAACATCCCCCCTCTTCTTCCTTCCCCATCTACACAAGCTGCCAATATCTGATTGCGTTTTGTCCTCACACAAACATTTCTTTTGTACAACATCTTGTAGCACAAGCCCTGCAGATTCACCACACATTTTGTGAAGAACCATGTCTTTGGGTGGGTTTTTTTTGAATCTTCCACTTCATAGTTTCATGTGGTGCCTTTGTGGTCTTGTCCTGGAAGACAGCTTACCTCAAAGGGAGTTTTTCTTGACAGGTTTTTATTTTTAATAGCTAGAGACCCGCTAATGTCCTTGTACTCTTCTCCATATTGCCCATGTAGGAGTGCTCATGTGGTCCCAGTTTTCTGTGGAATGGGAATTATAGTGTACAATATCATCCAATATATATGGGATTATAAAACACAGGAAATCCCACCGTGATCCAGTATTCCCTGCCAGTTAACAAAATGGTTTTATGGCTCTGAGCAGACGTGTCACTACAACAAGGATCTGGATTTGTGTGCTGCCTTTAAACACTCTTTTTCATCTTTAATTTGGATCCCAAACTGAACTGTTGGAAACTCTTCTTAGCATGAGATACTTGTAGAAAAATCTTTTATTGTGAATGTGGGAAATATTTTGAAATATTTTGTTTGTTTGGGCTGTTTCAACACTGAGCTGTGTTTACAGTTGTTCTTCATTCACCTTGTGGAAGTTGTTTTCTTCTGGTTGTTTTCTTGCTGGCTGGGCTTCCTTGTTGGAGTGAATCTCCATTGCTTCGCAACAGATACGCAGATCTCAACATGTACGTGTAACTCCAGCTAAAGCAGATTCATGTCAGGTTGGCTTGACCTACAGTAGTTTTATTTTGCTTAGAACTGACCCGAACAATTTTCAGATCACATTGACCCAAAGTTAAATGCTTTCCTTCGGTTCTCCTGAGGGAAAACGGAAACATTTCAGGAAAATCAAGCTTTTCCTAGGGGCAACGCTGTCTTTGTACCAAAACAAATTTGGAATTGAAAAAAAACCCCAAATTGGGAAATTCCTGAGTGGCTCTACTTGCCCATTCTCTTGGTCTGATGTGAATGCTCTAGACCTATGCTGCTACATCAAAAAGGACACCATTTCAACCCACGGGAAACAGCCGTGTTTTAATTCAGCGTTACACTACTAAAGAGGTTTTTCTTCTGCCATCTAGTCGATGTTAGCCAGCCCGCCGACTAGTCTAACAAGGTGTGAGAGAACCTCGTAAAATTAGGGTGCACTACCAAAATTAGAGTGGGTGATAACCCTAAAAATTAATACCTACAAAGCGCTGTACAGCCAGGAGGCTGGTGGAAACAAAAGCCATGCTCCTTTCTGCTGGAAAAGATGTAAAATTGACACCGTGTGCCAGATTTTATAGTGGTTTGTAGGATTTGTAAAACACACTGCAAGTAGCACTTGCTAAAACTGTGCAGCTTGAGACCTGTGGAGAGAAAGATATCTGCAGGAATGGGGAAGAGCAGTGTCAGCTTTTCGAGAGAGGCTCTTTGGGATGCCTTGGTGGGTGAATAAATGGTACTGTGGTTTGGTTGTCAAAGGCAACGGCAGAGGCAGAAGGTTGGGGTGGTTTATAAATTAATTCATCTTTGGTTTGGAGGACAAGACTTTACTCTTATACTCAATGCATGGATGTAATATTAAGAAGAGCCGAATGCCTATAAAGCTCAGCTATTGACTTTTTGAATTATCAGCCATCTGAACCTCACAAAAGTGACTGCAACATTTGTGTACTGCCGAGTGGCTTTCATTGAAGACCTCTGCAATGCCACTAGAGCTGGACAGACTTTTCAAACATGGTATTTTTTTATCTATTCCTTTTGCTAACTACATTTCCAAAGAGGATCCTGAACTTTTCCCTAAAGCCAGTCTTGCACATCATTAAATTCAAGCTTCCTCTCTCCCGGAGAGATGGGGACACCCATGTTACAGTGCTGCCAGCTCATTGGGTACCAGTTGGCAGACGACGCTGGTACTGGAAGAAATTATATTCCACCACCACCGCTCCATGGTTCTGCCTTTGTGTTATGTTCACATCCCGCCAACCCAAAAGCATGAGGGACCAGAAGCAGTGCTGGACCAGAGCTTCGCTCATGGCCACATGGGTGTCTCCAAGCCACCTGGCCTGCTAGGAAAAAAGACGACTTTCTCTTTAATAACAGATGGTGGTAGTGAGACATGAAAATTAGGACATATTTTCATTTGATATTGGAATATCATGAGCATCAGTTATTTTGGGAAGGAGTCCAAAAAATACTTGGAGAGAGTCTAAAACTGCAGATGAATCCGCAGGTTTATTTTATTGGGTGATTTCAGTTCTGCCAAATATTTGTAGTGTAAAGAAATCATAAAAATTGCTGGTGGTCCTCGCCTGGCGGGTACTTCTCACATATTTGAGACAGTTGTACGAACTGTGACAAGAATGTTTGATCTATTAGCTTAAAAACAAATTAGAGTCTTCAAGAGAAATAAATGAAGTATAGATGGTAGAAATACATTTCTCTTATCTTAGAGAGACCAGGAATTTTTGCCCCCAGGCTTTATTTGCATTTAATTATCGCAGTTTGGATTTCCTCTACTGCATGCATGGAGGTTTAGTCTGTCTCATTCCATCCTCTGTTCTGAAATAACATTAGTACCTGTTAATGATTATCATTGTCAATTATGTATTCTGGTTACATGCACATTATAAGAAATATCAGTTTGTTTTAATAAATCTTCAAAAGGCAGCCTAAACCTGTGCCTTATCTCCTTTCTGCTTTGTAATTTATTTGTTTTTACGGTTGTGATATATGAAAGACACTGCGTGCTCCCAGCGACTGTGAATGGGTATCTACTCAGCACTTGAATACTGAGATGACAGACAGAAAAGGTTTTATTTAACACAGCTTTCCAAATGAACCGAGAGGGTCATGTATCTCAAAGATAGACCGAGAAAGAAGTGAGGAACAACAGGTCTGGAAATCCAAAGACTCAGTTATATGCATAAAAGAGAGGAAACCTAGATGTACAGTGAACCCCTAGGTGGTTTAGCATGACACGTGCTAAGTTGCAGAGTAGCTGATGCTCACCATGTAGAAATCCTGCTTTTTCTAACTTCAGTTATTCTTTGCTAGGATAATAATTTCACTATGATCCTGACCTGGCAAAGGACTGATTGCCTCACTTCCCATTGGTGTGTAGAGAACAAGGACAGTCCCATATGAAATTTTTTCACTGCATTTTTAAGAAGAATTTTGGTTTGAGTTGTGCAAAATTCATGTTTATGCTGTTTGTCCATGCAAATTTTCGGGATTATTTTTATTCGCTGGACCGGCACTGAAAAGTCCACTCCAAAAGGAACACTTTAACCAAGCATTCTTTATGTGGTCTTCAATTAATAAACAGGAATACGCTTTTCTAACCCTGTGGGTAATGATTTTTCTGCTTGCTGCTACTGTATGTAACCTAAATGAATGGGGCATTTGTATACTGTCCTTTCATCTGGGATATCAAAGCACTTTATAAATATGGACCAATTGGGCTGATGTGCAACCACTGAATTGTGGCCTTCTCGGAGGTGGCATGCGGTTGACATTTTGGCTGGCAAAGCACATTTGAACTTCAGAAATTGTTGGTTTTCTCAGATGGGATAGGCTTGGAAGTGAGAGGGCGTAAGACTATCTGAATTGCTCTCTAACACATACCTGCCCCAACACTGGGAAGCAACACCACTACCTACTTTCCAGCTAGATAGAGTATGGGCTTGGCTAAGAGCGTGGCCAAAGCATCTTCCATCACTGGATCACTAATTTTAATTCAGCCCAAGGTGGTGGCTGTCAAAAATTATTACCATATGGTAAGCTGGTAAATTGCCACAAGAAAATGAGCTTGGTGGTCCCAGATTAGTTTCATATGGACAGGTGTCTACACCACAAAACCACCATCATAACTGCTACTAGCTGTTGGGTTTCAGAAGGGAGGTCCAGAACTGAACGGGCGGTGGTACCACAAGTGACGCTTCTAGAGGTGAGATCTCGAGGCCAGAGAGACGAGACTGTTTGTATCTGTTGAGGTGTTTCTTGACATGTGTGACAACTTCAGTTTCCTGAGCTGTCAACAACTAGTTTGGATTCTCCATTGTTGTTGTGGCAAGTGCTTTCTCTTACCTTTGCACAGAGGCCCTATCCCTCCCCTGCTTCTACCCCGTTAAATAGATGCCACAAAAAATTTCAGTGCGGAGTGTGTATTGAAGGTATTAAGTTCAGACCACACATGTAGTCTTTAAGGTCTTTGGTATGACTTGGAAAAGCCTGCAGGAACACAGGACTGGAAGGACCTTCTGGGTCACTGATCCCAACCTCCTGCTATTGCAGGCTTTCGCTTTGCATAATCCTTTTGAAAAGCTGACTAATCTCCAAAAATGTGGACAATCACAGGAAACCTCGAAAGCCCTCTGTATAAAAAAAGTGTCAAATCTGTTTTGCACTTCTCTAACACCTTTCATCCAAAACTTGTAATGAGTTTTGCAAACATGGAGTTAAGAATTGCCATGCCAGTGAGGGGGAAGAATTATCCTTACTGTATTCGGGAGGGAGAATTTGGGAGACAGCAAAACTGTGAAGCAAATAGCAATTCTCATTCAGACAAAGGTTTTAGTGGCTTGAGGACTCTGGCTGCAATGGAGATATCCAAGTCCATACAACCAAATCGATTAGACAGCTAGGAATTAAAATCAGAGTTCCTGACTCTCTTTTTACTGGTCTTCCAACGACTGAAAAACAGCCCAAGATTTTCCACCTGTCAGCCTCTTTCTAAAAGAAATAGATACTACACCCTATTTCTCACGTGGAATAAAATTAGCATCATCGTATATCATAGTTAAGTATACTCCAGGTGGGCAGGAGATTCTGTTATAATGAGGGAAGACCATCAGCAGCAGATCGCAGGGTTTTTTTAATCTATAGACGATACAGCCGAACCCTCAAAGAGAGATGAGCTTCCTGCATTTCCACATCATGAGAAAAAAGTAACTGAATTCGTCCTCAAACCCATGAAAGCACACATTCCTTCTGTAGGAAGAATGAATCCTGGGAAAAGTACTGTGTGGTATATTTCAGGGAAATATTTCACTTACACCTCTAAGCCAAATTCTGCTCTCAGTCCCATTGACTCTTGACTCAATTTGACCTCTCTGATTTGCTAGCACATTTTTTTTAAACTTATAAATGTAATTGATGGCAGAGTATGGCCCTGGGGCTATTTATCTATCAGCAGATCATGGTATAGTTGTAAGGAATATCAACAGCATTAGGAAGTGGAGAAACCAGTGCCCACAACCTTGAAGCACCACTGCTTAGACACTGTTTCAGGTTACCGGTGCTAAGATAAGAAAACAGATCACCTTTGATCAACACATCTCATAGGGTTTTCTTAAAATTTGTTACTTTAGGGGCTGATCCCACGGTTAGATTGAATTGCTAGTTTGCTAAACGAATCTAATTCAGCACTGGAAGAGGGAATGCATGCAATCCTTACCTCTTGTGCAGAAGCTATGTTGGCAAAAGTTAGTAAAACTGTGCTTGTTTGCAAAGTATTTGGAGTTGAGGGTTCCTGGGAGGAAGCGAAATCCAGGATAAAGAGCAGGGTCCGAATGCTGATGCACCCAGTTGCACTGAGAAGGATCAGCCCCAAAGATCTGCAATACTTGGAGTAAGCAACTGGGAAGTTTGAAGGATTTTATTTGCCTCTATTGATAAAGGAAGGAAGAAAAAGAAAATGCAACTGGCTGTAGAGTAAGTTTTCTCAGGTGATGGCTGTTAGAATGGCTCATTTCATACAGCATCTCTACAGTACACATGTAAGAAAGAAAGACGAATCTGTGAATTCAAGCAAAATTCAAGGAACAGCTCTTTGGCGAATAGGTAGTGGGGCTTTCTTATTTTCCCAGAGTGTCTGTCCTCACAATGCATCAGGAAGTTTGGGGGTGAAAAGGAATGACCTGCAGAGAGAAGGGGAGCTTTCTGGGGCTCTGAGAGTATAGGCTTGCTGGCTCTGTAGAGATGCTTGGCGTTGCACTGGACTTTTGGTTTCCCAAAGCAGGCCTGGCCGTGAGTTGGTGGTCGTAAACTCATAGAATCATAGAACGGTTAGAGATGAAAGGGACTTTAAAGATCATCTAGTTCCAACCCCCCTGCTCTGGGCAGGGACACCTCCCACCAGACCAGGCTGCTCCAAGCCCCATCCAGCCTGGCCTTGAACCCCTCCAGGGATGGGGCAGCCACAGCTTCCCTGGGCAACCTGTTCCAGTGTCTCACCACCCTCACAGTAAAGAATTTCTTCCTAATATCTAATCTAAATCTCCCCTCTTTCAGTTTAAAACCGTTACCCCTCGCCTTATCGTTCCACTCCCTGATAGAAATTCCCACTCCATCTTTCCTGTAGGCCCCGTTTAGGTACTGGAAGGGGCTATAAGGTCTCCCTGGAACCTTCTCTTCTCCAGGCTGAACAAACAGCATCCCCTGCTAATGATCCCTTGGCCAGGAAAAGGGGATCTACAGCCCCCTGCACCTCTGTCCCTGACAGACTAACAAGTTTCCATGCTGCTCTAGGCCTCTAAGATCAGGTGCGTTTCCTTTGTAGTGCTCCCCAGTCATTTCTGTTACAAAAATGCTTTCTGTGCTGATATACGGTGCGCTGGCAAAGAAACTCCTATGAACCAGGACGTTTCAGATGACAGTTCACATCTCACTTTTAGCTCGAGCTGCTGTGCAGGGAATATTCCGGCAGCCTGAGGAAGGGAACTGTACTACATGGTGTGCTCAGCAGGACTGGCAGATCTTACCCCCAAATGCTAGGTTTCACTGGCATCTGCCATAGCATGGTTACATATTTTTAAATCGCTTTAATCAGTTTCCTCTTTGAGATTTTTGTTTGCTGTATTTTTCTGTGACAGATTCACTTTTCTTCTTTCATCAGAGCCATGCTAGTCAGAGATAGACGCGGAGCTTAAATTATTCTTCCTTAAGGTCAAGTTACTTGTACCGGGGATGTGTGCTCATTTGGAGGGTCCTAAAAATTGGGGTCTATACCTACTCTGGAAAGCTCAGCTTCAGGCAGCTTTTTCACAAATGCAGCTCCCAATATCCCATATTGGGATACGTGGTACGTGTTTAAAGGTACCTGGTACGTGTTTAAACACTTTGCTGACTTTGGGCCTTGGAGAGCAGGGATAAATACCATATTTGGGGTTGTCTCTCAGCCCAAATTTTGAACATCCTGCAGAATGCAGTGCTTGGATTTCGTTATAAGTGACAAAATTCAGGATAATGACAATACTTGTGTGCGCGTCTCGGATGACTCACGGCACTGCTCCGCATTTGGATGCTCGATTCAAGCCCCGTCTCTAATTATAATGTCACCCAGGGAATGACCAAGTGCAGTACCTCTGTCTGACGTGCGCAGTGCTGTGTATTTTGTTCCAAACCTCTGCTGCTATTACATTGAAAGCACCAGCTGTAGCACAGGCTATGCCGGGATGATTTGGGGTTCTTGTAGTCATTTCCAAAGGCGTATCCACTTTCACCCTGCCCAGAGAGACTGAGCAGCAATGTTGTCTCTAAACGGGCTCCCTGTCTCTGTGCAATATAATCAACATCTATGGGATAGATGTATAGATGAATAAAAGTGTTTTTTGGTTGGTTTTGTAGTTGGTTTTTTTTGCCCTGGAAGACTTAATTCTCTCCTTTCTGAGGCAGGATCCTACGTGAGTTTACTCATTGACTCATTTATGGACTTCGGCAGCTGCACCTCGGCTCTTTCACATCGCTGCTTCGCCAGCCTGTCTCTCCTCACATTCCTGGTGGCGTCCAGGTTCCTTCTGACCTTGGTCTCCTCATAGCTCTGGGCTAGGGCAGACTACCCGACTCACAGTCCTTGTTAAAGACTAAATGCTGTCTTTTTACAGCTCACTTTCTTTCCATGATGTTAATCAAGCAGTCCTCCTTTTACAAGGCAGCTGACCCTTTGGTCTTTCTTCCTCTTGGTGCGCTGAAGATTCCCCATGCTGCCAGAATCCCCCTCCTTCCCCTTTTTAAGGCAGTCCCATACATGAAGTAAGCGGCTCCCCCAGAAAAGAGAGAAGCTTCTTGACATAGAGGGAAGCCTTCCCTGACAAGGGTGCACGTATTGTGTCCTTAAAAAACTTCCTCTTACCATTAAAATACACTATGGGAGATATCTGTGTATTTCTATTAGAGATGAGTCCAAACCATGAGGCTGGATCCGAACTTAGTCAAACGATGGGGTTGCTTAAAGTCGGGAGTACGGATCTCCATGCGTGCTTTTTGGCTTGAGCTGCTCTCCTGTTTGCACAGCGTCACACAAAGGGCATCACCGCGCTGGTGGGAAAGCTGCTGACACAACTAAGAAACCGAGTGGTAAAGGCTTGTCATCAAAACCAACAAACCTGAAGGCAAAACCTGGTGGCGTGAGTAATTGCGACCCCCTGCCCAGCCACACGGAGCAAACTTTCTCTTCTCAATAATCACCAGGTTTTATGAAAGAAAAAAAAAAATGAATTGCAGATGAAGCAGAGCGCAAAATTTCCCTGCATTCCTCTTACTGGGGAAAAAGAAAAAAGTCTCCTTCTTTGGACGTAGTCTGTGTATGTCTTTGCTGTGTACCGAGCTGCAAACGGTGGCCTCTCATTTCATTAATTGACAAACACCATCCCCTAAACCTTTCCAGACACAGTCATTTTATTTTCTCAGGTTTACTCAGTGGTTCTTACCGAGGTTTACATTTTTCCACGCATGTGCTGAGAATAAACTTGCCTCTACGATCTCATCTCTTGTGCTATGAGAAGTTTTGATAATGTAATTCATGAGCAACTTCATTTGCTGGGTCTTTTTCTTTTTGCAAGTCTCCTGGCTTTGGCTATTTACTCCTCTCTTTGCAGCAAACTGCCCTGTTTCCCAAATACCACAGGACTTTCTGAACTGCAGCATTTCATTCCATTTGTCTCTCTTTTTAAGGGGCTGATCTGTCTTAAAGAAATTTTTCTCATTTAAAAATAATTTTGCTGTGGTTTTACAGTCAGCATGGTTCCCCCCCCAAAAAAAAAAAAAAAACAAAAAAAAAAATCCCTGCAGGCCTGTTTCCTCTCCTTCTCCCATGATTACACTGGTGTAATGACACTGATGCCAATGGAATTATTCCTGTTTTACACTGGTATATTTGAGACCAAGGTCTGTAGGATGGGACGTACTCAACACCTTCACAAAATCCTATGGGGGACTGGGCCAGAAGGGTATCTCCATCTATCAAAAGTGGTCTCAAAGTGTTTTTTCATCTTCAGTCTCTCAAACAGAGGAATATAATCATCCACCAGCAGGACGCAACAACCCCCAGGGTGACATCGAGCAATAGGTTTCACGTGGAGAACAAGGCAAAAGCAGCACAACACGGCCCTTTAGGAATGTAAGCAAGGACTACAGTGTCCAGCCGAAATTAGTGTTACTATTTGCCTCGTGGAAACGCTTGGGAAGCCCAGCCAAATGCAAGGCTCCAGTCTACTAGAGCCGCCGCAGTGAGGGCAGTCTCTGTTCCCCAGCGCTTGCAGTCCCAGTGACAAATAGCAATCAGACCGCGGGCCAGCGAGAAGTTGAGCCAGGCAGAACTAAAATATCCCTGTTGGAGTGCGGTCCCATGAGGCCAGTGTTATGTCTTAGCAGAAACAAAGAGAAGAGCACATTTCCAGTCTCAAAGACTTCTCTGTCCCATTAAGGAAAACTCCAGACTACAATTAGAAAAAAAACAAGAAAAAAGAGACGCAGACGCAATGTGCCAGTTTGCGTCCAAAATGCGGCCTAAAAAAAGAGGGCATGCTCCCAGGAGAAGGCTGTGAGCACCCTCTTGGGCTGACGGCTCCGGCTACCTTGCTCAGGAGGGTGGGAACGCGACCCCAGAGAGAGAGACCATCCCTCCCCCAAAACCCAGAGCCGCTGGGTAAATATTGACTCAGAGCGAGGAGTGGCTGAATCACTCCTTCCTGCTCTGCCGAGGTGTCTCCCTCCACCCAGCCAGCGTCCAAGCCCACCCTGCACAGCCCATAATATGACGGGAGTTGGTACCCGTGGTGATCAAAGGATGTGGACTCAGACGGAGAGACAAGAATGCCTCTGTTTGTGCAGGGCTGACGTGTTTGTTTGCTCTCTGAGTGGGCAACGTCTCCTCCAGTTGGTTATTTAGGAGGACACGTGGTGGGAAGGGTGGGTAGGTGAAGGGACGAGGGACTGGGTGACGTTCTTCCATCCTTGTCATGTGCATCAGACCCCAAATTCTCTGACTGCTGGTACACAGCTGGTAAAGGTGTTGTGCCGTACGCTGTTTGTGGTAAAGCAAGGGCCTGGGTTCATGAAATCGTTGCCCCGAGGTGCATTGAAGCAACAGCAAATTTGTGACAAGGGGTAGGAAAAAGTCCAACTGTCTCAGTTGTCCAACCGTTGACAGCTCAGGATTCAATGATAGGATGGAAAGATCTGGATCATATCTCTAGATCTATTCAGTTCCTAATCTAAGGGTATTAAAGCAAAGCACAGGGAAGACCTGGGAGCCCATTGGCGGTGACCACTGACTGGAGATGTGAGTGGGTGTCATGAACATCTGGGTGGCTACCGGCTTGTATAATTGGACTGGGCGTAGGGGAAGGCTGAGTTTACTGTTGCAAGCACAGGTCTGGGTTTCATTTCAAGTCTGCTGCAGATTTCCTAACTGGGTCACTGTGCCAGCCTGTAACACAGAAATTACATGTTCCGCCTGCACCAAGCTGTCACAAGGCTCAAGGCCTGAAGGTTTCAAAACTGGTTGAAGATCTCCAAGAAAAAGGGCTGTGTAAGAAAGAGCATACGCTATGGATCTCTTTGTATACGCTACATTACCAAAAGCGCTGTATTTATATATTTCAAAACTGGGCACTGGGTTACATTTTCATTCCCCAGTACAAAGGCAAATACATTCCAAACAAAGCAATGTTGTTTCAACAAAGCAAGGGTTGAAATCTCTCCAGGGCTTCATTCTGTCTCATTTAGATCGGGCATAAGATCTTAAAGCAGAGTTTAGTGGTCGGCCGATCATGTTCCTCTGGGAAATGACAGAGTGGTAATTCAAAAAGGGTAGTGAAGTACAGCATTGTCTTGGTCTGCAGGACTGTTCTTCAATAAAACCAGCGGCTCACCCAGCTTACAGGAGAACATTTTGTTCCAAAGGAGCTGTGGCTCTTCATTAAACAAAAGAATTCACCTCCGGCTAGACTTGGGTGTAAAATGAAAATGTTGTTGGAGACAAAATGTCTTTGTGAAGACAGCATTTCCATGATGCCTGCCACGATTGCCCGGGCATATCTAGCAGTTGAAATGAAAGGACGAAAGGTACGTCTCCAGGGCACCGAATCAGCATTTCTTAAAAATTTTTTTCAGGCTTGGGAGGTGGTTTCATTTCAGGCCAGGGGCCCCAAGGAGGAGATAAGCAGCCTGGGTCCCATCTGGCCATGGGCTGGCACTCACCCACTCTGCAGTGAGGACCCAGATTCAATCACAAGTGAATTGAATCTTTCAGGACTTTCCCGAAAGCCTTTCCTTAGAGTAAACAAGTTCTCCCATGCCTGACACAGGAGATTGGGAAAGAATCACAGGGTATCTAAATACAAAAAATTATGAGATATGCCTCCGACCCTCCTGACACACTTGGGAAAGTTCACAAATAGCAAAGATGCAGTAGGGTCATTCAGGGAAATAATTCATGTCCAGACTGGCATAACTCAGGTGTTCAGATATGGCTGTTTCCCCCCTAGATTTACTCCGTAGGAAAGATATAGCCTATGCGGTTCCTCAGTGTATGAAGATGAGAAAAAGCGCCTCAGGCTATGCAGTTTCAGGGGATTTTCATTACAAGATTATTTTCCAAAAAATGGCACCATCCCACTGAGGATGAAGCATGCTGGGAAATATATGACAATTTAATGAATTCCATTAGTTCATTCCTACTTTTGTTGTATACTTAAGGCAAGATCGTTCCCTTGTCATCTTCAGATCATCTAGGGACTCTTTATTGTACAGCCAAAGTGTCCACCTTTAGCTTGACAATATTTTTTGGCATGCAGACTCTTAGGCAGTGCAACAGCCGAGCTAATCTTGCTTAAACACTCTCTTGCGCTATGTCTAATCATGGCCTCCTACTCAGCCTCTCTCTCTTTCACCCAAACATTGATCACCAAGGAGGGCCAACAGCCTTGTTTCTGCTCGAGATGGGACAAGCACTCTTTTTCATCACCTCTTCCATTTAAGTACTGGGTTTCTGGGGCCTGAGAAATGGTACAAGATAAGGAACACTGGCCCATTGGTCTGTTATGGGTTAAAATTCCTATGTAGACTCTAAGGCTTAGCAGAAACGTTGTGCTGGGGCGGTCAGATGGTAAATAACCGGGAAAAGATATGGTTACTGTGCTTGAGTGGGGAACATTGCTGTGACCAGCCTTTGGGAGGGACAATTCAGCTAAAGTATAACATGGCAAAGGTTCAGGGTAACTCATTGCGGATGTAGTTTGTTTCATTAATCGTGCCAAGAAGAGCCATGAGGTGTAGGCAACAGAGGCCTGTCCACTGCTGGCTGAACAATGTCCTTGCTGGACGTTCTGTAGGAACCTGAAATCTCATTGACTCATGTGTACTGAATTTCCAGACTTGACTCACTGGCTACTAAAACCATAAGATTGCATGGTGTGTCTCGTATTTTTCCTGGAACAAAAAGAGCTGGTTAATATAACTACATTTGGTTAATTAACATCTGAATCTATTTTGAAATCTCCAGAGCATATATGTAAAGAACTTAAACTAATCTCAAACCAGCAAAGAAAAAAAAAACAAACAAACCCTGAACTGTCTGGAACTTCAGGATTCGTTTCTATAGTGTTCCTGGTTGCCTCAGACTTTGGGCATACGGCAAAAGATACACATCTTCTGTGTCTCTAAGTAGCTGCTGAATTTCATGTGATCATGGACTTATTGTAGGGCCATGTGTGGCAGGAAGTGCTATTGAGAAAGGTACAAAGAGTAGATACACAGGTGGTTTCAGAGGAAATGCTATCTGGCTGATTAGTATAAAAACCTGCTGTGTAAATGGAAAAACTTCCTCACACGATGCAAAACTAACCTGAGAAACTCATTGCTATAGGAGTTAATCAAGACCAAAACCTTGCCAAAGAACAAGAAAAGAGAAAAGAAGAAGAAAAAAGAAAAAGAAAAAAAAAACCAACAGGAAAAATAAAAATAATAAAAAAGCAGAGGGGATGTTTACAAGGCTAATAAGAACATAATAAGGACGTTTAGAAACACAATAGTACTTATTAAGGAAAGAAAACAAGACTCTTAGAAGAATTAAACATGTTGGAAAGGCTATCTGCTTCAAGACAGGAAAAACCTTTTGGTGAAGATAATGGCCAGATTCAAAGACGTAATGAAGTACCAGCTCCACTTTCAGTTGTAGTCCATACAGTTGCAGTCCATTTCGAGCCTGATCTTAAATCAAATTTACTGGCCTGCATTATATAAAAGGTGATCGTAGACAGTGGAAACATCTGTCCCGGGCCAAAAACCTGATTCATTAATGGAACGTCGAGAAAATTTCCTACGGCAGACAATGGCATAACTGTTACTGACGGCTTTTTGATAGATTCCCTTGCGGCAGCATTTACTGACCATTGACAGAGGCAAAACACAGGACAAAATGGACAACGTGGTCTGATGAATTATATTGCTTTCTTCTCCTTATTGTTTCTTGTCGGCTACCTGGAAGTAGCTTTCAGTATTATTTTAGTTTCAGAGGACTGAAACACTCTCTCCAGGCACTTCTCCGTCCTCAGTAAGTTTCTGGGAAGGGAAGCACAGGAGGGTGGAGAAGAGAAGACGTCCTTGCATGGCTATGGGGAGCGCTGGGCAGGCAGTCTCCTTAAACACAACGGATTTTCCTGCTGTGCCTTATTTCTGCGCTGCAAATGGGAGGGAAAAAAAAATCATCCCCAATTTAAGAAGATGCGTTGATAGAGGGGTAGGATAAAGGAGCCATCAGAGGACTTCTGTCCAGGCATTTCATTTTTCATGTATTTCATTCTGGCCCCCGTAAAGTGCAGCCAGTGTGAGACTCGTCTGTGCAGTGTTTTGAGCACAGCGGGAAAAATGTGTTAGGCAATGAATATTGTCATGAGGAATTGCCTGCTGCCCAACAACATTACCTCTCCAACATGCCTACCTCCTCTTTTCCTGTTCTCTCCCCACGCCGAGATGTCAGGGCATCCTTAGGGACTCTTCTTTCGGGAAAATAACAGGAGCTGCTGATCACTTCAAAAAGTCTGGCTTTGTCCCATAGGTGTCAAAGAAGGACCTCAGGTTCCTGGAAAATCTGGTCCCAAATGAGTGTAAAAATGCACATTTTGTCAGGAAGTGAATAAAATCTCACTGAAATTAAGCCAGGGACAAAGATGAAAAAGCAGATGGCCCATGACAAACTGTGAGAACAAATTTGTTCGCATGACATGGGAATAAGTATGTACTCATAACAGACTATTACTCAAGAAATTTTGAAAGAGCACAACTCCACAGGAGTCATAACGTGATTAGTCACATAAAGCCCAGTCCAGCTAGGCCTGGTGTGTTATACCTGAAAGAAGAGAAACAGAGCCCAATTGAAAAAAAAAAACAAACAAAAAAAACCCAAAGAAAAATATTCCACAGAGATGCATGGTTTTATGAAGTCAGAAAAACTCGTAAGCGATTTGAAATCTGTAGAGTAGCTCGTGGATTGCTATTAGGTTGGTTAAAAGCAAGAGGGCAGAGGAAGAAGCCTTGCTGAAGTGACTCAACCAGTAGGTTTTTAATTTGACAGCACAGAGACGGACTTGGGGTATTTTTGGTGAAATGTCTCAGACTCTGGGACAGACTTTGTCACGTGCCCCATTACAGCATGGTTCTGGTAATCTGCAATTATTTCTGAAATATCTTTTTTTATTATTATTATTTTTTATTGTGGGAGCGACGAGTGGGAATGAGCTCCAAAACCAGAGCAATAGGGCTGATTTTTAAATTAATAATTCGTACAAGGCCCCTGATCTTGAGTGGGCTTATTTAATTACATGAAATCACCTTTGTCATTGAAGATTGCAATACCTTGGTATATATGATATTTTGGGATATCTCCATGTATCCAGAGAGGAGCGGATTCCTGGGATATAAAAGTGATTTGCTTTATCTAAAAAAAGAATTAACAATTAGCTTGCCTAATGCTTTTATGAATTTTCCACGCATTTCCAAGCTGCTCAACCAAAAACACATCGGTGTTCAGAGCTAGTTTAGATTTTTGCCAAAGAAAAGATACTAGAGACAACATCTAGAACCAAATTCAGTTTCTGAAATCACGCATACGCAAACACGGATCCTGAAGTGCTCACACGGATGTTTTTGTTCATTCCTATTCTACTGTAGTGTCCGGTAGTCTCCTTGCTCAATGCTGTAATTTAATCCCTTCTAAACTTGATTTACAGCTGGAAGCCCTTCTAAGCTTGGCTGCGGACCAGCAGTGGGAAGCAATGCCACTCTGTACCTGAATCAACCCTGAGCAGCGCAGGAGGGATGGCTCCAGATTCAGATCCCAAAGACGGGCTTTGTCGGTGCAAAAGCAGTACCGCCCTCGCTTACGCAGACGTTGCTATTGGACTTTCATTTACCACAGACTGTTAGGACTTCAGTTTCACTTCTTACCAGACAGAGGGGACAGGCGTATATTTAGACTTTCTTGGGAAGCAGCTGCAAAACGAAGTGGGAGTGCATGCACGCACTGGGTCGCAGAGGCGCACAGGCACACGCTGCTGGCTTCAGAGCAACTTCATAGACCCGAGCAGAAAGGATGGTGCACCAAGGCCTCCTGCAGGTTGCTGTATCACTGAAGGGATTGCATTACTCATTTCAACATCTTAACATCCTTATCATCGAAATGGGTTGTTCAGTGCTGACTCACTTGAAAGATTATCACCTTCTGAACCACTAGCTCATTTCTTGAAGCACTCTAGGGGTCCAAGTCTCCACTCTCTTTCACGTTAAAACTTATCTCCATGGTTTTATGCCTTCCACGGGAAGACAGAAGCAACACTACCCATCTACTCTTCTGATGTGACAGGAAATTACTTGCTACGTCTCTAAATAAAGTGAGGAATCCAGCTCACCCAACTTTCAGCCATGTAGAAGTTAGTCAGCCCATCGAAGATGGTTGACTTAGTCCTCCAAGAAGTGCTGGAAGGCAGGGACACTCCAGAGCGTGATCCTCCCACCCTTCTTAGGGACCTGATAACTTGGGATGTCTTGTCCCCAGAGGTCCTTCTTTCCCTGCTGGAGCCAGGACGACTGCTTTGCACTAGGTTCCAGCTAAATGGCTAATGTTAGATGAGCTGAATCCCATGCAGTGTGTTAGCCAGTGGGAAGTCATGTCCTTGTTTTTCCCTTAAGGTTTCTCCTTCACAGACCTTTCCCTTGTTAGCTGACAAAAGACTAAGAAATCAGAGTTTGCAGCAATTTGGCTGCAAGGCAGATGAAATCAGTAGTCAAACAAAAGCAGCTAAGATAGCCAAGACTGCCTGAAAACTTAAATGCATGCTCTTCTCATACAGATGAATGCATTTAAAATAAGTTTAGTTTCCCCATTCTCAAAGGGCAGACCATTAATCTTTTGGTAACATCCATCACCATGGGAAGGACAAGCACCAGGAATCCTCTTCTGGAGGTGCTCCTCTCCTGTCTCCTATTATTTTATGACCTGGCTTATTTTTAGTCCTGTGACTTTTTAACACCCCAAGGTCCTCTCAGAGGTGACCTCACAGAAGTTTTCCCTATTACTTGCAAATAGGTAACAGAAAGATGTGCGACTGCTTTCTACTTGGGAGACCTGTAGTAGATCCGGAGGGCAGTGAATGTCAGGCATCCACCGTTTCTAAGCTGGGCACTCACCCATCTTATATTTATGCATCTGGTACAGGAGTTCTCTTTTAAAACGTAAGAATTTTCAGGGCATGGCATCCACATCCAAGTTAGTTATCCTACATTATTCCCATCAAAGAGATGAGGACAAATCTTTCTCATTCTGACAATAAAGAGGTGATGCTAGACCTATTTAATCCACTGACTGTGAAGAAAGGCTAGAGAACTAGACAAGATGTAGACATCTGTAACGCAGACTGCTAAAGCTAAAGGTGACGTGAATCCCATCTCGGTAAACAAGTTCTCCTAAAGGATAAGGCCAAGCTTCCTATGCACTCAGCAGAAAGAAGAGAGTGACTCTGAGTCTGTTCAGAGAGATACAGCCTATATGTCTTCCCTTTAGGGGCTTTCCCTCTATATACTGCATAGAAAATGCAGGTGCTTTCAGGGAATTTCTTCACTAGGCGTTCACAGTTCAGTTGTTTAGATTAATTGGATCCCAACCAATCAGGGTTTCCAGAGTCCTGGATTAACTACCCTAACTGGAGAAATACCTTTTCTTCTAAGCTACAGGCCTTCCTTGAAGAGTCAGTCTTTGTAAGTAGGAGCATGCTCTAGCACCTACCCATCTTCTGTAGGCTGGGTGTACTAGGGGATGCTAAATCCATGCGCAGGTGGGTTGATATGTTTAAGGAAAGTCACTGTACTTGTTCTAAGCACCTTGTCTTCAACATTTATTTTCTCTGCAGGCATCCATCCAATCCCACTTAGCTACAGCTCCGTCTAGATACAGATCTAACATCCCCATAAATGAGTGTGCACCTGGATGCACCAGTTAAGAAGAATCTCTTTCTGCTGGGGCCGTACAAAAAAATGAAAAACACAAACACTAGAGTTGTGACGGGTTGCAACATTCAGATAAAACAAACAAAGATAGAGAGGAAGGAAATAAATAGAATCACCCGGTTTTATACAATAAGCAACTGTAGTAGCTTGCTCCATGCTTCATTGTGCTTAGGACTTCCATATTCCTGGGCTTTCTCAAACGTGCCCTAGCACTTTTGTCCATGGAGAAAAAATTATTGACCCTAGCCAACCCTGCTTTGAGCAGGGTTTGAGACTAGAGAGTCTCCAGAGGTCACTCCCAACATCAGTGATTCTGTCATTCTGCAATTTCCATCATCATTTTGGGTCTTTGGATATCGAACAGTTGAATCAGATCCTGTCCAGACGAGCAGTCATTCTGGGTGCACAGACTGCACTGTGTCAGCTGTGCACATTCCCGGCCATTGATCTGAGCAGTGCAACAGCTTCCACATGTCCTGGATACGCCAGGACCCCTGAACGGGTGCCCAGACGTCCATGTGGAATTTTTTAGATGGCAGTATGGGAGCCTGATCAAGCTGAGCAAGATACATTTAAAAGGCTGCATGGCATAAATAAATTTTACGGGGGGATTAAGGGGATGACAAAGCTGTGGCTTCTGATAGGGAAGCCACGCTGTTTGGAAAGATTGCAGCCAAAAGAAGAATCTTTGGTGACCAGATTTTTGACTCTACTTTTGTAGAGGTTTTTTGTAGTTTTGTAGTTATTAGTTAGCATTCCTTTTATTTTAACCTCAATTATTCTTTAACCATTTAAGAATCATTTGTGACAGTTATTTGTCACAGTGCTAAACCAGATTGCGACCAGGTTTGTTGAGCTTCCTCTGCTCTCCAATGTATGGAAAAACATTACACTTAATTTGGTTCGTTTGGGCAGTGCAGACAGGGATTAGCCGTGCTATGTATGGACCATAAACAGTGTTCTGGTTAACGCTACAGTTGAGCCAAACCTGAACCTTTCATCTCACCCTTTGCAAACTTTGGTGGTTTGGATGGAAATGGAACCTGGACTTGAACTGTGCTTTATTTTTGTTTTTGTTTTGAAAAACCAAAGCCCAATCAATAACACTTTGGAAACCCATCATCCAGCATCCTCAGCCCACCTCTGGTGAACAGGAATCGAGCGCCCGGGTAGGCAGGGACTTTGTGTTGGGAAGAAAGCCAATATACAAAGGAAGGAAACTGTTTCAAGGAACTTGCAGTAACTTTCCATAAAAATCTCAGGGACATAAGGGCATGCTGAATTTTGTGTCATAATCCCCTCCAACCAACATGTGCGTTTGGCTAGGGAAAACATGGAGGTCCCATGTGGAACAAAGATGGACTTTTGTTGGCTGCATGTCCGATAGGTTTGGTGTTAGAAATTACAGGGAAAAGCCTTCATTTGCTTTTGACTCACAGTTTCAGTTTGCTATCTGGAATACCAAACCAGCCAGTAATGGAAACGGATTTCTCACATCAGATTTTTTAGATGCCAGAAATAATAACAGTATGGTGTTAACACCTCGGTACTTGGCTTTCTCTAGGCTGTCTTAACCTAGATAAATCTATTAATTTGTGTCTTTGAATCCACAGCTGTGCCTTAAAATTTGCACTTAATTGCAGCAGAAGTAGTTTTAAAATCCATCTTTCTTACACTGACCATTCCTGTAGCATCTCACCACCTTCTGTATAATGTGTTCCCAAGGCTAAAATAAAGATCTACAGCGCAGTATAGTAATTCCACTTATGCAGATCTTTGAGGCTGTTGAGTTGCTAACATTTCCTATTATATTTCTGGCTTCCAAAATTATTTTAAAAATAGAATTGTCCTTACCATACAGTATTTACCAGCTGGGCACAGTGGGTACAACACCTGGGACCCTAGTGTGGCTCTCCAAGTCTTTGCATATCCCCCAGAGGCTGCTCTATCATCCTAGACTGTATATGTTGGACACAGTCCAAGCAAGTATGTTTCTAATGACTTTAGTGGACATTGGATGAGGTCCACTGAACTGTTTGCAAGATGGCATAGGCGTCAATCCGGGATGCCTGACGTCAATTTCTTTCTGTCTCTTCTTTGTTGATTTTCGTAGCTGAAGTTGCTAATTATCTACAGGCAGGGATCTACGTCTAAGTTTAATTGTGTGAATTCTGTCATGCTTCCACACAAAAAATAAAATTATTGAAGATTTTAAGCCATCAACTAGCTCTTACTGTTTCTGGTGTTGACCTGTCCATTCAAACCAGAATGTTGAAAACTGGGACCCTCCCTGAAGCAGCAATTAACTTTGGCTCCGGCAGCAGCCGTCCAGCCCTCACATCTCCATGGGAGATCTGAGTCAGTTAGGACATTGCCATCGTTCCATGACTGGCCAGGAAAATACAGTAGGTAATTCACCAGCTAATGCATACCTATGAGACGTCAACCAAAAAAATGTTAAGGCCTGTCCACAGGCTTTATGAAGAATGAGAGTGGAAAGATAATTTAGATTTATAATGTTAAACTGCATGTTTACCTACAGTAAGCTCTTGTCTTTGAGTATGTCTGTTTTTTTCTAATTGGCCTACAGAGGGTATCACTACCAGCTGGTGAAATTCCTCATTTCATCAAAAAGGCCTAGTCCCACTGAAGTGACAGGAAGCAACAGTCCATGTATGTAATTACACTTGTGAATCAAGGCTCATGATGTGTCTTCCTTGCAGACTCCGACCCTTGCACGCCTGATGCTCCACCTGCTGCCACTTCACCACCAACCTCTGAAGAACCTGGACCTTTCACAGCTCCAGCATCACCCTCCTCTTCCTCTGACGCTGGTACTGCATCATTTTCACCACCATTACCTGCCTGTGTTGCAGCCTTACATCCCAAACCACCTCCTATTTCACCATCAACATCTGCTTCTGCTGCCACTGTTCACCCTGGACTCCCTTCTCTTCCTGCACCACCCACCTCTACTCCATCCCTGCACCCTGGACTTTATTTGCCCATAGTTCCACCAGGCAGTGCCACCCACCTCATCAACTGGCTGCCCTTCCTCGCTTCTGCAACGCTGGCCACCATTCAAGGGAAGGAGGAAGACCTGCCACCTGTAAGAACGAGCTCCCTGGAAGGCATGAAGTGTTGCAGCAGCACACCCCCACACTCCTCCCATGACGGAAATCCCCAGGGGGAACCCATGGGAGACAGGGCTCCGGGGGCTCCTTCCTCACCGCTGGCTGCCCACGCCATGCCCCCAAGCTCCGAGCAGGCGTCGGGGAATGTAAGCGACATCCTGGCAGAGCTGCGGACCATGAACAGCCATCTCTCTGTCATCGCCCGAGCCCTGACGCAACTGGCATCGACGCTGGCACCGCAGCAGGATGCGCGTGGCACCCCACCTCCTTAGCACCAGGCTCTGGACCATCGCACCCTGCTCACAGGGGCTGGCGTTGGCCGGGGACGGCCCATGGTGGAGGTAGGGTGAAGGAAAGGGACTCTACCCAAATCTGTCCACACCATCTCTTCCAGTTCGCTGTGCTCTCTGACACCGACCACGTCTCCCCAGTGGCTTTCTCTGTTTGTTTGTTTATTTCCTCCTTGTAAATGGCTGCATATATTAAAAAATAGTTTTGTGGTCTTGTTAATAAAATTGTTTATATTTCTTGGATTCCTTTCACATGCGCTCTCTCCCCTCCTCTCACCCACTAACCACACGAGCACTGGTAGGAATCGGTGAGGTCTTGCCCAGTGAATGTGGAGAATCTGAAGTGGCGAGAAGTTACCCGTGAAAAAATGCTCGGGGAGGTGACAAAACCCCTCTGAGCAACGTGGGGGGACACAGAGAGGAAAGAACACAATAAAACTCTGAAAAACTTTCCTATTTCTCTCCCTCCATGCTGCGTGGCACGGCTCTGTAGAAGTCGGAGCCCTTCCTGGTGTACTAAATCTCAGGGGTTATTGTAATTACGGACACAGGTAAAGGCCGTGATAAATCGTTCAAAATACAATGCAGATTAGTTGTCTGAGCAGCACTTGGTCTGAACAGCTGCGAAACAGCCTCATCAACCTCTTGTCATCTGAGACGGTGAACCGCAGCGCTTAGCTGGAGTCTATCTGTTTAATTTGCCAGTGATGCCTGGGGTTCTTCAAGGGCATAAATTTACAGCAATTAGCCAGGCACACGCGGATAGATCCCGGCATTTCCCCGTCCCTTCCCTACTGCCAAGCTGCAGTGGCTTGCCTAAAGGTGGCATTGAAGGCGTGAAACCTCGAACAATCCTCTTTGTGGGTGAGGAAAGAGCTCTCGGGCGCGAATCCAGGACTCGCCCCTCTGAGATGTGTGACCTGAGGAGCAGCTGGTGAGGCACCCTCGGACGTCGCCTGGCCCAACAGCGGCACCAGAGCCGGGAGCCAAGGGTCGGGATGTGCTGGGCGCTCTGGAAGAGCCCCAGGAAAGAGGACTCGCAGCTCTTGCAAAGCCATTTTGTTCATCTCAGCCACAGTCTGCCCATAGAGCAAATAACCATCCGTCAAAATAACATGTTTTCCCAAAGGTGGGCCAAGCACGGGGAGGGTGGAGGCTGAGCCAGGCTACGTGGCTGCTCTGTCTTTCATCCCAATGAATTAAAACGAAAGAAATGCTCGTGGCAAACGAGAGGAAAGAAAGGCCTCTGTGAAGTTCGGTATGATCTCGCCTTCATTTAGCCGCGCAGCCCTCAGATATCAGGATCTGAGGCCATCTCTAGGAAAAACCCAGACAAACAGACAGATCGCTAGATAAGATTAAAGAGGAAGTATTCTGTCTATTTGCAAATATTTCTGTTACAGATGAGCCTAAGCCACAAAGATTGAATGAATATACAAACTTCCCCAAAGCTCAGGTGTATTTGAATTTGAGGTTTTGGTTACTGTATATATATTTATATATAAACCCTCCATATTTTTGTGTCTGTGCCTGAAAGTCAGAGCAACTGCCCTGTTTGATCATGTGGGTCTTTTTCTAGGGCTGATCAGATTTTTTTCCCTCTGATGTCTTTGACACAAAAGGTGAAAAGAAAAACATTTCATAGATGACCTTCACTACCTTTTAGTTTTATGTGCTCAACAAAATGAGATAAAAGGAGTGTCTTAACAACATTTTGGCTTTTGATTTGGCTATTGTAGTTTCCATAGACTGAAAAAGTGTGAGTAATTCTTTACTTTTACTGGAACTTTACTGTTCTCAGCATGTCACCTTTTTCTTTTCGTTAGGAAATGTAAGAAAGAAAGGGGAAAACTCTATGGTTAAAAGAAATTAAGGTAATATTTTTCATTTTTACTCATCTTTCCCTCTTTCAATTTAACATGTTAGTAAATAAATAACATATTCTCCCACTCTTGATAGGTTTACTTGGTTTATCCTGTTGGTTTTGTGTAGTCAAGGAGCTGGGACTGTTTAGTTTGAGGAAGAGGAGGCTGAGGGGAGACCTCATCGCTCTCTACAACTACTTGAAAGGGCATTGTAGAGAGGTTGGTGCTGGTCTCTTCTCACAGGTAATTAGCGATAGAACAAGAGGGAATGGGTTCAAGCTGCAGCAGGGTAGGTTTAGGCTGGGCATTAGGAAAAAATTCTTCCCAGAAAGAGTGGTCAGACACTGGAACAGGCTGCCCAGGGAGGTGGTGGAGTCACCATCCCTGAATGTGTTTAAGAGTCGTTTAGGTGTGATGTTAGGGGATATGGTGTAGGGGAGAACTTTGTAGAGTGGGGTTGATGGTTGGACTCGATGATCCCAAGGGTCTTTTCCAACCTAAATGATTCTATGAAAAAAAAAATAATAAATTGGTGAAAATCTCAGTGGAGTTGAGCAAGACACACAGCCACATTCCTCTGTACAGATAACTTCAGAAAATCCTACTGTGCAGCTGCTGATGCTTTATCAACCAAGGTTAGAGCTGGCTTCATTTAGGTGTCTAAGGGATTTGAGAACAGTTTACATGGCATGCAAATCCAGAAAAAGCCTGAAAAAGTTGCCTATAGCATTAGATATTCAGCTGCGAAGGTAACGCTCTTCTTTCTCAAAGATGCCACGAATGTGATCCAGCTGGCAGGGAGGGAAAAGCTCTTTTCCTGAGCCTCCTCCTAAAGGAACGAGATTTCTGTGCTCCCACAGCCAAAGATATTCGACGCTAAACACCTTTGCGGTCTAGACTCCAAGCTGTCTGGTCCTGTGGCATCCTGACAGCGAAGCAGAACAAGGGCCTGTAGCCAGACCTGGCAACTTTCAGATTTACTTGGTAACCTTTGGCTCTGGCATGGGCGCATCCACCGGCCCCAGAGCCATCGGGCCAGACGGAGGATGTCTGTGGGTAGGGCCCGGACAAAGCGAGCGTGTCAGTCCTGACCGACATGAGCCAACCGGAGCCCGGCCAACGCTCTGCTAACGCCACGGCTTCTGCAAATCCTCCCGCAGGGTTTGTGCGCGGCCCACACTGGGCTCTGTTAGCTCAGGTTTGGTTAAAACCCAGCTCAGGTGTGTCCGGGCAGCCCCACCACGGCACAAAAGGGCTTCGCTCTTATGCCAAGAGGGGTCCTGCCCGTGGGCGTCTCCTTCAATAGCGCACGTTATTCTCTGCTCAGCGCATTCAATGGACTCGTGCCCCTTAAAAATTATTTTACTCCTTCAACTTAATTGCGAGAAACGGGCGGTTGCTGTGACTGCACGGCTTGCATGGCAAGAAGGCTGCCTCTCCCTCAGGTTTTGCTTGCTCTCCTTGGCTTTCATCTGCAACCATCCAAATCTGGATGGTTTGCAACCTGGTGCTGCCGGCCCCGCCGCCCCGCTGTGATTGCTCGCCAGCATCGCTCGCGGTGCCGAGCCCCTGCCGCACACGTGCTGCTCCGCCGCTCGAAAGCTGGAGCTCAGCTCACAAACAAAAGCCTCCTAAAACATCTGAAGGTGGCTGCAGAACAGCTGAAGGACAGAAACCCCGGTGCAGCTGGCACCGTCCCTGCACCGTGTCCCCGCACCCTCCCAGCACCTGCAGAGATGGCACGTCCCCGCTCCTCCGGTGCGACAGAGCATCATAACCCATGGCGCATAGTTCAAGAGGCTTTCCCCTCTAAATTATTCATTTTGATTCCGCTCAGAGAGCGAGGGGCTGACAGTTACAATGTCTTGGTGCGTGTTCAAAGCCCTGTGTAGAAATAACCTCATGGGCTCACACTCCAGTCGCTGTTAAATTATTAAAAATCCCCTGCTGGCCTTCTCTCTCTTGGGACATCTGCAGCCTCTCCTTCTTCCTCCTCTTCTACAGCCTTGTTTTTTGCAAAGGCAGCAATTTATAGGAAAAAATTAATTTTGTAATTGACAGATACGTCTTTGGATTTCAACTAAAAAAAAAATAAAAACAATCTGAAACACTCCAGATGAGCAAAACTTAAAGGCTAGAGCCAGGTACTATTCTTAGAGTCGCTATGGGTGATCATCACCCCCCCTTCTGGCTCCTTCAAAATCCTAAACACACTGATCTCATGTTTCACGGCTGCTTTATAAACAAATATTGAGGGTGGATTTCAAGTCACCACAATTTAATTATCTAAAACTTGGTTTTGTAGGTTCCTCTACAGTCATGGGGAGGCAAGGGCTTTCAGCGTGTGACTGGTCCTACCCTAAGAAAGGTCTTTAAAATTAGTAGGAAGGCAATTGTCTTCTGGCAGCGTCCATCCCTCTCCCCTGACTATAGACAACTAGTTTAAGCCAGATGCTTGACTTCTAGATGGCTGGAGGTAAATGAAACGAATCTTCTGTTTGGTAACTGCAGTTCATTTCAAACTGGTGAAGCATCAATATATCACATTTATTTGAGCCCTGATAGATGTGTGAGGAGCTGGAAGAGGTGAACGGGCGCTCAGGAGAATAGGATTGACAGTAAAACTGGAAATCCCTGCAAAATATCCAACTCCAGCCTAGGCCAGGAGTTATCCTGCGCCAGGAGAGCACCCGGAGGGACGCACCAGGTCATTCCCTTCTCGCAGAGATTTAACTCCTCAGGATGTGGAACTGGAAGCTAAACAACTTCATGGGATTTGAGCGATGTACTCAGTGTCTGCCACTCCAGCAGGAATTATTTAAGGAGGCAGCAGGCTGTACAATATTGTATTAGACTGCAACTCAAGAAGGTGGGAGAAATCACAGGTCCACCCAGGAGGAATAGGAAGCCGGGTGGTTTTTCGCTTTGTTTTCTCTAGCGCACATTGTTCTTCCAATATTTGTACACACGTTCGCTGTAGCGACACTCAAATCCCCCAGTAAAAATAATTTATAAAGAAGAATTGCTAGGGAGTGCATTCCTTCCCATTAGCCCAGCTGCAAGCTGGCAGCACGCAGCGCCCGGAGTGAGCTCCCTCCTGCAGACAAGATGGTTATTCAGCACAGCTCTGGCTGGGAAGCATAAAGCAGGTACCCTCTGCCAGACGCCCCCGTGGACACCCATCTCTGCCCACAAAGCCATAGGGCCTGTGTGCCCCCAGCTTCCTCCCAGGCCTTTCACTACAGCATTTTGCAGAGTTCTTTGGGTTTCTGTTCAATTTATTTCAGTCCGTGAGCAATTAGCCGGGACACCTGTGCCAGGATACTGGTCGCACCCATAACCGCAAAGCTATATCCTGAGTCCGCAGCTGCCAGCTTGGTGAGAGATGCTCTTTGGATGTCGTGGGGCAGAAGATACCGTGCCACCAGTGTGGGCAAGGACACCCTGTGGCCACGTCTGTCCCCATCCTGGGGCACAGCGGTCCTGCTGATGCGCAGCTGTGCGTGGGAGGGGGTAACTGAGTCACCCTGCCGGCAGCTGGAGCCACATACTTCATACCCACCCCATGGCTATGCTGTGCTCACACCACCCACAGGATGCGAGAGAAATATGGAGTCTGTCCGGCCCCAGCTGGGTTTGGAGACCACCGTGGAGAGAAACATGGAGGCAGCACCGCTCCCAAATTGCAGAGGAGCTGAACGAGCCTGGAGACAGGGGCTTTCCCAGCCCATGACTGAGCTGGGAGACCTTCCTCACACACAACTCCACATACGAGTTGTTAAAAGGCGCAATATTTCCCGCTTGCTCGGATGCTTCTGGTCTTTAGGGCTACAAAGCTGGTGAGGGGCCTGGAGGACAAACCTTATGAAGAACGACTGAGGGAGCTGGGGTTGTTTAGCTTGGAGAAGAGGAGGCTGAGGGGAGACCTTATCGCCCTCTACAACTACCTGAAAGGAGGTTGTAGAGAGATGGGGGCTGACCTCTTCTCCCTGGTGACAAGTGATAGGACGAGAGGAAACGGGTTCAAGTTACGTCAGGGGAGGTTTAGATTGGATATTAGGAAATGTTTTTTCACTGAAAGGGTTATTAAACATTGGAATAGGCTGCCCAGGGAGGTGGTGGATTCACCATCCCTGGAGGTGTTTAAAAAAAGAGTAGATGGGGCACTTAGGGACATGGTTTAGAAGTGGTTTTTGTCAGGGTAGGTTAAAGGTTGGACTTGATGATCTTAAAGGTCCCTTCCAACCTCAGCCATTCTATGATTCTATGATTCTATGTCCCACATGGAATTTTCTTTCCCCTGTACAGACACTGAAGCTTTGTTCTCGACTTAGCCACGAAAAGTTAGGCTGTAAGATGTGAGGCAATTAGTACTGGTCTTAAAGGAAATAAAGGTGACTTGCTCTGGGCCAGCTTTTCAGATGACATGAAGGGATGACATTTTGTCCTTTCTCCTGGGTGTGCCAGGACCACTGCACCGAGCGATGCTGTCTGTCTGCTCCTCCCTAAGCCTGACTTCTCTCTGCCCCCATTTGTTTTACACCTAAGTTGTACATTTTCAGAGCAAGGACAATGGGTTTTTTTCTGCCATCATGCAAAGTTTAGCATGGAAGGGGATTTTAAAACACCATAACAGCACAAGGGATTATTAATAGCAATCATGAAACTGAAATCTTCCTCTCAACGAAGAGGAATTCAGTAATGTAGAAGTTGAAGACAGAAAAGAGTATACCACAACCTTTTGCTGGGTTTTGCTGCAGACTATCTCTCTAAAATAAGCTGGGTAGAAACAGTAACTTCTCACTACTGCTCTTGCCTGTGGAAGTGGTTCCCAGGCACTTGCTGTACATCGTATAATGTCAACATCTAATTTGATCCACAATGTTCCCATCTACCACTCAGTCTGGATTTCCCATTTATCTTGAACTTTGGCTGAAATCTCATTTTATTCCGAGACAGATCTTATTGGAGCAGCCTTCATGAAGAGCTTTACTGCTCATAACTGTCATTCAAAACATATTTTGAACAGGAAAATGTGGATTTGCGCCAGCTGTTGCCTTGGTGATTCATGGCGGTGGCAACAAATTGTTTTTGTCACAAAACAAAAATAAGAGGCGCTCGAAAAAAGTCTGGAAAATGCCAAAGAGTGTTTCTATTTCTTAATATTTATTTTATTAAAGATATTAAAACCATGCCAGTAGCTCAAGAATTAATTGAAGAATTTTGTTTCCTCTGCACTGCTACTTCACCCATTTCCTCAAAGTTTTTTGACAGTATTTATTTTGGGTCAATAGAAAATGACATTTCTTTTCCCCGCGAGAAGAATCAAAACATCAGATACTCGTGTGGCTCTGCTAGGAGAATACCTTGAATTCTTAGGTTAACTTGGCTATCCGTGAGCTGAAATCCAAACCCCACAGCTTCTTCCAAATTCTCCAAAGTAGTGAAAGTGTTGGTGACACCAGTCCGGTGTCACCGGTCCATGATATATGTCACCAGTGAAGCGGTATATGGCTCTATTCCCTAACCTTGATTGGAAAGGCAACTCACAGGCCTTTAGGTGATATAAATTTCCATGGGACTTTGAACTTTGATTGACCAGCCAGAGCAATGTGATCTGTTCCAGATGGGACCTGACTCCATGCGTTTTAGCAAATGGTGGTAGACATTGGACTTTTCAAGCCATGCCAGCCAACATGTGATAAAAGCTTCCAGGGGCTTATTCATTTCTTCCGTATAAAACAAGGCAATTTGCACATTTTATGTTAATCCTACATTGACTATCACTCTTAGGAGGTAAGGACGTAATTATTTTTTAAACACACAGGGCATTACTCGATCAGACTCATTTGTTTCCTCCGATGGAAGAAAAGGGCCTGAGGTGGAGAGAAGTTAAGAGCTGACTAGGAGGTTTTAACTGAAGTAGTGGGATGAATGTGAGCCAAGGAAAATTTAGGCTGCACATCAGGAAAATTTTCCTAACAACGAGATCTATTACTACGTGGAATGGTCCCCCCAGGGGAAAAGGGGGAAGCTGACTAGACAAAGCAATGAAGAACACATTGTAGGGAGCAACCTTTAAGCAGTTGGGGAATGGACCAAGTGACCTAAGTGCATTTTCCATTTCTAATTTCTCTGACTCAACCATTACAAGGGTACACTGTAGAGTACATGACTCCTGTGCTCTGCCACATCAGTACTGCTTTGGGAAGATTTCCCACAAAGCCAGTCCTCAGGATGCAAAAGACAACAGTGCTCTGACCTCCAGACATCTTTACTGGGGTCCACCAGGTGTAGGCTGCTCTTGCTGGGACCTTTGGCTACCTATGGCACTCACCCAGGGGCCACAGGGTGCACAAACTCAGGTCATTTTTAGCTGGACCTTTTTCGTTCTTCAGCTTGGCTTTTCTTTGTTTTGTTTTGTTTTGTTTTGTTATTTTCTTTTCTGACTTCTTCCTCTTCTTTAACAAAATTTTCATGCTGAGAAAACACTAAGTTGCTATCACACTTTTCCCTAAGACAATCAGTTTAAGTTTGCTTGGCCACAGCTTCAGAGGCAAACTCAAGCTGCACAGAAACCTGACAGAGAAGTGGATTTTCTCAGCATCTGGTGATGCCCATGTGACATCTAACACACGCAGACACCCAGGATCGAACCAAGAGACTTTAGAGCAAAAAGCTGAACTTGAGATGCCAAAACAGATTACAATGCAACTATCACGTACTCATTTTCCCAATTGAATTGGACTGGACAAGCCAAGGGACGGAGGTCAAACCGTTAATGGTTTTACTTCAGTCAAAGCAAATGTGACTCCCTAGTAATGAGGACTAGTTATTATTCTGATTCTTAAATTCTGTATGTTTAAACATCAGGGGCCTTCTCAATGAGTTCTGCAAAAGTTTTTTATACATCTTCTTTAAAAAACACTTGATTCACTAACAGCCAAAAATTTCAGCAGCAAGAGCCATTTTCATCACATTTCTCAAGGAAAGTTCACCCAAAATGTCACCTTTTGCATTTTTCTAAAAAGAAACATCATGGGGTTTTTTGTTTTGTTTTGTTTAAAAGCAAGTTTTCTTTTCAAATTTTGACTGAGAGTAAAACAAAAAGCACTTCTGCTATGACTTGGAGAACTGAACTTTGTTTTCTTTTTTTTTTTTTTGCTTCTCAGAAAAGTGGTTTAATATGCCTAACTACAGTGAACGTTGTGTCTGAGTATTTTTATCACTTTTCAATAAAAAAAAAGTCTTCAAAAAATCAACTTTTCCATAGAAGAGAAAAATACATCCTCCTTTGGCTTATTTATTGCCTGAGCAGGAATTGCTTGAAAACATAAGAAAGATAATGAAGGGCCTTTTCTGCTATGACTGTGCTGGAAAATCTGCATTTTTTCTTAGTTTAAATCTGGCCCTGAAAACACATGTTTTGAAAAAAATAATTGGTAGGTTATAGGATAAATTCAGTGTACCAATTTCCATACAAGTTGGATTCCCGGTTTTTTTTCAGCAGCGTTTAGCTCTGTAGTCTCAATTCACCCTGAGTTCTTCTGTGTGCTGGGCACACGCGTGACTGCACTGACACCTAACAACGAAAGAGCCGCTTCATGGAAGAGAGGCGGCAGAACAGCTCTATATCCAGGGAAAGCTGACTGCAGACCATAAAAAATAGATATGTGAACGCAAAGAGGAAATGGCTGAAAAAGGCTTCTCGAAAAAGTAACTATTTCTACACGTCAAAGAAAAACACAGAAAGCCAACTGAGCAATTTAAAAGTAATGACTTTAGAAAACGCTTTGGGACAAGACAGGACAAATATCACTTACAAGGGAGAAAAAAATGTCCATGTCAGTAACACCTCCATCAACACCACTTTCGTTTTACCAGTTCCTGTCTAGCCGGGAACTAATTTCTTTACAGTTACTGAAGCAGAGTAACCACAAATCAAACAGTAGGAAAATGATAACCTGCTGAACTCCATAGAGGCCTCTTGAGTGGGTTTGGTGACATCTGAACTGTGCTTAGACAGTTGCGAAATGTCTAATGTGGGTCAGTCACTCAGGCTTTGCCCCTGAACTTGTCATTTTGTGAGACAAAGTGGGAATAAAAAAATAAAAACGCAGATATTCACAAAAGTCAAAACTGTTAGAAATTATTTATGAGCAAAAGTTGGATATTTCTTGAAGGCGACACTAGAAGCCTTTAATATATTATGAGAATATAAAGCATGAGGGGGAGTATAAAGTGCATGGAGACACCGTTCACAGGAGTTTTTCAAAGTTATGTTCCATTGGCTCAGGCTGCACCTTACTAAAATGAAATTTAACAGGCCAATAAATATAGCACTGCTTAGCAAAAAGAAGAAGAAATCACACTAAACTCTGATTATGCTGACATCAGCTGGCCTATAAATTATCGCCCAATAAAAACTACCAAGATGTGAACAAAAATATCCCAGATCTCTATTCTGGGAAGAAAAAACATCTTGGAGCTGTTCCAGTGTAATTTTTTTTTATTTATCTTTTTTTTTTTCTTTTTTATTGTGATCATGTAAAAGTCTATCCATTTGGCCAGCTTCATCCCTGGGCTTCTTTTACACTCACTGTTCTCTGGAAGAAAATTTCTATTTTTAGGAAGTTCTTACTTGAGCATCTTTAACAGCTGAAAGGCATAGTAAAAGCTTTGGCCCGTAGCCTTGGCCAGTATAAATAATTGCATTTGCACCAAAGTCATGATATCCAATCTCACTTACATTAACTAAACATATTGCCCTGAGTTTCCTCGAATACTTCATTCATTGCTACAGGCAGCTATGGTGTAGAATTGCCATGGTTGCACTGATTTCTAGGACGCTATGAAAACTTGTGCTGCCTGGAGCTCTGTCACTTCACAACAGAAAAAAATTATCTGGGAGGTTTTTGGTATCTCTGGGAAATCCCAGGGGATCCTTGTTTCTGTTTCTTATTTGTTCATTTACATTGCTTTAAAGTGGAGATTTCACTGAACATGTAGGATTTGTCTCTACAGCAGCAATCGTGGAGTCATAGAATCATAGAATGGTTTGGGTTGGAAGGGACCTTTAAAGGTCATCTAGTCCAACCCCCCTGCAATGAGCAGGGACATCTTCAACTAGATGAGGTCACTCATAGTCCCGTCCAACCTGACCTTGAATATTTCCAGGGATGGGACATCTGCCACCCCTCTGGGCAACCTGTGAGGCTGTTTCACCACCCTCACAGTAAAAAATGTCTTCCTCATATCTAGTCTGAATCTCCCCTTTTTCAGTTTAAAGCCATTACCCCTTGTCCTGTTGCTACAGGCCCTACTAAAAAGTCTGTCTCCATCTTTCTTACAAGCCCCCTTTAAGTACTGAAAAGCCATTAGTGGAGTCCATGTGAATGAAATGGGAGGAGAAAAGACGCATTTCAATATGAACCCCTCCTTGTAAGAGATCTCAGCAAGGCTCTGAAGGGTATGTTTTCATTTTTCCATTGTGTTGTGTATATAACCCCCCCTTGACAGGAAGAAACTATATTTCTGGGTGCAGAGCAGCTCTGTTATAGGCCTGCTGCTGCTCACGATGAATCCAGTAACTTTCCAGGGAATCTCAGAGCACTCTGCCCGCTACCCATCCGGCCAGCTGGGGCAAATTCAGCCCCAAGGGCAAGATTTAACAGCAGGCGGGTGTCTGTTGGAGGTGCGGGTAGAGGCTTGGTGGATCCAGGTTTTCTTGCAGATCAACCAGCAGGCTGATTTGGAGCAAACCACTTTGCAAAGCAACTGTAAGGGCAATGCTGCCCAAAAACCCTGATACTTTATTGTAACTTGGGAGCCAGCTAAGATTCACAACTAAAGAGGGCATTTCCTGGCTCTGTCACAAGCTTTCGAGGGAAATGCAACAAATGACTTCTGGCCAGAGCCAATATAAAGTGTAGGTGGAATGGAGTTGTTATTTTCACCAACTGAAACTCTTTGTTTAATTGATACTTTAATTTTGTACACACCTTCTACCCATGTCCAGACTGCCAGTCTTCACAAGGCTGAGCAGATCGGTGCTCAACTCACACCTCAGCCCAGGCTACAGAGTCCCGCATGGACCCATGGTAGGTGCTCCTAGAGCAAAACTAACACACAGTTATGTGTGGAGGATCTTCACGGTACAGGGTGGCAGAGATGGATTCTGATCTGTATAACAGGATGGTGACTAACGTGCTTTTCTGGGAAGAAAAACTGAGCTCCCTGCCAGGCTCAGCCTGAGAGATCCCATCTCCCTGGAGCTTCCACTGGCTTTACAGTATTGGCGCACAGACGCTCTCTGTGCCATGTGCTGAAGAGAAAAAGGGAAAGGTTATCGAGCTTTTGCTTAGCGCAGCGGACTTGGCATTCACCTGGGAAAGATATTGCAGGGTTGTCATTCTTGCTTAGTGGAGTTGCTTTAAATAAAGAAATAATCTGGGTTTTCATTGTTTTTTGGTTCATTTCCCAGAGTTTTCTTCTGCTAGATCCTTTTGCTCACCCCATTGCAAGCCACGTGATGATGTGTGTCTTCTCTGACTGGTTCGTGATCTCTTTGAGGTAGGGAGCCAATCTTGTGCCATATCAACGTAGATCCAGATGCTAACAAATATGTAGCCATGATATCGAGCAGAGTCAAAAAAGAGTAGAAAAAGATACCTTCATAGTGTAGCCTAGTAGACTCCTTTAGTTAAACTCATCAGGTTTTTGTCAGTGAACCACTAATTCCAGGAACTATCAGTTCCCAAATCTAATAGTAAAAAAAATGAAAAATCATAAGTAGAGGAAAACAGATCACGAGAACCCTGGTTATGATCTGTCCCCCTTGTCTGAAAGATGCTATCTCTGTACCACCCAAACCCTCCCACCATCAGTTTGGGTGATGCCTGGGAGAAGCACGGGCTCAGACTGAGACTGTGCCACCCACTGAGTCACTGGTACTGCTTCCTGTTGGCAAGGTCCTCCCTTGGTAGGAGCTACTCTTCTGCTGAACCTCCTTCACTTCTTCTTAGAAGCAGAAAGCAGAAGTGATATGAGTCACCTCACAAGACCACCTGCTAAATTCTTCTCCTGTGGTCTTGACCCAGCTGCCACCTGCTAATAATGCATGTAAAGATACATGTCTTCAGGATATTGTTCAGAAGGAGAGGCTCACTCTTCAGGATTAATTTCCTAAGGAGAAGCAATAAATACCAAAAATATGCAAGCCCACTTCCCAGGAGACTACAAATTCTGAAAATTTTTGTCTTTATGGGAGCCTAACCACTGCTGTTACTCATATATAGTGAAATAAAATCCATTTTAAGGAAGTAGAACACATATTAAATATTTTTGGTTTAATATGAGTTAAATAATTTTCAAATTTTTCTTTAACAATATGTATTTAGGCCCATTTTCTGCCTCATACAGGACCCTCCCAAACATAAAAGACTAAGGAGTCTTGTATTCAGGCTTCCACTTCTATTGTTGCTCTAAACCCTTTTTTCACATCATCCATTACTTGCTAAAGCAACGACTGAAGCCATGCAATGGTGACAGCCTGCACGCTGGGGAAAGACAGAGGGCATCGGAAGTTGGTACCGTGCATTTCTCCACCATTCTCATATTTGTAACTTCTAACCAAAGATTCAGGTAGAAAATACGTCTTCCATACTGCCGCAGCCCATGCAATGCAGGTCTATGGAGCCAATGTGCCCCCAGATCTCTGGGACTTACAAGTGAACCTGGAATTTTTGTAGAAATAGTAATCTGAGAGGAAGCAGAAGAAAAGTGGCTTTCACCTTTTATACTCATCAAGTGTGGGACTGTTTCCAAATCAATGAGTGCACGTTATTCCCTGCCCTCAGTTTTTTCTTGCTTTTTGAATTACTACCATGAAATAACCAACTGAGACCCATAGATTTTAACAAACCAGTGCAAAAAACAATGTGTCCTTTGAAATCTTTTTTGAGTCTGTCTATGGGTTAAACACTATGAGTATCTTGCCTTTGAAAATCCTTAAGCAAAGACGCCTTTGCCTGTAAGGAATGACATTTTATTAATGTGCATGCTTGTGTATGTTAGCCTGTGCATGAATATATGAATAAAAGCATAGACAACTATTATACAAATACTTCTTATAAAGACATAAGTTCATGGAATTAAAAACAGTAGTCTCAGTGTTGTGTCTCTGAACATGTAACGTGTGTCAGTATTTAGTTGATATGTACTATTCAAGAACACATTTATCACCCAAAAGAATTCCTTATTTTACACTCTAACTTCCTGTACATTATTTCAGGCAATCATAATTCCCTAGGCATTTATTTTTACTTTTTGTTTAAGTGGTAGAAGAAAAAACAGAGTAGGGCTATATTGGCTGGCTAAACCCTGATGTCTTTACTTAGGTCTTACTCAGATAAAACTGCTCAGGACTCCTACCTGCAGAAAGATCACATGAATTAGCCCTACAAATGTTTTCCTCATTTCCAAGGGGTAAATATATGTCTTCGTTCTTTTATCTATTTGTTGTCAGGGTGACAGGCTTATACAGTTTGAAAGTACAACAGTAAGGCCTTAGGGTGTCACTTTAAGATAACCACACACTCAGTTTTGTGTTTAGAGCCATTATTTTATTTTTAGTTTTTCATAACAATGTGCTACTGAAAAATGCCTATTGTCAGCTCCAGGTGTGTTTGCCAACATTAAAGAGCGTAATCACAATAAAAGAAAAGCCAGGAGCTATTCCACCTCCCACATGCCAAAATTAACAAACCATAGTAAAAATTAAAATCAACAATACTTCCCTCCCTTTTGCTCTCCATCGTCTGTTCTCTCCCTCCCACAAACTATCAGGCTTTCTTTCAAGAAGCTGCATAAATGGATAACTTGCAGCATGGATGTTCAGTTGATGCTACAAAAATATAATTTTGGCCCTGTTTTCAAACCATTGGCTCTCCATTGACAGTGTGCCCTAGGCAGATCCCCGTTTTCCTACTTTAATCCTGCAGCATAACTTCCACATGGTCATCCGAAAAAGGGAAACCCAAGCCTTCACTCTTCCACGGATTTTGGAGCCATGGAAATCTCTGCAATTGTCTCCGCAGCTTACAGTACCTCTTGGGTTTTTCCTCCTCTTTCTAATTCAGATCTACATTTGAGATAGGGGTTTTTCAGGGCGAAAAAAATACCCAAATTTTCAGATTTTCCAGCAAAGGTGTTCCATTACAGGTTTTAAAAGCTAATTCCATGTCATACTTTGCCCTCCTGCTCTGTTTTATCTGATTTGTATAGCTTGTGCTCCCAGTCACTGTTTATTGTAATATTTTCCTGGTTACACTGATGATTTCTCTGCAATCGAAGTTCCCTTCTCCACGTCGGCACCAATTGACTGTGGTCAAGCGACCCATAATCTTGTCCTTCATAGGTACCGCACTGTGAGGGGTCCTGATCCTTTAACCATTACCCTGACCTGATCCTTAAACGACCTTCATGGTTCTTTCTTCAAATTTCTGCATCTTTTTCTACTTCACTGTGAAAGGCTGGAGACCAGACCCAGACACAAAAGTCCAAGACAACCCACAATATTTCTACCATGGCACGTACCACTGTAAGTACATCTTCTCTTCTTACTCACAAAATTTGCTTATTTAAATCCAAGTTCTGAATCTATTCTTTATGTTGCATCATGGTTAGCTCATGTTCAGATGATTCTCTGTAATTTCCAGATCTTCTTTGGAAGCGATGCCTGCTGAGAAAGATCGGTCCATGTTGTACGATGCTAAATCCCAACCACAGCCTAAATCCCAACCACAGTAAGATTTAGATACCTAAAATCCACTTTCAGACCAAGCCAGCATCCAATCTGCTTGTTTTTCATGTCTGCCTTGCACTGCCCTTTCACTGAAATTCTCCCTTTTTATCCTGAAGTTTCCTTAGGATCGTAACTATAGCTGCACAGATGTATACGCCCCCAGGACCTGTCTCTGGCTAAGAGTCAGTGACGACACTGTTATGCACACAGGCCTCTAACCTCTGCCTAACCCCTCAGCAAAGCTTTACAAGTTGGATTTATTTAAATTATGAGGTAATCTTTCACCTTTTCCTTTGCAGAAAGTAACGGCCTAACTTTCACTCCTAGCCCCGTCAACTGATGATGTATGTAGATGAGCTACTTGACTTAGATTGGGACAGTGAGTTGACTCTCAGTAGTGACTCTAGGATAGTCCCATAATTATTGCAGTTGCTCTGACATCCTAAAACAAGTCTACGGCTTCATCACATTCCTAAAGGTTCAATTTGGCTTCCTCTTTTCTGCAGAGAGCTGCTGTCAGGCTGTTGGATGTGGGCAGAGAAATGTTTAAAGGCCGCTGAAGCCAGCATCAGAGTCCTGTGGCTAGCTCAAATGGCAGAGGAAACTGAAAAAGCCCATGTGTTAACCTATGCTGGATTGCACACTCTTCTCGTCCTATGGAAAATGTACCAGTTCAGCATTGCTGGACTAAACTCACAGCAGCGTCCACGCATGGGCAGAAACAACCAGAACTGCAATATCAGCAAAGGTGGGAAAGCAATTGCAATATCCGCAGCTGAGCGGGTGGTTCAAGTGTATTTAAGTCACCTGAAGTATGGCCCCATGCGGTCAAAGGTAGTTTGGCGTAGGCAGTGTTAGGACGTGCTGATTCAGTGTATTTTCTCAGTAGCCTATTATCATTGGACCGCCCGGAGGGCTCGGATCCTAACCCCAGCTGCTGTAGACCTAAAGGAAGAGCAGACCAGCCCTTGTTTGGATTCCCTTCTGCTCTGCAAACTGTCAGGCTGGAGCATGAAGGTATGAACAAAATTCAGTAAAGCTGGACAAATCCCATGAGGCCCCAAAAATGTCTTTATCTGAGAAGGCCGAGAGCTTTGCCATCTTCCACTGGCGTTCAGCCACATGTGGTGAGCCAAGACAGGTGGTCTGCTGGGTTGGAAGACACATTAAGACAGTCTGGTCTGCCGGACACATTGGCATGAGCGATTCACTGAATGGTACTCTTCTCCTTGCACATGAACGAGTCCAGTGCGATACAATGGGGTACTGTGCTGCTGAAGAAGTTGCTCTTCGGGTGAGACATTACACTCATAAAACTCAGCGGAGGTCCTGACCACTTTGTGGGCATTCAAGATCCCATGACTTCTAGCAATGGCTTTGGTGTCCTGGCCACGCGCCAGCTTGGAACGCTTTGTCTAGTTGAATTCCCTATACAGCTCCTATTCAGAAATGTTGTCTTCACAAAGTCTACATTTTGATGAGCTCATGTTAAGCTGCCGTTTCAAAGGCAATGCCAAAATGGAAAAAGAATTAGAAAAACAATTAGTGATGATTACTGATAATTACCTACACATGCTTAGTGTATCAGACTTAGAAAAATACCTCGGAATGAAAAATGCCATGTAAATATAGGGTATTACAAGGTCTCTGGCTGGGGTTTTGAAAAACTCAGAACTGCATGTATGGAATCACACGTATTTGATATCAGAACAAGAAGTGCTGTTGTGGTGCGTAAGATCTCAAATTCCAATTGTGCACTGGGTAAGTTACCAATAACGCTTGCAAGGATATGAGATCCCTGTGGAAATTCCGCCCAACGAATTTGAATGTGCTACTTGAAGCAGCTCCCTTTGACAAATGGAACTTTGAATCACGTTCATCACTGTGGGAGGAGATGCCCACCACACTTCCCCTCACCATTTGGAAGAGAAGGTCAGACCCTGGCAAAACCAGGCCACTAAGTCTGCTAGAGGCAGTTTAAATACAACACATCAAGATAACATTTGCTTTAAGCTTTTCATTTTCACAGCCTTACGCAGTGAGAGCGGCTTATGAAGTCTCCCATTTAAAGCCTGATTTGTGATTTATAGTGATTTATAACGATTTATAACAACACTAAAACCTCCCACAAAAGACAAATTAATACTCAGATGCTTTTTCACCACCTCCTTTGAGAAAAAGAGTTTTGAGCCAGTGCCAAGGAGTGGGAGGCAAGTATTTCTACTGAAACACAAATGGGTGGCAAACTCTGGAATAACATTTTGGCATGAAATACGGACTACATTTTTGGACTCCTTTCTCTTTAAAGGGTCTGAACATTTCAATTTAACAAATTAAACGTTCCCTAATAAAATGAGTTGGTCAAGGGGAAAAAAAAAAAGAATTTAAACTAAGGATAAGTGTCCTTAAATGTTTTTTGCACATTTGTGTTTAAAGCCCATTCCCTGATCTGCCTCTCAGTTCGTGGTAGTTCCAAAATACAGAGTACTTTTTTTGGCTCTGGGCTTAATATTACATTACCATTAAAATTCCAACTAAATCCTCCAGGTTTGTAATTAGAACTATAGAGAGACCCAGGAGTCGAACACGAAGGATGCTGAACTCCAGCAGAGGAAATTACAGCACAATTTGATGCGAGAAGTGTTGGATGAAATTGAATGGAACAAATCAGAGAAGCAGATGGGGAAAGAGAGTATGTCCACAGATCAACTGATGCACGCCCGAGTGTTACGAGCGCTGCCAAGCAGCAGTGCATTAAGATTAAACTGGGACTCTAACAGATGCAAAAGCAAGCGCAAAAACCATATGAAGGACAAAGCAAGACTGATGGATTCAGTCTGGAGAAGACCGGTGAGTCAAATACTCTGGTTGGAATAAAAAAATAATAAAAAAAGTAGGATTATTTGTTGACCAGTTAGAGGAGAAAGGTAATCAAATTTCATGCTTCAAGGTATAAGCTGGTAACCACAGGGGTCAGTAAGTAAGTTTTTCCTTCTCTGGAACATTGCAAAATTGGATGACAGGGTCTTTACAAGAGCTGTTCTCGTTCTCCCTCTCTCTCAGTCTTCTGGCTTTGATTGTAACATTGGGTGTGTGCCAGTCTCAGACCCAGACACAAGCTGACGCTCAGATGGTCAACTACGGCAAATTTTATTTTCTGTCAAAAGGGATAAAAACCAAAACACAAGAAAAGATGAACCTGGACAAAATAAGAACTTCATTGTGTCTTCCTGATTCTGGAGGGATTGCCAGTGCCTTGGGTAGGAATTCTGCCCCAGCGTGGGCTGCAGGATTGACTTTTTACTGATGACAGATGAGATTTTCTGTATGTGTAACCAGGTTGCCAGGTGGTGTTGGCAGCAGTGAAGGCCAAGCTGAGTATCTACAATTTTTTCTTAAAATTACAAGATAAAATTGCTCAGAAAAAATAGCCCAGAAACCTTAAGAAACCAGATACTTCCCATAGGTGCCCTAGCCAACATTTCCCATTCATAAACAGTGAATCTAATAATTAAATGGCATTAATTCAGGAAAAAGAAAACTAGTGGTGATTTGGCAGCACTTTCATAATAAAGAAAACACTGAATGCCCCAACGTCTTGGCCAGGAGCCCTCAGAACGGTTTCAAATCGTCTCGGGTGGGCAAATGTCTCCATAGGATGCCCCTTGCTCCCTTTCTTCACTCCTCCTCATCTCGGTTTATTGTTGGTATCACCCATTTTGCTGCTTCCACTCTCTGTTGGAGACAGGCACAAGGGTAGCAATCCATATGACCATGTGCGTATGGCTCCATCTGAGTTAATTGTCTAGACTAGCTACCTACAGAGAATAAAACAGATACTTCTAGAGCACAGTTGACTTCATCTTAAAGTAAATGTTTGAAGCAGTTCAAATCAATTGTAATGGAACAAGTGTCTATTTCCCTCTGTTGATTGTAGAAATCTCTAAGACAGAAATGTCTGCATTGTAGACATCAAAAGTTGGTGAGATTAGTCCCGTTCACAGGGCTGCCTTTACTTACCTTTGTCATTAACGATTACAGCACTGAGGATATCTTGCAACTGATATGCCGCCTCCCATTGAGTTTTCTTCAGGCCAGAGAGGGATGGGTTTGGGCTCCAAGGCTTGACCTCAGTCCATAGGGACTTCAGCCTTGGTGATTGGAGGCAGGAGCTGGAGACACAAATAGAGATCATTCTCCTCCACTTTGTGCTACCCTAAGAAGCAGCCACCTGTTGCAGACACAGTCTACAGAGTAAGACCCTTCATAGCTGAGGCCCACAAGTATCCAACTGTCTCCTACTCTTGCTGAGAAATGAAGACTGATGTAAGGCTGGGACCAGAGGCTGGGACCATGTGAGTACTTTCCAAAGAGCCAGGGAATGGGCACAAGCCCTGGCATATGACTGTCCAGACTGATAAACTGTCAGTGCGTAATCCAGAATTACTTTTGTCCAGGCCAACTAGCATTGTGCCAGGTAGTGTTTAGCTCTGGTTATTGGTGCGGATCAAGGATCTTTCCCAACAGACTCTTTTGGCCACCCTGCTCTGGAGGTGAGTTGAACTGTGCCATTGTGGGATGTTCTCTGGCCACTGGACTTGAGCCATGGCCTGTCTTATTTATTCATACAGCAGCTATAGAGACTTCACTTAATAATTTTAAATCCTGTTCTGCTTCTTTTTGATCACAGAACATGTAAAATAATGACTTGCTGATGTACATGAAATTAATTTCAGTTACAGCCAAAATCATGCATATGAGCACACAGTGTGTCACGCATGGGAATGAAGCTGGCTCATTTTATTTATTTCATTTCACCAAGAGATGCTACAGAGGTATGTTCTTCCCAGATACCCAGATTGCAGTTTTATCCAAGAAAAGGACAATTAAAGTAAGATAAGATGAATAACAAAGTGAAGCCAGACATGATGAGGTATCTTTTGATCACCTCCAAGCAACATCAGTAAAAATAATGTTTCTGACATGCAAAGTAGTGCATTCAGATGGATGCAAAGCTGATGGAAATGTCTACAACTTGTCCTGAGACAGATCTGTGTCATGATCTTAAACCTAGTCCTGTTTTAACAAGAGGAAAGTGATGGAGGTGGCAAACAATCCCTACAAAGCTCTTCCCTTGATGCTCACAAAGGAGAGGGATAAATATTATGGAACTATGGAATAGGGGGATTTGCCAGAATCGGCAACAAAAACTAAAACCCCCATACCTGAAAAACCTTCAGGACCAGGTGATGTTTACCTCCCAATTCAGCCAGAAATGGCATGAAGGAAAGAGGCTATTATCCTTTGATGTTCAAAGTCCTTTAGAAAACAGGTTACAGTGCTGAACTGCTGACAGAAGAAAGGGACAGACCTCACACTTCAGGCGGCAACACGGATGGTAGCAGAAATCTCAGCTGATCCGTGTATCCCGAGAAGTTTTACCATTACTGCTCTACAATATTCAGTAGCATAAAATGCGTGTGCACTGAAAGCAGAGTTTGGCTTCACGTTTAAGAAGGGACTTGGGAAAGATTAGCAAATTCTACGCTTGTGAACATGATTTCAGGAGCTGGTAATTTAACTGGAAGACAGCCACACACATAGCAGGGGAATAACCACAATATCATCATTGATGAAAGGGTGGCTTGATAAGAGGAAGCTGCAGACATCATCATCATTAATTAAACACTGAAACTGGAGAGAGGAGGGTTTTGTGGTTAAAGCGTTGGACTCAAACTCAAGAGATCTGGGTTCCATTGCTGGCAGCATAAACGTGGACAAAAGCCCTAACATTTCCTTTTACCAGGCCTCCATCTGTAAAATGGGACCAAACTATGCTCCTTTCCTTTGCCTATTTAGAGTGATTTTCCCCCTGTGTTAGCCTGCGGCAACCAGCAAAGCGAAAGCGTCATCGCGGATGGAGGCTCCAGGTGCTAAAGCCATACAAACCAATAATAAGAAATAATGGCAATGCTGATAGAAAGCTTCTCTTCCTTGAAAATTAGTTTTCAATTCACTTCTCCTAAGGAAGAAATTCTATATTCTTCCAGGCCAACCCTGGTCTTTTTTTTTCCAATGCTTACAATGTGGGAGGTGAAAATAGAGTTCATAATGAGAACTTGATTCTGTGGGTTCCCAATGGGAGCTACATATTGCAGGGTAAGTGTCCTGCCTTATAACAACTTTTCCTGCTACTTCAGCTATACCTAAACTGGTAGAGCAGAAATAAGAACAGGCGCAATAAGTAACAAGGTTGTGTTTTACCTTTTTGGGTTTTTTTAAGGCCACTAAATGGATGGGAAAGTAACACGTGCAGTTACATGAGTTACATCTGCTAAATCAACATGAGACACTATGGATTTCATGCATGGATTTCTTGGAAAAGCTTTATTCCACATATTTTCTGGGAAGTCTAAATCAAAGATTATTTTCCCCCAAGTGCCCTCCCTATACAAGCAATTTCGTCTCTGTCTCAAACGCCCTCGAACACCTCGAGCACTGGGAGATTAATTTGCCATCCCAGGAAGCATGTTTCCGTTCCCTTTACAAACCGTCTCTCTTTTCCCCACCAACCTGGCCACTAAAACGGACAGACCTTTGGTCGTTTGTGACCTTGCTTCATTTTATTGACCCTAAATATCTGAAGATAGTTCCTCAGCTGAAGAACCACATCTGTGTAATGCCTCCCTCTACTGGATTTATACAGATGGCTAAGACAGCTCATAAATGGTTGTGGGTCACTGACAGCATTGGGAAAAGATGCCTTTCTGTGCACATTCAAAAATGATAGCTGGTTTGCCTTGATTTTACAAGGATTAAAAGAATGTCGTGCATGCAGCTTGGCTAAACAATGGCTAAAGGGGACGCGATAACCATCTACAGAAAGCTGTGAACATGCTGGAGTCTGCACTTAAACAGAGTTTAAGTGATTAAATTAGGAAGGGCTGAACTTTGCAGAGTCTGGGGCAAGCGAAACTCTTGAACATTTTTTTGAGGGAGTGGGGGATTTGGGCGGGCGGGTTGTCAGAGTCACAGAACTGGCCTCGCTTTGCAAACTCCTTTTTTTCCACATGTAATTTAAACCTTTGCTGGTTCCTTCTCCACTTTGAATTCAATTAAAAGAGCGTGTGTTTTTGGCTGCAGACAAATCCATGATGTACGGTGCGGAGGGAAGAGCGAGCCATTTAAAAACTATGTAGTCACTTCACCGTGATATCAACTATTTTGCTTGCTGCCAGTGGTAAAAATTCTGTCAAAAGACACAGATCACTGCAGATGTGAGTCCAGAAGTGATAGCATGCTTGTGGTCCACCTGTATGTAATAGCATGAATCTTCGATTCCTACTGAAACCCTGTGCTGTACCACGACATTAGCACTTCCTATGTTTTCCACTTCCTCTCTCCCTGCCCTTTCTTTTTAATCGCACCACTATGACAACTCTATTTGACTTTTTCAAAATTCCTCTTTATTTGGAGCATCTGTCAAGGTGTCGGTAAAGCTCTGTACACCCTGCGCAGTCAATGGGACCGAGTTCCTCAAACCGTGTTGGCTCCAGGGAGGATTTTTCAGCCAGCTCTCGCCAGCATCACCTGCGCTTGCCTAAAGGGAACTGGGAACGTTCTCACGGCATCAGAATTAGAGCAGGGGACTTATTTAGTAAAATGGGGCCATTTTTGTACGTGATGACCTTTCAGCGCAGAATTGCTCTTCACAAATGTGGAGATGTGATTTGGTCCTGTTTTCATCATTGGATAATGTTGAACTGTACCGACTGTATCAACAACAACGGTATCAGCATAGAGATCGCAGGGAAATGACACTTTCCATGAAGCCAAACTGTCCAGGATGCATCTGGCTGCATTAGTAATCTAAAGTGAGATCATACGGCAAAAGAAATGTGGGGAAGAAGAAGGAATATCATTTTGTGAGAGAGTTTAATAAAGATGAGACTTAATCAAGAAAATACTCCTGTATGTGATGGTGCCCACAAAATGCAACTCCCACGCAAAAGGCATTTGTCAAAATCCTTTAAAAAGAACTTTCAGAAATTTGGGTGGCTAGGATTTTAACAAACAGGAAAACAAACAAGCGAGGGCTGCTGGTTACAGTGTTGGATTGGTAAAACAGAGCATCGACTGCCGGCAGCCACAATTCCCCCATGTCTCACAACTTGCAGAGAGCAAAGAAGTCGAAACCGTGGCAGGTCTGGGATCTTGGTCTTGTTTTTTCTCATCTCTGGGTCTGAACCATGCACCCGAACAAAACAGACTCGGCACTTCAGGGAGCCCGTCTGCAGCCTGGCCAGTCTGGCTGCGGTCTCTCGCTTTTGCAGGTCACTTTGAAATGCTGGTTGAGCAGTTTGTCACAACACATAAACAGCCTGAGCTACGGGCAAAAAAGAAAATAAAAAATTAAAAGTAAGTGGACTGAAAGAGGGGAAGTCAGATTTTATAAATGTTTCTCAAATCATCTGCAAAGATGTCTTCCTTTTGATTGCAGTCTCCGGTGATTTCGGGGAATAGCCAGGGCTCCTGTGGGAGTATCCTTTTTCCTACCCCACGTAATGTCCTTGCCTCGGTTCCTTCGAAACACGTTCACGCCCTCGCTGGATCTATCCTTCAGGCTGCATAAGGAAATACCTCTGAAGGACTGATGTCTTCCAAATACCTTTAGGGCTCATCTTCCCTTTTTTAGACTGAGGATGTAGGAAATGAAAATAACATTAACAAAAGCAGCATTGTTTGCAGAGGCCTGTTGTGCCAGGAGAAGGCACCGCTCTCTGTGGCTCACTGTCAGAGAGGTACGATTAGATGATTTGAGCATCACCCAGTGTGGTAACAGTCTACCGGGGTGGAGCTGGAGCAGGGAGCAAGGTGGGGATGTGGGGGAGAAAGGGAAAAAAAATCAGAGTTTATTTCTGTGTTTGTGAGAGGTGGCTTTGTTAGTTCAATTTTATAAAATGCTTACTTTGTCAAGATTTATGGGCAAACGGTATCCTAATAAAAGTCACAGCTGAAGAAATCATCTCGCAGCTTCTACGGACAGCTCTCTGAATTTCTCTCTGGAAGTATCCTCCTTCTCATCTCACCAGAGCAGCTGCAGATGACAGCAACATCCAGGCTCTGGCTGACGCTGTTTCCCAGGCTGCCCCTCTGCTTTGACCTTATTCCCAGCCCTGCTGTGCCAAGCAGAGCTGAAGATCTCCTGAAATTTCAGAAAAGCCTGCCTTCCCTTACCCTATTCGGGCAAAAAACCCCTTAATTTCAGCCTCTTGACAAGTTACGATTAAAAGATAAGTTCAGGCGCTCGGAAGGTACGCTCCACTGTCCCTTTTCCCTGTACACTGTCCATAATGCCCATTCATGGTGGTCCCCCACCTTTGCACCATCAGTTCTTTGGGAAAAGGACTGTGTTTTTAGCTATTTCTATGAAGTGCTTATCACACAGTAGCAACAGAGGTCATTTAGCATGGCTTTGGCTCTCAATGACAAAAACCTTCACTGGCACCTGAAACCACACGTGTTCTGTGCATCTGAGCGATTCTTATCTCTATTTTAGCTGCCTTTTACGCCTACTCCAGTGTGAACCAACTGAGAATCATAGAATCATAGGGTTGGATGGGACCTCTTCAATATATTCATCAATGACCTGGATGAGGGGATAGAGTGCTCCCTCAGCATGTTCGCAGACGACACAAAGCTGGGGGCGTGGCTGACACACCGTAAGGCTGTGCTGCCATACAGAGAGACCTGGACGGGCTGGAGAGTTGGGCAGAGAGGAACCTTATGAAATTCAATAAGGGCAAGTGTAGGGTGCTGCACCTGGGGAGGAATAACCCCATGCACCAGGACAGTCTGGGGCTGGCCTGCTGGAGAGCAGCTTGGTGGAAAGAGACCTGGGAGTCCTGGTGGACAACAGGATGACCATGAGCCAGCAATGTGCCCTTGTGGGCAAAAAGATCAATGGCATCCTGGGGTGCATCAAGAAGAGTGTGGCCAGCAGGTGGAGGGAGGTCATCCTCCCCCTCTACTCTGCCTTGGTGAGGCCACATCTGGAGTACTGTGTCCAGTTCTGGGCTCCCCAGTTCTAGAAGGACAGGGAACTGCTGGAGAGGGTGCAGCAAAGGGCTACCAAGATGATGAGGGGACTGGAACACCTCTCTTATGAAGAAAGGCTGAGGGACTTGGGTCTCTTCTGTCTGGAAAAGAGACGGCTGAGGGGGGACCTTATCAACACTTATCAATACTTAAAGGGTGGTTGTCAGGAGGATGGGGCCAGGCTCTTTTCGGTGGTGCCCAGGGACAGGACAAGAGGTAACGGGCACAAGAGGATCTCCAGAGGTCCCTTCCAACCCTATGATTCTATGATTCTGTGATTCTATGACCTCTGGAGATCATCTCATCCAACCCCCTGCCAGAGCAGGGTCACCCAGAGCAGGTGGCACAGGAACACGTCCAGGCGGGGTTGGAATGTCTCCAGAGATGGAGACTCCACCACCTCTCTGGGCAGCCTGTGCCAGGGCTCTGCCACCCTCAAAGGGAAGAAGTTCCTCCTCATGTTTAGGTGGAACTTCCTATGCTCAAGTTTGTGCCCGTTACCTCTTGTCCTGTCCCTGGGCACCACTGAAAATACAGATGGTTCAGATGAACTGAAATATTAAAATAGGCTTCAGGAAGCCTAGATAGAGCAGAGGCATGTGTTTTCATGGGTATATCATTATTTGCATCATGGTTCCACGTAAAGAAATCTAGAATAAGATGTCTAGGCAGAGAGACAAGGCTGGTTTTAGTACTGGAAACTGAGGAACAAACTTATGGTGAGCTCAAATTGTGTTTAAATTGTTACATATTCATGAATAACTCACTGACTCCCAGAGTTTAAAAAAAATCCATTTAGTCTGAAAAGAAAGGTAGGGTGGAAAATGTCTGTCTGCACTATAAACTTTCTTCAAAAGGATTGTTTAATGCCCAGACACCAAGCATGCAAATGAGATAACAGGACAGATACTGATGTGCTTTTGGGGTGTTTGTGCTTGTTTTCGTCTGACTCTCTGGCATCTCGAGCTGAGCAAATAACAGATTTGGTACAGCGAGTTGCAGGGTTCTTCCTTGTGCAAGTAGCAATCCCTTACTGGCAATGTCTGATGCTTTATCTCATGTTTGCTGAAGTGCATGAAACCAAGAGGAAAATTGATGCAGTTGCTGGGAGAGCGTTGTTAGTATTCACTCGTGACTCTAGGAATAGGCATCCTGGCTGTATCCGGATAACATTCCAGCTTTCTCCTACATAGAAGGCAGGAACTTCATGACTCTAATTGAGGAACTTAAATTTGATTTGGTAATGCACAAGGTAGAATTGGCCCAGGTTTACCCTCCCAAGGCAGTGTTGATTCTGTCATACGGGCATCGGTACAGCTTGCGTTATCAATACGGCTTAAGCGGATACAATTTACCTGCTGGATAGGACTAACTATGCCGGCACAATGGCAGGGATGCAGACATATTGTCCTTGAAGGTGCCACCTTTCCATAAAACTTGCTGTAAATTGAAGTTGGAAAATACCTTCCCATTGACTCCAGGACCGCAGGAACTCAATCTACAGTCCCTTTTCTGATCGCAGACATCCTTTCGTCTGCGTTTGCTCTGTTTGGCAGTGATTTGTAATGTGATTATAATGTATATTTACACACACACCCTCTTAGCACTAGCTGCCTAGCCAAGCTAGGAAACGCTGCTGAAATAACAAAAGCAGTCGATCCCCTTCCTGCTTGAAGGTTAATGCTGTGTGGTGAGTGAAAGACTTTTTTAGATTGTTTTATTAAGGGAATAAATGGGAACCAGGAGGTGTTTTGATGTCAATGATTTCACAAAAAAATTGAGTATGTTGGATTTTTTTTTTTCTTTTTACATTTTTTTTAAGATCTCACAGGAAAACAGAGAAATAAATCTTCACCTATTGGTGCTCAGGTAGGAGCTGGTTGGGACTCAGGAACTAAGGATTTCTGATGGAGGTCAATCGGGAAAGATGAAGAGCAAGAGGTGAAGATAAAAGAAGAAAAAAAAAAAACACAACAAAACAAATTAAATGAAGCAGCCAGGTGCTGTGGGGAGTGGGTGTGTATTTCTGGGGTGCATGGGGCTTAGAAACTCATCCATCCCCAGTTTGCAGAGTTTCTTCTTCTCCTTTGATCATAAGGAGGCACTTGCATTATTGGGAAATGGACCCCCAGAGCTTTTCCAACGTTACTGCTCCTTGGGTGAGCACGTAGCAGCTCAAATCCACGGCAGGACAACTTCAGCACTGAGAGCTGTAGTGCAGAGGTCACCAAAACCAATGAGGTGCTAGACTGGCTGAGGAGCAGCAATGGGAGTTTTGGCACCCTGGGGTGAATTCTGGGCCCAGCAGTGGTGGGAAGCCCCTGGCTGTCTTTTGTGTTCATGCAAGGAGAGATCGCTGTGGAGGGTGACAGCCAGGAACTTCCGTTCAGCTTCCCAACATGCCAAGGACACCTCCATGACAGAGCCAGGTGATATGGGGGCGGTTCTGCAAAAGTAAAGAAATGACCATTGGGATTTTCAAAATGCCCCACTTGGGTTTGACTCATCATTTCCTCAGCTTTCAGTGGGAATTAGGTACTTAACTCTTCCTCAATAAATGCTTCCCTACCCTTAAAATATGCCCATTGTGTTTTCTGGACTAGAGTCAGGCCATCTAAACTAAAAGACGTAAAAAAGAAAAAAGTGTAGTAGCTCTAGGTCACCCTTAGAAGGTAGCTGAGGTCTTGGTGGCCTCCTTTCTGCACTGACTGCAGGGGATATCTATGCCAATTAGACCATCTGCCATTTAAGCTGCGTGTGCAAACCTAGGCAGGAGGAATGTGGACCTCTTTTTCTGTAAAACAACATCACTCCACCTTCCAAAGGCAGGGTAATGATCTACAAGATGAAGCGTTGAGGTCCTGGGGTGATGGAGACTGCAAAAGGACACAAGGTGAAATCGCTGTTTAGGACTGAGTTGGCTGAAGCTACTTTTCCTCATCTCCTAAGCTGCCTGGTACGCCGCTGTGTCAGCATCCTCAACGCCTTTTGACACGGACAGAGTCCTCGATGGTTTTTGACACCGGAGGGGTTTTTGTGGCACTTTGCAGGATCCAGCTGCTGAGTTCCTGGCCGCTGTGGGGACAGGGATTATGGATTTAATACACCCTCATGCTTACCCCGTGTAAATCAGAAGCAACTCCACTGATTTCTTTGGCATCGAGCCCATCCGGCTCCTAATGGAGCCATTCATAAGAATCCCACTAACTTTCCATGGGGGAGTGTGGATACGGCCCTTGCCTTGGGAGGTCGCAGTCAGCCTGGTGGGATTGTCTGTGAACAGGAGCGAAGAATCAGCCCTCAGGCCTTTCCTTTCTAATTCTGAGTATGCTGCCAGCGCTTAACCATGCTAGTAATTAACCCGCAAGCCTGGAATTCCCTCCTCAGTCTGTCGGGCAGCCACCACTGAGAAAAATGGCTGCAAGAATGTAGGAGACCTGAGCTGGCTGCCCATGGGTTTGTCTAAGAGCACACGGTACAATCTGCGGGATCTAAACAAAGGGGGAAGCTAATTTCCTGAAGAAAGCTGCAGGAAATCATCTCCTCAGCACAAATTTTCTGTTGCAGGTGAGAAAAAGGGGAAGCTTTCAAAACAACTGCGTATTTGGATTTTATACTCCGCACACAAATTAACCTCTTTTAATAGGGTCACTCCGTTGTTATTATTATTATTTTTAGGTACATAGTTAAAGCTACGGTTAGCTTTATCCCCTCCTGTGTTATTGTTGTTATACCACATATTAATGCAGTGCTTCTGTAGCTGGAGAAGTATGGTTGAATTACAGTAACGCGCTACAAGCAGGAGGAAAGTGCTGTGGTTTGGCTGGTCCACTACTAGATATACACCAGCACATCTGGACAGGAGATCATGTGACAAGTAGGAAAGCCAGAAACATATCCTGGATACTATAAAAAATGGGTTCTGTTAAATTAAAAAGGCTTTAAATATTGGCTCAGCTGGTTTCTGTATAGCATTTTTAGTAGTTTTGGAATGTGTTGCAAGATTTGTGATCATCAAGGACTTGATTAAATACTGCAAATCCATTGTGTTGCTAGTTTGTTCTCATGGGCTCCGTGTTTCTTGCCAGTTCTCCTGTACTCTTGTAACACAAGCCATGACTTCTGATTCTGGATGAGAACTTTGTGTCCTCAGAACAACTTCTGTGCAAAAAAAAGAAAAAAAAAAGAAAAAAAAAAGGAAAATAAATCAAACACACACACCATCAACAACAAAAAAAAAAACCCTCTGCTTTTGCATAACATTTTGGACACTTCCAAGGCTATAGCAGGTTTTCAACTGCTGTAGGATGCTAGACATGACTCCCTCTGGTTAAAAGCCAGTCTGTTGACTCATAGAAAATTTAATTCAGACCAGTTACTGAATTTCCCTCATGTCTCTTCATGACCTGCTATGAAGTGCTGTTCTGCAAACACGGCTTCGTGGCTGTACATGCCATCCTACTTTCTTCCTGAATGACCTGAATATCCCAAATAGTCTTTCATTCAGGTCTGGACACAGGTCATGATCTTCTTCCTTTCTTGTACATGAAAGCAACAGTCTTACTAGAACAGATTGTGATTCTCCAAGGAGCAATATACCAGCAATATTAATAAATTATTGCTGTGGCATCACAAAGAAAACCATCGTAGTATTGTGTAAATAAAGGGTTGGAAGAGATCTTAAGCAATCACGGTGTCCAAATTCATGCTCTGGTTTTAGCTCTCAACCTGTGCAGAGGAACAATAGGAAACAGGAGCAGTCAGCTTGGATAAAGCATGAGCTCTTGGTAGACTTCAAGCACAAGAAGCATCCAGGAACGTGAAGGCAGATTACTAGGATGAGTATATGAGAAGAGCAGAAATATGATAGGCATACAGTCAGACAGGCCAAAATACAAAATGGGATTAAATTAGCAATAAAAATACAGTGTGTCAAGAAACCATTCTATAGATATATCAGCAGTAAGAACAGAACCAAGGAAAGTTGGCCTATAACCCAGCAGAGAAGAAGAATTATTGTCAGATGATGCTGACAACAAGGATACACTTAACAACTTTTCAGTAAATTCTCCTTTAAAGGTCTAAGATGATCAACATCATGAACAATGGGTACTTCCATGATTTACTTATTCTCAGATTGGTTGGGACTGATGAACTCTGGTCCAGGATACTGCGGGGGCAGCTCCACATCCTGTGACTGAGGATGCGGGATGCACTTTTCGAGACGATCTCATAATCAGGTCCATTTACTGTGCTCTGGTTTGCTTTCCAGACAAGCTTAGACTTCACAATGAAACTAAACAGGAAGACACACTTTGGGAGTAAGTTGCTAATGGGTATAAAGTCCCTGGGACCAAACTAGAGGTAGTCTTAGGAAAAACACAAACAAAGAGTGTGGTCACTGGGACTTACTGTTTCTTATGACTGATGCACTCCGTATTGCACCACAGTGCTTGTACAAACAGACCTGCAAGAGCAGGGCAAAACAGTCTTACAAATGTTAGCAATTATCTTTGACAAGCCTTTGGCGGAAAGGTGAAAAACTGAAACTGGAAATAGTGCCCATTATAAAAAGAGGAGAAAAAAGAAGCCAAGGCCCGTCAGTTTACTTTTTAGGCCCAGAAAAAATTCTGGAATGAGCAACCGAACAAATTATGACACCTGGAAAATGCTAAGGAGAAGAGCAGCAGCCAGCAAGGATTTGCCAAGAATAAACCAATCTAGTATTCTTTCAAAACAGGAAAACAGGTCTTTTTGATTGTGGAAAGTTGAAGTGTTTCATAATCGATTCTGTTTCACTCACCATTCTCATAAGCAAAGACATAGCCCAGGTGAAAGTAGTTGAGGTGTAAAACTGACCAAATTATTATATCTCTTCAGTTGGAATCTGCCAAAATGAGAAGGTATAAGAGATTTCCACAGAGGTCAGTCCAGACCATGACGTGGAGAGTAGGTACATTAAACATGCAGAGGGCCCAAGGCTGGAAGAGACTGCAAAGGACTTCTTGAAAGAACATTCAGCACTACCATGACTTTGTTGTTATTGTCCTCTGCTGGGAATGACCACCCTACGAAACACCCAGGGAGTGCTTATCTACCTGTTCCCCCACCCTCGTTAGCACAAACCAGAGGAGTCTCGTTTTTCTCCAGCCTTAAGATGAAGCCCAGAGAGAACGTCACAGTCCACTGATAGCTGCCTAGTGAAAACGTCGTGATTTAAACCTTAACTCCATCCACAGGAGAACTTACACCACAGTGAAGGCCTGGGTCAATAAGCTTACATCATTTTCTTCCTGATTTGCAGAGAATTCAGTCCTGCTGCCATTAAATCAACACCAGAGCTATTGAGGATTGTGAATGACCGAGGTGCCAGCTGAACAAGACAAGGACTGGCAACTTTCTGCCTTATTCCTCGATGGGCTTGTTTGAAATGCAATGAGTGGGGCAGGGAAGGGCATGCTGAACAACGCAACTATCTATCAAGACATCCCTATGTACAAGGTATCTGAGACATTACTGTTACAGACTCCGTTAGGGAACCATCTCACACAGCGTGTATGTTATGGTTTCTTTTAGAGAAGCTTATGGGAATCATTGAGCTCCATGTATTACTCACCAAAATGATTAATAAGGACCTAAAGGTTCACATGCACATACTTCCATGTTAATGAAGCCCTCATGCTTTATGCATGAAGCAGAACACAAAGCTCCGGAAATAGTTCTCCTCAACGTTCTTTCCAATGCTCCCATTTTTTATGCTGTAATAGACATTGATTTATTTGAAATCAGCATAAAATATGTACCAGCTCAATAAACCCCAAAGAGGTTCTCAGACTTTCTTGAGTGTCCTCATCAGGCAATAAATCACAGAAGCAATAAAGTATGTTAAATAGCTTAACCAATCATGAAGTGCAGAGCCATCAAATGACTCATTTAAATGCTTGTAGGACATTAACCAAATAAGAGATACTGGAGTCTTTAAATATATATTTCTTTCTCACACTTACACAATAAGTATGAAGATAGGGAAGTGGAATTCTGGGACATAAATAAAAAATTTATAACAGAAATTATTTTTCTTTTCTTTGTAAATGAGAACTGCTATATGCTATATTTACTTAGCAGATATCTACTTAAAGTACTTCACCTTGAACTATAGGATTTGAAAGCTTAAAAGCCTTTATTATATTTGCCTTTGCTATATCCCATAGAGAAAGGAAGTAATCTTGTCACCATCTTAAAATAGGGGAACTGCAGGACAGAGAGACTAAGGGTTAAACCAATAAAGGAGCCTACATAAGAAGTTTTAGGGTCTGCAGAAAAAAAAATTAGATCCTCAAGAGCCTGAGTATTATAACCTAATGTTAGAAAGGCAGACATTCCCTTCAGAAATGTAGGTTCATACATTTCAGCCCCAGGAAGCCAGGATGGGAGCCAGTTTGCAGGTTAGGACACCTAGATCTGGTCAGCTGAATCACTCTTTAGACCTCACTGATTCTGCCAGCTCAATCTCCATCAACTATACCTGGGGTTTAGAGATCAGCTTGCAGATAGTCACCTACATTTACATGTCTTAATCTGAATGTGTATCCCATCCTGGCAGACCTTTTACCTTCTAGAACATCTTCAAGGTCTTCAGGCGACGAACTGGATTCACGCGGCAGCCTAAGATGCGCATCTCACCAGCTGAGTGACTCGCTCTGATTTACAGCTTTCTGCAGGGAGCCAGCACCAGACCCATAGCCCATCTGCAGGAGGAAGGACTGTGTCCAGAGCTATGATCTTCTTGTGGCTTTACGAGGGCCTTTGAAGGTTGAGTCAGGTCAGCATGGAAGAGAGAAGGCCGAAGTTCTGCCCCTCAGTGTGGCTTTTTAGGTTCTTGTGCCATTTTACATAGTCTGAAATGGGAATTCAAAGCTGAAACATGGCCTTTTTGCTGCAGAAAATGTCTACAGAATACTCAGATGTAGAGTTTCTCACTCTTGCTCTCCCTCGTGTTTATTACTCTCCTTGTTAGATGTATGATATACTTCAGAAATAATATATAATAAAAATATTTCTCATGTTTATGTTATATTTGTGTGTATTATAGGAAAAGAAACCATATATATTCCTATATAGATACAGGGCCAGAACTGGCAAGTAGGTATTTCAAGTGCATTCACTAACCAGTAGACAAGATCGTCTCCCACATGCCTTCCTGCTCCTGAATTCCCGAATTTCCTCTGCCTGGAAAGCCAGTTAGCCCATTGCAGACATGAGTCAGAGAATGAGCCTGACACTGGCACAGATGATCAGAGAGTTCAGGGCTAAGTGCAAATTTGAGGCATGAGCTAACATGACAGTGTAGAGGTACTTGGGAAGAGGGTGGCTCAGCAGGTACACAGCACTCTGCAGGGAAAATAAAAAGAAGGGTCTGATTGAAAACTAGGCAGAGGATTCAAATGTGGGGCTTTCCACACTAACCCTGATGCACCAACCCAGCAGTAATTATATTAAAGGGGACGCTCCCCCATCATTTTTGTGATACAGCATAATAAGCAGGTGAAAATAACAGGATTTTTCTAGTCTACCAACTCATCATCCCACAGACTTTCCAGCAGAGATTTTTTTGAGTTAGAGGCTATGGTCTGTTTCCTAGCACACCTATTACTCCTGGATTTTCGAATCTCACCTTAAGCCCATTAACACTTCTGGATTCCATACAAGCCTGCAACAATGAGTTCCCCCACTTAATTATGTTGTTGATGAAAAATTACTTCTTTTTGTTCTAAACCTGCAGACTGATGATTTCCTCTAGTGTTTTCCATTACCCATCTTCTACAAAACAGAAAGAAATTGTTTCCGATTTGCTTTCTCCACAACACCCACATTTCTACAACCCTCCATCAGCTGTCTCTTTTCCAGCCTCTCTTTTGCAGATACCGTATCGTACATACACCTGATGATCATTGATCGCTATTCTCTTTACCTTACCCGATCCCTGCTTTTTTTCTGTTGAGATTAGGTGACCAGTTCTGCAAACAGTTTTCAAGAAATGAGCCTGAGACATGCATAAATAGTGATGTTTACTGCTTTATAGTTTAGCCTTCGCTAACCAGTTTTCTCTCTGTATTTGCTTTTAGACAGCTGATACTCGTGTTCCTATTTTCAAAGAGCTGCAGTGACTCCAGGATCTCTTTCCTGAGTTGGCAATAACTCATTTAGAGCCTCTCATTTTTTATGAACACCAAGAGCTATATTTTTTCCACCAGGTGCCTTATTTCACCTTTGAAAATCATATTTTCAAGTATGGAATTTAAGCCTCTTCCTTACGTAATAATGTATTTGCTCAGTGCAGAACAGGGTGCTTGGTTGGAAGCTCACCTGAGCAGAGGTGACCACTCACTGCATGTTTTGTATCCTATAACCTTAGATAGGAGCGCTCTGTTGGCAATAAGAGACCTGTAACACCTAGCTTGAACTAACCACTGTGTTGGAAAACTACCTAACACATACGGGGTATGTTCAACTGATGATACGCCGACACATGGGATGGAAGGGGGCAGTCATATGTGAGAGAACGGAGACACGTTGGGGTAGAATCATATCTTGAGTTGGAAGGGACCCATAAGGATCAATTAGCAGATTAGCAGTAGCAGATCTTGAGCACAAATTCAAGTTTGGTTAGAAATGCCCAGGAATGGAGGTGGAGGGATGTCATGTGGTGACCCTCTAGTCTGTTCATTACCTTGTACTCATCCCTGTTGCCTTTCACAGCCACCCACAGGCAGCTGTGTTCTCACTCCCTGCCAGCCCTCACCCTGCCTAAATAACCTCTCACGTGAATCCCCTCCAGACTCAAGAGAAGTGTTCTTTCACAGGATCTGATCAAAATTAAGTACAGCTGTGATTTGCCTGAGTGTAAGGTGGTTGCTATATCCACTAATGTACACTTGCCCATCACCGCTTTTCCCTAGACCCTCTGACCTCGGCCCTGCTGCTGCCCCAGAGCTGCCCCTGCACTTCTTGCTGGTTTTGAAGTTGTGTGCTCTACCCGCAAGCTGTCAGTGTCCCTTTCTCCTCACCCTTAGGCCCTGAGGCACTGTGGCTGATCAAAACATAGCTCTTGCCCTGAATCTCTCTACAGAAACAAAATCCCCCTTCTGCTCATTGTCATGGTTTGGAAAACCTGGTCACGACTGCTCTTACCAAAAACGTTTCTGGAATAAATGGAGGTAGGAGAAAAAAGGAATATGTCTGAGGGGAAAGTAGGTCTACAGGAACCTCAGGACCAGTCCCTTGGCTGCAGGAGAAGTGCACCACCTGATGAGACCAATGGTAGTATCTCACAGTACAACACGTAGACACTTGGACCCTCAGCTCTGCCCTTGAGTACCAAACTCTTTGTGTTGTAGGTGAGCTGGCTTAAATTGAGGAGTAGGTACCTACTAAGGGCTTCTTGCAGTTGGACTAGATGATCGTTGTAGGCCCCTTCCAGCTGAACTAATTCTATTCTATTCTATTCTATTATATTATATTCTATTCCTTTTCTTTTCTTTTCTATTCTATTCTATTCTATTCTATTCTATTCTATTCTATTCTATTCTATTCTATTCTATATGCTCCATGAAAGGGGTGAAGGCTTGATGCAAATTCTCTGAAAATCAGTAGTCACTTCACTACCAATTGCAGTCATGTTGGCAAACCTCAACAGGCAAGGCAGTATTACTAATTCTTAGCTCGGGGAAAATTTTTTTGGCACTCGCCATTCTCCTGTCCTTCCAACTGTCTCTGAGGTTTGTTGGCTGATGAATTATTTTCTTCCAGACACAGTTTTCTCTCT